>NC_090436.1:301709994-302315805 GCF_031143425.1 Pleurodeles waltl
ATAAAACCGTATTGTCAGGTCTGTGTCTCTACTGTGATTTGAAATGAAACCCTCAACAAACTCCATAACGACTCTCAAAGCTGAGACCAGTTAGCTTGGCCAAAGCTAGATTTGTACTACTGTGGCATACCAAAAGAAAACATGAAGACCTCTGGAGAGTTTTGGTGGGTTGCAAAACAACCCTTCTAACACGCAGCCAAAGCCCTATTTCCTAAAACTGTGTTCTTGCCTTAGGCCCAACCTCACCTGAATTTCCTGCTACAACTGTCTGGAGCATGAGCGAGAATGTGGCATCAATCTACAGGCTATCTCCAAACTGGGTTTCCTTATTGACACGCTAGTGTGTCTCTACATCGATGCATTGGACCTATCAGTGTCCCCTGAGGTTGTGACCTTCCTGTCAATGTCACACCATCCTTTAACACTGCCCATTGGACATAATGGTTTCCACACTTGGTGCTAGTACTGTGAGTGCGTGACTTCACACAAATTAGCCTACCACCCAGATGACCGACGATCCCTTGTGCTAGGATGAACACGAGTCTACCAACAGGAACTAAGACTGAACAAGATTAGCTGGCTGAATCATCACTAACTTATCATGGAAGTAAACGCGCAGTTTCTAAGCACACAGGTGTTCGCTTGTTCCCTGTTCGCATGCGCATGCGCATGTTTACAACTAAGCTGTATTGGACAGCATAGTGAATTTGTTTGCGTTTTGAATGAAGTAGGGTGGCCACCCATCCGTAACTTTCACGACCTGTCTGTTATTTTGGTTATATGCAAAAAATAGGAAGAAACACATAGGAAAAAGCGCTCACAGGAAATCTCCACATTTTTAGATAAGAAACATTGTAGGCACGGTGCTCATGGCAAGAGGAACCTCCCAACTCATCCAGTGTTTCCTAGGAAACGAATAACAATAAGAACAAATTGTCACGGCACTCGTGTATCAATACTCAGTATTTAGGTAAATGTTTCCTGATCCGTATTATATATCTGGTGCCAAAATATTCTGATAAATTTCGCTGACGCACAGGAACTCATGAGTGAGTATAACTCAATTTATTCTTTCAGAAAAGCAGATCATTGCGGAAAACGAAAATGTTCATTGATTCAAAATTCATGAATCAACAAAAAGCCAAACGCCAACACGTGTTTCGTCCAGTAAGATAATAATCTTAAAGACTTCATCAGGGCTTATTCAAAATGTCTATATAGCCGGAAAGACCAATCCTTATATTGCAGTGAGTATCTTGTTAAATCCATATTATATATCATAAAGTGTGAAGATGTAATGTGCAGGTATTCCAAATAGAAATATTTGTTAAATGCAAGCCGTGTTCATATCATAGCACGGAGTTGCGGAGTATCAGCCGGTAAAATTCTGAATTTTACTGATATACTGGGTATTGATACACGAGTGCTGTGACAATTTGTTCTTATTGTCTGTTATTTTGGGCATCACGCTCGTGATTATCCCTTTTATAGACGCCCTTTGTCTGTACGTTTGGGGATTGCAGCGACCTGTGCTGCTCCCCCGCAGAAACCTCCGAGTTCTGCAGAACTCCCTACTGGGGCAGCTCATACTCCTCTATGCACAAGAGCAGCGTCTCACGACCTCAAATTGTAATGTTTTTAAGACATTGTGTAAAAAGAGTCTGTAAAGAGATTTTATTTTATAAAATTACTTTGTTATTACTTTGGCAAACAACCTGCCCATTGCCATTATGTCTGCGGCTGATTGTCACATACAGAATGACAATGGTCCAGTCTCAGCATGTGCTGGACCTCCTCCTGCCCCGGCCTAGGGCAGGGTATTCTGCTTTTATCCAAGGGCTCTCGCACCGCACCAGGAACCAAGTTCTGGGTGAGGGTGTGGAAGAGGGGTCTTGTGGGAGAGTTATGCATTTTAAAATATCTTCCATAGACTTAAGAGTTTATGTAGCATGCGCAGAGTCTAAGTAGTGCAGAGGGATAACGTACCTCCTGCAAAGCACAAAGTGTAACATGCAGGTGAAACAAATGTTTTTTCAGTAGATACTGTCATCACGTAGTTCCTTTTGTTACTTGCAGTTGTTTTCACCAAATCCCCAATCCTTGCACGATTTCCTCTTCTCTTAATGTTCACTCTCATTGTTTTAAATTTCTGTCTCTCCATCTCTGTATATATCCCTCTCACCTCCTTTCCCACAATTTCTCTCTGCTTTTCAGACCTGCTTTTCTCACACACTAAAAGTGCTACTGCCTGTGAATTCCAAGACTAAGTTCAGCAAGACACCGCAGCTATCATTAACGGCACTGGGGTAGAATTGAGAAAACTACTCCTTATGAGAGCTGTCAAATTCTGTATGGTGTATGTATCTTTGCAAATTTTTTCATCTTTCAGTAAGTCTATCTAGGTGTGAATGTTTGCTCAATACTCCAATGTGGAATATAAACTAAAGAATATAAACCTATTTTGGCTTGTACTCCTTGAAAGCTGTCTATTTTAAAACTGTGCAACGTTCTCAGATATATCTGTGAAAATTGCCCTTTGTCCTGAATTTTGACCCTTTGTCCTGGTTTTTTGCTGTCACAGTCCAAAATCTGCCTTCTTGCCAGGTGATCACACTAGAATGAAGCCATGTCAGAAGTACAGGGTTTAACAGAGCTTTTAAACCTTTGTCTAGATAAATATAATATTTATTTCTTCTAAGTAATAGCAATCACTGTATTTTCAATCCATTGCGCATTATTTGTTTTCACCATATCCCGCATTCAACCATTGTTGTAAAGCACTCCGTCGTCCTTTGAGAAGTAGGTCTAATTCAAACACTTTACAGCCCTATTCTAAAACGAAGGCCCATATTTATACTTTTTCCACGCAAAACTGCGCTAACGCAGTGTTGCGTGAAAAAGTTTAATGCCGGCTACCGCCATTCCAAGATGTTGACCGGGCGTCTTATTTATGGAATGCAATCCAGCACAAAGTGTGAGCTAAACGTCAAGGAAAATGACGCTAGCCAAGTGGGGGTGGCGGTATGGCAGAAGGGGGTTTTGCACCAAAAAATGACGTTAGGCTGGTTAGAATAAAAAAAGATGACTCTAACCAGATTAGCGTCATTTCTTGATGCTAAACCTACCATACCACATGACGCCTGTCTTATAAAAGACAGAAGTCATGCCCACCACCCCAATGGCCAGCACAGGGGACAAGGGTTCCCTGGGCCTGGCCACTGTACCCAGTGCCATGTAGGGGGCCCATTTCAGGGCCCCCAATGGCACTTAAAAAAAAACAAAAAAAAACCTTACCTCTACTTACCTGGGATAGGGTCCTCCATCCTACGCTGTCCCTCTGGTGTGGGAGGGGTGTCCCTGGGGCTTGGGGAGGGCACCTGTAAGCTCTTTACACAACGGCTGCCCTGACCCAGGTGTTGAATAATGGCGCTAAGCAGGCTTAGCGCCATTATTTAGGCCCGCCTTCCTCCTGTGCACCATTTTTGCACAGGAGGATAAATAAGGCGCCTGGGCCTTAAAATCATTTTTTTGCCTGGGAACGCCTACCTTGCATCTCATGGATGCAAGTAAGTCTCCTGCTAGCAAAAAATGACTAACTCCAAAACCTTGGTGCTAGACGGCTCTAGCGCCAGCGCCAAAGTATAACTATGGAGTTAAGTTTGCGATGAATTAGAGTAAAAAAATTACGCTAATTCAGCGGAAACGGAGTATAAATATGCCCCTGGGTCTTTTTTTCCCATATAAAAAGTGAAGCGCTGGCGGCGAAAAGGGCTTGTAAATAAGCCCCTAAGTCTCATGTTATTGACATAGCCGCGCCTGACACTAAAAACTGGTAAATTTCTTTAAGTATATAGCAGTAATGAGCTGTACTTTTCAAAACTGTTGTCTATTATCTATGACTCTCCAGAATCTGGGAAATTGACCTGACAGAAACATCAAAACATAGATAGGCGCCCTCCCTAATGTGTAAATGAATGTATGCATATGGGAAACAAACACCCTATGCATTATGGTTTATAAGAACCTGTATGTTTAGTCACTGCTAATATAGCATTTTTGTACTGTGTTGCCTTCTGCTTGTACGTCTAGCGCTTACACCGATTTGCCAAGGAACCTCGTACAGCAACCTGAGGGTTGCACCTTTGTCATGGAGTGATGCTATTTCCCTAGAAACTCCTTTGATCCATCTGGGCTTTTTCTATGCAAATAAGCTGTAAAGAAATGGCTCCCTGTTGCAGTTACCCCCCACTTTTTGCCTGATACTGATGCTGACTTGACTGAGAAGTGTGCTGGGACCCTGCTAACCAGGCCCCAGCACCAGTGTTCTTTCACCTAAAATGTACCATTGTTTCCACAATTGGCACACCCTGGCATCCAGATAAGTCCCTTGTAACTGGTACCTCTGGTACCAAGGGCCCTGATGCCAGGGAAGGTCTCTAAGGGCTGCAGCATGTATTATGCCACCCTAGAGACCCCTCACTCAGCACAGACACCCTGCTTACAAGCCTGTGTGTGCTAGTGAGAACAAAATGAGTAAGTCGACATGGCACTCCCCTCAGGGTGCCATGCCAGCCTCTCACTGCCTATGCAGTATAGGTAAGACACCCCTCTAGCAGGCCTTACAGCCCTAAGGCAGGGTGCACTATACCATAGGTGAGGGTACCAGTGCATGAGCACTGTACCCCTACAGTGTCTAAGCAAAACCTTAGACATTGTAAGTGCAGGGTAGCCATAAGAGTATATGGTCTGGGAGTCTGTTTTACACGAACTCCACAGCACCATAATGGCTACACTGAAAACTGGGAAGTTTGGTATCAAACTTCTCAGCACAATAAATGCACACTGATGCCAGTGTACATTTTATTGCAAAATACACCCCAGAGGGCACCTTAGAGGTGCCCCCTGAAACTTAACCGACTATCTGTGTAGGCTGACTAGTTCCAGCAGCCTGCCACACTAGAGACATGTTGCTGGCCCCATGGGGAGAGTGCCTTTGTCACTCTGAGGCCAGTAACAAAGCCTGCACTGGGTGGAGATGCTAACACCTCCCCCAGGCAGGAGCTGTAACACCTGGCGGTGAGCCTCAAAGGCTCACCCCTTTGTCACAGCACCGCAGGACACTCCAGCTAGTGGAGTTGCCCGCCCCCTCCGGCCCGGCCCCCACTTTTGGCGGCAAGGCCGGAGAAAATAATGAGAATAACAAGGAGGAGTCACTGGCCAGTCAGGACAGCCCCTAAGGTGTCCTGAGCTGAAGTGACTAACTTTTAGAAATCCTCCATCTTGCAGATGGAGGATTCCCCCAATAGGGTTAGGATTGTGACCCCCTCCCCTTGGGAGGAGGCACAAAGAGGGTGTACCCACCCTCAGGGCTAGTAGCCATTGGCTACTAACCCCCCAGACCTAAACACGCCCTTAAATTTAGTATTTAAGGGCTACCCTGAACCCTAGAAAATTAGATTCCTGCGACAACAAGAAGAAGGACTGCCCAGCTGAAAACCCCTGCAGAGGAAGACCAGAAGACAACAACTGCCTTGGCTCCAGAAACTCACCGGCCTGTCTCCTGCCTTCCAAAGAACTCTGCTCCAGCGACGCCTTCCAAAGGGACCAGCGACCTCTGAATCCTCTGAGGACTGCCCTGCTTCGACGACGACAAGAAACTCCCGAGGACAGCGGACCTGCTCCAAAAAGACTGCAACTTTGTTTCAAGAAGCAGCTTTAAAGAACCCTGCAACTCCCCGCAAGAAGCGTGAGACTTGCAACACTGCACCCGGCGACCCCGACTCGGCTGGTGGAGAACCAACACCTCAGGGAGGACCCCCGGACTACTCTACGACTGTGAGTACCAAAACCTGTCCCCCCTGAGCCCCCACAGCGCCGCCTGCAGAGGGAATCCCGAGGCTTCCCCTGACCGCGACTCTCTGAAACCTAAGTCCCGACGCCTGGAAAAGACCCTGCACCCGCAGCCCCCAGGACCTGAAGGACCGGACTTTCACTGCAGAAGTGACCCCCAGGAGTCCCTCTCCCTTGCCCAAGTGGAGGTTTCCCCGAGGAAGCCCCCCCTTGCCTGCCTGCAGTGCTGAAGAGATCCCTTGATCTCTCATTGACTTACATTGCGAACCCGACGCTTGTTCTAACACTGCACCCGGCCGCCCCCGCGCCGCTGAGGGTGAAATTTCTGTGTGGGCTTGTGTGTCCCCCCGGTGCCCTACAAAACCCCCCTGGTCTGCCCTCCGAAGACGCGGGTACTTACCTGCAAGCAGACCGGAACCGGGGCACCCCCTTCTCTCCATTGAAGCCTATGCGTTTTGGGCACCACTTTGAACTCTGCACCTGACCGGCCCTGAGCTGCTGGTGTGGTAACTTTGGGGTTGCTCTGAACCTCCAACGGTGGGCTACCTTGGACCAAGAACTGAACCCTGTAAGTGTCTTACTTACCTGGTAAAACTAACAAAAACTTACCTCCCCCAGGAATTGTGAAAATTGCACTAAGTGTCCACTTTTGAAATAGCTATTTGTGAATAACTTGAAAAGTATACATGCAATTGAAATGATTCAAAGTTCCTAATGTACTTACCTGCAATACCTTTCAAACAAGATATTACATGTTAAATTTGAACCTGTGGTTCTTAAAATAAACTAAGAAAAGATATTTTTCTATAACAAAACCTATTGGCTGGATTTGTCTCTGAGTGTGTGTACCTCATTTATTGTCTATGTGTATGTACAACAAATGCTTAACACTACTCCTTGGATAAGCCTACTGCTCGACCACACTACCACAAAATAGAGCATTAGTATTATCTCTTTTTACCACTATTTTACCTCTAAGGGGAACCCTTGGACTCTGTGCATGCTATTCCTTACTTTGAAATAGCACATACAGAGCCAACTTCCTACATAAGCGATATAATTTAACATTACCAGAAGCTGTTTTTTTACTCGTTGTATCTGAATGTCAGGCGGAAAGTTTATACACGGTTAGTAATACAAATAAAGCAAGTATTGCCGGCAAATTATATGATAACAATTCATGAAGTCAGTCAATGAGGTATTTTCTACTGAAATTACTGGCTAGCTCTAAAGCTTTACCCGCAGCTGCAGACTTTCTCTTTAAAGGATGTTTTCCATTGATAACTTAAAACACCTGAACCCATCGACCACAAAGTTTGCAGGTGTTCAGCCCCATTGCGATTAATAGTATTTCTGTTATGCACAGTACATCGATGTCTACAAAAAAAAACGAGATGCACTTTCAAACTGGTATTGCAAACAATTTTTTTTTAAATGACAATATTCACAAAATAAATAAAAAATGAAAATGCAAGTGTCTACTGCCATTGAAGAGACTAACCATATGCAAGTCAGTCTGAACCTCAGCCCACAAGAGATGATGTGTACTGAACTCAGGCCAGATCCACCTTTTATGAAAAGAAAACAGATCCAGACCACTTATGGCTGTGGTAGGTCTCATCTGCGACTTTCAAATGGAGTCCATAGCTTAGCAATTAGTGTTGCTTCTATTTATGCTAAAGATTGGCCCCTTCGAAAATGCCTCCGACCAAACATGATGCTATGGAATGCACCCAGATTAATTTCCAGTAATTCAGATGTAGTCCTGCCTTTGCATCCATTATTATTAGTAAGCACCCTCTTGATTTCTTTTTCTGCTTGGCATTAAAAGCCTTTTACAGCTGTAGTAACACCCTGTGATAGACCACGTGTATTCTTGGAACTTGGGTTCCAGGATAGCACCACATTTGAAAGGCTGAGGATGGTGGAGGCAGAGGTGAGACACAGTCACTAGTCCAGATACATGGTTAGGTTGCACTAAGCACAGAGTTCCACCTTTGCACTGTTACATAACAAAGTCTGTTTGTGATGTACCTGTGTACTGCAGATATTGTTTTGCAGTAATGCTCAAGAGTGGTTGCAGATATCTAAGTGTGCATATATGTGCATGCACATCTTGTGCAGTTCTTAACAAATCAATGTCCACCTTTAACACAATTTTATGTTGCAAACAAGCTATTAGAGTTTTGTAAGACATGTATCTAAACAATCCTTTTTTTAAATATATTAGTGCCTTGCTGCGCTGCCCTTCGCCACCAGGAAAGGGTGGAAATGCACCCTATCTACAAGATAAGACGCATTTCTGTCTCCTGCACGGCGCACAAATTGCTGCCTAGTGTCAAAAAAAGTACCCTTACATCAAACCCTTACACCATGGTGCAAGGATTCCTGCATTGAGAGATTATTGTTTTTGTGCAGCAAAGAGGTGCTTTCCTCTATGTGTGCTGCAGAATCAAGCACACATAGAAAGGGAAAAAAACGTGGAGAAATAAAGATATTTCTCCCTGTTGCATCATTCTTATGCCACCCATGAGGTGGCATAGGACTGTGACTCATTAGCAGACTTGTAAATCTGGGAATGTGTCAGATTCCTTCTGCTTCCACAGGTGTTGCGTGGGAACACCCCAAGCAACACCTATGGTACGCCCCTTTCATGCAGTGTTATGCGTGAAAGGGGTCCATATTTACAAGCCCATGAAAAGCCACAAGGTGGCCTTATAAATATGGGCCGGCACACTGTGCCACTGTGAGTAAAATGACACTCCAGTTTCGCAGTGTGCCGCTAGGACCTCGTAAATGAGGCACTAATGTCATTTTTTTTTTTTAAGGCAACTTTTCGCTGTAGTCTTTCTGCTGTTAAAATTCTTGCAATATCCTTTGATAATGCCCTGCACCATGCACTACTGTCCCTCTACTGATAAATAGAAAGCTCTCACAAGTGCACCTTTACCTCACGCACAAGTAGCCTGGTACTTATTCAACCAGAGAGCTCTCACAGTGCACCTCTATCTCGAGCCTCACCACCCAGCTCCCATGCTATTTATACTCCACTGAGCTCGCAATGTACTTCTAGTATGACCATTCACGCACCTCTGTACTATTATTGAGATATTCATGGACTGCTAACTAGGCCCCTCTATCCTAGTTTTTATGACAGACTTGTGTACCAGTACTGAGCTATCCACAGAGTTCTCACAATTGAATGTTATACGGACATTTTATCTGCTAATATTGAAACATCCACCAATTTCTTGCTATGCACTTCTAGCCCAATGTTATCATAGCCAACACTAACGTTGGTACCCGCATAGAGCTCTCACATTTCACTTCAATTATGATTTTCTGTGTGTACTGCCATCCCTTAGCAAAGATATATTTTTTCTTTTATTGGGCGCCGTAGCTCAGCTGTTGCATGATCTCTTTAGAGCGTAAGACGTGCACTCCTTTCCCCCACAGCTATTCCAGGCACTGCAATTCCACAACTACAGTCGCAGTGCTCTCTCGCCACAATGCTACTGAAGCTTCAACTGTGGACTCCTGTAACACTACTGTGTGTCTATATATCACACATAATGCACCCCTGTCTAAACTGCTGCAAGCATTGTTATCTTAGTATGTTAATACTCCTAGGACTTATTAAACTGTGCCAAAATATTTCAACAAAGGGTTGAAGTATGCCTCTATTTCTGGTTAGAAACATGTAAATCAAAGAACCTGTTACAGAGATGTGTATTACTTTAAGGTCTATATAACTGAATCTTGGAAGGCGAACTCATCCTTTCATCCTTCTGAGGTGAATACAATTTACATAATGCTGAGTTGGGTAACTCCTCCTATAGACAGTCTTATTTGAGGTTGTTCAGTTCAGAGGCGCACACCCTACATTCTTCTAATAAGCAGCATATTGAATGATGTAAAGAAAGTTAGTCCTGTAGCAACAAAAATGCCTCTGTTATATGTGATGAGAATCTAAAATCCACCATGTGCAAGATCTTCGTTCTGTCCAAGTAGGTTTGTGTCCCCATATTAACCAAGATTCAGGACTGTCCACCTGCAAGTCATTGTTTTAGGGATTGATGGTGTAATAAATACAACTAGACTAAGGCTACAAGTCCCAGACATGGATGCTACTTAGGGGTTGCAGCTGCGACCACTAGCTTGCCCATTGTGACCCCTAGCACTGCCTTTACGATCCCTGACCTCAGAGGTGGCAAAATCAGTGGCAGGAACAGAGCGGCAGCTCATGCTTAGGGATGTTGGCTGGAGCTCCACTCTAGTTGTTTTCTCTCATTTTGTATTACATTAGTAGTGAATAATGTTTCATTATTCATTATTAGTGTAATACAAAATGACAAACTATTAGTTGGAATACGACCTTCCGTGGAAGCGGAGGCAAGTTAAAAAGAAAATGCTTTTAAATGTATGTTGTGTGAAGGCTTGCGAGTTAGTGTGTGTTTACATGAGATGGTGAGTGGGAATGTGTGTGTATGTGTAAGCATCTCAGTCAGTTAAAAATTACTTTATAAGTTAATTAAAACCATACATGTTACATACCATACATAAATAAATCAATAAAAATTGAGCCCTGAAGGTAAAAAGAAAACTTCCGTAAAGCAGAAAAATACAACAGATGCAAATGAAGCGTATTATTAAAAAAGATGCCAAAAATAGATACGTAGCTCCTCACTACCGTAAATACAGAGGCCTGTTCTTTTTAACACCAGTACGTAAAAACACATAAAGTGCTAAGATGCCGCATACAAAATGCTTAGATGCCACGTACCTGCATTTAACGTTTATAAACAGCTTGTCTGTATGATCTAACACCCAGTGACTTAAACTATCTCCTCAGCAGAGATCTTCGCGGGAGGTCCTGGTGGGGGCAGATCCATAGAACATGAAGCAATGACTTTTGTCTGGTGGCACGGATGGCGTTCCATCTCTCCTATGTCATCATAATCTTTACATTTTGGTAAAAAAAATCCAGTGTGAGAATCACTCCTAGCCTTATTGACAGAAACTGCTGCTTAACTTTTAGTGAGTAGGCAGAGTCTCGTAGACCACTGTAAGATTTTAGTACGTTTGACTGATGCTTTGTCCTTAAATCAGATTTGCCATTTTACCATTTTATTTACTGAACTTTTGAAGCTATAGTGCCCGTTAAAGAAGTGCACACTTTTTAGGTCGAGCATACAAGCGCTGCTTTTCCAACGTGTTATGTATCTGGGCTTTTAACTACGCCCACCGCACGCCCATCACTATCATTCGTTCATGGGCTTGCCCTTCAAAAATCCTTTGTCTTCGTTGGTAAATGCGTTTGCCCCGCCTTGGGGAGGTTTTGTTACCGCCTTGGCCGTCGATCCTGTTACATGGATAACTGCACGATTGCCCAAACATTTGAATGCAAGCGACCTTCTTTTTAGGGTCGAGCCTCCCTTGCATGCGCTCGCGCACGCGTATCGCAGGGAGACTCTTTTGTATTTAGAAAAGGGCTCGGAGCCCTGTCAACTTCACGTCAGTGCTTAGGCACGTATATGTCATGCCTTTTCAGGTGGCAAGCCCTCCTCGAGCGCAGCGATCAAGTACAGAAAACATGCGAGGCTCGCTGTTTTCCACCGGGCTTGTGGACTTTTTTTTTCTCTAATTTAGAGCGCGATCTCGCTTGGCAGAAGTCGAGCGCTTTACATAATTGATTTCACTTTTTCGGGTTATGTACATAAATGCACTTTAGCCCGATAGGTGAAAAGTCGGGTTAAGAGTTTACAACGCGATCAGCTCTAACATGAGCAAACGCGAGACCCGTCGCATTGTAAATGCTTGTTCCTTTTGTGTCTCTCCTTGGCGCTCACGCTCATGGCGGAGGTTGTCTTTGAATGGGCTCACTTATGTGAACAGTTTTACTTTTTATTTTCAGATTGTGTGGCAAGAAAACTCCTGTTAAGAATTTACAACGCTAAGCGCTCGAACCCGAGCACACGCAAGAACCATTGCATTGCAAATGGTTGCTTTAAAACTGAAAACGAACAAAATGCTCGTCGTAAAAGGGACCTAAAGTGCAATGCGCATGTAATTAAGTGCACTGAGCAGTTATCAAGTGATCTGCGAAAAGATGCCCATGTTTGGCCCTACCTAAAGCACTGGTGTCATGCTCCGCAGGGCTAGAAACGGGTGGACCACGGTGCAGTCCCGCGGACTGATACTAGAGGTCTCTGTAGAGATGAGCTACAGCAAAGGGTGAGCCAACGTGCAGTTCCACTAGTTGTCCCTAGAGGTCCCTGAGCAGCCGGGTTCTAGAGCTGGGTGAACCACGGTACAGTTCCACTGGTGTCCCTAGAGGTCCTTGCAGAGACTGACTCCAGAGATGGGTTAACCAAAGTGCTGTTCCGCGAAATATTAACAGGGGTCCCTCGAGCCAGACTCAAACTGGATGACCCAGGGTAAAGAAGAACCACACTCCATGACTGGAGCTCTCCGTGGAGTGTACAGTATTGCAGGCCTTACTCATGGCCATTTTGAAGATATACATTGGTGACGATATATAGGTGCTGTACGTTATCGGTAATGGAAGTGTAATACAGTGCAGTAGAGTAACCTGCTCTTCTTTCTTATATCAATCAGGCATAATTGCACACAGGTTTTTTTTGCACGTACAAGTTGGACTCCGACCTTTGGGGCACAGTAAAATATGAATAATACAGAAAATAATAAATTGTACGGGGGCGAATTAATAGTTCAGAGTTTCGCTGTCTTGGTAAGTGTTTGTTCGGGGTGTGCAGTTTTTTTTCCAGGGTGTTCTCACCCTAAAACCTAGTACAACTCTGGGTACATATTCTGCAATTTAACCCAGTTTTGTGTGTTTTTTTTTACTTTTGTGCTAAGATTTTAAAATCCTTTACTATGGTGCACCTGCAATATGTTCTTCAAATATTTAGATTCCAGACATACTGAAGATAACACCAAAGTATATTTACTTCATTGGGTCTCCTGACTCGGCCTTGTTTTTCTACGATCACCAGCCTTTTTCTAAGTCGTTGTCAGGCATTCTTCTTCAGGTGCTGGAGGACTGACGGGGCACTACCCTTGGATGGTTATGTTGGTTAATCATGGCAAGGGTACGGCTGCACTGAACTGCTTCACTGGAAACTGGTTTATTGGACACTTCAGAGATAGCATGGTCTAGCAGTAAGGTGTATTCCAGGAAGTGTTATAGTTAATTGAACTCAAATATAGTCTGACATATTAATCACACCCAATAAAGATGATAGTTATCTTACAAAATAAATACGTCTTTCGTTCACAGTACAGATATATCACTTTCTAGGGCAGAGATACAATGTCTTGGTTTTGAAAATGATGAACTAGCAGCTAGGATTTCTTCAAGAAGGATATAAGGCAACTATGGCCACGACTAATAACACAAAGACATTTTTCCTTCTGCAAATTGTGGAATAGGCAGAGCTTCTTAAATCCTCCATGATCTTCCATTTTCATTTTTTGGGGATAATGTAAGAGATTACAACGTTCTTTGGTCTAACCGTACTTTTTCAACTGATGGTTCTTAGGTTATTTTAAGTTCACTAGAAACTTCTTTGTCTTCAAACCCCAGAGAGAGTCAGGTGTTCCCCAATTTGTATTTTCATATAGAGTAATTGATATCTGGTTTGAGTTGGAACACTTTGCAGATACTGTTTTATTTTCCTCTTGTGCTGACCTCCATTTTAGTTGCACTGGGACATTGCTAGAGTAAAGGGTGTTTCATATTTCTTCTTTCATTATTAATTTTAAAGGGGCTTGAGGATTTAACAGAGCACGTTTCCGTTCTTTGATTATATATCGGAGTTACTAATGTTATCTTCTTGCTGCCCCCTGCTGAAGACTTTCTGTTATAGAGCCTTACTTGTATTTCAAATATGGATTTTCATTTATCATTTTCCATTTTCTTGTTGCTCTTCTACTCCATCCCAGTGTCCCAAATCTTATTCCTAAACTTTCTACGGCATCTTCACAGAACCTTAAAGTTTTATTGTCTATCAATCAATCTGCCCACCATCACCATCAGAAGTTCTATCCTTTAGAGCAATGACTGTGGGGCGAGTTGAAATACTTACCTTTACTGAGTGCTACCCTGTTGTCATATTATATCCAAGTTAATAAATCCCCATCTCCTGAAGAAAGCCTGTTTTTTGATACACTCTTGTGTGAAGAGTATCCACCCAATTAGCAAAACCTGCCACTCAGTGAGCAGTGCACAAGTACTCAAAGGGATTGAGACAAGTGCTAAATGAAAGTTACACACAAGAGAATGGCCTACTAATAACTGATAGACCCAGAACCTGAAGAAAAAGACTGCACGGAGGTAGGAGGTTGAGAATCGCGACTGGCCAAAGCCCGATGTTATACTTTAAGTCTGGCTGTGACCAAGTACAACAGTGCATGCTATGCACTTTGCACAGACAACAAGTCTCTCCAAGTGTCTGTCGCTGAGCAGGTCTTGGAATGGATGTAACTATAACCCATAAACCAGACAGGGGTGAAACTGCTACCAGATGGCCAACGTGCAGGTCTCAGAAACTGTTGTAAGGCTGGAGAAAGATGGACGGTCTTCACTCGAGTATGCATTGTCTACACTGAGAGCAACCTTCAAATATACAGCACGTAATCAGATAAGCTGAGAGGCGGGAGAGTCAAGGAAAGCAGATAAGTGGGACAAAATAGATTTTCAACCAAAGGGTGAATGTACATCTCTTCTACAAATGCAGCAAAAATGTCCTCTACCCAGTGTAACACCATTAGGGGGTAATAGTCATTTTGTACTATCCAGAAGAAGCTAATACTTTACTCGGTAATAAAAACACCGGGAAGCATGTCTAGCAGTTTCAAGAATGTTAAAATAATTAAGAAAAATAGCATTACAAGGCAGCTGTCTTAGCAGTGCTAACTGCTTTCCTGGTAGATGACAAAAACTAAATCATTAGCAAACATGAATGACTCTTTTAGCATCTACATGAAACAGACCAGGAGAATATGAAAGTATAAAATAAGAGTGTCACCACATTACCGGTCCGATTGCACACTATGGTGATCACAGACATTTAGTGTACCAGATAAAGCAATACACATAATTACTACCGCCGTACCCCCTTTTTAGAGACCTCCCCACTTTTTTCATCCCACTTAAAACCCTGTCAAAGGGTTCCGCTGCATCCTTATTTGGACATACCACAACAATGCATATTTGTGAGAGTGGTAAAGGGCAATGGACAATGGTAACACGCACAATTCATCAATGGAAGCTAAAGTTCTTCACAAGAGAGAAATGGAAAGAATTTCTCAAGCAATCCACTAAAAAACCCTTTGTTAAAAAAAAAAAAAAAAAACTACAATTTTCTTGTGACTCATTATGGATTAAACCTGAGCAATAAACATTTCTTCGCAAGGTGTATATAATTTTGACTTGACTCAAGTAATAGGAAACGAGACCCGCTGCCAACCTTTTGTGGATGGTCCTTTTGGGATCTGCAGTGTGGAGCTGAATTTTATGCTGGGACACTGCGGGGAGGAATATTTAAATCTATAATCACGCCATAACTGATGGATCCCAGTCTGAAAAAATCCCAGACTGATTTTCCAAAACTATCCCCCTACTAATTGTTTTTGATATGCCCTCTGACAAGGAACTCTAGAAGACAAAAGTTGAATATCTACTATCATGGAATTAAGAGGGCTCAAGCGGATTACTTCACAAACCAAATCACTGGATCTGACAACAAACCAAGAAAGAATGTTAAAATATTCTCTCATCTGAATACTTTATTACGTCCCCTTGGGGCCTCCCTTAAATTATGCACTAAGCTTTCTGACTTTTTTGATAATAAAATTAGCAACATTGTGGAGGCTCTTAACCTTTCTAGAACTGATAACCGCGCCCTGGACATGACCTGGTGGGTGGGTCAGCCGTCTTCTATCTCAACAATCAGGGCTTGTTTCTTATATGAATTTGCTCCTCTCACTAGATGAATTTGATAAAGCCCTAAAAACCTGCAAATCAGGCTCAACTGATGACTGTCACCCTCAAATTCTGGCTGCAAATACTTGCTCCATCAATCCAACTCTCAACTGTCTTTTAAATAATTCCATTCTCCTGGCAACAGTCAGAGGTGTTGGAAGCAAGACAAATTAACCCCCCTCTTGAAAAAGCCATCAGCTGGTAAATCTATTTTGGCTAACTATACACCCATCTCCTTGCTGCCTCTGTTCTCTATGATTTTGGAGAAATGGCCAACTATTTCAGTATTGGTATTGCATCCACCCCAATCAGGCTTTAGCTCTGTTCACAGCACAGAAGCTACTCTGCTGGACGTCTCGGACACTATCAAGCTGGCAGATGACCAAGGGAAACAAGTTGTTTTACGGCTTTTGGATCTATTGGCGGCATTTGATACAATATCTCACTCTATTCTTCTGCATCAATTGGGAAATATAGGGATAGGTGGAGCCACTTTAGCCTGGATCTGGTCCTTTTTGTCCAACAGAAGACAGGTGGCATGGATGCCACTGTACGCATCAGACCCTAAGCCTATTAAGTTTGGAATTCCTCAAGGCTCTGCCCTGAGTCCAATGCTGTTTAATGTCTATATGACTCCTCTGACAGATTTAGTGGAATATTTTGGCATGCATGTGGTGTCCTACGCCGACGATAAGCTGATTCTTCTCACTTTGGACAGCAATATCCCTAATGCCCAGTGTAGTTTTAAGGCTTGCCTTTCAGCAGTATTTTAGCAGTATGTGTTGGAGCAATTTGCATTGCAACACGAGCAAATCGAAAATATTAGTGTTTGGCACACCCTCTCCCGCTTGGAATGGAGAATACTGGTCCCAGTTCTGCTCTGCTCCCACTAACCGCTACCGCTGTTGTTCGTAACCTCAGGGTAAAATTTGATAATAAATTAACCTTTGATCCTCAGTTGGACAGTGTTGTAGGTGTTTGTTTTGGCCTAGTGAGATCCTTGAAGGAGTTTCTGGTTCTGCTACCCATGCAGTGCCAGAAGTTAGTAATACACGCCCTGATCATTTGTCGGCTGGACTATGCTAACACCCTGTATTGGGATCTACCAGCATACCAACTTAGAAGCTTGTGGTGCAGAATGCAGCTGCCTGGCTCTTACTAAATCTACAGGGAAGTCACCATATCTGACGTCATCTCAAAGTGCTGCATTGGCGTCAAGTCAGCAAGAGAGTTCGGATTAAGAGGCTTATGTTGGTCCACATAGCCTTTCATCAGACAAGGTCTCGATATTTGTCTAATAGGCTTACAACCTACCTTCCTGGAAGAACCTTGTGGTCATCAGATGCCATGTTGCTGGTTGTCCTAAAACCAAAATGAGAAAATGGGGTGGCTCATCCTTCTTGGTCTCTACCAATTCTGAATGGAATTCTCTTTCCTTTTATCTTCTGGCTATGGAGGATGAGGGCTCTTTTAAATGCAGACAGTAGACACTTGTATTTTCAAAATTATTTATTTTGTGAATATTGTCATGTTTTAAAATAGTCTTTGCAATACCATTTTGAAAGTATGAAAGATAATTTTTCCTTTAACCTCTTAGCTGCTGGGCCTTTTCCCCCCAGTGCTGAGCCCTTTTTTTTGGATATTTAGGGTAGTTCACGCTTAGGCCTTCATAACTTTTTGTCCCCATAAGCTATCCACGCCAAATTTGCGTCCTTTTTTCCAACATCCTAGGGATTCTAAAGGTACCCAGAGTTTCTGGGCTCCCCTGGAGGAGAACAAGAAATTAGCCTACACCCAAAAAGTCTTTAAAAAAAAAAAAGGGAAAAAAGGGCTGCCGAAGAAGGCTTGTGGTTTTATCCCTGAAAATGGCACCAACAAAGGGTTTGCAGTGCTAAAATCACCATCTTCCCAGCTTTCAGAAATAGGCAGAGTTGAATCAGAAAAGCACATTTTTCAACACAATTTTGGCATTTTACTGGGACATACTTAATTTTTACTATTTTGTTGTTGGCCCCCAGGGAACCACTACAACTACTAAAAAAATAAGTATTGCCCCCACTGGGGGTCGCCCTGCCCACGGGCGACCCCCTGTCAAATACTTTATTTTCTTATTTTAAAAAAACCAAAGAAATTAGCCCCTGGGGAGGCGCGATTGAGCGCGATCGCGCGCCCCCCCCCAGGGGGGACACCTACCTCAATATAAAAAAAATATGCCCCCATTGGTGGAGGGTGGCCCTTTTTTCCAAGGGGGCCGACCCCCCGTGAAATCCCTGTTGTCTAGTGCCGTTTCCTGGCCCTCGATCGGGCCTCTCCCTGGTGTCGGCCACTTGTCGTGACCCGCACCAGGGCAGTAGTGGGGGAGTCTGCCATTGGCCGACACCCGCAGCAAAGGGGTTAAGAACACAGGACATCAACAAGGGATTGCTTGTTCAGTGGAATTGCTATTCACTTTTGAAAGACTCACCCAGGATAGAATGATCTGTGTGTCAACCTTTAATCCTCTAATGAATTGCAGAAAATCATCAATAAAAATTGGAGGGTTTTGGTGTCGGAGGCTTTGGTCTCAACCTACCAATGTACACTCACAAAAGGGCCAATAACCGAAAAGACAAATTGGTACACACTCGTCCAAGGAAACCCCTTATGGATATTAGGCATCCCTGTGGGGCATACTACCACTAGGTGGGCCCTCTCCTCGAGCAAACATATGTGTATGCCCTTTCACAAAAAAAGATGAAAGAGGTAGATCTGGGGCTCAGAACCCCATGTAAGTTGAAAGGACTATCTAAATGCAATTCCAAAAATGTAGTTTACATCATAAAGTGCCCTTGTAATATCCTGTATGTAGGGAAAACATCAAGAAGCATACAAACAAGAATAATAGAGACCTCAATATCACACGTTGTAAAAGGGATGCCACAAAATGGATGTGACACAACATTGAGAAGGGACACAGTGACAGTGATTTGGAACGGTGTGTCATTGGAAAACTGAAACAAAATAAGAAAGACATTATTCAACCACTTCTTCTTTTGGAACAGAGATGGGTTTACAGACTCCACTCTGACTGGCTGAATGATGAAAAGCCCTGGGGTCACTTAAACTTCCAAAACAATGATTTTGCAGACATTGTTAATGGGGACCCCTTACATGACCCCTCTACATGACCTGTGGGCAGCCCCCGCCCCCCCCCCCCCAAGGACCTCTTTGGTGCCACACTAACATATCATCTCCACCAACAGCACAGTTGCTGAGTGGCAAGTAGCATACAAACTGTATTAATGTACATTTGCCCTGTACATTGTGGTGTTTGCTTCTTCCTTTGTCTTATGGGGCCTGTGCATTTGCATCAAGGATAACAATGTGCTACATTTTGTTACCCTAATCACATACTGTTTATTCTACTCTTCGTGCGTTAATCTATAACCCTCTATTATGAATCAAAACTATGACTAGACAAAATACAGAGCTCTCCAGCATGTGCATTAACCACTACAGTTATCTTACAATTATTATTATCCCCTGAGCTGTACCGGGCACACAAAGATATCTGCAGCAGATGCTTTAACCCCATAAGATATTTTAAAATTCAGCCCTTGGGACCTGTTAATCAAGGATACATTCACGTTTCTCCTAGTTGCCATTTTCTTTGTGGCAGTGTTTTAAAAAAAATAAGCGTATATGCTGGCTGTCGGGCTCTGCCTTTCATGAATCTGTCTCTTGTGACTCCACTCCCTTTCCGTTGCCACTCCTTGCCCCCCATTTTCTGGGTTCCAGGAGTAAAATGTTCTAATTCCAGCATTTTCGTGCAGCACAATAACATATTCCTCCCAGTTACGAGTTACACCAGGAGCTGCTTGAAGACAGTCCTCTGCGACATCTGGCACTATAGCTGCCCACAGCTGTCTGTCCATCTGAGTATTAGAATGCTGACTTGGAGACTGAAAACTCTGTGAACTGCAAAGCTACAAGCAACACGGACGATGGCTGCAACTGGAGACACACATAAGACACTGTGATCGGATGCAGAAAGGTGGTCTTCCCCCTAGAGTTATGGCACATTTCACTGATTGTAACTAACCACTGTGATATACAGGAGTTCCTTGTCATTGTCATTTGCATGGGGTAGTGAATAGGGTTGGACGGGGGCAAAAAATAGGCCTGGGCACCAAAATAAAAATGCCCCCATTAGCAAACTAGGTAGTAAAAACATAAAAAGGTGCCCCACATTTACAAATCAGGCCAGTTTTGAGCTTGTACAGACACTCTGAGTGGGTATTTCGCCAAGTATGGGAAATTGAATGGTTTTATCTTTGCTACAGGCTAAAATCAGGGAAATCAACAGCACAAACTGGCACACCCCACCAAAAAACAGGCCAACAAACTTCTTAAACATCCCACAACTGATCTGTCAGACCAGCCCATCAGGCACTGTCTGATTGCCCTACAGGTCAAACCAACCCTGCTAGTGGATAGGAACTACTAAGTAGACGTGAAGCCATAGGACCCCCAAACCTTTCAATAGACACAGTTAACTGTAGTGCTATCATATTTGTTATTAATCTGTTGTACCCATCATGACTAAAAGCCTTATGTTCTTTCTAAAAGAGAAACCTGATTTGGCATTACCATCATTGCACGGTATCTTTCTGCTACCTTCATTTGAGTGTTTTAATTGGTAGTTAAACTGTTCGGCTGCTCAGAACTTATCTTAGAATATTCTTCAACTCTCTGTGGCAACAAGCAGTTTTGGTTGTCATATCTGAAAAAATCCTCAACAAATATTCCTCCTTTTGAACATCAAAAGCCTTTTCTCAAATTTCTGTACTAAGAAAAAGTTCCTTGACCCTGTAGTCAAAACAATTAACGAAAACTGTTCTTGAATATTTGGTATGGTGTACAATTTTGCAAAGGAGGTCTGTGTTCCCTCATTATTGTAAGATCTTGGGTATACTCTGGGAGAACACGTGATCTAATCAGCTCTCACAAGAAGAAACAACACCAACATTGTCCTCTTTATGTTAAGAACCTCATGTAAATATCAGCAGAGGCGACTCCTTCGCTATGGCGAAGAAGCGTTGCGCCCCTGGCCATGAGCCAGGGGATGAAAAATAACACAATAGTTGCACTATCGTTTTATTTTCCAACTCCTGGCTCAGCCAGCAGTACAGGAAGGGGCAGGGCAACAGGAGGTGAGAGAGGGGAGGAGGAGAAAGTGTGCCCTTAAGGGCGCATGTGTGTTTAGCCAGCCATCTCAGGCCAGCCAAACACACATGCGCAATTAGGTTTGTCCTACACAACTGAGCTGGAGAAACTGCACAGACCCTAGGGCACTGTGTGAGCGGCAGCGACCTGCTGCTCAGACCAGTCCTGTTGCTGCTTTCATGCTATGGTTAGCAACAAGAAGGCCTCTGTTATATGTGATGAGAATCTAAAATCCAGCATATGCAAAGATTCTCATTCTGCCCAAGTAGGTTGGTGTCTCCATGTTACGAAGATTCTGGACTGTCCATCTGCAATCCATTGTTTTAGTGACTGTTAGTGTAATAAGTACAATTAGACTAAGGCTACAAGTCCCAGACACGGACGTCATTTACGGATCGCAGCTGCGACCCCTGGCTTGCCCCTTGTGACTCCTGGCAATGCCTTTGTGACCCCTGACCTCAGAGGTTGCAAAATCAGTTACAGGCACGCAGTGGCAGCTCAGGGATGTCGGATGGAGCACCACTTTCATTGTTTTCTCAAATTTTTATAACACTAGTAATGAATAATGTTTAATTATTCATTATTAGTGTAATACAAAATGACAAACTATTCATTGGAATACCACCTTCCGTGGAAACGGAGGCAAGTTAAGAAGAAAATGCTTTTAAATGCATATTGTGTGCGTGCTTGTGAGTGAGTGAGTACAAATGAAGTGTATTATTTAAAAAGGTGCCTAAAATACACATGTATCTCCTCACTACCATAAATACAGAGGCCTGTTCTTTTTAACACCCAATATGTAAAAACACAGCTGCTAAGATGCCACATACAAAATGCTTAGGTGCTACATACCTGTGTTAAACATTTATAAAATTAGACATTGAGGCCTAGATTTTTTGTTAAAGAGGCACGCTGCGGTGCCAAAAATAGCAGCGCCACGCTGCGCCACTTACAAAGGCAGAGGTGCACAGTATTTAGAGGAATACAGCACACCCCTGATTTGGCATTGAATTAAGCTGCTTAACACCAACGCAGACATCTTTGCACCATAGTGGAAGGATGTCTGCATTGAGGGGATAGATTGTTTACGTGCAGGAAGGTGTCCCTTCCTGCATGTAAACAATCCTCCATAGCATTTTGCTTCTTCTATGTGTGCTGCAGAACGGGGTGGGATTAGTTTTAGGCTTTGCCTCAAGTTTACGACAACTCGTAAATCTGAGGCAGCATCAAAAGCAATGGGTGTTGCGGTGGAACGCCCACCGCAACAACCACTGCAACCCCTCCGACACAGAGGGGTCCACATTTACAAGGAGGCATAACACCACAAACAACTGCCATCACACTTCCTTGTAAATATGGAGCAATGCTTAGCGCCACTGGAAAGTAACGAAAAGTGGCGCTCCCCCGGCGCTAGGGGCTCTTATGAATGCCGGGGTACATAATGCCCTTTACAGGTGGGCACGTAAAATACTAGGGTGCCATGTGATCTGCATAAAGCACATGCGACGCCTAGCCTTGCTTAAGTGCTATAATCCAAGGGACAGTGTAAATCACCTCTTACGTTCCCAGGCTCCTTCATTGTCCAAGTTTTAACTTCTCCTTAGGCTGGATCAAGGGGACCCCCTTTAACAAGACCACAAAGGTATCAAGAAACTTCACAAATCAGATTATGAGTACTGTATTCACTGGATTGAGGGATTCTGATACAACTTGTCTGTATGATCTAACACCCAGTGATTTAAACTTTCTCCTAAGCAGAGATCATCGCGGGAAGTCCAGGTGGGGGCAGATTCATAGAATATGAAGCAATAACTCTTGTCTAGTGGCACAGATAGCATTCCATCTCCCCTAAGTCATGAACTCTCCATTTTGGTAGAAAAATCAGGTTTGGAAATCACTCATAGCCTTAATGACAGAAACTTCTGCTTAACTTTTAGTAAGTAGGCGGCCTCAAAGATAGCAGTGCGTCGTAGACCACTCTAAGGTTTTAGTACTTTGACAACTGCTGCTTAGTCCTTAATCCAGCTTTGCCATTTTATTTATTGTTCTTCTGAAGCTGTGAACAGATAAATCAAGTGACCATGATTCATTCAACCCTAACCTCTTTATGCAACCGTTAAGGTAGTTTTTATAGACATCATTTGCTCTAGGGAGACTGACTTCAGACCAGACTAAGTTGGCCAGAGTGCCTTCTAGCACCCCTTCTCAGTTTATAGCAGCATTTCACAAATGCTCCTGACCTGGCCGAGATCTTGCCTGGTCAATGTTTGAGTGTAGGTGAAACTGAAGGCCAAAAGGCACGTGATGCTACTTCCACTACCCATGGCATTTTGGTGAATTGACTTTCATGGTCCCAGAATGCACTACTTCATCTAATGAAAGTCTGTCAATGAAGTAAGTGCCCTCCTGGCAGTCTATTTCAATTCCTCTGGTGTTGGTTTTCTCGGTGATGGCTGCTCCCATAGGTGGAGCAAGCTTTCCCTTGCGGCTTTTTGAGAAAGTCGTTTTCGTTTCTAGGAACATATCCATCATGGAAAATGTTGGGCGAATTTTATCTGGAACAACCTCTTTCAACTAACCCTTGCCTCGCTGTGTCCGGCTTCTTTTGTCTAGTTTCGAATTTGCCAGACAAGCAAGTAAATAAAAGAGTCATTATCTAATCAAATATTCATTTTCCGGTATAAGCTAAATCAGTTCTTTAACGGTGGGAGGGGGCAATGAAATAAAAAATATCTAAAAATTATAATGTCCGCTAAACAAGTGCCCATTTTTAAAACTGAAAACGAATAAAATACTGGTCGTAAAAGGAACCTAAAATGCAACTCATAAGCGGTTTAGTGCACTGAACAGTGATCTGCGAACAGACGCCCTCCTGTGGCACTTCAAGCTTGGCCCTCCCTAAAGCACTGGTGTCATCCTCCGCAGGGCTAGAAGCGGGCTTCAGAAATATTTGAACCACGGTGCAATCCCGCGGTGTGTTACTAGAGGTCCCGGCACAGATGAGCTACATCATCGGGTGAACCAACGTGCAGTTCCACTGGTTGTCCCTAGAGGTCCCTGGCAGCCGGGGCTCTAGAGCTGGGCGAATCACGGTGCAGTTCCACGCAGAGCCGGGCTCCAGAGATGGGTGAACCAAAGTGCAGTTCCTCGGATTGTAACTAGGGGTCCCTCGAGCCAGACTCCAGCGCTGGATGACCCAGGGTAAAGAACAACACCCCATAACTAGAGCTCTTCGTAGAGCCATGCGGAGTGTTAAAGGGCAGCATAGCAGGCCTTACTAATGGACATTTTGAATATATACATTAGTGACGGTATACGGCCTCTATCAGTAATCAGTAATGGAAGTGTAATACAGGTCAATACAGTGACGTGCTCCCCTTTCTTATATCCTTATAGGCATAATTGCATATAGGTTTTTTTGCGCTTACAAGCTGGACCCCGGCCTTTGGGGTACAGTAAAATACTAATAATAAATTATACGGGGGATAATAACTAGTGCAGAGTTTCGCAGTCTTGGTAAGTGTATTCGGGATGTGCACATTTTTTCAGGGTGTTCTCACCCTGAGACCCAATACAACAACTTTGGGTATATATTCTGCAATTTAACCCTGTTTTTTAAATTAATTTTGTACTTTTGTGCCGACATTTTAAAATGTTTTACTATGGTGCGGCTACAATATGTTCCTGAAATATTTAGATTCCAGACATACTAAAGATAACACCAAAGAATATTTAATTAATTGTGTCTCCGGATTCAGCCTTGTTTTTCTAGGATCATCGGCCTTTTTCTAAGTCGTCGTCAGGCATTCTTCAGGTGCTGGAGGACTGACGGGGCACTACCCTTGGAGAGTTATGTTGGTTAATCATGGCAAGGGTAGGGCTGCACGTAACTGCTTCACTGGAAACTGTTTTTTTGGACACTTTAGAGGTAGCATGGCCTAGCAGCGAAGTGCATTCCAGGAAGTTGTTTAATTAATGTAACTCACATATAGTCTGACATATTAATCACACCCAATAAAGGTGATAGTTATACAAAACAAATAGGTCTTTCGTTCATAGTACGGATATGTCACTTTCTAGGGCAGAGATACAATGTCTTGGTTTTGAAGATGTACTAGGGGCTAGGATTTCTTCAAGAAAGAAATAAGGCAACTATGGCCACAACTAATAACACAATGCCATTTTTCTTCTGCATATTGTGGAATAGGCAGAGCTTCCTAAATGCTCCCTTATGTTCGACTTTTATTTTTTTGGGGAGAATGTAAGATATCACAAAGTTCTTTGGTCTAACAGTAATTTTTGGACTAGAGGATCTTGGGTCATTTTAAGTTCACTATTAACTTCTTTGTCTCCAAACCCCAGAGAGAGTCAGATGTTCCTCAATCTGTTGTTCCCTATCGAATTATTTATATCTGGTATGAGTTCATTTCGCAGATGTTTCATTTTCCTCTTGTGCTTGACCTTCATTTTAGTTGCATTGGGACATTGCCAGAGTAAAGGGCGTTTCCTTTTTCTTCTCTCCTATTATTAATTTTAAAGGGGCTTGAGGAATTAATAGAGCAAGTGTTTGTTCTTTGAATATATAGAGGAGTTACTAATGTTATCTTCTTGCTGCCCTCAGTTTGATACTTTCTGTTATAGAGTCTTACTTGTATTTCAAACAGGGATTTAAATTGATAATTTTCCATTTTATTGTTACTCTTCTACTTCATCCCAGTGTCCCAAATCTTATTCCTAAACTTTCTACGGCATCTTCACAGAACTTTAAAGTTTTATGTCTATCTATCTATCAATCAATCAACCCACCTTCACGATCAGAAGTTCTATCCCTCAGACCAATGACTGTGGGGCGAGATGGAATACTTACCTTTACCGAGTGCTACCCTGTTGTCATATCAGATCCAAGTTATAAATCCCAATCTCCTGAAGCAAACCTGTGTTTTTTTATACACTCTTGTGTAAACGAGTATCCACCCAATTAGCAAAACCTGCCACTCAGAAAGCAATGCACAAGTACTCAAAGGCATTGAGACCAGTACTAAATGAAAGTTATACACCAGAAAATGGCCCACTAACAACTGTCAGACCCAGAACCTGAAGAAAAAGCCCGAAGAGAGGTAGGAGGTTGAGAATCGTGACTGGCCAAAGCCGTATGTCCCACGTTAAGACTGGCTGTGACCAAATACAACCGAGCATGCTTTGTACTATGCACAGACAACAGGTCTCTCCAAGTGTCTGTTGCTGAGCAGGTCTTGGAATGGATGCAACTATAACCCATAAACTAGACCAGGGTGAAACT
This sequence comes from Pleurodeles waltl, assembly GCF_031143425.1. Classification (NCBI taxonomy): domain Eukaryota; kingdom Metazoa; phylum Chordata; class Amphibia; order Caudata; family Salamandridae; genus Pleurodeles; species Pleurodeles waltl. The sequence goes on from NC_090436.1 coordinate 301,736,355, forward strand.
GCTACTAGATTGCCAAGGTGCAATTCTCAGAAACTGTTCTAAGGTTGGAGAAAGATGGATGGTCTTCACTCTTGCAGCACACAATCAGGTAAGTTGGACGGGTGGGAGGGGGGAGTGGAGAAGCCAAGGAAAGCAGATAAGTGGGACAGAACCACTTTCCAACTGAAGGGTGAATGTACATCTCTTCTACAGGTGCAGCAAAAAAGTCCTATACCCAGTGTACCCCCAATAGGGCGACAACCGTCATTTTATACTATCCAGAAAAGGCTAATACTTTACTGGGTAATAAAAACGCCTGGAAGCATGTATAGCAGTTTAAAGAATTTTAAAACAGTTAAGAAAAAAGAGGTAAAGAAAATCAAAAACAGCATTACAAGGCAGCTGTCTAAGCAGTGCTAACTGCTGGCAAACATGAATGATACTTTTTAGCATCCACACGAAACAGACCTGGAGAATATGAAAGTAAAAATGAACGTATTAAATAAGCATGACACCAAAATACTGGTCGGGTGGTACACTATAGGAACCACAGAAATTTAGATGACAACGGCCCCACCACTTTTTTCATCCCACTTAAAGCCCTGTCAAAGGATACAGCTGCATCCATATTTGAACATAAATACAACCATGCATATTTGTAAGAGTGGTAATGGACAATGGAAACATGCACAATTAATCAATGGAAGCTAAAGTTCTTCAAGATGAGAGAAACGGAAATAATTTCTCAAGCAATCTACTAAAAACCCTTTGTTAAAAAAGAAACTATAGTCCTCTGGTGACTCATTATGGAAAAAACCTGACCAATAAACTTTTCTTGGCAAGGTGTATATAATGTTGACTTGACTCAAGTAATAAGGAGCAAGACTTGCTGCCAACCTTTTGTGGATGTTCCTTTTGGGATCTGCAACGTGGAGCTGAATTTTATGCCTGGATTCGGCGGGAAGAGATACTCAAATCAATAATCACTCCATAACTGATGGATCCCAGTCAGAAAAAAATCCCAGGCTGATTTTCCAAAACTACTTCCTACTAATTGTTTTTTGATATGCCCTCTGACAAAGAACTCTATAAAAAAAAAGGTTGAATATCTACAATCAAGGAATCAAGAGGGCTCAAGCAGATTACTTCGCCAACCAAATCGCTGAATCTGACAACAAAGCAAGCAAGATTGTTTAAAAGTTCTCTCATCATAATACTTTATTACTTTCTCTTGAGGCCTCCCTTAAATTATGCACTCTGCTTTCTGACTTTTTTGATAATAAAACTAGCAACATATTGGAGGCTCTTAACCTTTCTGGAACTGATAATCCGACCGGACATGAGCTGGTGGGTGGATCAGCCTTCTTCTACTTCAATAATCAGAGCTTGTTTCTTAGAAGAATTTGCTTCTCTCTCACTAGTTGAATTTGATAAAGCCCTAAAAACATGCAAATCGGGCTCACCTGATGACCATGTCTTCCTCAAATTCTGGCTGCAAATTGTTGCTCCATCAATCCAACTCTCAACCATCTTCTACAGGCCACAGCCAGAGGTGTTGGAAGCAAGCCAAATTAACCCCCTCTTGAAAAAGCCATCAGCTGATAAATCTATTTTGGCTAACTACAGACCCATCTTCTTGCTGCCTCTGTGCTCTAAGATTTTGGAGAAACTAATTAATGACCAACTATTTCTGTATTAGTATTGCATCCATACCAATCAGGTTTTAGCCCTGGTCACAGCACAGGATCTACTCTGTTGGAAGTCTCAGACACTATCAAGCTGGCAGCTGACCAAAGGAAACAAGTTGTTTTAATGCTTTTGGATCTATTTGCGACATTCGATACAGTATCTAACTCTATTCTGCATCAACTGGAACATATAGGGATAGGTAGAGCCGCTTTGGCCTGGATCTGGTCCTTCTTATCCAACAGAAGCCAGGTGATCTGGATGCCACAGTACGGCATCAGACCCTAAGCCTATTAAGTTTGGAATTCTGTTTAATGTCAATATCACTCCTCTGATAGATTTAGTGGAATATTTTGCCGTGCTTGTGGTGTCCTACGCCAGGGCTAAGAAGATTCTTCTCACTTTGGACTGCAATATCCCTATTGCCCAGGGTAGTTTTAAGGGTTGCCTGCTGGCAGTATTTCAGTGGATGTGTTGGAGCAATTTGCAATGTAACACAATCAAAGTGGAAATATTAGTATTTGGCACACCCTCTCACACTTTGGAAGGAGAATACTGGCCCAGTTGTGCTCTGCTCCCACTAACCTCTGACGCTTTTGTTCGTAACCTTGGGATAAAATTTAATAATAATTGCCTTTGATCCCCAGGTGGACAGAGTGGTAGGTGTTTGTTTTGGCCTATTGCGATCCTTGAAGAAGTTTTTGTTTCTGCTACCCATGAAGTGCCAGAAGCTGGTAATATACGTCCTTATCACTTCTCAGCTGGACTATGCTAACTCCCTGTATTGGGGTCTACCAGCATACCAACTTGGAACCCTGTGGTGCAGAACGCAGCAGCTTGGCTCTTACTAAATCTCAAGAGAAGTCACCATATTTGACGTCATCTCAAAGAGCTGCATTGGTGGCCAGTCGGCAAGAGAGTACTGTTTAAAAGGCGTATGTTGGTCCACAGAGCCTTTAATCAGACCGGGTTCCGGTATTTGTCTAATAGGCCTACACCCTACCTTCCTGCAAGAACCTTGTGGTCACCAGATGCCATGTTGACGGTTGTCCCTAAAACCAAAACGAAAAAATGGGGTGGCTCATTCTTCTTGGTCTCTGAATGAAATTCTCTTCCTTTTTATCTTCCGGCTATGAAGGATGAGGGCTCTTTTAAATGCAGCCTTTAAAACCTGGTTGTTTGGTCAGGTATATCAGTAATTTCTTAGCTCTGATAGTCAGTTACCTTAGTGCTGGGACAATCGCTGAGTAGCCGTGCGCTCTATAAAAACTTGAATGATTGATTAATTGATAAGCTATACTTTTAGAGATGACAATCTATTTAAAAAAAATAAAAATTATAGTCTACTGTTAACTTTGACTGATGCAGGTAAATACTCTTCTTTTGAGATGGGCATTGGATTGTAGCTTAGGGCTTGCCTGAATGACTCCTTCCATTGCTCTCCATGACCCACTTCTCACTGTGCCCTATGTCCTTTAACTCAGAGGTTACTTTCCATGCTGTAACACAATTATTGTCTATCGCTGATCCATATTCTACTTTGTAACCCAGTAGTTTGAGCCAACTCAAGAAGGCTACTTGTGGCCGACATGAAACATCTTAAAGGAAGAGGCCATAAGCATGACTCTCTGGTTTTTCATGGATAGAGAGAAGTGCTGGGAGCACATTACAACCCCGCCATCTTGTGTCTGACTCAGGTAGATGAGCTCCAGTCCTAGCAACCGCCTGTAAATGCAGAAGGCTTATCTCAAGTGAACAAACATTTGGAACAAATATTACTAGATGTTGGCCCTCAGGGTTACTGGGAATGTATGGAATGACTGCTTACCTTGGGCTCAAATGTAGCTGGATAGTCCCTTATGCTTTAAACTTAGGTAACTATAAATATTAAAAGGGTGGCACATGCACCATTGTTTTAATCTACTTTTGTAGCATCAATATCTGCTTTTAACACTAGTGCTCTTGCCTTTATTCTTTCCCTACAAAGGAAGAATTGGCATGGCTGATCGGTGAGCTCAGTTCTTTAGACGAGCCACTCAATAACCAGGCATGAATAGGCAAGTTATTTTTTTCCGACATACTCTCTGCCATATCCTCTAACAGCCAGGCAAACAGTGTTAGAGCATACATGATCATTTTATTGACATTTAAAAAAATATATGTTAACACCATTTCCCCTTTTGGCAGCGAATGACACATTTTTTATTCTTAGCTTAACATTTTCTACTGAAGCATAGTGAGAAATTCCATATTGAGGAAGATGGAAGCCATGCCCATCCTGGTATGGTTGATTGAATAGCAACAAATAAAACGACTACCCCATTTCATTACAATGGCAGGATCAATATAATGTGTGGCTTTAGGGTCGGAAGGAGGGATATCACATGGTGAGGACTGGTCATTGGAAGAATTATCAATATTAAACTCTTTAGAAGAGATGGGACGTTGCTAACTTTTTTAAATGGCTTGTCGGAAACAACTTCTCACTTACTGTAGGTCTTTTTATGTTTTAAGTTATAAGATTTTTTTTACTTGGGGCACAACCAGAATGTTCCTGTGCTTAGGCATAGTAGCAGCTGAGGGCTTTATCACTGTTCCTGCTTAGTTGTTATTGGATTCTAGGTAACAAGCTGAAAAAACTGTTCAGAAGTGAGGCAGAGGAAAGTAGTTTATTATAGTAGGATTGTGAAGTAATGAGATTTATTTTCTGCTTTTTGTCCACCAAAATTAGGAATGCAAGCTACAGCAGTGAGCATAATAGAGTAAATTCCCTTGCTCACTTAAGTCTCTATCACCATGTTCATCAGGCCTTGAGTCACAACATAATAGAGACCATTTTCTGACATGAACTGAAAGAAGCTGGTTTAGTGGATGAGGCCGGACATAAAACGTCTCAAATGCATGGTAAGAGGATACGTCTGAATCAGAGAGTAGAAGACAACCAGCATAAGCAGCATGAAGTAGCAGGTCTGACGAGCTGTCACTGTGGACAATCAATAATGGTTTGTCCACAAAAAAGGCAATCTACACATAAGCAAAAGAAGGAATCCAAAAACCGGTGAGCATTTATTCAGAGGTATAAGGAAAATGTTCGCAAAGAATTACTCAAAGTATGCCATACTGCATGCAAGATCAACGTGATAGCCTGGATCTCAAATGTGACATACTGGGAAGGCACACACAAGAAAATAAAATAATTAAACACCTTTTGAATAATGAGCTATAAAACAAAATTGAGCTCCATGGAAAACATCTTCAAACACATCTTTAAAACCTTTCTTCATGTTAGAAAGTGAATACATTAAATAACAAATGTCAGAAATATATACGATCTGTACATAACATTGAAATCTAAGTTACTGTCGAGCCAGTTCTCCAGGGCCTAGAGAAGCCACAGAAAACTAGGAAATCTTTTTAATAAGAACAGTCTTACAGGACAGTGTGATATAAATGTGCAACCCAAGTTACCTAACATTCATTTTTACCCTGTTTCAATCTCAAAAAAATATGTAAAAATCAGAATCAGGGAAAAGGATTTCGGTCAGATAATAGACTACTCAAGGAGTTCCTTCTCCTGTTCTTTTATCAGATATCAGGCTCAGCCACCATCACAGGTGCAGGCTACAATTATAATTGTACCAGGGCAATAATGAACATCTGGCTGAAATTAACATCGGTAACTGACACAGCGAAATTAGGCAGCTTCAAATAAATAATGGAGCTCAGTTGAAGCAATGGTTAGATAAACTGTATGATAAGATCAACACGTTATTGGAAAGACATGAAGTAACAGAACAGCGTATCTTAAATAGTGAAGATATGTTCCTTAAATCAATAGATCAAGCTGCACTGTAGCGCTACAATCTGACATTTACATGAGTTTATGAACATAAAGAGGACAACGTTAGTGTTGTTTCTTATTGTGAGAAGCTGATTAGACTACGTGTTCTCCCAGAGTATACCCAAGATCTTACAATAATGAGGAAACTTTGAGTTCCTTCTCAAACTGGTACATCATGCCAAATATTCAAGAATGTTTTTTGCTAGTTTCTCGGACTAGAGTCAAAGAACTAATTATACTACAGCAATCTGAGAAAAGGCTTTTGAAGTTCAAAAGGAGGTAAATTCGTTCTGGATTTTTTCAGATATGACAGTCAATTATAGGTACAACAGATTAGTAATAAATATGATAGCACTACAGTTAACTGTGTCTATTGAAAGGTTTGGGGGTCCTATTGCTTCACATCTCCTTACTAGTTGCTATCCACTAGGAGGGTTGGATTGGCCTGTAGGGCAATCAGGCAGTGCCCGATGGGCTGGATTGACAGATCATTTGTGGGGTGTTTTTTTAGCAGTTCGTGGGCCTGTTGTTTGCCCAGGTGTGCCAGTTTTTACTGTTGATTTCCCTGATTTTACCACAAGCATTGCTTGTAGCAAAGACAAAAACATTCAATTTCCCAGAAGTGGCAAAACACCCATACAGAGTGTTTGTACAAGTTCAAAACTGGCCTGATTCGTAAATGTGGGGCACTTTTGTTTTAGCCACCTGGTTTGCTAATGGGGCCACTTTTATTTTGGTGCCCGGGCCTATTTTTTTGTCCCATTCCGAACCTGTGCACTAGCGCATGCAAATCACAATGACAAGGAACATTTATATATTGCAGTGGTTATCTACAATCAGGTAAATGTGCCTTAACTCAGTGGGGAGAGACCGTTTTCTGCATCAGATCACAGTGTTTTATTTGTGACTCTTGTTGCAGGCATCGTCTCTGTTGTTTGGAGCTTTGCAGTTCTCAGAGAGATTTCAGTCTCCAAATCAGCATTCTGAAAAACGAATGGACAGACAGCTGTGGGCAGCTACAGTTCCAGAGGTTGCAGAGGACTGCCTTCAAGAAGCTCCTGGTGTAAATTTTAAAAGGGAGAAACAAGTTATTGTGCTTCAAGCAATGTTGGAATTAGAAATTTTACTCTGTGAACCCATAAATTGGCGGTCAAGGTGTGGCAAAGGAAAGGGGGTGGAGTCACAAGAGACAGATTTATGAAAAGAAGAGCCCAGCAGTCACCCTATACATTTATTTTTCAAAAACTCTGCCACAAAGAAATTGGCAACCAGGAGAAATGTGAGTGTGTTCTGGATTAACTTGTCAAAAAGGCTGCATTTTAAAGTATTTTATGGGGTTAAGGCATCTTCTGCAGAGATCTTTGTGTGCCAGGTACATATCAGGGGATAATAATAATTGTAATATAACTCTAGTGGTTAATGCACATGCTGGAGAGATCTCCATTTTGTCTAGTCGTTGTTTTGATTCAAAGTAGAGAGTTATGGGTTGCGGGAAGAGTAGACTAAACAGTAGGTGATTAGGGTAACAAAATGTAATACATTGTTATTCTTGATGGAAAGAATGCACTGGCACCATGAGACAAAGGAAAAAGCAAACACCACAATGTACAAGAGCAAACACAACAATGTACAGGGCAAGTGTACATTAAGACAGTTTATATGCTTCTTGCCACACAGCAACTGTGCTGTTGGTGGAGACCAGATGTTAGGGTGACATAAATACAAGTATGTTGTGCTTATAGTAACACAGTGTGGCACCAAAGGGGTCATGGTGGTACAAATGAGTCCTTGGGTCGAAGTGCCTGCAGGTCATGTAGAAGGGACACGTAAGTGGGTCCCCATTATCAATCTCTGCAAAATCATTGTTTTGGGAATTTAAGTGACCCTCCCCCACTAGGGTATTTAATCACTCAGTCAATGGATGTCAGCAGAGTCTGTATACTAATCTGTGTTCAAAAAGAACGGCTTGAGTCATGTCTTTCTTATTTTGTTTCAGTTTTCCATTGACACCATTTCAAATCACTGTCACTGTTTCCATTCTTGGTGTAGTGGTGCGTCCCTTTTGTGGCATCCCGGTTACAACGTATGATATTGCGGTGTTCTGTTATTCTTGTTTTTATGCTTCTTGACGTCATCAGTACATACAGGAGATTGCAAGTGCACTTTTTCTGATGTAAACTACATGTTTGGAATTGCGGTTTGATAGTCCTTTCAACTTCCTGTTGTGAACCCCTGATCTACCGCTCATCTTTTTTGTGAAAGGGCATACATGGCAATTGTCGCGAGGAGAGTGCCCACCTGGTGGCAGTATGCCCACAGGGTTGTCCATTATCCATAAGGGGTTTTCTATGATGAGTGTGTACCAATATGTCTTTTCCCTGTCCATGCCAATTTCTTGTTAATTTAACTTTGGTAGTCAATATTCCACAGTGTTTTTATGCCTTCCTTCATTAGCTGACCAACAAGAACCTGCTGAACCTGGGCAGATTATCACAAAAAATGTTCTTGCTATTTTGAAGTTCACATGATTTTATAGCTATGACATACACTGTACAATGGCTGGTGCTAGTCTTTTTCAATAAAAACAGCTTGCTTAATGCAGGGAAGAGGGAGCAGTGCAGAAACTAGGAGACATCTACCAATAGGGGCTACAGCTACCCAACAAACCTGCACTACATACATACAGGGGAAATTACCATACTGGAGTCATCTGTTATATACCCAAGCACCACACACACATCGGGGCAGAGGATGCTCACAAACAAATAACAATAAGTTATTTACACTTACATTTTTTCCCCCAAGAAATTTGGGTGTCAGACTCATCCTCTTTGCAAATGGACACCAATTACATCAGATAAATGGACACCACAAACAAATTAGGATTATAAAATATAATTTTACTCTCACCCAGTTAAATTATCTCCTTACTGTCAATTGGTTTTCACTACATCAGAGACAACACTCATAACACAAGAAGTGAATGATATCTTAAGAAAAGAGACAATAGAGAAAGTTACCTTAGATTTTAAGGGTTTTCTCACCAATTTATTCTTAGTACGTAATTCCTACAACAGTTACTGCCCTCTCTAAAACCTCAAACTTTTAAACAACGTTGTGATGTACAGACACTTCAAGCCAGATGGGGGAATTGCTTGAGAGATTCCTTATAGAATAGAGAATTGTTAGGATGGGGGATCTGAAGGATGCTTACTTCTCAGTTCTTAGTCATCTTTCCCACAGACCATGTCTTCAATTCAGGTGGAAGTACACTCTGTATTATTTTTTACTTCCTCCCTTACAGTCTGCCATTGCCCCTCCTGATGTTTCACTTAACTCTTAAAACCAGAAGTGGGTTTCTTGAGATCTCACAGGGTTCGCATTCAGGATTATCTAGACAACATGTTAATAATGGCCAACTCTCACAAGATCCCCACCACACATATTTTGGTTGGTAACTGTGCTTCAACAATTGGGATTTTGTGATAAACCAAAAGAAATATGCCCTAGTTCCAACTCAGACTATTAAGTTCCTAGGGTTTATAATAGTTACTGTCAAGCAAACTCTTTCCATTACTCAAAAAATGTTAAAGCTAAAAAAGAAGGAAATAAGGGCACTACTCAACGTGGACAGGTGTTTCCTCAGGAAGTTAGCTAGGATTCTAGGACTATAATCTGTGTCTATTCAGGAAATTTTTCTAGCTCCACTACATTACCAGTCCCTTCAACGCCTGGAAGCCTGGAATAGAAAATCAATTTTTGGCCACCACCCATCATCACATTAGAGACCAATACCAGCAAAGCAGGTTGGGAGGTATGTAGGGGGAACAGGATCAGAGATGGAAAACAGCCCACAGAAAAGCAACAATGATATATAAATTATTTAGAACCGCTCGCCGATTCCTTTACAGTAAAAAGTGTGGGTATTGATACAGTGAAATGTTGCAATCTCCTACGAATGAACAGGGTATCAGCTGTCCATTCCTTAAACAAGTTCGGAGGGGCAAAATCCAAGGGTCTAGTAGTCCTAGTCCGCAAATTCTATTACTTTTTTCTAGACATAGGAATAATGCTCAAAGCAAACTATCTTCCAGGAATTTCCAGTTCAGTGTCAGGCTGGGGTTCCAGATTTCTGCAACACATAAGCGACTGGTCTCTGGACTTCAAGGTTTTCCAGAGGCTCCATCGCCTTTGAGGTCTGCTTCAGACAGACTTTTCTGCCTCCCGTCTCTGACGGAAGTTACTTTGGTTCCACAGCTGGATGCCAGATCTAGATGTCAAATCAGTAAACGCGCTCCTTCAGTAGTAGGAAATCTGCAAGGTTACACTTTTCCTTCATTTTCAAATGATTCAGAGGACTCTAATGCACATCAGGAGAGATTTGGCATTTCTTGTCTTGGTGACCCCTTTCTGGCCAACTCAAATATGGTTCCCTCAATGTCTAGAACTCTCAATAAACTTCCCCAGAACACTTCCATTATTCCTCTTCGCCTACAGGACCCCATAGGGTTCTCATCACAACTTAGTTTTTCAAGGGCACTTATATATCTACGAGCAGGAAGGATTTCAAGTTGTCTTGGCATGTCCAGGGACTTTCGCAGTAAGTATTGTCAGTTATCAATGTCCCCTAGGCAACTTCAACTAGATCCAATTACAAATATGCATGGTCAGTCGTGGAGTAGCAGATTACTCCAATATCTATAGTAGATATAGTACATTTTATTTTATCCCTATTCACAACAGATAAGGCCTACAAAAGAGTTAACTATTACATATCTGATCATATTATGGTTAAAGGGGAAGCCAATGGACAACATTTCTTTGTCTCCAGGGCCTTGAAGTCAATTTGTCTGAAGCTTCCTCCGAGGCCAAAGTATTCTTCTCTATGGAATATGAAGTAGAAATTAGATTTACTCTTGTCATGGCCTGGCAATGGTCATCTTTCTTTAAAATAGTTATCAGCAAAACTGACGCTGTTATTCTGTCTTGTATTAATCAAAACAGTTTCAGGTGTTAGCGTTTGAGGTGCACAACAGATCTTTTTCTCCACACTGTGTTACTTTTTTTTTTTAATTACTAGACACACCAAGAACCTACCTCTGTTTTTATCCTGCTTTTTCCAGATTGTAAAGAAATGTGTGTGTGTGGTTAAATGTCTTTATTCCTATGAATGCCAAAAATCTGCTTTTTGTTCTCCTTCAATTTCACAACCTCTAGTGTCTTTTAAAAACCCTTATGCTTTAGTCTCTCCTCTGTCCAGGTGAGCCAGGGGTGGGCATTGACGTTTCCCTTTTGGGGCCTCACTCAACATGAGGGGCGATGGCGTCCAAGGCTAATCTTTCTTTTGGAGCTCTGGAAGAGATCTTAAAAGCAGCAGATTGATCGAGAGCTTTAAAGTTTCCTAACTGAGACTCCGGTCTTGTAGTAGAATGGAAATCTCACCCACTAACATGACAGGATATATGGATTTACTAAAAACAGAGAAAAGAATTAGCCCTCCCTTTCTCTCCCTCAAATATAATTCTGAATTTCTCTCTTGTGGTTTGAATGGAGATGAAAGCTCTTTTGCTTTGGGAAGGTTATTTAACTAATGTTTTCACTTTAATGAACATTGTTGATTCCTGGCTTCCAGTTGCACAACTTCAGACCGTCTAAGGATGAAGAATATGAACTTTCAGCAGTTTTACTTTTCTATATTTACCTTTACAAGGATGTAGTTCTAATTGCAAAAAAAGAAGGCATATGCTGTTCGGCAGGTAGAGTTATACTTCACAGTGTGCCATGATTAGGTAATGTATTATGAGGTAACAATTGGGCTGCACCGCTAATAATATGTTAAAATATGCTAGTAACGTTTTTTCATTCATGTTAGGTGTTTCACTTGTTTTTCTTTGTTGCCATCGTTTCAGTGAAGAAGACTTTAGTCATGCTCTTTTCAGCGGTGTCATTAATAGAATCCTAACACCAGTGGGGGAAATTTCCTTTGTGTACCACTTCCTATTTGGATTATATTAAGTATGCTTCCTGAGGCTGTTGGCGCCTGCGTTTGCATCAGCAGCATTGTGATGGAGCACAGGCGTGCCTTCAATTCCATGGGTCAAGTCCTCATGCAAGTAGGGGAAATTATCCTTTTAGATCCTACAGGCTCAAAATCTGCACCCACGTGAACACTATGTTAAAAAAATACGCTACACTGCAACTGTAACCCCTCCTCCAATTTGGAAAAAAATAGAGTCACAGAAAGCTGGTGCAAATGTCAGCTGCATAGGCAGGGCGCTTACATAGTACACTCCAGGTTTTAAAAAGCAGAAGAACATTGTGTAACCCTTTGGGACATTGACAGAAATCATAGAGTATTGATGATTTGCACTTTACTAACAGACACTTAAAATATAAAACAAATGAGCAAGAATGAAAACTGACATGCAGGGACAGAGGTGGCTGTGAGAAAAAAACACCATTATTAAGACATGCAAAAAGGATCCTGTGGAAAATCAATCTCAAGTCGATACACCATTTAAGTCAATTTAAGTCAATCACACCATTTATGAATGCAGTAGTGCAGTGCCAAGGTTTGGACTGCGGCAGAAAACAGAGCCAGCCACCAAAGCATTAGTGTCTCCCTTTAATGAATCAGATAGTTAAAGAAGTGCCCCACATTTGAAGACAAAAACAGAGAGTTTGTAAAGGCATACTGTACATGTGGTTTGCGAGGTATCGGGGACAATACCCTTTTGTGCTTTCTGCAGGCAATGGTTTTGTAATATTGGAGAAATCAATGTGAGCACTGAGCCACCAGGTCGGTCATAAAACAGGCCCAGATACAGCAAAGATACTGACCCACATACTGACCAGCAAGACCAGCCCTTCTGGCACTAGCAGACTGCGCTATAAGCCAGTCTGACCCCGGCAATTCCTCAAATCATTACCAGAGGTCCCTACTCATACGGGCACATGTATACTATCTAAAAGGCCAAAACACATCAGGGTGTTGGTTCAGTAATGCCCTAACACTCACAGAACTCTTGAAATTTGAGAATTCGTAGAAGTGAGACATAAATTGAGTGTACTTGATGATATCACAGGAGATGGTGTCACACAAAACTCAACATCAATGGTAAAGCAAAGTCAGTAAAATAATACAAAATAACAAATAGTTATACAATGAATACAAATGTCATACAAAATCCACTAAAGTATGCTCAGAGCTTTCCAAAGTAATGGTGCATTGTTTCCAGTGTGGTAGAAAAGTCTCCTGAATCCTTTTCAGTTCCCAGGAGCAGTTCTGCACAGAGTAAAATGCAAAATCTAGTCTTTCCTACCAGATGATAAATTTAACCTGTTGTGAGAGCTCAACATGACCACCAAATGTGTGCCACTAGCAGTGAGTGAGAGTCGAGGTCGCTGCATCAACTTCTAGATATAAAACGTATTTTCCCATTATACCTTATCATAACTTAAACGTACACACCATGTTCTTGAAAGCAGCCCATTCACATTTTTTGTGGACACCGTGTAGATTGCTATTTGTCCCATTTCACTCATGCAGCTGTCGTGACCGCTGCATGCATGACATGGGACAAATGGCTATTGAAGGCTTTCCATCGTTACACTTTTTGTTTCTAATTTCACTCCAGAAATGTGCAATAATCTGGTTACGGCACATTTCCTGAAAAAGGCATAAAATGTCAAAACAGGTGCAGAAATGTGTTACGGGAAAATATTTCCCTTTAACAGAAAACTGCATACGTGGCCTGAAGGTGGTGTTGCTGGACAGTGCCAAAGGATAAACACACCCCAAGTAATTGCATACAAGGGGTTTGGCGTCCTATGTGATTATACAATGCACTACAGATGGATCATTCTCTGAAGAGGAGAAAATGTTTAAGAACTGCTTCCTTACACAATTTGATTTGGAAACTTACAGGGTCGAACCTCTCCTCCTCTGACACCACGGCAGACTGTTTCTCTTCATCATTTTCTTGTTCTTGTTCCACATAGCGCAAAATCCAATCCTTCACCACATCGTCCTCCTTCTCCACAGCACCTCCTTTTTCATCTCTCACAGTCTCTTTTTCTGCTGCACCCTAGAAGGAGGAAAGCATTGGCATTTCTTAAAGAACACATCATGACCGTTTATAATTTGTACTGCAATAGTGGTGGTAGCGGGGGGACTGGACTCATTTACTTTGCCATGCTACAGTCAAGCAACTGACGGGTCATTTAACTTATTTTATAGAATTAAGTTGAAGCATAACACATGAACCATGTCCATATCATAGCAATAACAAACAATGACTGCAATGACAAATCCTAATGTAGAGTGGGGGAGGTTGGTGCCAGGCGCAGCCCAAGAGGCGCATCAGTCTGAAAACAGTGCTGTGTTTTTAGTGAAAAACAGTGGGCTGCAGGCGAATGTGCTGCTCTCTAATGGACCATCATTAACAACTTTTGTCACTGACTCTCAAATTCCCAAATTTCTGATAAAGGACCAGCCTTTGGATACTTTTAGACTTCTGGGAGATCAGGCTGCCTATAGGAGGTTAACAATCGTGTATCTGATTTCATGTCAGTGGGCAGGGTGGTCCTTCCAATCACCGGGGTACAACTTCTCTCATGAAATGTGGCAGGTTTAATATCTATCCCCCCCCTCCCGTTCTTTACCTCCTTTATTGAGGAACACAACATATGTCTTCTCCAGGAGACATGGTCGACTGATCCACTCTTTCAAAATGGCTACTCAAATTTTCATATCCGTGCTTTGCCCAGTAACAGGGGCAGGCCCTCCGGGGGGGTTTAACCATTTGGACTGAACATCACTAAACTGCCACATATCACAGTTATCTACTGATTCCCCTGACCTGTTAGGTCTTCGCCTATCATTCGGGACAGGCACAGTTGTGATCATTCTTAACATCTGCACTACAGAGGCTGGGGGGTCGGGTCTCCAAAACCCTCTGTATTCTGGAGGCATTTTTGCAAAACTGTCCCCGGCATCATAAAATCATTGTGAAGGTGACTTAAATGTCACATTTGAACCCCTTGACTGGGATGATCTTCGGTCCAATCACGAGGAGGATCAGGCACGGTCTAATCCCTGCCCTGGATATCCCGCCCATTAAAAGGTGGTTGCAGGTTGCTGTCTAAGTAAAATCATTGACCATGGAATTTGGACTCAGGGCACTTAACTGCAGGACCAAATCAGACGGAAAGGGTTGTCACACATATAACAAAGTCATCCATACTAATAGAAATGATTATTGTCTAGTCGACATAAGACTATGGCCCCTAGTCATCGACATGATGGTTATTGAGAGATCTGAAAGCGAACATAATCCTCTTTCAGTCCATTTGTCAGCTTTGTGTAACCACCTGTCCATGATCAACACCTCAGTAATAGCACCAGAGGGAATCATTCTGGTTAGTGACAAACGTCACCTAAAGTGGAATAAGGTTCTGGCTCGACCCACACTCATCGATGCTGCTAACACCACCTTGAGGACCACATTGATGGGTTTAGAGGCAGGTCCCGCAATCCCCAACGAGGAAATAAGCTTAACTCACACCTCATGCTTCAAGGGTATTGCGGCATACTTCTCAGTAGATATAGCTCCTGATAGCAAGAGGCTTAAGGGTAGGCATTGCTGGTTTAACAAAGAGTGCCAGTTCTCAAACAAGCATCTAATCCAAGATATTAAATCTAAGGATGTAAACGCCATTCGCTCAGCTAGAAAGTCTTACAAATTGGCTATCTGCAAAGCCAAGCGTGAACAAGATGACAAGTGGTGGGCGGAACTTAGTGACGCCGTACAAGAGAGGAACTGTAGTGCATTTTGGTCCCTGGTAGCGCGTGGCTCAGGAAACAGCGAATTGAACATTACAACTAATATTGCTCCAAAGGACTGGGTAGACCATTTTAGTGGGTTGTACTCTTATGACCATGATAGTACAACTCCTGAACATAAGGACCCTTGCTCAAATATTACTCTAACATCCACCCTTCCAGTGCTGCAACTGTTCTCACTAACGGACATAGCATATTCCTTAGATACTCTAAAGCGTGGTAGGGCACCTGGTTCGGATATTGTTCCAGCAGACCTGTTCTTAACCGATATTGCAATCTGGTCAAGATATATCACCATCATAGAGAATGCAATAGCATCTGGGGTGCCAATCTCTGAGTACTGGAAGGGGGCCATAGTGTCCCGATTTTTAAAAAGGGTGACAGCCCTCCCCTGTAATTATAGGCCAATTAGCTTAATAGATTGCGTGCAGAAAGTGTTCTGTCACTGCCTTTTGGGCAAGATTCAAGACTGGATGACGGAACACGACATCCTTAGTCCCTTCCAGGCAGGTTTTTATAAAGAAATATCTACCATTGAGGAAACCCTTAGGTTTCTGCGTTTATACTGGAAAACTGTTTTTATTGGCAAAGGGAATCTGTATGTTGCTTTTGTGGATTTGAAATCTGCATTCGACCTAGTACCCCATAACAAACTGTGGGAAGTCCTTTCCCTAATGGGAATCCCAAGCACATTCTTGTACTACTAACTCGGCTCCATGAGTGTAATTATGCACGTGTCAGGTAGGATGACAAGGGGAAGCTAACTGACAGAATCCAGGTGTCAAGGAATGTGCAGCAAGGGTGTGTCCTTGCCCTCACCCTGTTCTCCTTGTACATTAATGATATCGGTCCCTCTCTACTCAGAGTGAAGGCTGACGCACCATCGTTAGGCACACAGAAGATTCTGGTCTTGCTCTTTGCAGACGATACACTCCTGATATCTAAGACCCCTAGTGGATTACGGAAACTCCTCACGTGCTTTGAGGAATTTTGTTCCATGCGGGGACTTGAAATCAATGCTTCTAAAATGAAACTGTTGACGCTCAATCCCCACAGATCCTTCAGAGGGAAGTTTATTCTCCAGGGTACCCCACTTGAAAAGGTGGGCACACTTAGTTACCTGGACATAATGTTAACTGAAATTTTTTATTGGAAATCACATATTGCAAAGCAAGCACTGAAACTAAGGCGAACAATGGGGGTTTTAATAAAGAATTTTAACCTCTCACGTACCAAACCAATACGCCCTGCAATCCAGATATATGAAGCCAAGACTGTGAGCTCAGCCCTTTATGGCGCTGAACTGTGGGGCTATGCCAAAGACCAAGAAATAACGATTTCTGAAAATAAGTTCCTAAGAAATCTCATGTCCTTCCCACCAAGTACTCCACTGTTCCCCCTTTTAAAGGTCCTAGGTATGAAACGCATTGGCCACAAAGCCCGCCTACGTCCCCTTTTGTACTGGTGGCATCTTTGGACTACCCCAGAGCTTGCCTCCTTTACTGTAGCCCTGCAGGTCATTTTAGAAGCTGACCATTCTCATAGTATCCCCTGGCTCAGACACATAAAGGGGCTACTTTACTGGCTTGGGCTTAGAGAACTATGGGATTCTCCAACCACTACCTCCTTTCCTTCAAAACGCGACCTCAAAAAATTGTATTGGCATATGGTAGACTCTGAAGATCTGAGGGTTGCACTCCACTCTACACTATCATGTGATTTTGCCAACCTAAAAGAGACGTACAAATATGAGGCTTTCTGGGACATAATCACGGTGCCAAGAGAAAGGAAGTTGTACTTCCAGTTCCGCATTGGCACCTTGCCATTAAGACTACTTACCAGTCGTTGGTCACATGAAGAAACAACCATCTGCCCAGCTTGCAAAGCACCCATTCAAAACCTCCTTCATGTCCTATTTGTCTGGCCTGCATACACTGCCTCAGTAGGAAATGGCTGGCCCCGGCTTGTTGACTGCTGGGAGTTCGCAGGTCCAACACAGCGCTCCGAATCCTCAGATCAGACACTTGCCCAATGCTAGTGATTGCTGTTGCCAAGTTGCTTGCGGCAAGTTGGATTATCAGAGGAAAACGTTTATCTGTATAATTGTTTAGTAAGAATGTATTAATTCACTCTGGGAGGGCATTCAATTTTATTATTTTTATCTAATCACATGTACTGTACATATTTTATTTAACCTTGTGTATTTATTTATTGCTACTATGTGCTTTTGTGGCTCTTGTAGGCGAAATAAAGTTCTCTTGACTGACTGACTGGGCTCTCCTACATCATCCTCAAAACGTAAACAGAGCAAGGAGCCACACTGCTCAACAATTTATCTACTGCTGCTTAATACCCACCTTACATCCACTTATGGACCTGTTCAGAAATCGGATATGCATATTTTTTCATGCGTGGATGACAAAAAAGTTTACTTGCGGTCAGTTGTAGGCAGGAAAGCTTTACCATTGTGTAAAATAACCTTCAGCTGTTAAGGAAATACAGAGGAGAAAGCAGCCCAACATTGATGCAAACAAGCGTTATTAGAACCTGACCAAGATCTAAACATCCATGTTTCTAGATCAGCTCCCCAGTTCTGTAAACACACTTCTCATGCCAAGAAAGAGAAAAATCTTTGGGCCACCTTGTATGTCGATCTCGATCTTAAATGTCAGATCACCACTGTGGCACAAGGCTCAATTTTTCAAGCTTCACCACCTACTACCCCTTGAAAACAAAAAAGTCTCAACTACATCTTATAACTCCCTCATAACAGCAAAGGACAATTCAGTGGCAACAGGTTTGCAACACTTTGCTTGACTTTCTCTTCACACCTACCGCCACATCCATCAAGCACCTCCTGTCAGATCATCAGACCAAACTAATACCAACTACTCATATTGAATAGCCTACATGTAAAACCCAGACAAGTGCCAAAAACCAACCTACTGGCAAAGTGCCACCATCAACTCTTCACTCACCTCACTGACTGCCTCCCGCTCTTAAAATTCTGTCACAAACCCAGCTCCGACCGCAGCTTCCGTCATACCCAGCATTACATCAGATAGGACTCAGACTGCAACATCACTGAAATCCAACACTCAAGTAACACCAAGAAAAATTGCCATATGAACCCATCATCAACATCAACCACTCTGCTGATGTATAGGAAAGAACAGTGACTTAATAGGCAGTAGTTACCTGCCAAAGAAAAAGAAACTGGAATATAAACTAAAACTTCATTTTGTCCAAAATCAGAATAGCAAGTCTAGTATCAGGAATACCCAGCCTCACAGTAAATCCATTGTTGGCACTGTCAAACCATCTCCTGGTTCTTCTTCCCTCCTACATATTCGTATTGGTGTCTGGATCTCTTCATAAACTCAAATTCAATGCGGGCTGATCTTTGACAAATCACCCTTTTAAAATCTTTGGCCTCGTTTATCTTCTAAAGACTTTTAAATATCGTTAATCTGACCTTATCCTCTGGCTCCCTTACTGATGAGTAGAAGGCCAGGGTTATGTCACCCCTATTAAAAAAAAAATACAACCTGGAACATTTTGTTACTGGCAACTATCGAACTTTCATGTTACTCACTGCATTGAGTAAAGTTGGGCAGAGAAATGTGTGGCAAAACAGCCATTCAGCTACTTGGAAGTGACTAACATTCTAGATTCCTTGCAGCATCGATCCAGTCCAGGCACAGGAATGGAAACAGCCATGGCTATTGCTGTGCACGCACAATACACCCTCCTAACGATGGGTTTGATCCAATCAAAAGAGTCTACATTATTCTATTTGTGACTCTTAGCAAAGTAAACAAAAGTAGCACAGCTTGGTTTATATCTATTCCTTAAGACTGATCTGTCTCTCACTGTCTCCCACTTTTCTGTCAAACAACTCTCTTGTGCTGTGTCAGGTTTCACGGGGCATCTCAGTCATCCAGTCTGTTTAATATGCACGACAGACCTCTGCTACAATTCTTTAGCTTGTTCAGCTCTTAAGGTACTGACAAGTGACAACCAGCTGATTCTACATTTAGTCAATCTAAACAAGTTCTGTCTGAACCTTGAGTGATTGTCTTATAAGCGTCCAGCACTAGATGAGTTCCAACTTCTTGAAATGAAATGCTAACAAATCCAAGCTTCTGCTAGGTGGTAATCAGAAACATCACTGGAACGAGTCTTCTTAGTACTCTGGTCTTGAGGTCCCACAAAATCCAGAATCTAAGGTGAAGGCGCTTGAAACCCTTCTGGATGAGAAGTTTCTATTCCTGTTTCCACACCCTTATATTCTGGATATGGTCCTTCTTTTTCGACCAGTGAACCTTCATCCTACAGTGGTGGCTGCTAGCATTTTTTGAAGAAAAACTGATTAAATAGTTTTTATTTCGGTCTGAGACTCGGCTCTTAAGAAGTTACAGAAATTTCATACCCTTGCAAGTTAGTAAGTTAGATGGTTAAAGAAACTGACCATACCCCAGTAGTACGAAGAATAACATTCTGGTTACCCTTACAAATCAACTTGAAGGTTCTCTGCTTGATGAAGAAAGTGTAGTATTGAGCAGATCTAACTTGCTTGCCGGACTATTAATACCCTACAGAACCTGCTCAATTTCTTGGGTCTGAAATGCTTCTGTTTCATGACCTACAGCTACAACACTTATGAATGGGTGGCTGCTAGGCTGGGCCAAGAATGGTACCTAGGCCTCAATATCTGAAATAGCCTAATTCAAAAATCGCAATTCATGGTACTGGGTGATTTTAACATTCATTTGGACTGCCCCACAGCTAACGAATCTGTGTCCTGGTTGGATACAATGTACTCTTTTAAACTGAACTAATTTGCCTTAAAGCCCACTCATCTGTCAGGTCATAGAAGTGAACTGATTTTTCCCAATATTATACTGCAGATGCAGGACCGTCTTCACTTACCATGAACGGGTGAATTTTTAATTAAGTTTAGCTGGCCTGCTACATCTCAGAAGGGTGCACAGGTAGGGGAGGCCCTCCACTCATACATTAACATACAAATAAAGATATGCAAGGTGAGTGTCTGGCCTCTATAACAGAGACTACTCCCAAGCTCTCGGACAACACTAAAATTGACGCTAATATGGTTGATAGTTGGATCCGCTCGTCGGTCAACAAACTTGCTCCTATTACGTCTTGGAAATTCTATATAAGGAGACCTTCTGCTCCTTGGTTTACTGAATCACTTGCCACAGAAAAAAAACACTCTGCATAAAGGGTATAAGACGGTAGATAAGGAAACATATTGGGTGGCCCCAAGGAAATACCGTGCCTCTGTCAAGACAAGAGTGAAACAGCTAGTAATGAATCTTGAAAAGATTTTAAGATAGTAAATACATTCATGGCCCCCTACTGCTTGTATTAGAGGTGGGCCACCCTTGTTAGAGTGGTGCGAAAAACTGGCATATTTGTTCCCAAGATAAGATCCTCACAATTCAATCTAATCTGAAGGTACCCTTCGTGGAAGATATTAGCTATATTTCACCCAAGGAAGTGCTTCCTTTCTTCCTATAATTACGTATCCTTGGAGGAGTCTTTTGTAGCCATTCCGAGCATTAAATCTGGCTCCTGTGGATCCTCACTCCACAAATCTGTTAATTATGGGTGCAGATGCGATTAATCCACTTGTAAACAAATTGCTCAAAGACTCATTAACTATGGCATTGGTCCCTTCGGTTTGTAAGCAGACAAAAACCCTTCCTTTACTAAAAAAGCCAACATACCAGCCAACTATAGGTCTATCTCTTTGCTCCCGGCACGGGCAAAGAGAAATTTGCAAACAGAAAACACTCCTGCCATCTGGAGACTAATGATCTCTTGCACACCAGTCAATCAGGTTTCAGGCAGATCCTGAGCCCTTAAACAGCTCTATTTGAGTTATCTAAGCAAATCTAATGTACTTTGGACACAGTGGGTAAGGCAGTGCTGATTTTGTTGGATGTATCAGCAGTCTTTTATATGGTAACTCACTCTATCCTCCTTCATCGCCAACCGGAAGATGCGAGTTAAGGGGAGAGCAAAAGGTGGGCAAACTCCTCCTAGGGAATAAAGAACAGGCGGTTTGTATCCTCCCTTTTGCATTAGGCAATAAGGGTATAACAGCTGGGGTGCCTCAAGGCTCCGCCCCTTAACCTGAGCTTGTTTAATATTTACCTTACTCTTCTTGACTTCCTGGCTGAATCATTTGATGCCAAGAGTATATTGTATGCGGATGACACTCAGTTACTATTCTCCTTTAACAAAGGTGAAGACATTGCCCCAGACTTAATTAGGCCTTGCCTGGCTGCACTGTCCCCCTGGATGCATCAGAATCAGCTGATGTGTAATGCTGATGAGACAGAAATACTCTTCTTTGGCACGGATGAACCTCCTAATTGGTTGGCTTGCTGGCCAGAGGGAGCTCTTTGTCCAGTTCCTCAAACAGAGTTAGTTAAGAACCTAGGATTTCAATTTGATAACCTGTTATCATTCCAGCGTCAAGTTAGATCTGTGGTAGGAACTTGTTTCAGCATCCTCCATGCACTGAAAATGTTTCTGGGTTTTTATTGTCTTTTCCAGCCAGAAAGACTGAGGCCCTCATTACTTCTAGGTTGGACTATACCAACACTTTGGCGTATATTTATACTTTGTTTGCGCCATATTTGTGTCATTTTTTTACGCAAATCCGACGCAAACTTAACTCCATATATATATTTTGATGCTAGACATGTCTTGCGCCAAAATATTGGAGTTAGTCATTTTTTGCCTGCAGAAAACTACCTTGCGTCAATCAGATGCAAGGTAGGCGTTCCCGGGCAAAAAATGACTCACAGGCCCTAGTGCCTTATTTATCCCATGCAAAAATCACGCACGGGAGGAGAAGGGCCTTAAATAATGGTGCTAAGCCTGCTTAGCACCATTATTTAACGCCAGGGTCAGGGCAGGCGTCAGGGGACCTGTGGGCATCTTCCATGGTCAGAGACCATGGAAACAGCCCACAGATGCCCTTCCCTGCCCCCAGGGACACCCCCACCCACCCACACCCACACCTGGAGAACACCTAAGGATGGGGAGAGCCATCCCAGATAAGTCCAGGTAAGTATTTTTATTTTTTGGCAAAGTGCCATACTTGGACCCCTCACCATGGCGCTGATCCCAATGTCCATGCCCAGGACTTAGGTCCCCTGGGCATGGCCATTGTGCTGGGGGGCATGACTTCTGTCTTTACTTAGACAGGAGTCATATCCATGGGGGTTGTGCGTGGAAATAATGGCAGGTTTACAGAGGGGGGCTGTATGTCAGATCATAGACCATATTTTTGTTTTCATACATAAATACTGTGGCCTACAAAAATATCACTCCAGTGAGTTAAGATTTTTTGTTATTAATAACTTCAATCGGGTGATATTTTGTGAACTATATTTAGGACAGAACATTTTGTGTCAGACAATATTTAGGCCACAATGATTTGGTACCTTACCACATAGGGAGTGCCAGAAGGCAGTCTCACTAGTAGGGTGCAGGAAAACAAAACCTGTATCTCATGATTATTAATCAACTGCACCAAACTGTTAGCTATGTCATGGCCTGGCTAGGTAGCCAGTGGTCATCTACTTTGGGTGTACCCCTGTCTCTCACTTTTAATACTCCTGCTGTGCAAAATCACGCAGAGCATCTATTAAGGGGTGTGCGACATGAGTCGCCTGCACAGAGAAAAATTACATGTCAGTCAGACTGAGAAAATGAGGCACAGGATGACACATCTAATGTGCCAGGGACACGTGACTGTAAAAAATGCTTTCACCCTTCTCTGATGTTACCCTTCTCTAGAGACAAAATATACATTTAAAAACTGGCCAAACAACACAGGTTTCTAGGTACACTTGTGATGACAAGGGTCAAAACTGTTACATATAAAGGTTGCATTACTCGTAGCTCAACGCAACACCAAAACCATCTTACTGCTCTGCATTTGAAACCAGAACTTATCATCACTGTAAAAAAGTATTTGACAAATTATGTTTCTTCAAGTCTCTCTAAGTTTGTAAAGTAATGCCACTGAGCAAAGTTCTGGAACCATGTGGAATACGTAACCCTCTTGGGCTATGCATAGATATATGCACTCAGCATGTGCTTGTTTAGCTATGGCGGTGGTTAGCTGCAAATCATTTGGTTCTTTATTCTCAAATTGCAGCTTTAGGGAAATAAACATTTTCATTTATTTCGGCTGTTGAGGCTGTACTTACTCTTTTCATTTCCTGGTACGTCTTAGGGGTGCCTGGCCCTAAACTGAACTTTGGCTTTTTATTAGATGTTATTGCATTCCAATTTCGAATAACTGTTGTTTTGCCCTGTTTTACTACCTGAAAGTAGGGGAGCACTTCCTACATGCTCCTGCAGATTGATATGATGTGCTACATGAATGCCTGATTCTTTAAAATGGTGGATGAAGACCAGAAGCAAAGATGGTACACATAAGGCATGCTTGTCTGCGGAATGCTGCTCCCTACCTCTGGCCCCACCTGCATTTTTGCTGCATAAAGTCAGGAGCCAACTATTATTCCCAGGAAAAGGTTCTTTTGTTTAAGCTGAGAAGTTTCTTCTTCTTGTATTTACTTATGCCTACTACCCCTCCTCGTGTAGAGGCTATCAACCATGACTCTCCAGCCATCTCTCCCCTGGGCTTTTCTTTCAACCTAACTCCAGGTATAACCCATCTCCTTGCAGACAGGCTCCAGGACTCAGTGCCAGGTGTTTCTTGTCCTTATTCTTTCCCTTTTCTCCTGAGGGTTTCAGGTCAGGGCTTGCCTGGTGGTGTTTGATGTCCGCTTGCAGAGAATGTGACTTACACTTACCCTGCTCCCTAGAGAAGGAGCAATTTTACTTTGGTATTAATAAGCCTGATCGTGGTTTGCAGCATTAGGTCCTTGGAGCTCCAGATTTGTCTTTAGATGAATGAAAGCAGCCCTTGCTTTGTTGATTATTGCCTTGACATTGGCGCCTCTGTCACCTACTTGTCTATGACACTGCCCAGGAAGTTGAAGGCCTCAACCTTTTTCAGTGCATCACCTGCAAGAGTGATCGCAGCTGCGCTGGCAGAGTTAGCCTTCAGGATCTTTTTTTTACCCCTGCAGATTTTGAGACTGGGTTGTGCTCATGTGGCTGGCACATGGTCGGTTCTTTTGTATACTCTGAGGATTTTTTTCTTCTCTGTTCTCCCTTAAATATATTGTTATTGCAAACTATCATAATAAGCTCAGTCCTCAAAATATTTACCATTCTTTCCTTGAAAACAAATAGCTCAGATTTAAACAAACCCTGATCCCATAGCTCTAAAAAGCTATTTGCCAATGTCTCAACTGACCTGTTAAACTCCAGATCCATTGTGAAAATTTTGGCAAATGATCAAAGAGCATTTTTAGAACTCTAAATACTTTGTATTACGGAAACATGGTGGTCAGTGCATTGTTCATTGTTTATGGATGACTTCGGACCGCCTATATTAAACAGTGAGAAACAAGGTCAGCAACAGAGAAAAGGTAGCAGTAATCTTCCATGTACGTCATCTGCTGATCTCTTTTTCCCCACTCACAATTTAATGAAGCAGAAGCTCATACTTTATGTAAATTTAACACAACCAATCTATGAACTGTTTTTGTTTTATTGGTCACATAATCTAACGTATGCTGTCTTCAACTAGTTGCATGATTTATTAATCAATCTTTTCAAGCTATACAAGCTAATTCTTGTTGACTATAATAGTTGGTACATTCTTGTTTGACCAATATGTCATCTCTAAGCCTATCACAAAGGTAAAAGGTCTCATGGACGAACACTGAGCCCAAGCACTTTTCAGAACAGACTCCACTCTTGCTGAAATGACTGCTGATCCTGCTGAGCATTCTAACCAGCTTAACTTCGTCACTACTTCAGCTTCTAAAGCACTGCTCAATTCAAATCGGTTAATGTAAAACTTAAATGCCAAAATTGATGGTTTCTCCAGCATCTCCAGCATTTCAGCTATCAAATTATTGAAACTGAAGGACCCGGTCAATATCCCTTAGTACAGCGCACAATATTCAGTGCCAAAAATGTACTCCGACACTGAGAAACATATTGTTAGAGCTTATCTCACTGAATAGTGGCTGAAGTGGTCCTAGACCACATTGCGTTCCACTGCTGTTTCAGTCATATTGGAAGTCTAATGGTTCACTAGGTGTCATATGACTGCTCTGATTCAGAGGAGAGCAATAGAGAATCTGAAAGGAGGGGCTGTGTAGGCATGTACATAGCATCATAACCTCTAGTATGTGAGAGCATATGCGGCTGAGGTCTTTCTCTACAACAAATCTGTCAGGGTGAAAAACCCCTTCTGTAACACTGTCCAAAGGTGCATGTTTTGGATTACAAGAGTATCCCTCAGAAGACATTACGTTTATGGAAGTAGGGTATTTGTTTCTTGTAACTATATTTATGGAAATTGGATTGCCTTTATTATTGAGTGAAAGTAAAATGAACAGGTTAAAGCACATCACCTGGACCCAGTATTTCTTCCATTTGGATTACCCAGAATGATGTTGACAATCATAGTTCTTTTAGTTTTCTTTTTTCTCCATTTTTTGTGTACATATTTACTGTTTAACAAAGTCCAGCATTCAGATTCCTTTGTGCCTTTTGTCATCAGCTGGGGAACTGCTAAGAGAATGGATAATTTGGTAGATCATATTTTCAGCTTATGTGAAAATTCTCCAAAGTGTTGACTGTACACCCCGTGTTAAACGAACCCCTTTGTGGTTACGGACTAGGATCATTTAAACTACTACCTGCTTTGGAGGGAACTATGAATGTTAATGTATGAGATTATGCTATGAAACAATTGCCTTGAGATGATCATAAAATAATACAATAACAGAATGTTGTAAATTCTAGTCTCTACGATGAGTTAGGTCAATCTAAAAAGGACTATGTCAAAGCACTGAGAACATTAGCATAGAACCATGACTTTGAGAACATAACATATTATAAAGTTCTTCAGGGTCAAGCACTAGTAAAAAAGAAAAACATGTTTTCAAAATGGAACATAGGTGTGTTCCATTCTTACTGGTGTGCATAGGTTGCCATTCTAGGAAATGCACTTGTCCAGGAGTTATGGGAGAAAAATAAAAGGTTACTGTAAGGAAATGCCACTTTGGCATGGTTACCCCCTGACCTTTTGCCTTTTGTTGATGCCATTTATAACTGAAAGTGTGCTGGGACCCTGCTAACCAGGCCCCAGCACCAGTGTTCTTTCCCTAAACTGTACCTTTGTTCCCACAATTGGCACAGCCCTGGCACACAGATAAGTCCCTTGTAAATGGTACCCCTGGGACCAAGGGCCATGATGCCAGGGAAGGTCTCTTAGGGCTGCAGCATGTCTTATGCCACTCTGGGGGCCCCCTCACTCAGCACATGCACACTGCCTAACAGCTTGTGTGTGCTGGTGGGGAGAAAAAGACTAAGTTGACATGGCACTCCCCTCAGAGTGCCATGCCCCCAACCCACTGCCTGTGGCATAGGTAAGTCACCCCTCTAGCAGGCCTTACAGGTGAGGGCACATGTGCATGAGCACTATGCCCCTACAGTCTCCAAGCAAAACCTTAGACATTGTATAAAGAGTATATGGTCTGGGAGTTTGTCAAACACAAACTCCACTGTTCCATAATGGCTACACTGAAATGTGGGAAGTTTGGTATCAAACCTCTCAGCACAATAAATGCACACTGATGCCAGTGTGGAATTTATTGTAAAATGCACCCAGAGGGCATCTTAGAGATGCCCCCTGAATACCAGTCCGACTCTAGTGCTAGGCTGATCAGTTTCTGTCAGCCTGCCACAACCAAACGAGTTTCTGGCCACATGGGGAGAGTGCCTTTGTCACTCGGTAGCCAGGAACAAAGCCTGTACTGGGCAGAGGTGCTTTTCACCTCCCTCTGCAGTAACTGTAACACCTGGCGGTGAACCTCAAAGGCTCATGCCTTTTGTTACAGCACCCCAGGGCATCCCAGCTAGTGGAGATGCCCGCCCCTCCGGCCATTGCCCCCACTTTTGGCGGCAAGGCAGGAGAGGATAATGAGAAAAACAAGGAGGAGTCACCCACCAGTCAGGACAGCCCCTAAGGTATCCTGAGCTGAGGAGACCCCTGCCTTTAGAAATCCTCTATCTTAAGATGGGATGATTCCCCTAATAGGATTAGGGATGTGCCCCCCTCCCCATAAGGAGGGAGCACAAAGAGGGTGTAGCCACCCCCCAGACAGTAGCCATTGGCTACTGCCCTCCTGACCTAAACACCCCCCTAAATTCAGTATTAAGGGGCGACCCAGAACCCAGGTAATCAGATTCCTGCAAACTACAACACGAAGAAGGACTGCTGACCTGAAAGCCCTGCAGACGACGGAGACAACAACTGACTTGGCCCCAGCCCTATCGGCCTGTCTCCAGACTCAAAGAACCTGCACGGTGACGCATCCGACAGGGACCAGCGACCTCTGAGGACTGCTCTGAACCTGAAGGACCAAGAAACTCCTGAGAACAGCTGCACTGTTCAAAAACAGCAACAACTTTGCAACTTTTTAGCAACTTCCAAATAACTCACTTTTCCCGCCGTAAGCGTGAGACTTCACACTCTGCACCCGACGCCCCCGGCTCGAGCTCCAGAGAACCAACACTGCAGAGAGGACGCCCAGGCGACTGCGACCTCGTGAGTAACCTGGGGCGACCCCCCTGCACCCACAGCGACGCCTGCAAAGAGGATCCAGAGGCTCCCCCTGACCGCGATTGCCTGGAACAAAGAACCCGATGCCTGGACCAAGCACTGCACCCGCAGCCCGAAAGGAACCGACCTACAGTGCAGGAGTGACCATCAGGCGGCCCTCTACCTAGCCCAGATGAAGGCTGGCCCGAGAAGCTTCCCTGTGCCCTGTCTGCATCGCTAGAGTGACCCCCGGGTCCCTCCATTGATTTCTACAGAAAACCCGACGCCTACTAGGCACACTGCACCCGGCCGCCCCTGTGCCATTGAGGGTGTGTTTTGTGTGCCTGTTTGTCCCCCCCCCCCCCCCAGTGCTCTACAAAACCCCCCTAGTCTGCCCTCCGAAGATGCAGGTACTTACCTGTTGGCAGACTGGAACCGGAGCACCTCTGTTCTCCATAGGCGCCTATGTGTTTTGGGCACTCCCTTGACCTCTGCACCTGACCGGCTCTGTGTTGCTTGTGTGGTGACTTTGGGGTTGCCTTGAACCCCCAACAGGGGGCTGACTATGCCCAGGAAACTGAGCTTATAAGTGCTTTACTTACCTCAGAAACTTAACCTTACTTACCTCCCCCAGGAACTGTTGATTTTTGCAGTGTCCACTTTTAAAATAGCTTACTGCCATTTTAACCTGTACTGTGTATGTTACTGCTCTAATTCAAAGTTACTTACTTACCTGTGTGAAGTACCTTCCATTTTATGTATTTACTTCAAATCTTGAATCTTGTGGTTTTAAAATAAATTAAGAAAATATATTTTTCTATATAAAAACTATTGGCCTGGAGTTACGTCTTTGAGTGTGTGTTCCTCATTTATTGCCTATGTGTGTACAACAAATGTTTAACACTACCCTCTGATAAGCCTGATGCTCGACCACACTACCACAAAATAGAGCATTAGAATTATCAAATTTTGCCACTATCAACCTCTAAGGGGAACCCTTGGACTCTGTGCACACTATCCCTCACTTTGAGATAGTATATACAGCGCCAACTTCCTACAGTTACCCACTGGAATTTGTCCAGGCACCTACTCGGGACATAAGATTAATATCCTTGGTTATTTTGGGGCTCCAATGAACTCTGAAGGACATAGCAACTCAGGGAATGTCTATGTGGTGGATAAATGAGATTCTATCCTGGTTTGGCACACCAGCATAAGGATTTTGTACACTATATAATATTGAAAGATGGAGCAATACCAATAAGTCATCAGATGTGGAATGTTCCACTGTCTTACAGAGGAAACTCATACTTTGGGATCTCTGCTCCAAAGATATAATAGAACCAATTGAGCTATCTCCTTGGGTCACTCCAATAGTTATGTTCCCCAAATGCTCAGGCACGCTATGCCACTGTACTGACCTTCACAATCTGAATAACGCTATTTAGACAGACCGTTATCCACTCCATAACATGCATTTCAAACCTGGTGGGGCCCCTCACATCCTAAACCTGGAGAGCCCTTATCTTCAAGTTGTACTTGAGGAAGAAACTAATACACCACTATCATGACACAAGAAGGCATGCCCCAGAACAAACAGATGCCTTTCGATGTCACAAATACTGCACTGAATTTCCAAGGCGTCATCAAAGAAACATTAGATGGAGTGGATGGCAACATCACCTTTTATGATGATATACTTGTATTTGGGAATGATCAAATAAAGCAGGTTAAGGATCCTGGAAGGGCACTCTATGCATTAGCTAAGAAAGATTTGACCTTAAAAAAAAAAGGAAATGTAAATTTAGTTGTGATAGCGTCAAATACTTGGGGAACACTATCCTGAAAAACAGAATTAGACCAACAAATTGTCACATGAAGGCAACTGTAGAGGCTCCAAATCCCCACATTAAGAAGGCAGTTGATGCCATTCTTAGGACTGGCAGAGTTCTACGCAAAGTCTGTTGAAGACTAGTCCTTTAAAGTCCAACCCCTGAATTCATTAATTAAGAAGGGCACAAAATGTAAATGGGGAGCTGAGCAATATAAGTCACCCCAATCTCTCAAGGTAGAAGTGATACATGCACTGTTTGAAACGTTGTTTAGCCAGTGTATTGTAACTGATAATGCCTGTAATTGTGGAGTTGATGGGGTCTCATTACAAGGTAAAGAACTGGATGATAACAAGATCTTGCATCAGTCAGAGAGGAATTGCTCCGTCACTTACAGCACTTTAGCAGCGGAGCATTACCATTTGTTTCTTTGAAGGATGAAATATATCCTCCATACTGATCATTAATGCTAGTAAACAAGCTTTCATCGGGTGGAAGTAGGGTCTTCACAGCCAGATTGACTAGATTAGCAGCTAAACTACACATTTGTCAATTTAAAAATATATCATTAAGAAAAACAATCAACACACCGACTGTATGTCCTTTTTAAATATGTTAACTTGGAATGAACAGAAAAAAGAGAGGGAGTATGATGTAGTGTTTATACTGTTTATGAGATGGATTAGACAGGAACCTGTTTAATGGGTGCAGCCATAACAGAATTGGGTGGCAATCAGGCTGTGCAAAAGGAATACAATTTAGAGGTGGTTAGACAGTATATCTTTTTTCTTAGTGGCTGAAGGAATGGAAACTGCAGGGAGAAAAAACGTTCTTTGCCAAGGTTCAAGCAAAAGTAGCAAGGCAAAACGTATTAACATGTTTCCAATCACATTATTCCACGAGGAAGAACATAAACCAAGTTCATGAAGGACATCTATTGATGCCTAGCACAATAGGAACAATCTGTGAATATTTCTGGTGGCCAAGAATAGATGATGAGTTGGACAGGCAGGTTAAACAGTGTAAGCTTTACAACAAAAGTGGTAAATCTGTTGATAAATCTGTCAAGGCATGCTTCATCAACCCCATATCTGTAAATACTCCACCTGGCCCTTGGCAGAAATATCATGGTGCCTTTCCATCTTCCTACTTAGCAGGATGTATTTGGTAGTGTCTTCATTTATTAATGTACCAAGTGGGCAAAATTCTAGAATTGCTGAAAATGTGCGATTAAAAATTTGGAACATGTTGTCTGTGAGAAAGGATTACCTGAGCGTATAGTGTCAGACACGGCGGCTAAATTTGAGAGCGCTAGCTTCTCAAAGTATCTCACCAGATGTAGCATACAACACAAAAATAGCAGTTTATCATCTTGAAGCAATGGACAGGTGGAGTGCTTCAAGCGAGCTACTGAAGTTATCCAACTAGTGCTTAGTGAGCGGATCAATTGAATTATCGCCCACAGGCATTAATCTTACCCTACAGATGGTATACCCTACACAGGTGTTAATCCTACCCTATAGCCACGCCTAATTCATGTGATGAGTCACAAACAAGGTTCACGTCTTATTCCAAGGTGCTTAAAAGAGAAGGTCAAGATTTTAAAGGCACCCAAGGCTTCAAGCAAGGCAAACAGAGTGTATAACTAGGAGTTGTATAAAACGAGACGAAAAAAAAACTTTTGTGGAACAAGAAAGGAGGTAATGTGTCCTCCAGGGTTCCACAGTGGTGAGATGGTCCGCATCAATTTATCAGGTAAACAAGGGAAGGGAACATGCTAGGTTGCCTGATCCAGTTAGATAACAGAGGTTATGCATGGGGCTGACACTATATGGAACTTGAATAGGATATCATTTTTCTGCAGAGAATGGGTAGTCAATTATGACTCTAAGGTTTATTGGGGGGTGTCGAGTTTTCTTTGATATTGTCACTCTCAAACAAAAGGAGGGAAACTTAACCAAAAAGTACAAAGAGTAAGTGCTGTCTTAGTAGGCTTGTGTATGTATCCATAATATAAATGTATCCATTTTGTCTAGCGTTGTTTCTGTCTTATTGTGCCCATACGCTTCCTACTTCTATTTATGCTCCCGTATTTTTCTGTGCATATTTATTGTTGAGGAGGGTAGGTGGAGGATGCTTACAGTGTATAGTCAGAGTGGGTGGGAACTCAAGAACTGGTAGTAGAATGTAGAGTGCAGCTGTATGTGTGTTTATGTTTTGATATTTTTAAAGAACAAACTGAAGGGGCTAGCAATGAAAAGCTGTACAGGAGGCAAGCCCTAGTGGGGATACACAGGAAGGAGCAGAGGGAGGAGGTAAAGTCAGCCTATATGAGAAAGTATTCCTTGAAGCAGTCCGTTTTCAGTTTCTTCCTGAATAGTAGTAGGGATAGAGAGCTGTTGTGATATTGGAGGGGATGTTGTTTCAGATCCTTGAGGCGTAGGCTGAAAAGGCTTGGTTTCTCCTTCCTGCAGTGCTTAGTAACTAATCAGCCGGTATCAGCGCTCATCATCTGGTGCTGACCATCAGATATTGTTAATTTGTTAACTAGGTAGAAAAGGATCGTGGTGTAAAATGCTTTGTAAGTGATGCATCTGATCTTGAAAATGATCTAGGCTTGACGGAAGGGCCAAGGTAGATCATTTTGGTAGGGGATGATGTGGTCAGATTTCTTCAGTCCTTTCATGAGCTACACTGCTGCAGAAGGGAAGCTGTGCTGCTGAGTGAAGGATGTCTAAATTGTGAGCAGAGCTGGTCTCTATGATGCTGTTTAACAGAGTGTTGCCTCAGGTAGGAGTGAGAGATCTAGGACTTGAACTGTCATTCTGACGTCCTCTCCCGAGAAACAATAGTTCACTTTTTTCAAGAGAGAAGGTTGGAACCTGGTTGGTTTGGTCTTTGCAATGCCTTCTTTGAATGAGAGGTTTTAGTTGAGTTTGTTTCCAAGTATTTTACCTATTTTGTGAATGGGGGGGGGGGGGGGGGGGGGGGGGGGGGGAAGCCAATTAGATTTAAGTTGGAACCAAGATTGAATTGGACAAAGTTGATGCTGTTGGCAAAAAGAAGGAATTTGGTCTTCATGGGGTTTAGTATCAGGTAGTTTCTTGACATCCAGGTTTGGATGTGTTTAAGGTAAGCTTTGAGCCTCTGTGTGCCAATGGTTGAGGAGATTTTGAGATGGTGTGAGCATAATATCTATCAAGGGTTTCAATATAAAGGTTGAAAATGATGAATGACATGAGGGAGCTTCGAAGACTCCACATGTAACGGTCCAGGATCTGATAGTTTGTGTTTGAAAGAGTAGCTATCTGTTGGTGAAGGAGGATCTGAACCATTTTACCATTGTGCCAGTGAAGCCCCTCAAGTTTCTGTGTGGCTGTTTCAATACTGTAGAGTGGTCAGAACCCTGATTGATAGTCTTAAACTAGATTATTCTTGATGTTGCGCTCCTGCAGGTGGGTGGTGACTGCCTTCTTGATGATTGTTATCAAAAGTGGGAGGTGGTTTATAAGGTGGAAGTTGGCAAGTTCAGCTGGGTTTAGTGTAGTTTTTTTTTGGCAAAGTTAAGATCTGTCTGGTTTTGAAGCCATTCGGGAAGTTGCTCTGAGAAGGTGTGAGGGCTTCAAATTACATAGACATAATGATGAGAGGAAGCATGTCATCTTTGTAGAAGGCGGCTTACAGTGAGTTCTGAAAGGACGAGATGCCTCTGAGAGAGATAAGGTTGAGGGATGACCAGTTAACGATGTAGTAGCTGGGTATGGGTGATGGTGCAAAAGAGGATGATGAAATGGTGATGTTAGATCAGATTTTGTGGATTATTTTCCATGAAGAACAGGTTGACAGCATTTTATCTGTTGGCTGATGTGGTATAGTGGGTTCTGGGATTGGACTGGCCTGCGGTTTGATGGCTTTGTTTCTGCTTACTGCTGCATTGATGGTGGTCTTGTGGGTGGATTTAATTGTAGTGATGATGGAATAACAGTTGGAATGGAGTGCTTTCTGAAGTGTAAAGTTTTGGCATTTCGAGCTTCTGTACTTCTCCTGTGTTTGTATTTTATGCTTGTACACATGGGTGTAGCAGGGTGCTGGTGACTAAGATTTAGAGGTGTGAGTTTACAGAGGTGCACAGTCTTCAGATTTGTATTGTAGATATTGAGAAGGGTGTTGACATCTCTGTTGGGCTGGAAAAGCCCAGAAGGGTTCATTAGTCCTGCTTGGGAGTGCTGCTACATGGGCGTATTTGAAGTTAACTTCAGTTGATGGTTTATATTTGAACGGCGACAGTTAAGACACTTACAGAACCTGCTTCCTTAAAAACCTGTTGCTCCATCTACTCTGCTGGATTCTTTGCAATAAAGTTTTTGTTAAACTTGACAGCATGTGGACATCGTTTGTATGTGACATTACATTCTTTAGAAATACAGAAAACAAGCAATACCAGAGTCACCTAAGAAACTGTAATCACTTAGGTGGACTTCCAACACAAAATGTTTCTCTTCTTTCATCAGAATGTCTGAAAAAACTTCACGTGAATTATTGTAGGCTTTCACGTCTCTGACCTCTCCTCAGGCCTTTACATAAGGATTTAAAGAGCACTAGCCCTTTGTGGACTGATTGTTCAATTTCCCAAGAGATAAACTTCAATATCTCAGAGATATTATTACTGTTGTACCCATCCCAAAATATATTCAAGTATTTCCATAACTGTATGTAAACCTGGTATGGAATTGGCTCCGAAGATGAATGATTCAACCCTGCTGTCATCTAGCCTTTCATAAAAGTTTGGCTATAGTAGGCCACTAGGCAAGATAGACAAACATGCACACAACAGACAAACAGATGTACAGACTTGAACCAGTTCTGGACAAACATTATATGAGCTAAGCAGGCCAGGCAAGGGTGACCCAGACAGGTTGTAATCATGACAAAGTAAAATTGCTGATACCACATTCTCAGTGCGCTGAACTTAACAGGTCAATGTATATGACAGTTACATACCTGACCGGGTTTCTTTTCTGGTACCTCCTTCTCTTTCTTGGTTTTGGCAATCCTAGGCGACGTTAATTGTACAGGAGGCTGTGGAGGTGGCTCAAATTTTGCTCGATTTCGCTTTTCTTCCTCTCCAAGCTGTTGACTAAATCCATCAGGTAATGCATCTATGAAGACAAATGATGTAGGTCAGATAAGAAAAAAATTTGGCTTTCTGGTTTGAAAGCTGAAATCTACAGAGCATGAAGGGATGGAGTTATGTATAGGTAACTACGCATAAATGTAATACAAGAGCCAAATGTAAAACTGAAGAGGACAATTAGAAGATCTGTATTCTAATTCACTGTTTTCCATGTCCCAAACTATCAAAGAGTGTCTCTGCAAAAGACTTGCATCCATCTAAGACGTCATAGCAACTAAAGTTGTAGCCCTACTGCTTGCTGTCTGTAAGGAATATCATTCTTTAAGTGCAGAATGTGAAAAAATATTCTGTCAAAGGCCTTCACTTTCTTACCATCTTGAACCACCCGTGAAAGCAAGCCAGCTTTTTCGGTCTTACATTTAAAGTAGTTACTGTGTCAACTTCAGATTCCACTCTAAGGTTGTAGACTTAATACTTACCAGTTTTGATAAGGTTTAATAAACTGTGAAAATCATCTTCTTATCTACTGTGCCACAGACTTTGGTGCTCCATCAACTTTTTTAAATTCAGATGCACTGAGAAGGTGGCTGCCAGATGACAACAGGAATCTGCACATCAAAGTCTTGTATAATGAGACTTGACCTTAACATAAAATGGCAGGCATGCTGTGTCTACAAAGCAGATGTATATAGCTGGCAAAATTATAGCATGTTCCTACAGCAGGTCATTATGTTCACCCAATTAAGTCTGAACTTTGTCATAACATTGCAGTTCATCATAGCGGAGAGGTAGGGGTCCTGCCTCCAGTTTTACAAAAAGGACATTATAGGGACAACATTTATATACTCCTTGCTTCAGACCATATCCTCAATTCAGCAATACATAAGATGCATGCAACATGCCACTGGAGGAGAATTTGGATATGGAATTTATCATAAAACCATGCCTTTCAGATGACCAAAACAGCGATCACCAATGTCACTCTGCTATGCTATACAATAATAACTTTCAAAAGCATTAAGAGTTGTGCATGGGTGCCTTAATGGTTCTGTAAGACAATTTAGTGTATGTAAGACTGATAATCCTTTGATCTAAAGATGCAAGTTAGTCCTGTGCGAATTCCAATCATCGCTCTCAGACGCACGTTTTTCTGTTCATTCGAAGTTCATCCTTAATTTATCATGGTATACACAATCTATTAGGCAATATCATTAGTGAGTTAATGAGCCAAAACAACTGTCTAGCTCAGTGGTTCCCAACATTTTTACTTCTGTGGACCCCCACTTTATCATAAATGGAACTCTGGACCCCCACTGAATCATCAATGGAATCTGGGGACCCCCACTGAGTCATTACTGGAAGCATGAGACCTAATGTCATTATTTGTTAATATTTTTTAATTTTGTAAGCAGTTGCAGACCCCCTGAGAAGGCTTCTCGGACCCCCCGGCGTCCCCAGACCACAGGTTGGGAACCACTGGTCTAGCTATCCTGGGAAATTATAATGTGCAGGTAAACCTAATCTAAATGGCTTCCTTACAAAACAATATTTAGTCCTGGGGCACAACATTTCAGCTCACAGTTGCTCTGACTCATGAATGTGATCATATAGCCATGGATCTTTTGCAATCAAAGTTCCATTACAGTTGAAGAAACCGAAGTACTTGCATGGGATGATCACCACGAAATGCCACTTTCACTAACCCTACCCTTGGCTATTAAAGGTGCTTATGGGATATAATGTATACAAATGGGTTGCCTGGGAAGAAGGTTTCTCCACAAGCTATCACAAATCTCCTTCAAGATTCCAGACTGAACCTTCTTCATGATATTGCTAGTAAAAAGCCTCAATTTAACAAAGTATGTGCAATATTCGGTTGAATACAACCTTTGGCACAGAAGCTTTGTCAGCTTCCCTTACCAATATTAGTTTACTCTTACCCCTGATCTTGTCCTCTAGCGTGTCTGGCCAGGGTTCAGAAACGGCCATCAGAATGAACATGGAAACAGCACTACAGTAATGCAAAAAAAAAAAGCTAGGATTGAGTCATCATTTACTCTATTGTGGAAGCCATCCATCAAGAGAATTGAAATCTAGGACTTGGCCCCAAGGTCATTCTCAAACAAGGCCAGTATCAGGCTGAAAAGACCACTTTACAAGAAAATAGGGTAAATGGTCACTAAGAGCTCTGAGCAAAGGCAAATTAGCCTTCAGACACCAACTTGTGTGAATCCCTACGGGGAGCTTGCATGGTGTTGGTCATCAGAGAACATTATGGATCAAAGAACCCTGAAAAAAGGCCCTCAGGTAAGTCAATGGCACGAGACTGGATAGGACACACTGATCTGAAAGATCACAAATAGGCAAGGATCCTGAGGGTTAGGCCTCATAGGATTACCAACTGCAAGAATCTTCAGCAAATTAGTAAGCAACATCATGAAAAATAGTCACAGACAATGAGCATGCAAGAGGCAGGCATACCGATCTCTGAGCACAGATGCATAGAGGGACTGGGGATCTGTAACTCAGCAGTTGTGGTGAGGGCTAAGGGATGGTATGGGTGGTGGAGAGCGTGCACAAAAAATTATTTTGATAACACTGCCTTCGAACCTTGACATTACATGAGTCAGAATAAAGTATGAAACATGCTTCTGTCTTGCTGCAATGCACAAAACATTCTAATCCTTTTACACAACATTACACATTTAGATTCTTAATGCTTGACATTACAGTAAAATGTCAATAACTACCCAAGAGGATTATCCAACAAATTTGGACAATTGTTTTGAATTAAAAACTGATTTATTAGGTTTGATTTAAGTGTCTGAGGGGGGACTAGGGATTTGTAGTGTCCAGTTTGGAAATAGCTAATGTGATGCAAATGTTTTTAGCATTTAGGATTCCCAAGGAGCATCATCTTTTCTGAGGCCTTGTCAAAACTCCAAATAAATCCACTTTACAGCTTTAATTTCATAGTATGTTCAAGAGCCACCAATTCAGAGTTTGTTCAATACTTGCAGGAATTCATCTCAGAGTTCCTAATTAAATGAGTCAGTAAGCCAGTCTAGAACATGTCTATCAATTCCCTAACATAATTAACCTTCTCAGTGTCAAGACGGAAATGACCAGTCACTGTTTCTCTCTAATAATGGCCATTATGTAGCACAGTGAGATCACCACCATATACAACAATATGGACCCCTAACCCTCCAGCCTAGACAACATCTCTCAAGCAGAAAACATCAGCCATGCAATAACCTCCTGGTTTCCTATTACCACACAGACCATCACTGCCATCATGTCATCCATCCACTCCGGACACCTACTGATCCCTGCTCCTGCCAGCTTTTCAACCTCAGAGCCAACACTATTAGCACGGAGCTAACCTGCTTCCTCAACACCTCCATCTCCACGGCAACCTTCCCAGATGAATGGAAGCACGCAGAGGTCAGACCCCCACTAAAGAAACCCTTTGCCGACCCCAGAGACCTCAAAAACTACAGATCGATCTCCCTGCTCCCCTTCCCGGCCAAAGTGCTTGAGAAAGCCATCAACCAACAGCTCACCGACTACCTCTAACGCAACCACCTTATCGACACCTCACAATCAGAATTCCCAGCCAACCACAGCAAGGAGACTGCACTGATTGCTGCCACGGACGACATCAGGGCCGTCCTCGACTGAGGAGAGTCGGCAGCTCTAGATCTTTCCAGACCTCTCCGCAACATTTGATACAGTCTCCCACCACACTCTCCTCAACAGACTTTACAACATAGGCATTCAACAAAACACCCTTACATTGGTCATCTCTTTCCTCTCAGGCCACATGCAGAGCATCCGCCTTACTACCTTCACTTCTACACCAAAGAGAATAACCTCCGGTAGCAACATGGATGAAAAACAGCTGCCTTAAACTAAACACCGACAAAACGGAAGTCCTGATCTTCGGGAGGAATACCTCCGTATGGGACCACAGCTGATGGCCAGTGGAACTCAGACCAACACGCTCTCCATCAGACCACGCAGAAAACCTCAGCATCATCCTCGACTGCAAATTATCCATGAATCAACAAGTAAACTTAGTCGCCTTCTCCTGCTTCCACATCATCCATATGCTCCGCCGAATCTTCAAATGGATCCCTACAGACACCAGAAAGACTGTCACATATGCCCTGGTCACCAGCCTCCTCGACTATGGTAACGCTCTCTACGCAGGCGTTTCCTCTCAGCTACTTAAAAGACTCCACAGAACACCGCAGCCAGACTCAACCTCCACCTCCCCAAGCGCTCAAGCATCACCCCACACCTCAGGAACCTCAACTGGCTCCTCGTCTGGAAGAGATGCCAATTCAAAATCCTCACACTCGCATACAAGGCTCTCCACAACCTAGGGCCATCTTACATCAACCATCAACTGAACGTCTATGCCCCAGCAAGAAAACTGCTCTCTGCCTCGCTAAACCTCACACACACACACACACACACACACACACACTCATACTCATCTATCACAACCGCAGTGGAGGCTGCTCCTTCTCCTACACAGAAGCCAAGTCGTGGAATAGCCTGCCCCTCCACCTCCAAACAGCTTCCTCCCTGGCAGAATTCAGAAGACTCAAGACATGGCTTTTCGACAGAGACACAGCACCCTCAGCACCCAGGTACCCTTAGGGGGGGTAGTTCTGCGCTTTACAAATGCTATGATTGATTGATTGAATACAATTGGAGGCATCTGCAGTGCATCAAATAAGACCTTATCAGATTGATATCGGGATATCATTTTGGCACCCCACAAAACTTACAGTTAAATGTAATGGTAAGAGGCATGCTTTCACACAAGCAGAGGCTTTTTAAGAGGCTCGTCGAGGTGACACTAGAGGCTGGTACGGAGGGTGCTCATTAGGTCTACGTCTTCCTTTTGCCTCACTTCACCATGGGAGTTATTTTGGGTAAAGGTTTCAGGCATAAATATGCTGTTCCTGCTTTAGCTTTAATGGGATACCTAAACACGCAATTAATGGACTGGTGACTGAGGACCGTATTTCTAAATTACACAGAGATTTGAAACCTAGTGGTGGTTCCAACTTACCCTCCTTCACTCCACCTTCTTTCCCCACCAACCTTTTCTTACTCTTGTGGAGAAGAAGAGTAAACAAGTCAGGGCTAAAATCACACGGTGCTGCTTTAATTCTATTGGGAAACGTATACATTTGTTTACACAAACATCTAAGATGTAATGTGTTCCCCGAATAAAATGTTTAAATCCTAAATTTGGCTCCAAAGTCCCAAATCTAATATACCAAAAATATGAACGGTTGTACCAGATCTGGACCAAAAACGTTCTGCATTGCTGCCATGCATGCAGCCTCTCACATTCTGTTGGGAGTCGATAAAGTAATTGCACACTTTTTATTAGTTTTCACCCTTTTTATTTACAGCAACTTAATACGCACTTTAGTGGATATTGTGGATGCAAATTTGTTGTAAATGTTTTATAAGAAGTTGGTTATCACAGTGGGAAAGAGACTCTCACCATTGTGCTAATCTAGTGCCTCTTTAGCCAATAACTGTTTCTTTGAGAAGACAGTACTTTGCGGATAGCATGAACAACATGCTTTTCTCCAGAGTATTTGTGTGTAGTATGTAAGCATGTAAGCAATATCCACACAACACTTGAGTCAAGAAACCACTCAGTAAAATTGTAAGACCAATTTAGTAAAATGAAAGAAATATGATTAAAATAAGATGCATAGAACATAAACGTCATCAGTCACTCTAACGTTATAGAATTTTGTGTAATTACCTCACAAGTTACTTAATTTCGAGTGCTAGTCGTTATTCATAACTAGCCAGCACTGGAACCCCCATCTCCTTCCAGAAGCACAGTACACGTCTGCTTTTTGCAACTTAATAGGGGCCAGAAGAGCAGAGCAGGCCCAGCAACTTAATGCAGGCTGGTATAGTTCACAATTTCCAAAATTTCTTCAGGGACCTCCTGTCTTGAGATTCCAAGATGGAGCACAGTTTTCTGCCATTCTCTATCAACAGCCAAAGTCGAGCCCCAGCTCTTTCAAGGTGCCCATGCTGTGATACAGATATCACCCAAACTACCTTGACAGTGGTCTCAGGAGTCCAACGCACAATTAAAGTGGACCATTAAATTCTCTTCACACTACTGAGTCCCGGTCTGCTTCAAGTCTTGCACCACGTATATTTGATTTGTTGTCTGGTTGTCTTTCTGTTGCATTTTCCCTCTCTGACTTTTGATATAATGACACCATCTCAGCAGTGGATGACTAGCCCTATACCTATTTTCAAAACTTGCCATGCCTTCAGTTAATTAACGCTTCCTCCACTTTGAAGTGGGGAAAGATTTCTGTATCTTTTCAAAATGTCCGAAACGTACGACATCAGCAGCAGCATCTACAAAACCATTCATTCTCAGGGGTCTATTTACTTTCAATACCTCCCCTTGTAGAGCACCATGAATTTCCTAGCTCGCCTTTAACCCCTGTCCCCTTCGCAAGTCTTAAAGAAGGCAGTCCCATACGTATATCAAGTTCACGTTTTGCCTCTTACATTCTTCACAATAACATCTTTTCGAAATAAACCTCCTCCATCCCTATGTGGGGGATCATGCATATGTACTCTACATCAGCTCAAGAACGCAGTATGCCCGTCCACCAGGTTTTGTTCTTGCGCCTACCACGTGCAGAAATCAAAACACATAATTAATTATCATCAGGCCTTGTTTTTTTTAAGCCTTCATACAGCAAAAAGAAATGGAATTTTTGGTTTTTGAGATGTGTTCTTTGTGCATTACCATGAACCCTGATTCTGCAATATCCTTGCTTATTCCTGAGGCTTCCATCTAATTGGTTATATACAAAGGCAATGGAAGGAAAATTGTTAATGCATGCCTTAAGTTTATGGATTACAAGTATAAATGAAAAAGGCAGTGACGTTTACTCAAACACCAGACTAAGATATAAACAATAATGTTACGCCATATGTCGCTACTATTGTTACTACATACTTACCTTCGTGAGGATTAGGAATGGCTTAGTATAAATGTGATAATCAGAGTATTAAGATTATTACAGTCATTTATAAAGTATGATAAAAACAATAGGTCTTCAATCCAAAAATGGTCTGAAATTATCTTCCCATAGAACTGATCACATCTCACAAGCATTTATTATAATTTAACAATTCATATCACATTCTAGTCCAACCACAAACATGTCCGTTCCCATCTTTCGACTTTCTTATTTGGTCAACGTTTTTCTTAGCAATACACAATTCCTTATTAGCAAGATGCTTTGCTTCCCTTCATCATATATTAAACGGTGGAGTGTTGACATATGCATTGTTTACCTAATGATAGTCTTACAGCTGCTGTAGTTGAACGAGTGTTAAGTATCAATAAAATGACCTTGTGTTCCTCAGATCCTGGGTATTGTATACTAACTACACAGACAAACAATTGGTTCTGTCAGATGGCAAAGAGTGCTCATCCAACATATCCACATAAGAACCTCTGATCTGGTAAGAATGCATGCTGTCTTATTACATTGCATCCAAATGTATATGACTTTGTTCCAAAGATTTGAGCCGCTTAAAGCCATCTTGAAATATACCTGCCATATTCTGCGGTGATAGCTTGAGGAATCACCCCCTCATTGACATGGGCAAACCTTATATAAAACAAGGTCAAACATAGCCCTTATCCGACTCCAGGTCATTCTGTGCACAGTCCTGATGAAAAACCGTTATAAAGAAGAGAAAGCACACACTTCCCAGAAGGGTTGAAACGTCGACTGGTTTTACATTCAATCTGTACCAAACAATTCCAAGTCTTGGGAAACTCGTGAACTGACGTGCTTGGCCCACGACTGAGAGATTATAGATTTGAACAGCTTGGACAGTCTCATCAAAGTTATTAACTGTCTCTGTACATATGTTTGGGCACCATTTTTTCTTGATGCACTGCACAAGCACTTTACCCCACCTATCACCTATGGAGCACCTTATTGCTCAACTTACATAACTGATATTTCTAGGTCTATCGCAAATATATAATTTACAGTAATTTTGTCTGACTTCCACATTTCATCTAGGTAAAGTCTGGGTAAGATTAATTGCAAAATTATCCAACAGAACTAGCAGTTAAACAGAGTATCATACAGGTTCATATGGATTCATTTCTAAAGATTCACTAATGGATTCATTTCTAAAGCTTTACTAACACCGAAATGGGCTAAACATGTAGTATTCTCATGTATTGGATTTACTTTTGTTATAATAAAGTAACGAAGTGCTATCCAGAGTGATTTCAAAACTAAATAATCGAAAAACATATTTCTATGATCAGGTCTTAACATCTTCGGTATTTGTGTACAGTAGAGGGATACATTTTAGTAGTCTTCTGGGGTATACGTGTGATGCAGTGTCATCAAAAGATCTTGTTGGTATTGTGTAACATTCATACTTATACGCATTAACAGTAAACAGCTTGGCTATAGGCATTCCGAAATGCCTAGTGTATACTTTTCCAACGGCCATCCTACTTCGATGTCATGTAACTGATATTTCTGATCATATTGGTATACAGTCTTTCAGTGACAATTAGATGAATATATAACAAATTGATGGAGTACTTCTGTTATAAATTCTAACCCTGGAACCATCAATATGTTGATTCAGTCAGTCCCGTTGGCTACAGCTGGAGAGGCTTTCCAGAAAGGCTGACTGACAGCCTTTTTAGGTCTAGTCCCTG
Organism: Pleurodeles waltl; assembly: GCF_031143425.1. Taxonomy (NCBI): domain Eukaryota; kingdom Metazoa; phylum Chordata; class Amphibia; order Caudata; family Salamandridae; genus Pleurodeles; species Pleurodeles waltl. The sequence goes on from NC_090436.1 coordinate 301,780,189, forward strand.
TGGATGGTGCATACAAACAAGTTAATTTATCTCTCCACTGGCACAGTGCGCCTTGCTGAAACGCTAAATGTAGTAATGGGGGTTAATCAAATCTTCTCCATGTTTAAAGGGCAAGTATGTGCACTGAGAGGCCGGTCAGCAATGTCTAAGTATGCAAAGTACAAATATCAACAAGTCCTGTGGGCAAAGGGGTCACTTGGATATAGCTTTGGATGCTACCAAAGAAAACAAACACGCCTGTATGGTCCAAAGATGTGCAGACAAATGAACATTTGCTAACTTCGAAAGATGTATGAAATGCAATTACATCAACATTTGCCTTCCATCAAAATCCCATCTGAATAACAATGGAGGCAATCATTTTACCTCCATATTTATAAAATTATTCCACTCTTCTCAGAATCCATCTAAGTGTCAGTATTTAACAACAATACGTATTTTAGCAGTTGCATAAGAAAGACAATAATTCAGAGATAGATTTGAGTCTGTGACTTGCAGAGGACTTAATGGCCCAGAAGTTCCCCTTTTTAACATCACCATGTTGGTTAGGTTGAACTGTCACGTAGGCGTCTCTGCCTCTATGCTCTAATTCCAGACCCATGAGTTTGCTGAAACACTTGACTTACTGCATTTCCCAGGTCATTCTCTCTCTCCACTTCAACAGAAAATCAAAAGGCCTGCTTAAAATAGTGTGGGCACAATATTCATGACCAATATTGGGAGCAGGAGAACATGTAAAGAGATTTAGCTCCGATCAAAAAACAAATTCAAGAAAGAATCATGTGCAGAACCAATTGCAACCTTGGTTTTACGTTTTACTTACCATCAGGGAGGTTCAAACAAAGCCAGTCCAGCGCCGAGTGAAGGTCTCCACCATACAGCACAGTATTCTTCATAGCTTCTTCAATATCGGCACTCTTAAATGAAAATCCTTGGAGGGCCATGTACAAATCCTACATTTAAAAAAAATCAAACACAAGACAGCAAAATAATGTGCGTTCCACAAACATAACTTCTTGGGTACAGAGAAAGAAGATCAGATTTAAGATTTGAGAAAGGGGTTTCTTGCAAAAGCACAGGGACACTGACCAGGAAATTCAAAGGCAAACAATTTAAACAGTTGATTCACCATGTTCGTAAGGGGCAATAATAGTAGGGGCTGATGCATAGTTCCATGGGCAGCCAACACTGGAATATAGGATCATACAAATGTTGTCAGTTCACGACATAGAATCCGAGAGAATAGAAGAAAACGTCCTTCATTCTAATACACTTTTCACAAATGTGCATCACATTTTTGTGCATCACTGTACCTCTGAATTAAAAGTAGTGCAACAATTCTTACCTGCAGCTTTTTAGCAGTGAGTCTTCCAGAAACGGATCCCTTGTCATTGATCTGGTTTCGGTGTTCATTTATTAACGATATAATCTTCTGTTCCAGGTTACTGTCTATTACAACCTGTTAGAGGCAGAACATTAAAGAATTATTAAAAGAAGCCACCTATATCTGGTTAGTAAAAGTGATTTCAGCATACATCATTTTTTTGTCTCTAGCTCCATATCAATTTACGACTACGTCTAGAGGCGTATTTGTTGTTATAATCTGATTAGCATAAAACTCTAAGGCTCAAAATGAATGACAAAATGATAATTTCAGGACAATGCCATAGTACTACATCAATTTAGGCACTATACTTTGGACTTCAATATTTCCTGTTGGTTGCAATAATTATGCAGCAATTCAAAAGGAACAAGCATTGACGAAGACAATAAGCATCGCTTTGCCAATACTGTGCTTTGCCAGTGCTGAAGGCATTTACAATGCACTGGCACGTACAAAGCCAATAGCAATGAACGATCATCCTTCAAGTAGAAAAAACATTGTTTTCCATACTTTTAACATGGTCGATCACCACTACTAGCTTTGCTAATGCCAGTGCACTGCAAAAACATCCAGCACTAGCAAAGCCAATAGTGGTTGCCACCTTGGAGAGGAAGAGGGAGAGAAGACTGGTAGAGGGGGCACCAAAAGGCACAGGAAATTGCTGCGAGTTAGGGCATCATTAAGGCTCCCATCCGGCCTCTGGTGTGCCACGGAAAAGTTTCAGGAGGAAGGTTGAGAGGGGAAAGATTGGTTAAGCGAAGGGGGGCAAGGAAAGAGTATGAGCGCCCTCAGAAGAAAAGTCAGACACAATACATGCACTACCATGGATTGCTAAATAACAAATGAAAGTATTAAAATAAACACAGAGTCTCATGACTTAAGCAGTGGAAGAATACACCTTATCTACACACCATATCTAATCAAAAGTCAGGGTAAACAATGTTACAGGGACAGGACAAGCCAAAAAAGGGAGGATAATCATTCAATTAAGAGCAGAGAACTGAGACAGACAAGAAATCCATCTAATCTTGAGTAAAGAATGGTTAAAAGCCCAATCTGGTAGTGTAGTATCAAATGCTTTCTTGAGACAGAGAACAGAGGCGGTTACTAGCATGGCTGCAAAAACATGTAAAATAACAAATATCTAGCCCATTTATAAGCAGAAGAGCCTATTTTCTGATAATAGTGTTATGTTGCCTCAAAACGCGATTGGGGAAATTAAAGAGGTAAAAGAGAGAAATGAAAGGAGCCATTCACAATGTTTATTTAGGCCACTGTTAAACACTGCATGAAGACTATGAAAAAACAATTCTATCACACAAGGACCACCATATATGTCATTGCTTCAATGCGGGATGACTATACAAATGAGACATTCTTCCATGGGGTTTAGAGCGGAAATAGTTAGCCCCAGAGCAGAAGAGGTGGCATAGGGACCTGCACAGAACAGTAGAGTAAATCAGCAGCAGTACAAACACTGTGTAAGGTTTGGGGCGCTATGGAAGGGATGGTGGAATGTACAGAAGTAGATTTGTGAAACAAAATCATAACTGAAAATGTTGCTCAAAATCAAAGCCAAGAATAAGAAAAACATTTGCAAAACCAATAGGATAACCGTAGCAAGCTGATATGATTGTGTTTTTACTTGTATTGTAACAAAAATAAACAAAGGAAAAAACAAGACAACATGCTACTGGTAAAAAAAAAAATATTCATCATCAGATATAATTTCAACAGAATAGTATGGGTGCTTCCTAGCAGCCAGGTGTATTTAGAACTTATACAGAAGGTATTTTGCAATTTGAAAAAAAAAAATATTTTTTATAACCTACAACTACATTAATTATACAGTTACAGTGCATCCAAAAATTCACACCGTCCTGCACCTCAGTTGGAACATCAGGACAAGTATTAAGTACAATGCAAAACAGTCCCTTTAAGATTCCCCGGGCAAGGGATGTGGAAATGCTCTTTCCAGGAACCCCATTTGTGACAATCTCCGAGTCTATACAGGGAGTGCAGAATTATTAGGCAAATGAGTATTTTGACCACATCATCCTCTTTATGCATGTTGTCTTACTCCAAGCTGTATAGGCTCGAAAGCCTACTACCAATTAAGCATATTAGGTGATGTGCATCTCTGTAATGAGAAGGGGTGTGGTCTAATGACATCAACACCCTATATCAGGTGTGCATAATTATTAGGCAACTTCCTTTCCTTTGGCAAAATGGGTCAAAAGAAGGACTTGACAGGCTCAGAAAAGTCAAAAATAGTGAGATATCTTGCAGAGGGATGCAGCACTCTTAAAATTGCAAAGCTTCTGAAGCGTGATCATCGAACAATCAAGCGTTTCATTCAAAATAGTCAACAGGGTCGCAAGAAGCGTGTGGAAAAACCAAGGCGCAAAATAACTGCCCATGAACTGAGAAAAGTCAAGCGTGCAGCTGCCACGATGCCACTTGCCACCAGTTTGGCCATATTTCAGAGCTGCAACATCACTGGAGTGCCCAAAAGCACAAGGTGTGCAATACTCAGAGGCATGGCCAAGGTAAGAAAGGCTGAAAGACGACCACCACTGAACAAGACACACAAGCTGAAACGTCAAGACTGGGCCAATAAATATCTCAAGACTGATTTTTCTAAGGTTTTATGGACTGATGAAATGAGAGTGAGTCTTGATGGGCCAGATGGATGGGCCCGTGGCTGGATTGGTAAAGGGCAGAGAGCTCCAGTCCGACTCAGACGCCAGCAAGGTGGAGGTGGAGTACTGGTTTGGGCTGGTATCATCAAAGATGAGCTTGTGGGGCCTTTTCGGGTTGAGGATGGAGTCAAGCTCAACTCTCAGTCCTACTGCCAGTTCCTGGAAGACACCTTCTTCAAGCAGTGGTACAGGAAGAAGTCTGCATCCTTCAAGAAAAACATGATTTTCATGCAGGACAATGCTCCATCACACGCGTCCAAGTACTCCACAGCGTGGCTGGCAAGAAAGGGTATAAAAGAAGGAAATCTAATGACATGGCCTCCTTGTTCACCTGATCTGAACCCCATTGAGAACCTGTGGTCCATCATCAAATGTGAGATTTACAAGGAGGGAAAACAGTACACCTCTCTGAACAGTGTCTGGGAGGCTGTGGTTGCTGCTGCACGCAATGTTGATGGTGAACAGATCAAAACACTGACAGAATCCATGGATGGCAGGCTTTTGAGTGTCCTTGCAAAGAAAGGTGGCTATATTGGTCACTGATTTGTTTTTGTTTTGTTTTTGAATGTCAGAAATGTATATTTGTGAATGTTGAGATGTTATATTGGTTTCACTGGTAATAATAAATAATTGAAATGGGTATATATATTTTTTTTGTTAAGTTGCTTAATAATTATGCACAGTAATAGTCACCTGCACACACAGATATCCCCCTAACATAGCTAAAACTAAAAACAAACTAAAAACTACTTCCAAAAATATTCAGCTTTGATATTAATGAGTTTTTTGGGTTCATTGAGAACATGGTTGTTGTTCAATAATAAAATTAATCCTCAAAAATACAACTTGCCTAATAATTCTGCACTCCCTGTATACCTCCTCCTCAACTACTGAACATTAATCCATACCCTTCCGCCATTCCCAAAAGAAGGGGAACGTCTTTGATCATTACTGGCTAGCTATGTTCCGCTTGGCCAGCACACAACTAATACCAACCAAAGTATGGTGTCCCAGTAGCCCATCCCAACCTAGGAACAGTCTAAGAAAAGCATCTTGGGATCCCACCGCAGTGGGACAGCCGTCCGGTGTTCCAAACAATTCGATTCCAATAAGTGGACATAGCAGGGCACTCCCACACTGTCTGAATCCAAGCACTTTGGCGTCCCTGCATCTGAGGCACTCCAGGTCAAGGCCCTCACCATCCTCCAGAGTTGATCGGGTTTACAGTATATTCTGTGGAGGTAATTAAATTGTTATAATCGCAATCTAGTAGGGATCACCAACAGTCTGGTTGCCATTTTTGCCTCAACCCAATCTTCCTCATCCAATTCTCAAACATCAGCTTCCCAGCATTTCTGCAAGACTACCATAGGGCCTGCCACACTACTGACTAAAATCCTATACAAGCGTGAAATACCCTTCCCACATTACTACCCCATTGCAAGTTTGGGTACCAGCAAATTATAGTTGGGAAGGGAGTCTGGATCCTTCCCTAGGTTTTCTAGAGCTCATTTTAACTGTAGATTTAGAAAGAAATGGGACTGTGTAGCGTGTACTCCTTGATAAGTTGTGAAAAGAAAAACACATGCTGTGGGCCAAAGCATCACCCAACTTACATATACCCAGCTTGTCCCATTTCTGAAAGCCTTCCAATTGCAAGGATGGCTTTAACCATGAACTCGGCCACAGGGGCGTTTCCCCAGTGGGCCTTGCGTCCCACCTTATCCATTTCAAGACTATGGGCCGTATGTACGAACACATTTTCCCATTTACACAGAATGGGAAAAACCCTTTGCTACATCTGGCCCTATATGTCAACATTTAATCAGGATTGAAGTGACCTGAAGTATCTGTGGGGGGACGGGAAAGGGCCAGGGGCTGTCACACAGAACCACGATCATGGGGCTGACCGCAGAAATCTGGTAAGTTCTAAACAAAAGACTGGGTCATCCCTTTCACAAAAAAAAGCCAATCATTGGCCTTCAGCATACATGCAGCCCAATAGTATAACTGCACATTCATTGCCCACAGGCGCTCATGAAAGGGCACTGGAATACATTTCTTATATACAGCCCTCAGATGGGTTCCAGGAAAGTTTTAGGTGGTCCTGGCCTAAACAAAGTTGCTTACGATTGCTTGCAACTTTACAGACCATTTCTGAAGTAGCATGTAGGTCTAGTTTTGAAGAGTATTTAACAGCTATGGAAGGGCAATCATTTTAAAGACAGCAGTATGCCCCAGGATTTTCAATGAAAGTGTGTACCAGGACACCATACGACCCTTAACTAAGTTCTAGGGGAGCAATGCTGAGCTCTCAACAAGTCTTAGGGTCCGCCTTCACCAGCATCCATAAGTACAGGAAACAGCACATCACAGTTTAGGTCTACAGTGACCGAGGTCGGTTGAACCCTATAGCGGGACAAGAGAAGGGAAGATTATCCCAGTTTACTTGGAGTTCGGAAGCCTCCTGTTACACACTCAGTATTTAGATTAGCCTAGGAATCGATGCCTCAGGGTACTGTATGAGAACCATGACATCATCTGCAAATATTGGAATGCGACCCTCTGAGCCATCATAACATTGCAATTCCCACAGTTGTGCATTATACCGCACCAATCTGGCCAGTGGTTCAGTAAACAGGGCAAAAAGGTACAGGGACAAAGGGCAACCCTAACGGGTGCGCCTGTGTATCAACAACTTTCTAGATAGTATGGCATTCATTCACCTCTGAAAAAGGGGGGGCCTTAGTTCAAGAGTCACAGCAAAGAGTGCAGGAAAGGCCATTCGATTGAGCCGAAAGCTTTCTCAAAATCACGTGAGGCAAAAAAAGGTAGGCTTTCTTCATTTTAGGGGGTTACTCCACTGTCGCTCAAACGCGGATAGCTGCTGCTCTCGTCTCTCTGCCCCTCTTTCTTCGTCCCACCACATACAATATTATTCTTCTCTTTAGCATGATTTTCATATTTTTTCAGAATATAGTGTGCGAGTCAACATGGAGGTATTGTGTATAGTATATTCCTCAATTTCCTTATGCTCTTTTGCAATTTAATGAACATCACAGGAAAATATCATTCTTTTTGGACACAGAGAAACATAAAGTATTCGTTTTGAATTACTGCAACCCGAAGACCTAAATTACATTAAAAAATGGCTGAAATAATTATCATACAACTTTATAGAGTGATTGGAAGACCCTAAAAGGGAGATCTGGGGCATTTGTAGGCATATTCTATTTCACCCAGTGCTAAAAGAACATGTTTCTTGGCCAGTAGGTAGCAAAGCTTAAGGTAGAGGAACAGAAAGGATCTGGGCCAGCATTTTAATTTGTTCTTCCATAGTGAGGCAGTTAGTGGGCGAAGTTCCGACATAGGTCTAGAGCCCTTGTCCCTTTTTGGGACAAGGAAGCAGTGAAAGTTAAACCCCTCTGCTTCTTTCAAAGTCTGGCACCCTTGAAAATTAGGAGGTGCGCCTCCTATAGGATGGACAGATGCTCCTCCGAGATGTGTTCTAGTGTTGAAGGGATAGTGGGCAAGGGGTATATTCATTTTGAACAATCTGCAAAACTCAACTGTCGCACATGGCGAATTGCTAACCTGGGAGGAAATGTTGAATCCTGTCCTCCAATTGATGGGCAGGCGTCATTCAAAGCAAAGTAAAGTGCTTTGTTGGCCGCTGTAGCAGGGGAGGAGGAGGTGAAAGACTGTTATCGCTTTTGGCCTGCGTGCTGCCGGCCAGATACAGGTTCATGACCTTGAAAGTACTCGGTTGTCTGTTGCATCACTGGCTGGAAAGGCTGTTTCTGTCTGTATGACAACCCTCTGAATTTCAGGAATTGATTTGGAAACTGTCTTGTAGGGGTCAACAGCCCCAAGGAACACACTGCAGCTCTGCTGTCTTTAAAATGTTCCAGATCCTTATGTGTGATGCATGACCCATACACTATTATTACTGTATACACTGCACTGACCACTGTATGACCACTAGGAGCTACAGGGGGCCGTGACTAGCATCCAAGCAAGATGGCACCTCCCTACTGAGCTCCGCCGAGCCTGTTGCTTCACTGCTCAATTTCTCCGGCACGACCACCTCCTGGACGGCTTGATGTGAAGACTTGCTCCTCAATATGAAGGAGCACCTGCAGAAAAGGTTCTGAAGTTCCCAGACCCCAAGAAGCACGTTTCCCCACTGTGCCTGCTGAACCCACAGCGCCTGATAAAATGGCGATGTCAGCTCCAAGTACAGTGGCCTGACCGGAGCGAGCGTGAGGCATCCACTCACCCTGCCTTGCAGCCACAGAAGACCCACATCTTTCAGTGGCATTACTGGACTCACTCTCTGTACACATCCGGTGAGCCCTCCTCTCTCCCTCAGACTCTTACATGTGCGCGCGTTGATCTGCTCCTGGGGCCTCCGCCTCTCTGCTGGGGGAGCGCCCCACGCTGACTGACACTGGTGTGCCCATCTCCCTGATTGAAAACAGGGCCTCTAATGCAATCCCCTCCATAATCATGCCTGCCCAACTGCTTACCAGCACAACCACAGAGTATTCCTCATTTTGCTTCACTGCACCGTCCCATTGAATTGATGCATGGGCTCCTTCGTGTTTAAGCCTATGGGGCACTTAGGCCTTCAATGTGCAGCTCCTTCGCACTGCGCCACTGCAGGCTGTACTATACAGTCTTACCTACCCATATTTCCAGCGTATTTCCAGAATACTTGCAGCAGTGACACACCTGACTTCATTGAATCCCCAGTCCTCCTAACTGCTCTAGATTCCTGTGGTCTTGGCTGCCCAACTGTTTAACTCTTTAACTGCCTGGCACTGCAAGACGCTCTACCCGCCTTTGTCACGTACCAACAATTGCAGCACGCCAGCAACTACATGCAGAACACTCCGGTTCCTCTTACATTTCAATCTGTCAGCTACTTGCACATAGCACTCAAAATACAGTGTCTACGACAGTGCCTTCTACTCTGCCTAGCTATGGAGCACTACAGTGTTTGCACAAGGTGTGAGCTGTAGATGGGCAGACCAGCTTTGAGAAGACTAGATTCTACTTTCATCTTGTAACTGTACCGTCACATCCCAACTGTTTATCACTCCCTGCCACCACCGGGCAGATGCAACCATAATGACTCGGGCCCCTCTCTCTTTGTGTATTATTCGGCCAAACCTCACCGGACGTCCTGCAAATATGGCCCACCAGAGATATAAAAAGTTGCACAAGAATAAAGAAACTAAACATGGGCTGAAAAGGTCGAAACAGGAAGCCCTGAATCCTGTCCCTCCCATCAAAGAAAAAAAATGAGAGCCAATCCACACTTGATATCATACTTGAAAAACTGAATGAAGTTCACAAGATAGCTCAATGCACAAAAAACAACACTGATATGCTACAGACGGAAGCCGCAGCGATCAGAAGGGATCTCATGGAACTAAATCTGATAGTAACAAAAACTGAAATCCGAATAAGCATGATGGAGGATCGCCTGGCTGCGCAATCCAAACACCTACTTAAGAATGAGAATTCCCTCTCTACTATCAAACGCAAATTGACTGAGTTGGAAGAATACAATAGAAGGGGGAACCTCAGGATCTTTGGTTTAACATAAGGTACAGAAGATAAAGCCCCCTCCGCGATCACTTTCCTGGATACATGGATATCGATGGCCCTGGGAATTACCTTCACCAAAGACTTTGAACTAAAACACACCAATAGGGTGCCTTCCTACAAATCTAAGAATATGACTACCCCATGAGCTCTAACATTTTGACCCTTGTACTACCAGCACACAGAACTCATCTTATCCGACATGAAGAAAGAGATGTCACTTTTCTGGCAAGGCACAAAACTCAACATCTCCTAGGACTACGCCAGAGACACAGTTGTCAAAAGGAAGCATTTTTTAGCCATCAAACATTCTAATGGACAGTCATCCAACATTACTCTTTTGGCCCAGGTCCACCAAATTTAAGATAAATAACCATGGCAAGACCCACGTGTTCTCTGAACCCACAGACTTACAAGTTTTCCTAGACAACATGGCAGAAACTCATATGGAAGCATCTACAAGTGGCCCTGGCTGAAGACAAAGGTCACACCACGCTTCACCAGCTTTGTTTTTCGATATCCTTTGTTACATCTCACAATGCTTTACCATGCTATATGAAATTTGCATAATACCTTACTTTTACATATCGTGATATACCTCTACAAAGTATTATATTGCCTCCCAGGTTTCTAATGTTTCTAACACTTTTCATGTTTCTAATATTTTGCCTTTCAGAGTTCAAACATTTCCATATGGTTCAAACATTACATACCCTCACATGCGTGACCCATAACCCATACACTATTATTGTTGTATACACTGCACTGACCACCGTATGACCACCAGGCACTGCACGCCACCCACTTGGCATTAAACCACCTTATTCAACCACCCCTGAGAAGAGACAGAGCTCCCCTTACTTACTCCAGCATTTCACATGTTTCCACCTATAGGGATTATACAGCTTTGTCTTGTGTCATGGCTCACGCCACTCCCTCTGCAACACATCCCATTATCCCTCCACTCCATGATGCAGCCCACTTCTCCTCATCCATTCACAGAGGACCTACCACATGGAGTATCACAGAGGCTGGCAAACCCCTAATCATGATCCTCCTATAAAGCATTGATTTTTCACCCTGGTCGGTGCTCTATAGTGGGTTTTGTGGTGCCTACCCATAGCATCCCATGTTACACATTATTTTTCCTCAACTCACAATGTAGTTCCTTGCAACATCAAACCTCACACGTTATCAACACTTACCCCCTCATAATACCTCCATACACTTATTGTGTCTATATATACTTATGTACTTGTTTGCTAATAAACATACTACTGTTTGGTAAGTTACCCATGTCAAGATGTCTCAAGATCTTTATATTCTAAATGTACATGTATTGCCTGTCAGGGCCTCCTTGTTTGGTAATTTACTAGAGCCAAGTTATCGTAAGACCTATGTATTCTATGTATTCAAAGTATTCTGTGTGTTACCTATGCAAGCCCTTATTGTCCGACAGGTCCTCAGTGTTTATATTTTTTCAATCTGTAAGCGTTGCGGCAGGCCTGTGCCCTCTTTTATTTTTTCTAGTTATATATATATATATTTTTGTTTACTGGCTGTGCCTTGTAAGTGACATCCACTGCCTTACACTCTACATCTAGTCTCTTGAGAACTTTTCTTCCGTTGGAAAATGCTTGCTCTCCCTATGACTCACAACTCTACTGCCTTTACTAGCTATTTCCTCTCGCCTTGTCCCTACCCGTGTCGTGTGATCTTCATGTATCATCACTGGCCGTATCACAACCAATAGCCTCACATAACACCACAAACACTATGTTCCCTTTGTATCCCAATAGTTGAGCCTAACACCACCATGCTCAAAGTGGTTTCCCTTCACGCCAAAGGATTTAACCAACTTGTAAGGCACAGAACATTTTCTGAATACTCTCACTCCCCTAAGAGTGACCTGGTATTCCTACAAGAGACCAGAATTGGTTATAAAGAAGCCCTCTCTTTCCGAGAGGGGTGGTTATCAGAGTTTGTCTGCTCCCCGCTACGTCTTAAAAAAAAAAATTAAAAAAAAAAAAGCATCCTTACATTGATCTCCAAGACCTCAGGCCTCTCAATTATTTCAACAGAACCAGATCATGATGGCAGATGGCTAATTACAAAACTCCACTACAGAAATCTATCCAGTGAATATTAACGCCCCTACCACTGATGATTCCGAGTTTAGGGACAACCTCTCTGCTAAACTTGCACTCTTCCCCCTGGACACAAAGGTTATACTTGCTGACAACTTTAACCTCCCAATGGACTCCCTCCTGGACAGACAATCTGCTTTCAGCTACATAACCCTTAAATCCCTAAAGCCCTTTATGCATTGTGTTCCGCTCACAAACTTGCTGATGTCTGGAGACTCCATAATCCCACTGGCAGTGATTTTACCTTTTTTTCGCCGCCACACAACACATTCCCCAGAATCGACTACCCTCTAGCTGACTCCTCTCTTACAGCACACCACCACTGCCACCATAGAACCTATCATTATATCAGACCATGCAGCCTTCTTGGTCAGGCCTCAAAAATTCTACTTGCCCACTCGCTATGGCAAGTCATATTTTATCAGGTCGAGCTAGTTTTAGGACCTACTAGCTCCTTTTGGCAAGTTGGCAAAGAACAGGTGTTCTGTCCGGTAAGAAAGTGTAGGAGCAATAAAGATGCCTTTAAATCTTGTAATCTTGTCACATTAGCTCTGTGTTAAGAGACAGAGTTCAAAAGTCAGTTTGTCTTACACATAATTTCCTTCTGACTGCAGAGTACCAGGATTTTGTAAGGTGAACTCTTTGGCCTGCTGTACAAAGAGTTATTTAAATGTTGTGTGTGCAAACATTTCAAAATATATTTCAGTAGTTTTGAAACCCGATTTTTCGTACTTTGCTTAGTGATTTGCAAACGATAGATGTTTTCTGAAACCCAATTTTCACAGATTATTGTTAATAAACGATAGTTTATCAGTAAATCTGCAAGTTAGTGGAATGGTTTTTGGACATTTCTTGAAAGTTACTGTCTGTAAATGACAGTGCGCTGCCACATCATGCTGTAGTAATAAATGTATTAAGAGTGTTTAAGCAGAAACCGAGAAACACTCCTGCACTGGTGGCAATGCTATTAGTAAACTAAGATGTAAGTCGTGAATCATATGTACCCTATATGTGGGCTAGATTCTTATTATACATGGAGCAAACATTTAGTCTATTTAATCAAACAAAAGAGGTCTTTTTACACAGCAGAAATACTAAGCTCACATACTTGAAGGGGTACTCGTATGTGAGAATGAAGAAAAAGGCGACTCTGTAAACTAAAATATTTGCCTAGGATCACACAATTTGAGACTCATTTACTCGTCAAGTACATTACAGTTAGGTTGAGTGGATTATTCAAGTTACTCGACCTGCAGGTCTAATAACATTTTTATAATTTTTCGAGGCCTGCTGGTACATCTCCAGCTCCTTCTCTCCCCCCAAATCGAAACCCTGGCGTATGGACTTAGCAATCCTGGAGGATTCAAACATGGTCAAGGAACTCCATCATAAATGGACACAGTTCATTCAGATAAACTAAAGATCTGTATCCTCTCTAGTTAGTCTTTGGGACTCCCTAAAATGCTACTTTGGAGGCCTAATCATAGGTCCGATGTCCTAAAAAACACAAAATTATCAAATCGTCTCTACACCACTTGACATTGGAAATAAAAGCTACAAAACAGAGTTTATGACTAAACAACGATCAAATATAAATTTAACTCCATAGTCAGCAAACCTGCGCATCTTTGGGTTCATGGATAAAAAGTTAAAAAGCTATTGTACTTAAACAAAACTGGAAAATAACTGGTGGCTTACCTAAAGTTGAAATGCAACTCCACCCTTATTCAAACGATCAAGGATGAACAAAATACACTACAACCCTCAACTGAAGCAATTCTTTAAGTCTTCCAACACTTTTGCACTAAATTATACACACCTACGGTTAACATCCCGCTTGATCCGTGCTGAAAGGTGTTTAGAGTCCCTCCCTATCAAACGAATCTCCATCTGACTGAACATCTATAGCCAACCTAATCACAAGAAAAGAGATTAATAGTGCCATCAAAAGCATCCCCTCTAGTAAAGCCCGGGGACCAGATGGATTCCTGATCAAATTTTATAAAACCTTCGCCAAAACAATTACGGATACCAGGCCTCGCAGCTTGAATAACCTACTCCACCTAACTGTAATGTACTTGACCTGGTAACGGGTCTCAAATTGTGTGATCCTTGGCAAATATTGTATTTTACAGTCGCCTTTTTCTTCATTCTCACACGAGTGTACCTGCAAATATGTGAATTCAGCATTTCTGCTGTAAAAAAAAAAATCCTATTTTCTTTGATTAAATACACTAAATGTTTGCTCCATGTATAATAAATCTAGCACACATACAGGGTACACTAATTCAGATTCTGACTGAACAGAACACCTGTTCGTTGTCCACTTGCCAGATGGGTCGATTGGAATCTAAAAAAAGCTCGACTTCATAAATTAAAACTCACCATGGCAAGTTTTTGAGGCTTGGATACAATAGAAGAATGAGTTACTTACCTTCGGTAACGACTTTTCTGGTGGATACATTAGCTACCTGTGGATTCCTCACCTCATGAATACTCCCATGGCGCCAGCATTCTACGGAAATCTTCTTACTAGTCTCTGCACGTCGTGGAGGACGTCACTGTCTCGCACGCGACGCCGTCTGACGTCATACAGGCAATAAGAGGTCCTCGACGACGTGCGGACGTCAGTACCAATCATTTTTTACGTGCATGAGAACAACCAGGCAATGCAATGAAAGAACAAAGCAACATCCATTATATTGTAAAAATACACCACATTGTATGAATAACTGTAAATCTTTTTATGTACATATATATATATATATATATAAAACTCTCTCTTTTAAAATATATACACACACCAAGTATATACATAAAGATATATACACATATACCCATATATATATAAATATATTATATATATATACATCTATTGCACCCTCAAAGACCAAGAGGAGCACACTCAAGGATTACTTGGCAAGACCATAAAGGCAACGGGGAGGCGGGTGGGACCGTGAGGAATCCACAGGTAGCTAATGTATCCACCAGAAAAGTCGTTACCGAAGGTAAGTAACTCGTTCTTCTGATGGATACAACTACCTGTGGATTCCTCACCTCATGAATAGAGTCCCAAAGCAGTACCACGCCCGGCGGTGGGTGCCTAAATGGTCAAACCAAGAAATCCTGCAGCACTGACCGTGCAAAATGGCCGTCCCTTCTAACCTCAGAATCTAAACAGTAATGTTTTGCAAAAGTGTGAAGGGACGACCAAGTTGCGGCCTTGCAGATGTCGACCACAGGAACACCTCTGGCTAAGGCCGAAGTGGCCGACTTAGCTCTGGTGGAATGAGCTCTAATGCCCTCAGGAGGATCCTTCTTTGCCAAAGAGTAACATATTTTAATGCAAAGAACAACCCACCTGGATAGTGTTCTCTTGTGGACTGCCTTTCCTCTCCTCTTGCCCACGTATCCAATAAACAGCTGATCCTCCAGCCTGAAATCCTTTGTTCTATCGATAAAGAAGCTCAACGCTCTCTTTGGGTCCAGACGGTGCAGTCTTTCTTCCTCTTTGGAAGGATGAGGCGGAGGATAGAACGTGGACAAAGTAATTGCCTGAGCCAAATGGAAGGGTGAAACAACCTTCGGGAGGAAAGCAGCCTTGGTCCTCAACACCACCTTATCCCCATAAAAAGTTGTATAAGGGGGTTTTACTGATAAGGCCTGCAACTCACTCACTCTCCTTGCTGATGTTATAGCTATCAGGAAGACTGTTTTTAAAACCAAATACCTCAAGGGGCAAGAATGCATAGGTTCAAAAGGGGACCCCATAAGGAAAGTCAGGACTAAGGACAAATCCCATTGCGGCATAACGAATGGCTTTGGAGGATATTGATTAGAAGACCTTTCAAGAATCTGATAACAATAGGGGATTTAAATAAAGATGGTTGGTCTGGAAGACATATGAAGGCTGACAAGGCCGATAAATAACCTTTAATGGTAGCCACTGCACAACCTTTCTGCGCCAGAGATAGAGCAAAAGACAAAACGTCCGATAGATGAGCATGTAAAGGATCAATCTGCCTCTCTCCACACCACGCAACAAATTTAGACCACCTATTAGCGTAGATAGATTTAGTGGAGTGTCGCCTGGCCGCTAATATAACATCCACTACCTCAGGCGGGAGAGAGAAGGAACTCAGGTTGCCCCGTTCAATCTCCAGGCATGTAGGTGCAGACTCTGGAGGTTGGGGTGTAGAACCTGCCCCTGCGACTGTGAGAGGAGGTCTGCCCTGAAAGGGAGACGGAGCGGCGGGCACGTTGAGAGTTGGAGAAGGTCGGAGTACCACACCCTCCTTGGCCAATCCGGAGCTATTAAGATTACTAGAGCCCGGTCTTGGCGAATCTTCCTCAATACTCGAGGAATCAAGGGTATGGGAGGAAACGCGTAAAGCAACTGGCCGCACCAGGTCATTTGAAACGCGTCCCCCAACGCTTCCTGCATCGGATACTGAAGGCTGCAGAACAACGGACAATGCGCGTTCTCTCGAGTGGCGAACAGATCTACCCGAGGAAACCCCCACTTCTGGAAGATTAAACGGATTTGATCTGGATGGAGACGCCACTCGTGGTTGCGACTGAGACTGTCCGCACGCACGTTCAAGACTCCGGCCAGATGGTTTGCTATCAAGCAAATCCGATGGTCCTTTGCCCAGGACCATAGTCGAAGAGCTTCTCTGCAGAGAAGGTACGACCCCACTCCTCCCTGCTTGTTTATGTACCACATCGTGGTAGTATTGTCCGTTAGGACCTGTACCGACTGACCACGAAGGGAAGGGAGGAAGGCCTTGAGAGCCAGACGTACAGCCTGTAACTCTAACAGATTGATGTGAAAAATCTGTTCCTCTGGAGACCAAAGACCTTTGATCTCCAGATCCCCCAGATGAGCTCCCCACCCTAGAGTGGAAGCATCCGTTATGACTGTGGCCACTGGTGGCGACTGCTGGAACGGCTTTCCTTGTGAAAGATTGTTGCTTGCAATCCACCACTTCAAATCCACAGCAGCATCTCTGGAGATCTTGGCAGTACCCTCTAGATCCCCTCTGTGTTGAGACCACTGCCTTCGGAGGCACCACTGAAGAGCCCTCATGTGCCAGCGAGCATGCGTGACCAACAGAATGCAGGAGGCAAAAAGACCGAGCAGACGAAGGACCTTGAGGACTGGAACTACCGCTCCATTTCGAAACATTGGAACCAAATCCTGAATATCTTGAATCCGCTGAGGCGGAGGAAAGGCCCGACCCAATGTTGTATCCAGTACTGCCCCTATGAACAGGAGGCGCTGAGAGGGCTCCAGGTGAGATTTGGGCTCGTTCACCGAAAAGCCCAGGTCGAACAACAACTGGGTTGTTGACTGCAGATGACGCAACACAAGCTCCGGGGACTTGGCTTTGATCAACCAATCGTCCAAGTAAGGGAATACTGCTATCCCCTTCCTTCTGAGCTCTGCCGCAACCACCGACATCACCTTCGTGAAGACTCGAGGTGCTGAAGTAAGACCAAACGGAAGGACCGCAAACTGGTAGTGTTGCGATCCCACCACAAACCGGAGATACTTCCTGTGTGACTTGAGTATCGGGATATGAAAGTAAGCATCCTGCAAGTCGACAGACACCATCCAGTCTTCCATGTTTAACGCCAAAAGCACCTGTGCTAGGGTCAGCATCTTGAACTTTTCCTGCTTGAGGAACCAATTCAAGATCCTCAGGTCCAGAATTGGTCTCAAACGACCATCCTTCTTGGGAATCAGGAAATACCTTGAGTAAACTCCTTGACCCCTTTCCTGCTCCGGGACCAACTCCACCGCGCCCTTTAAAAGGAGGACTTCTACCTCCTGTTCTAGCAACAGGAGGTGTTCTTGTGAACAATACGAAGGGCGGGGCGGGATGAGGGGCGGAAACTCCCGAAAGGGAAGGGTGTAGCCTTTTCCCACAACACTGAGAACCCAAGTGTCCGACGTAACAGTCTCCCATTTGGTGAGAAAATGCTGTAATCTTCCCCCTACAGGAGAGGAGTGAGTGGGAAATGGTGGAAGCCTAAGGCTGCTTCCCCTGCTGCACCCCGCCAGAGGATGAGGAAGAGGCAGAGTGCTGCTGAGAGGCTCCCCTGGTGCGGACCCTACCCCTCCCCCTAAAAGATCTATAGGGGTGGGAAGAGGCAGGTTGCTGATATCTTCCCCGAAAGGAAGAGCAGGAAGAGCCACGCCCAAATCCACGAAACCTCCTGAAGAATCTGGAAGAGGCCGTGGAAGAAGGAGCTTGGAGTCCCAACGACTTAGCCGTGGCCCTGCTCTCCTTAAAACGTTCCAAGGCCGAATCAGCCTTAGCCCCAAACAGTTTGTCCCCATCAAACGGGAGATCCAACAATGTGGACTGTACATCTGCCGAAAAGCCCGAGTTACGGAGCCAGGCCTGTCTCCTTTCCACCACAGTTGTGCCCATTGCTCTGGCTACCGAGTCGGTGGTATCCAGTCCCGTCTGAATAATTTGGGTCGCAGCAGCCTGGGCATCAGAGACAAGATCCAAAAGACCCTGGGGAAGCTCTGTAAACGAAGAGGAGATGTCATCCATCAGAGCATGAATATACCTCCCCAGGATACAGGTCGCATTAGTGGCCTTTAACGCCAGACTGCAGGACGAAAAAATCTTCTTCGACTGCGCCTCTAGCTTTTTTGAGTCTCTGTCCCCAGGCACCGTCGGGAAAGAACCAGGCGCTGACTTGGACGAACAGGAGGCCTGCACTACCAAGCTCTCCGGCGTAGGGTGCCTAGATAGGAAACCAGGATCAGTTGGAGCCGTCCGATACCTCCTGGCCACGGCTCTGTGAACTGCTGGGGAAGATGCCGGCCTCTTCCACACCTCTAAAACCGGATCCAGCAGAGCGTCATTAAAAGGTAACAGAGGCTCCGCCGCGGCTGAGGCCGGATGCAACACCTCCGTCAAAAGGTTTTGTTTTGCCTCCACCACCGGCAAAGGCAGGTCCAAAAAACTAGCTGCCTTCCGTACCACTGTATGAAAGGAAGCAGCTTCCTCAGTATATTCCCCCGGGGACGAAAGGTCCCACTCAGGGGAAGTGTCCAGCCCACTGGCCGACTCCAGTCCACGCAGCCCATCACCCGAGTCCTCTAGCTCTCCTTCCTCTAGGGCTCGTTGGTACTCCTGCTCTTCTAGTACCCGGAGAGCACGCCTCCTTGAATGCAGTCGTTGCTCAATCCGCGGAGTCGACAATGCCTCCGCCGAAGTCGGAGATCGGCGCCGATCTTCCGAAGCCACCGACGCCGCATCCGGCGCCACGGGTAACTTCGGCGCCGACTGAAGAGCAGCTGAAACAGATGGACCCACCGGAGTCACAGGCCGAAATCTCGACGTCGACGGGATGGAAATCCCTGGGGCCAATCCCTCCGAAGCCACCGGAGCGGCCACCGGCGCCGACACTGGCGCCGAGCCCACGTTCCCAAACGGGAGAAAGGGCATAAAGGGTGCCGGCCGAAGAGGCGCAGGATCACCCAAAGAAAAGGCCAAAGGCCCAGCCGGAGCACCCCCTGGAGCCATCTGTTGGAAGATGGCATACATCGCATTCAAGAATGCGGAACTATCGGCTCCAGGGGTGGGAAAAGCCGGGTACTGGGGTGCCTGTCTCGGAGGCGACCCCGACTCCGGCCTCGGCGTCTGCGCCGGAGAAAACACTTGAGGCTCCAATACCTCAATCACCGACGCCTGTCCAGGCGAAGTTGGTGACGCCGGAGAGGGCAACGGCGTCGAAGGATGCGGCGTCACCGTGGGGCTGACCTCCCATGTCTTTCGGCGCCGATCCGGAGACCTGGAACGAGCCTCCCTTGAATGACACTAAGATTCTCTACGGCGCCGGGAGTCTCGATGACGCCGATGTTTTGGAGAAGACTTCTTGTGATGCTTCTCCTTTGACTTGGCCATAAACAGCTTCGCCTCACGTTCTTTAAGGGCCTTCGGATTCATGTGCTGACATGAATCACAAGTCGAGACGTCGTGGTCGGAGCTCAAACACCAAAGGCAATCGGAATGAGGATCCGTCACCGACATCTTGCCTCCACACTCACGACAAGGCTTAAATCCAGACTTTCTCTGCGACATTATTTCCACAGAGAAAGAGTACGCAGCAAGATATACACTGTAACCACAAGAGTAACAGTTGCTCCCTCGAAGATAACCGTTTCGAATGCACGGAAAAAAGGGAACTGACGTCCGCACGTCGTCGAGGACCTCTTATTGCCTGTATGACGTCAGACGGCGTCGCGTGCGAGACAGTGACGTCCTCGTCGACGTGCAGAGACTAGTAAGAAGATTTCCGTAGAATGCTGGCGCCATGGGAGTATTCATGAGGTGAGGAATCCACAGGTAGTTGTATCCATCAGAAAAGACCCTTTCTTACTATGCTGCCTTTGGGCCAGTATCAGGGTCTGCCTTTGAAGACACCAATGTGGTTATTCCCATGGAGGGTAAGGACCACTCCAACCCCAAACAGTTCAGACTTATACCCCTCATCAACATGGAAGCAAGAATCTATGCAAAAATCCTCGAAGCACCGCCTTGCCCACCAATTCCCAAACTAGTCGAACCAACTCAATTCAGCTTCACAAAAGCTCGCCTGGCAAGCAACAACATCCACCTCTTTTCTTATATTATTGAGAGAACCTCCAATATGCTTTCCCCTCCGGCAGCAACTATTGCCCTGGACGCGGAGAAGACTTTCGATAAAGTCTCATGGCCATACATAGAAGCTGTTCTCTCAAGACATGCCTTAGGAGAGGAGTTTATCCAGATGACCATGGCGTTAGACTCCAACCTCTCAGCCAGAATCAGGATTAAAGGAGCTCTATCCCAGCCCTTTTTTTTGCTACAACAGGGAACCCGACAAGACAGTCCTCTTTCACTACTTCTGTGTCTCCTCACAATCAGTACCTTACTCTTAATGTGGATGAATCAGCGAACATTCCAGGCATCCCCTTCAACACTATACCACATAAAAACAGCCGCATACACTAATGACATCCTGATATTCAAAGAATCGCCTGACCTTGCAATTAAGGCGATCCTCTCCAATATCAATCAATTCAATTTTCATGATATTCCCTGATCAGGGATGAAACGAAGATCCTCCCTCTGAATGTTCACTGCCACCTCTCAGTAGCTGGCTCCTCCAACTTCCAATGGAAGTCTACCATCAAATACCTTGGGATATGGTTTTGCAAGGATCTTGCTGAATCTCTTTCTATAAATGAAAACAAAACCCTAGATAAAATCAAGGACTTATTCTCAGAGTCGTCAACAAAAAAAATCCTGGCGGGGTAGATTCGAAACGATCAAGATGATGATCTCACCTTTAGTCAATTTTTTATCCAGCATGTTCCCTGTTCGTCTCTGCCCTGACTTATTTCTCTAGATTGATAAGATTGTCTCGAACTTCCTATGGGAGAGTAAAAAACTGAGAATTAGCCTAAAAAACTGAGAACACCCACTAATGTAGGAAGTTGCAATTTCCCTACTGGTTGACCTAGC
This sequence comes from Pleurodeles waltl, assembly GCF_031143425.1. Taxonomy (NCBI): domain Eukaryota; kingdom Metazoa; phylum Chordata; class Amphibia; order Caudata; family Salamandridae; genus Pleurodeles; species Pleurodeles waltl. Next base: position 301,801,568 of record NC_090436.1, read on the forward strand.
AAACTGCCTATCTGGCATCCCAAGGTTCACGGTGGTTTAAAACTGACCAACAAAAAAACCTGTATGGCTTGACGTGGAATCCTCTATTTGTCACCCCTTTTCTCTCTTGTCCACACTAACGATGACAAACTGTCCTTACAGTCAATCCCGCACAATTCTCAAAGACACTATAGCTACCATTCTTTCTTTAGAATATGGTCCTGGCAACCAATAATCGTACGTCAGCTCTTATGTCATTATGGCACAATAGGAAACAGTGGCAAAATTGTTCAGGCTCAAACTCAAAGATGCAAGCGCATGCTGGATGCTGGGCATGAGACATCACCTGGGGACGAGGAACACATGTCCTTCTCTTCTCCACATCTGCAAACTACAAAAAATATTTTGAATAACCATTTCACTCTCATTCCAGCTTATCCTACTAGGCTCGCATTATGCAGATCCCCCAATTGATCTCCCTGATCAAGATCTTTCCCTCCCTGACCTTCTTCTCACTGTCACCATCAAAGGAATATTGATAGTTTGGAAATCCAGTAACAGTATATCATATCACACCTGGTGGGCCTCGATTACCTATCCTAGAAGCACACATCTAACCCAATTTAATAAAAAAAGGTACCCCTGTAACCTCCCAGCGTATCTGGGAGATATTTGATCTTTTCAGTTGCAACATATCCCCATAATGGGAAATCCTCCAACGCCAATCTCTCAAGGCCCTAAACGCTTTTCATCCTCGATCCTGCCCACAACTTAACACCTCTCTTATTGATTCACATAACAATGATTCTCTCTCCGGCCTCTCACTTTCCTCCTCATCACTAGTTCTTGAACCAAACCACGTCACTATAATGTGTATGATATTCATAACGCCCCTCAGGACTAACCATATCCCCTACCACCTTATTCTGTATATCTTCCACATACACACACCAACGCTGCAACTTTAGATTACAATCCTAACACATCCTCTTCTAAATGACAATAAGCCTGCCAATTATATTCATGTATGTCGCAGTGATGTACGTCTTTACATAGTCATTGATTTCTGTAAATGTTTTCTTCTCCCTCATTGTTTACTTCACTGTAATGTTTTTGTATTACTAAAAATACTAATAAAATATTTTGAACAAAAAAAAAAATGTCCCAGAAACAAGTCCTGCTTCTCTCAGAAGAGAGGAGAACCATTAAAAGGGATGACCAACAGAGAGGCATGTACACTGCCTGAGAATCCAGTGGACATCATCTGGGCTTGCCTATGAAGGACAATACTGGTAATGACAGCTCTGACAATCCATGCAACCCAGACCTGAGTGGACTACATACTTGGCTGTGTCCTGCCCACCACATATCATCTGGGGAAAAGAGGCCTTACGAAATCCAGGACCACCAGCATGATCTCGCTGGCCATGTTCTAAATGGCATGTGTGCAGTGGCCCAGCAGGCATGTGGCAGATCAACGGAAGAAACAAAAGCATCAATATTCTTGGATTTCATACCCAGAGGAGTTGTTCGAAATTAGTTTGGATTCACGTTGAAGCCTGCATAATAAGGATCTCTGGAGTAGGGTGCTTGGTGACAATCTGGGGCACCAGGCACCGGTCTAGGAGGCCTAGCCACCTTCCTATTCACTTTCAAGCAAGCACATGGTATCAACCAAGTAGCCATTAGAGTATCTGTGAGGGCATCATTAACTGTAGGTAGGGTCTTAAGATGTTTCTGGCACATGCTGTAGAATATCCATCAAAACATGTTTTGATCTCAATGGAGAGCAGCTGTAATTCTAGTGCCTTGGCTGCTCTTCGGAACACTCCAGCAAATGAAGCACTCTCTTCTGCTGGTGGCCCACTTGGTGAAGTGGCGATCCCACTAGCATTCTGTAAATCAAGGTATATGACACAATCAGTATAAATAGGGGAGAGCAAGATTTCTTTCTCACCATCATCAACATCCTGAAGAGCAACCTGCTCTGGCACAGTATCAGCATCAGAACCAAAAAGGTAATAAAGCTTTGGCTGGTAGTTTTAACATTGTTGAGGAACAGAGTTAGTCAGGCTGCATGACAGCTAGCTGCACTTCTGCCACTGTGTAGCACAACATTGGTCAAGTCCAGGTAGACCCCAGTTTGGAGGTCAACATTGGTGTCAGCACTCTATCGTCCTCCAATGCCATTGGTGTTGGCACCGGCATCAGGGTTGGCAAGAAGCAGCATGAATCGTGGCGCCAGAGTGAAAGTCTGGACCGGAGTCAGTATGGGCCAGGAAACAGGTCCGAAGGGGACAGAGGACACTCAGGAGTGATCAGCTGGTGGTAATCTGACTGGAGGTCCTTGAAGTTCTGTGGGGCCTGAAGGCAAGGCAGAGAGAGCTGAAAGAGCATTGAAAATATACAGCATGGCCTTTTTAAAGGTCTTGATTTGCAGCAACCCAGGAAATTCTTTGAGGAGTGAGACTTAATTGTGACAACCTTTCGTTTTCTCTTTGGAGTTAGAAAGGCGGGATGGGGAAGAGTCTCGCTTTGTTTTCCAGGGCATGATATTGGACAAGGGACTTATTGGAGGACTTCAAGCGTGAAGTTGAATGATCGCAGGAGTGTCCCTAGTTCAGAGTCTGAACCTGTAATTTGGAGAAGGATCTACGCAAAGGCTGCAACTTTTTCTTCCTCTCATGCAACTTTGCCTCCCGTTCTGCCTTTGGATGCATGAGAGCACATGTACCACACACCTCAGAGTCGTATCCCAAGCCCAGACACCAAAGCCACACACTGTGTGCGCCTGTGACTGACATCTACATCCTGCAGTCACGGCATGGCTTGAAACCTGTCATTTTCGGTGGGCACATCATTCCATAGTACACTGTTAAACCCTTTTGGAGGTCATTGAGAAACAGACAATATTGGGAGCCAAACTCTGCATTCACGTCACAAGGTGCAGAAAGAATGGAAGTGATGTCAGAGCACAGAGGTGGTACTTATATCCATCTCTGCTCCGTCACTTCTGTAGTCGTGTAGATTCAATGGGGAGTAGGACAACACCACCTCACCATGCATAGGAACATTTCTATGAAAATATCTCTGGCTTCAGTTAATCGCGGGGGCATTCAAACTATGGGATGGGCCCCACTGGGGGGGCTCAAGTGATCTCATGGGGTGCCAGGCTTTGGCCAAAAGAAGCATTATGCAGATAACAGTGCTACGTTTAAGCAGAAAAACGTTTTTAAAGGTAGGAGAACTTAACTGCAATGTTTAAACAAGTCTAGACATATTTAGAAATTGCCAACTTAATAGAATAATAGTGACAAATTCTGAGGGGGCGGCAATTATATTTTTTCCCCCACCAGGGGGCTCAGCATCAAAAAGTTTGAAAATCACTGGTCTATCGCCTGGAGAGTATTCTATGGTAAGGAATCTGTGAACAGAAGAATCCTTCAAAAATTAGAACAATTTACAATAGGTATAACCTGGGGCAGAGCTGAGACTTCTTTGTATCAGGTAGCTGCTGCTATTAAAAATTTTCTCCAGGAACCCGTTCTGTCACCACATTAGTTTAGACATTTTCTCTACTGCACCCGTAATGTTAAGAAGGGCTGGATCACGACTTCAAATACACTTAGCATGGAAATAATGTATATGAACACACTTGTTTTACAAAACAATGTATTTTTGGTCTGATCATTAGCTGGTTCTTCAATAAACAATTAGTACATGATGAGCATTACTGGGAAAATACAAACAGTTGCTGGGTTTGAGAACACAGACAACACATCTTTCGCTCTTTCTGGCCAGTCTGTCTGGGTTTTTTCAGGGCATTAGCAAATTACTGTCACAGTGCATAATGGGCTGTAATACTGCTACTGGTATATTTAGATAGCAACATTGCTGTTACAGTCCTTAAGCTAGAAGTATTCAGTCATGATGTGGTCTTGATGTAACTTAAGTGCATACTGGAGCTGAATACGACAGAGTAGTGCGACCTGACATCCAAATATGCCAGTAATGTGATTTTCTAGGTCTGTCCCTGCATCTCTATACGATTCAGTAACAAACAGAAGACAGAAGTTAATATTTTGACAGAGAACCCTTCTGTGCCGTATCACCTCAGTCATGCATCAGAGCAGATTTTAAAGAGGGCTCAAACTAATTTCTTATTGTTTTAGTTAATTAAAACTGTAACAATGTTACTTGTATACGTACAAATGGCTATTATATCCACTAATACTTATAATATCGATATAAAGTATAGATCCACGTAAAAAAAACATTAATGAGAGCTTCCTTACCCTCAATAATCAGTGCAATCATTTGTTATAAAATACTGTATAAACTTTCTGTAAAAGCAGAGAAATGCATTAGTTCTATTCATCTTAGGTAGCAAACTCCTTTAAAGAAAAATAAAACTATTTATGAAGTAAAATAATAGAACAAAATTAACACTTACTAGAAAGTGCAATGTTTGACCTACTTTCGACTAGACATGGTTTAGGGCTCATTTAGTTCTATCCCTAACTGTAATTGTTAAGTACCTATTCATGTAGCAATAGGTATTTCGTCAGTTTACAATTCAATTGGGGATTGGATGGGTCAATGCTTAATTATAGCACCCCTACATGTGAGGATTCCCCCAGCAATAAAGCTCTTCTTTAACAAAGTGACGCGTGCCAGGTGTAGATAGGGGCATATGCATATCAGATGTATAAAGTCCTCTTTCTTGTATCTACAAAGTCTACATGATATAGCACCACTGTATTTCTAGGTCGGTTGATCGGCCAATGTTGATAACTGGCCAAAACGGATTGCCATCAACCTTCACTATATGCACAGAGAAAGTCAGACTTAAATATGGCACTGGCTTCAGGCTATTGTAGTATTCATGCACAATCCAAAAGTCTGAATGTTGTCGGAAGCTATTCTTCTCAACCAGAGAGGTAAGCAGTTTCTCAGTTTTGTTTATCGTTTGCCTGAAGATTGCAAATGGTAGTGTAGGGAGCTGGCTCTGTTTATACTATATCAAAATGAGATATAGTGTGAACACAGCCCAGGGGTTCTCCAAGAGGCTTGACAGAGGCAATAATAGATAATACTAATGCTGTATTTGTGGTAGTGTGGTCAAGCAATTACGCTTATCAGAGGGTAGTGTTAAGCATTTGTTGTACACACACAAGCAATAGGTGAAAACACATACTAAATGACCTAACTCCAGGTCAATAGAAAAATATTATTTATTTTTAGAACCACAAGATTCATTTAGCAGGTAAGTACATTAAATGAAAGGTCCTTCCATAGTAATAGTTAAAACTTTGAATCAAATCAATATTACACACAGTTTTCATTAAAATGGCAAAAAGCTATTTTAAAAGTGGACACTGCAATTTTTAACAGTTCCTGGAGGAGTTAAGTACAGTACAGTTTCAGAGGTAAGCACCACACTCACGGGTTCAGTCTCCGGGTAATAGGTAGCCCAACATTGGGGGATCAAGGCAACCCCAAACACCCAGCACCAGCAACACAGGGCCGGTCAGGTGCAGAGGTCAAAGAGGGGCCCAAATAACATAGGCGTCTATGGAGACTAGGGGTGCTCTGGTTCCGGTCTACTTGCAGGTAAGTACCCGTGTTGTCAGATGGCAGACCAAGGGGGTTTGGTGGAGTACTGGAGGGGCCCCAAGTAGGCACAAAAACCACACCCTCAGCGGCATGGAGGGACCTGGGGGTCACTTAGGCGCTGCAGGCAGGGCACAGGGGGGCCTCTCGGGCAAGCCACTGACTGGGGAAGGGTGAGGGCCGCCTGCTGGTTTTTGCTGCCCCGGTGGTCGGTTTCTTGGGGGCGTGGGGGCTGCGAATGCACTGCTTCTCCAGGGATCAGATATCTTCGTCCCAGGCAGTCGCGGTTGGGGGGTCCTTGGGATTCCCTCTGCAGGCGTCGTTGTGGGGGTGCAGGGAGGTCAGGCCAGGGTAGACACGCTGTCTGGGTCACCTGGGGGTCCTCTCTGGATAGTTGGTTCCTCTAGACACAGACCGGGGGCGTCGGGTGCAGAGTAGTGGGGATTCACACTCCTGGAGTGAGATGGGAGTCCCTTTAAAGTTGGTTATCTTTTCTTCTGGTTGGGGAGACCCTCTGCCCACAGGAGTTCTCGGTCCTCATTGTTGCAGGCAGCCCCCTGGGGGCTTTTCAGGAGTTGCTGGTCCTGTAGAACGCGTTGCTTTTCGGGGTTGCAGGGTCTTTGAAGCAGGAGACAGGCAGGTAGGGCTGGGGCCAAGTCAGTTGTTGTCTCCTTCTCTTCTCCGCAGGGTTTTCAGCTCAGCAGTCCTTCTAGTGAGGTCGTCAGGCATCTGAAGAGCTGGGTTCAGAGTCGCCCCTAAATACTAAATTTAGGGGTGTGTTAGTGTTAGAGGGCAGTAGCCAGAGGCTACTGTCCCTGAGGGTGGCTACATCCTCCTTGTACCCACTCCCTCTGGGGAGGGAGCACAACCCTATCCCTATTGGTCCTAATCCTCCAAAGCAAGATGGAGGATTCCTCAAAGAGGGGGTAACTTCAGCTCTGGTCACCTTAGGGGTGGACCTGGCTGGAGGGGTGACTCCTTGTTTTTCTCATTATCCCTCAGTACTTGCCGCCAAAAGTGGGGAGGGCATCTTCACTAGCTGGAGTGCCCTGGGGCACTGTAACACCAGGCTTGAGCCTTTGAGGCTCACCGCCAGGTGTTACAGTTCCTGCAGGCGGGTAAAGTGGTATCTGACCACCTCAAGTGCCCTAGGTTTGCAGATTTTAACAACCCAAGATCCACTGTAGCAACAGTGTGTTTTGTGGGACTTATCACAAATTTTATCCATTGGTAGGAGTGGTCACTGAGTGTGTAATATTGAATTGAGTACTACACTGGATGTGGGATTAGCAAAAGAGATAGATTGCATAGTCAAGTATTGATTGTGAGTTTGCACAGTGATAAGTAACTTTTGGAGGCGTGTCTTCGCTCGTTCTACCATTAATAACCCTCATGCCTAAGTACTCTATAGTGGTTGCTAGACTTTTGGCCTGATTTAGATCTCCGCCGACTGGTTACTCCATCACAACGGTGTCCACTATCCCGTCCGCCAAAATATAAAGCTAATAGGATAGAATGGGATTTATATTTCGGCGGACAAGATAGCAGCCACCATTGTGACGGAGTAACCAGTCCACCAAAATCTAAATCAGGCCCTTTCTCCTATACGGTCACTCCCAACCGGACTTTTCCTGCCTCATTAAATGGAGAAAAAAACAAGCGCAATTGCGCTGCTAAACAAGTGAGATCGCACTGCGAAAAAAGAGAAAAAGTAGTCCACAAACCGGATTGAAAACTGCGAGCCTCGTCTGTTTCAGTTTTTAGTCGCTGCCCTCAAAGAGGGCTAACCACCGGAAAAAGCACGACGTATGCATGCCTTCCACTAATGAAAGCAAGCAGATTTTAAAAGGCAAGCCCGCGATCCAATGAAAGACACTGACGTGACATAGATGGGGCTCCGAGCCCTTTTCTAACTACTACAGCGTCTCGCAAGCGCATGCTACACAGGCTCGACCCTAAAAACATGGAAATCCTCAACGCGGCTCTCCCGGCAAAGCAGGAGAGACAAAACTACAATATTCAGTGCACTCGGGGACACTCGCGGCATAATGCTTTGCAGGCATTTCTTTTTCAAAACGTTTTTTCCAATAACTCAGCCTGTGGTGGTCTTATGACAATAGGACCATCATCAAAAGATTCAGCGCGACACACTCTTTCTGTCTAGTCATACCTAGGTCCCCACACTAGGTTGGGGGCAGCGCAAAATACTAACCTCTCCCACCATTCAATGTCTTTTAAAGCTCTCTCATGGCTGGAACTTTTGTTTTACAGCTGGGAGTAGTTTGCATTTTAAAGGCCTTCTTTGTAATAGTACCGCAGTATGCCTCCTAGGCCTCAAAATGTGTAAGGCACTATGCCTTCTATGGGCTAGATATATAATTATACTGCATTATTTTCTGACAATCTGTTTTCATATCGTTAGGCACTCTAGAGGCTGACTATAAGGTTACATGACCACGTTTCTTACAAATGCCATTTTTATTATGGTGTCTTCTAGGGGCTGTTCTGAACATTACAGTCAAGATATTACAATATTCGTCGCACACGGGGGAACTCACCCCATAAGCTTTGTGGGGCAGTTCTTTTTCAAAACATTTTTGCCCATAACTGAGCCTGTGTAGGTCATAGGACAATAGGACCACCATCAAAACGTTCAGTGTGACACACTTTTTCCATCTAGGTCATCTCTGGGTCCCCACACTAGATTGGGGAGCCCAAAATAGCAACATCTCCCACCATTCAATGTCTTTGTAAGCTCTTTCATGGCTGGAACTTTTGTTTTACAGCTGGGAGTAGTTTGTATTTTAAGGGCCTTCTTTGTAATAGTATTGCCGTAGGCCTGATAGGCCTCAAAATGTGGGAGGCACTACATCTTCTAGGGGCTACATATTTGGGTTACATAACCATGTTTCTAACAAATGCTATTTTTATTATGGTGTCCTCTAGGGGTTGTTCTCAGCATTACAGTCAAAATACTATAATATTCACTGCACTTGGGGATACTCCTTCCATAATTCTTTGCGTGGCATTTCTTTTTCAAAGTATTTTGGACCATAGCTCAGCCTGTGGTGCTCCAAAACGTTCAGCATGATGTACTCTTTCTGTCTAGGTCATCTCTAGGTCCCTACACTAGGTTTGGGGGAGGGGGGAAATGGTAACCTCTCCCACCATTCATTGTCTTTTTAAGCTCTCTCATGGCTAGAACTTTTGTTTTATAGCTGGGAGTAGTTTGTATTTTAAAGGCCCTCTTTGTAAGAGTATATGCAGTCACTGATGAGTGATCACATGAATGTGCTAGTGCTCATGTTTCTACATCAGCCATTATAAGCAATCCAGGGTCAATTAATCTTGACCATTGTTAAATATGTCCTGATTGCAGAAGAGGACGCTCTAACATCTACCAGAGGAATACTCAAGTCAGGGTGTTAGGCATTTCTCAAATTTAATTCACAAAGACAGGAAAAAGGAACAGCGAAGAGATCTTGATGATCAGCTCTCTCCACATTCCTCAACTCCTTCCAAAGGCATTGCCCATATTTACTCCACATTCCAACACCAACAGAACTCATCCATGCACACAGTCTTGTACTAATGTTACTACTTAACTAAACTAACACATATTTAGACAAATACATGACAAGGCACACCTTCCCTTTTTAGCAAACAAGATACTGACAAATACAACAGTGCAACTATCACACACATACACAGTCTACACAAGGCTATTGAAAGAAATAATGTGGGAGTGAACCTATTACTAATACCTTGAATTTCATGTACAATCTCCTTGAGCAAAGGTTATGTTCCAAGTGTGCTCCCTCTGGATTAGGACTTTCCAGACTCTTGGTATCTTCTGAAACATCACCAGAAATCTCATGGTTACACTCTTTAATGGAGGTAAAGATTTCAGCTGGTACAACCTCCAAGGCCTCCACATTGAAAAACACTTTTGCCTCAAAAGATAATCTACCACACATGGGTACACCTCTACTCTTACAGGCATCACTGACATACAACAAAATTCTCCAAAGATTCCACACAGAAAAATCCTTTACTCTCACTTTTCCAGTCTCCCAGGCAACTTGATTTGTACATATTCCCCTACAGAAACATTTACCAGTTGGTTTACCTCCCCTGCTGTTCATGTAATCATGGTTTCCATCTTTATATGCCATACCCTGTTCTTTCTCAAATCATTCCTGACTATCTCCCTGGAAACACCATGCTTATTCTTCACCCACTACAGTCAAACAAGAATGTGGTTTGTGGCCTCTTTGCAATTAAAATGGTATAATCCCAGGACTACTAATGCATAGAGAACTGAGGGCTGCAAAACATTTATCCAAAATAAACCGCCCATTACACCCAACTGGGCAGACTTAAGACCGTGTTAAATCAACTGATCTGCCCATTTGCCTTCAGGAAATATCCAGCTTTTTCTTCGTGTGATGCCAGACCTTGTCAAATATTCTCCCATCTTCTTCCTAACAAATAGAGGACCACTGCCTGTCACTAAAATAGTCCAGTAAGCCTTCTCTGCAAAATATATCCCCCCCGGAACACAATGACTGCAACATTGGTGATTTTCTTACCCACTAAAATCAGTTCAGGCCTGTTAGACCCGACAGCCTTAGGGTGGTCTTCCCCCAACTTTTTGCCTCCCTCCTTCCATTTTTCTGGTATCATTGTTTCTAGTTTTAGGACTCTGCGCACTTTACCACTGCTGACTAGTGCTTGTGTTGTCTCCCCTAAACTTGGTAACATTGGCTCATACCCAATTGGCATATTTAATTTACCCATAGTAAAGTGCACTAAATGTGCACAGGGCCTCCAAATTAAATTCTACTAGTGGGCCTGCAGCACTGGTTGAGCCACCCACATAAGTGGCCCCACAACCATGTCTCGGGTTTGCCATTGCAAGGCCTTTGTGTGCAGTCTGACTGCCACTTCGACTTAGCATTTAAAGCTACTTTCCGAGCCTTAAATTCCCCTTTTCCTACATATAAGGCACCCATAAGGTAGGCCCCAAGTAACATACAGGACAGGGTGCTCTGTAAGTAAAAGGCATGACATGTACCTATAGATTTTACATGTCTTGGTAGTCAAAAGACTCCAAAGTCGTTTTTCATTACTGTGAAACGTGCTCCTCTCATAGGCCAACATTAGAAATTCCCTTATATGTTTTTAAAGTGGTAATTTCCTACGTACTGGTGAAGTTGGATTCTACGTTACTAATTCAGAAATTCCACTTTTAGAAAGTGGCATTTCTCTGCACTTTCTGCTATCTGTGCTTTACAGCCTGTCTCCAATCCACGTCTGGCCTGTCCCCTTGTGCATTCCACCCAGACAACCATAAACACAGGACACTCAGCTGCATCTGCATACTGATGGGTCTTCCTAAGCAGGAAGGGTGGAGTGACTCTCTCTTACATTTCAAAGGCCAGTGGCCTGCCCTCACACAAAGGACTGGTAACCTCCCCCCTCCCCCCCCCCAACATGGCTCCTGGCAGACAGGGCTGGGTTGAAAAGGGGACTTGTGCACTTCATAACCACTATTTGAAGTCTTCTCCAATTCAAGGGCAGTTTTGGGTATATATACTGGGTCTATGATCCCACCAAATCAGACACTTCTGGACCTACAAACTGGACTCTGTCAGAGGGACTGCCTGGCTGCCCAAAGGACTCATCTGGACTGCTCTGCTGGAAGGACTGCTGGCCTGTTTGTTTCCCTGCTGCCCCTCATTCTGGTGGAAGGGATCTGCATTCCTCCACAAGTGCTCTCCTAGGGCTTGGATAGACCATGCCTATTGTTCTAAGGTCTCAGTGCTATCAAAGAGACTAAAATCCAGCATGTTGGAAAATCTACGCAACGACTGCAAAATTCGATGCAACACCTGCTGGATAGATGCAGCGCCTGCCTTGCGGCTGAAAAATCACAGCGTCGCCTGCCAGATTGACGCACCACCTGTTGCTTCTTCTCAATGCGCTCTGGATTGTCCCTGGATGTCATAAGATCCCCCCATCACAGTGAGCAACCAAGACTGTGCTTCTGCTAACCGACGCATCACCTTGCAGCGTGGAAAGAAACAGCGCATTTTCTTTGCCACACCGGAAAAATCGATGCACCACTTTACTTTTTGATGCATCTCCTCCTCTGTGGTACTCTGCGTCGTTATTTTTGACACATCCAAGGTACTGTGTGCAAAAGGATACAAAGCACTGATTCTTAAATGTTGAGACTCATAAACTTTTAAAAAGTGATGTCATGACTTGTGCATTTAGGATTTTTGTCCTTTTGGTCTTATTTTCTTCAGATAAATATTATCTATTTTTCTTACATGGTGGGGGACTTTTTGTGGTGTTATCACTGTGTTACGGAATGAGTTACTGCAAAAATTACGACGACATCTCTGGGAAAGTGTGGAAACACAGAAGCGATGAACCCTTTCTTCACTCCTCACCTGCATCTTAATGCCTCGCTCACAAATTATTCCACATCTCAACACCCCCACAACTGATCCATGCACAGTCTAGCACTGACTGACATGACCACTTAACTAAACAAACACCTTCAGACACACACACAAGAAGATACCATTCTAATCCATTGTCAGTACGGTGACAACAGTGTGCCATTCCATTCATGTTGCTCGCTTGGTTAGCATTTACAAACATAAAACCACTGGAAAGGACAATGGGGGAACACCAGGGGAAGTAGAGAACAACAGAAGAATTGAAGTGCCTAAGGGATGAAGGTATGGTTGAGATCTGGTGGTAGGAAAAAGATGTTCAAGGGTGTTTATTTCTTAGGCAAAATAACATGAGGACTAAAGCTGCAAAATCACATTACAAAACTAAGAGCTGGCAAGAAATATAGACATTCACTTGCACTATTATAGCATTAATGATGTCTGGTACCATCTCGCACTAATACTGGGAGACAACCCATGAAGATGCTGTGTTATTGCCTCCTATAGGTCGTAATCAATGGGACTGGTTTATTAGTGCTTTAGAAATGTTTTATTAGGGCTCGTCTAGGCAGCGCTTGTGCTGTCTCTGAGATGGATGGTCTTTAAAATATGGACTTTAAGTACTGCCTATATTTGTAATTGGGTTGTCATCTTTGGTAAATGCTTGGTTTACATTGGTGCAAATGCTTCTTACTCATTCCTTTTGCATTTTTGTAAACTCCCATTAGGGCGGCCTCTGTTACATGTGTCCTTACTCTCCATGGTATTTAGTTCACTTTGTCAGCATTTTTTTTTTTTTTTTAATAGGTTAGTTAGCTTGCTTTGGAAGCCACGAGAGGAACAAACTTCCATGACTTTAATGTTTTTTTATTTTTTTGCGTGTGGTTTTGGGCTATGGTAGTTATCTTCTTTTGAACTGCCTTTCCCTTCTATTTAAAGACACAACAGGGACATACTTTTAGAGGCCTGTCATCGTCTTTGAAAAGAATATGGTGACTTGTGTCTCTTATTTTTTATTTGGGTTGCTGGTCCAGCTACAAGAAGAATGCACTTCGGTGTGCACAAATCACTTTTTTGTATTTGTTGTTTGTTCTTTTTAAGGTGTTTTTTTTTTTTTTTTTTACTTTTAGGCTTGCAGGAATAATGAGGCATTTCTCCGAGCACAATCACTTTTTTGTGTGGAATCAAAACATGATTATTTTTCTTTTGGAGCAACGTTTGGCCCTTTTTTGCTTAGCTTTTGACGGAGATCATGTGGCTTAATATATTGTAATACGAGAAGAACGCTATTGTAATTGCTTGGACTGTATTACTAATCAGTGGGACGGATTTTATATTATGGGCTGTTTGATTTCTCTGATTGTTTGTTGTTTTAAAGTTTTGAAAGGAATATTTTTATTATTTTCCTGTGCGCCTTTGACTTTTATTTAGTTGGGGCTTTTATTTGTTTGTGCTTTGGAGCTTACTGCTTTTAGAAGAACTGTATTATCATTTGGTTTGTGTTATTAATCTGTGGGAAATATTTGTATTATATATAGCAGACTGTTTTCCTACTTCACCTGTTTATTTTAATATTTTTTACACAGATTAGTAAAACAAACCTAAGGAAAACAGTAGTATTCTTGTATAAGCAGTGAACTTGAAAGCACTAACTAAATAAAAGTTAAATGCTCTCAGAACAGTCATTTGATGTTTTCTTTGTGCAAAAGCAAACTTGTTTCCATTAGGGATTTACTATGAGAAAAGAAAAACAGAAAAGCGTCACAAATGGAAATTAACAACTTTAACAGTAAGCTGAAGGGGCCGGATGTGGCTGGACATGGAACATAGAGGCCAACGATGGCTTTAAAATTACATTGCCTCAGTACTCAGTGCCTTAACATTTATATGTAGCAGCGTTGTTACTACATAGCGCTTTAGAGTTGCTTTCTGCTATGAAGATGTTTGTTGTTTTGGGCCTCAAGGAATAATGAGTTATTTTTTTAGCACAATTACAACTTTACTGAACTCCTTAATAAATACCTTTGACATGCGTGCAGCAGGCATATTAACTCTCTGTGATACCTTATGAGTTCAAGCTTCCACTTTATAAAACAACGTTCTCTCTCCAGAAACAACATTAATCACCAGAGCTATTTTGACATTATTACATTATATGCACTCTGTGATCTGCCTAGTACACATTCTTTGCAGCAGGCATGTTAACCCTCTGCATTACTTTATCATGAGTCCAAGCTTCCACTAGGCAAAAGTATGTTCTGTCTCCAGAAAGAATATTAATCGCCAAAGTTAGTCTGACATTTTTACACTATATGCGCTACCTTATGATGAGCCCAGGCTTCCACTAGACAGAAGTACGTTCTCTCTCCAAATAGAACATAAATTACCAGTAATTTTGACATTTTTACATTACATGCACTTTGTGATTTGCCTAGTATATGTTCTTTGCAGCAGGTACATTAATCCCCTGCACTACCTTATAAGTCCAAGCTTCCACTAGAAAAAAGTATGTTCTCTCTTCAAAAAAGAACATTTAATCATCAGAATTATTTTGACATTTTACATTATATGCACTCTGTGATTAATTTTGTTTTGTAGCGGGCATTTTAACCCTCTACTCAACCTTATAGTGAGTCCAAGCTTCCACTAGATAAAACTACATTCTCTCCAGAAATAACATGAACCACCAGAGTTATTTTGACATTTTTACACGATATGCATTCTGATCTGCTTAGTACATGTTCTTTGCAGCAGGCATATAAACCCTATGTGCTACCTTATAAGTCCAAGCTTCTACTAGGCAAAAACTACGTTCTCTCTCCAGAAAGAACATAAATCGCCAGAGTTATTTTTACATTATATGCACTTTGTGATTTGCCTAGTACATGTTCTTTATAGCAGGCACATTAACCCTCTGCGATACCTTATAATGAGTCCTACCTTCCACTAGATAAAACTACATTCTCTCTCCAGAATCAACATTAATCACCAGAGTTATAGTGACATTCTTACATTATATGCACTCTGTGATCTGCCTAGTACACGTTGTTTGCAGCAAGCATATTAACCCGGTGTACTAACTTATGAGTCCAGGCTTCCACAAAAAAAAAGTACATTCTCTCCAGAAAGAACATTAATCACCAGAGTTATTTTATGTGCCGCAACTGTGTTACTGCATAGCGCTTTAAAGCCATTTTATGCTTTGAAGAGGTTTGTTTTTTGGGTCTCCAGGAATAATAAGGTTTTTTTTGCGCAATATTACAACTTTACTGAACTCCTTAATAAAAACCTTTGAAATTTGTGCAGCAGGCATATTAACCCTCTGTGCTACCTTATGAGTCCAAGCTGCCACTAGATAAAACTACTTCTCTCTCCAGAAGCAACATTAATCACCAGAGTTATTTTGACAATTTTACATTATATGCACTCTGTGATCTGCCTAGTACACGTTCTTTGCAACAGGCACATTAAATCCCTGCGCTACCTTATAGTGAGTCCAAGCTTCCACTAGACAGACGCATGTTCTCTCTCAAGGAAGAACATTAATCACTAGTTATTTTGAGATTATTAAGTCGAGCGTTCCAGCACTTTTCGACCTGTTGTAAATATTCAGTGGAGTTTTAACCAAGCCCATCTCACACCCATCACTTTCATTTATTTGTTGGCTTGCCTTTCAAAAATCACTTGATGTCACTGGTAAATGCTTTACCTTTGTAACGCCTTGGGGCGGTTTTGTTACCGTCTTGCAGACTGATCCTATTACATGGATTACTGCACGATTGCCAATATGCTTCAATATGGGCAAACTACTTTTTTCTTTTGTCTATTACTCTCTCGCTCCATAGCAGGCATGGCGCTTTGAAGTTTCATACAGCGCAAACTCAATCAGCGGTACTGGAGTACTTTGTATAACTACCAGCTACGAAGGTGGCATTTCCAGTTTATTTCTCTCTGTGGCTGTATTGTTTCTTTTGTCTCTCACTCTTGCGCACCATGGCGGCCACAACGCTCTGAACTTTTATAGCGCTAACTCGATCTCGATCAGCGGTATTGGGGTGCTTTGCATAACTACCAGTTACAAAGGTTACCTTCCTAATTTATTTCTCTCGGTGGCGGTCTTGTTTATTTTTTTACCTCCAGTCTGGAAAGCCACTGACTGCCCACCCCTTGCAAGAGAAAATAGCGTGTGATGGACTATTCTGAATATTGCCCTTTCTTTCTTAGCCTTATTGCAGTCATTCCTTTTCCTCCATTCGAGTGTGCATTAACTGTACAGTAAGAGAGGTACTATTGGTCTGCGCATATATATTCACTGTATTCAGCCATGAAGCCAAAAGAGGCATGTAGGACTGGTTCAGAGACCAATTACCTCTGTTCTTTAATACATATATTTTTATGAAGGCATTATATGCATGTGTCTTGAAAGGCTGGGAGGGAGTCACTGCCACAGAGGTTTTGAATGGACTACCAGAAGTAATAACAAATAGTATTCCAAGCTGCTGAACTAAGTAAGATCTGTCTCATGTTCGTGGTTCATCATGACTTGATATGTTTGGGTGACCCTTCTAGTTTATTATTCTCGTTACTCCCCAGTGACTGTGTTGTGTCTTTTTTCAGGGAACTGTGTTAGCCTGCCACCAAGTATGATGGTAGGGTGGTGAAAGTGATATTCTATTGGAATTAGCATGGCAGATTTAAAATAGGATGCAAATTGACAACATTTTCATTTTTGGAAGGTAAATGGAAGTGCTTTAGTGATATGCCCGGTCACTGGAATTATGTGTCAGCAAAAGAGCAAATTATGAGGCAGGGTTGACCAATTTATGTGGCAAGAAAAGTCCAGTAATGAATTTACAACACCAATAGCTCTAATTCAAGTAAACGTGAGACCCATTGCATTGCAAATGCTTGTTTTTTATTGCAAAATAAGATGAGCAGCTCATTTAAAAGCCCCTTCTCTTACCCTCCATGTCATGACCGACCCTCGCTTCCACCAGGTCAGTACCTGCGGCCTGTTCAGCCTTCTGTCCCAGAACTGAGATACTGCACACATTTTTTCCATTACATCCCAATACAAACATAAGCTTCTTTCAGTTCTGCAGCACTGTAGAAGATAGGGCAAAACTATGCAGTACTAAATGTCCTCCTATCTTATAAATCTTCACTCTTAACTTCACGATTTACAAAAAGATAGTAAATTGCATTTTCAGACTTTCGTTAAAAAAAAAAAAAAATACAATATAAAAATACTGCCAAAAGTTTAAGTAAAAAAAAAAAACTAAAAAAAAGAGGATAAATTGAATTCTTTTTTGCAGTCTTCTAGAAAATGAGGCAACTACTTTGTATACTTAAGAAAATGACAAGATATTATCCAGTGACTGGTGACAAACAGCAATGCCAAACAAAAGTGTGTGGAGCGCTTCATACAATGTGTCAATACAATGATAAACAGAACACAAATTCAGGATATGACACAGTCTAGATCTTGAAGTCTTTATCTAGAATATGAACACGATAAAGTCAGATGCTACTCTCGCTGGCCTCAAAATAACTTTTAGGATTGTGTGAAAAATATATATGAAACAGCTTTTTAAAAGCTCAATGGAGTAGCAAGAGTGTGATGGTCCATGATGCAAGCGAGGAAATAGAAACTGGCCTCAGCTCGGTAGTGTAAACAAATGTCACAACTGTGTTATGGCGTATGCTTTGGATCCCAATATCTTAGAGCCTTAAAAACCTGGCTCTTCACGCTCTAAAGGAGGACTTCAAGGTCACCCGATTCTGGATTCCTTCTCCAGCTGAACTCTCTCCATTAGGACTGTTACTAGCGCCTTCACGCCTTTGGGCGTTTGCTACCACTCTATAAATCCCTTTCATGTGATTCAATTTCAGTGCCCTTGCACCTGCTGTACTATTCATAACTGCGCCATTGGAAATAACGGAATTGAGAATCTTTGTATTACAATTTATATCCTCTAGTAACTATGTACTACAGTCTTGCACATCCAGTCCACTGTGGAAGCCAGGATGAAGGGACTTTTACTAATGGACTGTGGTACTCCACTTGAGGTTATCAAGCGCTGGAGCCTGGGCTCTACAAGGACCCTACAGTAACGACCAGGGTGCTGCACTATAGTGACTGGTTAAAAATGTTGGTGTTCTACCAATTTAATATTACTTCATCGGTCTGTGAATGTGCCAAAGATCCAAATCCTCATTTGCAAACTCGAGAGACGGAAGACACAGATCCCACACGTAATTTACCTAGTGCACAAACATAAGCTATCTGGAGGCTGTAGACCGTCACAAAATGCAGCTCTGTTCCTCGAAACATAGACCTTTAAAACGGACGACTTATGCCACAATCTTACTCAGGAAAGGTGATCAAAATATGAAACTTATGGCCTCTGAACCTACGCACCACCATCTCGCTGGCAATCCTCAAAATGGAGGTAAAAGCATGGAAGTAATTTAGGGGTTGCAGCAGCAACCCCTAGGTTGCCCCCCTGCAACCCCTGGCACTTCCTTTGTGACCCCTGGCCTCAGATGTGGCAAAATAAGAGCCAAGAACAAGGGGAGCTCCACATTCCTTATGTTCAGCCTGAATTCCTTTATACTGATAGCAAATAATATTTTATTATTCACTATTAATGTAAATGAAAAGGAGCTCACTTAGCTGGAATGGACCTTTGGTGGCAGCTGTGGCACGTACACATGTTTGTAAATGTGTACTGCATGCATTCTTGCAGGTGAGAGTGTATGTATATGAGAGAGAGCAAGAGGATGTGGGAGCATGTGTCTGTATGTGTAATCATGTGTTTGTGAGAGAAAGTGAATGAGAGTCAGTGACAAGTAGTGACTGAGATTGTGAGAGACTATTCTTTGGCGCAAATTCCTCTCTACCACTGTTTGCGTCAAAACCATAGGTGGTTGCATGAGAGCATCCATGCACTTCCCATTAAACGGCCACTTGATGCAAAATAACACAAAGCAGTGTATCAGGATTTGCTTTGGGTGATAAATCTCACCCTAACACAAAAGTGACACAAACACGGTGCAAAGCGTTAGCAAACCTTGTACTGAGTGTAAAGAATTATGAGTGAGCATGACTGAGATTAAGGGCGAATGCATGTGAGTGAGAATAATTAAGAATGAGAGCAAGGGGGGTACAAGAAAGCGTGAGTGTGACGTTCGGGTTATGTGAA
The DNA here is from genome assembly GCF_031143425.1 of Pleurodeles waltl. Lineage (NCBI taxonomy): Eukaryota > Metazoa > Chordata > Amphibia > Caudata > Salamandridae > Pleurodeles > Pleurodeles waltl. The sequence goes on from NC_090436.1 coordinate 301,820,835, forward strand.
ACTCGCTCCTGGAGAACATCATGGTCAAGGGCCATATGATTTCACCTCCTGTCAGGTCACTAAGGTCAAAGGGTATGTGATATTACTTCCGCTACCCCTGGCATTTTCGTGAAAAGACATCCATGGTTTTCAAAGCCATTTTAGCTAATTGCATTTTAGCCAACTTCTCCAGTGGAAATGTGCTCTCTCACGTCTATTGCTTGGCCTCTGACCACTGCCCTGGCATTAAATGTTTTATCTCCATTTCACTGGACCCCCAACAGTTAACAACCTGTAAATGGTTGCTACGTACCCCCTTTCTCGTGCAACTGTAATTTTGTGCCTTATTTAACAATCTATTATTTTGTAAATTTTGCTCTATTTTGAAGCTTCTGCAAGAAACATTTGGAACTTTGAGCTTTATACAAGTATCTGCTATTTTATCATTTAGGTTATGTAATGATCTATGTGCCTAATGCAAAGTGTTCTAGACCTTTTGGATTATGTCTGCGCTATATGAAAATAAATATGAAAAACATACAGCACACTATAATATAAAAGTAAGCAATAGCTTGCTGATAATAGCAGAACTAGTTCGACTTACAACAGTAAGAGCGCATTCTACAGCAAACAGTCACGTCGCAACCAGCCGACAGATTCTCCATGATAAAACCATAGGTTTTCCCAAAAGATCATGAGCGTGCGAATCCGGCTGGAAAATGCCACTTGTGCTGCTTCAGCTTTGTTCAAATCTGCGATGTATGGCTCAGGGAACGTCTAGTCAGCCTGTGAGATTGCAAGCTTTTACACCTAGGGCCGTATTTATACTCCGTTTGCGCCGAATTTGCGTCGTTTTTTTCGACGCAAATTCGACGCTAAACTAACGCCAACTAACGCCATATTTATACTATGGCGTTAGAGGCGAATAGCGCCAAAGTTCCCGGAATGTGCGTCATTTTTTAGCGTGAACCCCTTCCTTGCGTTAATGATATGCAAGGGAGGCGTTCCCGTCTAAAAAATGACTCCCAGGCCTTTACGTGGTATTTATACTCCCGGGCAAAAGAGACGCCCGGGAGTGGGCGTGGCTAAAAACGGCGCATTTGCGCCGCTTTTTAACGCCTGGGTCAGGCATGGCGTTAAGGGACAAGTGGGCTCAAAATGAGCCCAGAGTGCCCTCCCCTGCCCCCAGGGACCCCCCCTGCCACCCTTGCCCACCCCAGGAGGACACCCAAGGCTGGAGGGACCCACCCCAGGGACATTCAGGTAAGTATTTTTTTATTTTTTTTTAATATTTTTTTTTGGCATAGGGGGGCCTGATTTGTGCCCCCCTACATGCCACTATGCCCAATGACCATGCCCAGGGGACAGAAGTCCCCTGGGCATGGCCATTGGGCAAGGGGGCATGACTCCTATCTTTACAATGATAGGAGTCATGTTGATGGGGGATGGGCGTCGAAAATAAATGGCGCAAGTCGGGTTACGACGATTTTTTCGACGTAACCTGACTTGCCCCATTTTAAGACGCCCATGCGCCATTTTCCCCCTACGCCGGCGCTGCCTGGTGTACGTGGTTTTTCTCGCGCACACCAGGCAGCGCCGGTCTGCTTGCGCCGGCTAACGCCATTCAATAAATACGGCGCCCGCATGGCGCTTCAGAATGGCGTTAGCCGGCGCAAAACTTTTTGACGCTAAACTGCGTTAGCGCAGTTTAGCGTCAAAAAGTATAAATATGGGCCCTAGTGCTGAAGTCGAGCAAAAGGAACCTCTAGCGTGTGGTGTTTCAGTGTTGTTGACTCACTGAAGCCGGGGACGGGGACCTCTAGGAGCAGCGTGTGGTGTTGCAGTATTTTACAGTCAGCGCTGAAGCCTTTGAAGGGGACCTCTAGGAGCAGCGTAGGGTGTTGCAGTATTCTACACTCAGCGCTGAAGCCTTGGAAGGGGACCTCTAGGAGCAGTGTGCGGTGTTGCAGTCTTGTACACTCACTGAAGCAGGTGAAGGGGGGCTCTAGGAGCAGCATGTGGCGTTGTATTCTTGCCTGGGTGATCAGAATTTTAAAGCCCAAAACTGGGCCATTTCACAAAAAATAGAAGGGGGACCACAATTTTATTTCAACAGACGCACAGAATGACAGCGCTCACAGCACAGAATTGCAGAAAAGGCAGTAACAACATACATGAAATGCAAATCTTTAAGGCAGTATCATGCCGTTTAATTAAAGTATCCCTGCTTTGTGGAAAAATAAAAAGCTCCTTCGCAGTCGTCCCTCTCTAAAAACCGGGACATCAACTACATTTTTAAAAATCTGCCATGACAGCTCGTGAAAAACTGGGACTATACCGACGAATTCTTGACGCCTTTTGACCTTAAAATCTTGTAGATGTTAGTCCAGGTGATGGGGACCTCTAGGGGCAGCGTGTGCTGTTGCAGTCCTGTATACTCCACGCTGAAGCCTGTGACGGGGACCTCTACGAGCAGAGTGTGGTTTTGCAGTACTTTACACAGCACTAATGCCGAGTGACGGGGACCTCTAGGAGCAGCGTGTGGTGTTGCAGTCTTGTACGCACAGCACTTTAGACCAGGTGATGGGACCTCTCCGAGCAGAGTGTGGTGTAGCAGTGGTGTAGCAGTATTTTGCGGAGCGCTGGAGTCCAGGTGATGGGGACCTCTAGGAGCAACCTCCACTTCCCCGCCGCCCGCCAGTATGGCTGTTGGCGGCTCTCCGTCGGAAAAACGACAGAGGGCAGCCAACGGTCATAATATGCCGAGCGCCAAACCGCCACTACTGGCGGTCTTCCGCACGGCGGTCTTCCAAATAGAGGTTGTAATGACCCCCTAAATGTTTGCTCCAAATATAATATAAATCTAGCCACATATGAGATACACATGCTCCCTCACTTGCCTCTTAGTCAGGGCCACCTGAATTATGCGATTGTGCGTTCACAGCGATTTTTGCATAGGCATAGACTTGCAAAACAAAAGTTACTAAATATGCGGCAACACATGTTGCTGCTCAGTGAAAGGCCCTTTGCAAAGCTGGACTGGTCACCTTTCTGTTACTTATTGCTATATTTTGGTGTTAAATTGGTAATAATTAGGTGCACCCAATGCTCAGAGAGAGAATTACCATGATTAAAAATGACAAAATAATGAAGTAATATTATTGCAAATGTGTTTCATTATTCTGCTCAATTTGCCTTTCCTTTCTGCATAATTTACTCAACCTGCAGCATAATTTGGACCTCTGCTGCTCAATAATTCCAGGGGCCCTGCTCTTAGTTCATCATCAGCATTGTCATTGGGTGGGGCAAGAATGTTTCTCTAATATCGGCTCAAAACTATCACTTTTAATGAATATATGACTAAAGCATGAAGTGGTAGCCTACTCTTAATTTCCAACCAGCACATTTTACATTGAAATGGCCACAAACATTCTGAATGACATACGGTTTAACTGATAAAAATATATAGTTTACAAACAGTAATGTCTGGAAATCGTGTTTCTGAAAATATGTGTCATTTGGACATCACCAAGTAAAGTGTTCTGATTTGTTTTGCTGCTATTTAGATCTTTGCATCACACTTTCGATTTACAACAAATTGCATTTGTAATTTCAGATATATTCTAAAATATTTGTACTATTTATTCAGAAGCTATTTAAATGTTGTGTTAGGAAGAAAATGACATCCCACAGCCCTTTGATTCAGAATAATTGTCAGACCGCTCACTTTACAAAATCGTCTAACTGCAGTAAGAGAAAAAAGTCAACACTATTTTTCAGGATAGGATAAGAGGCACTTAGTAAGAAGACAAACTGACATTTGACCTCTGTCCTTAAACAGACAGTAAATGTTTCAAGATAAAACAAGATTTAAAGGTATCTTTATTGCTCTCTCATTTTCTGAATGATCATAACACCTGTTCCTTTGCAGCTTAAGTTCACTGGTAGAATGGACCAGTAGGTCCTAAATATAGCTTGACCTGGTAACATCTCACTCATCATAGCCAGTGTACAGTAGATTTTTCTAGGCCCCCACAGTGCACTCACAGAATTATTACAGTAACTAATAGTCACAAAATGGGGCAAGGAGTAGGGTGAACCTGCAAAAAGCCATTTCCCCACACTCCCTCAGAAAACCAAGCGTAGAACAGTGGAAGGAACTTTGGGGGATTCAGTTGTGTATGGTCCAAAAGTGGAAAAGTTAAAAACCTAACATCAATTAAAGTAGTGCAAAGCAATTAAGCGTATGAGTGCTTGGAATACCAAGACAGACAATGGAAATTTAAGGCACTAGCAAATGGAGAATAATATTACACTGAAAACAATGGACTGGAATAATCACTATTAACAATCAGTTTCTGGAATTAATGGGAAAACTTTAAAGTGAACACCAAAAGGAAAATAAGCTAGGCCTCCATGTAAAGCTATGGTAAACAAACATCAATGACTTAGTTAGTGGAATACCAAATAACTTGCCAGAGGGAAAAACGCAATATGGAGAGGACGAGATCAGGCTGGCAAGCAGAGGGGGCCCTATGTCCCTGGATGTTGCACGCAAGATGTGTGTTACTTAAAAATTCATCTCTCCCTGCTCTCGCTCTGTGTGAGGTGTTCCTAGGTGCATTTCGTTTGAAACAGGAGAACCCAGAAACACCTGAAAGAATCAGAGACAGTAAGCGTTTTTTTAGGACTGCTACACCAGTTTTCGAAGTAATACAAACACGCACAAGGTATAGCCACTGGAATAATTATGCAGCAAGAAAAGGCAAATTACTTGGTCTAATGCAGCACATTATGTGATATTAATAAATCATTATTATATTGTTTAAATACTTCTTAACAATGCTTAGGCATAGGTTTCTGCGCATAAGTGGCAGTTTAACACACAGATCCACGAATAAGCAACAGAAATTCAACCAATCAACCTTTGCAAAAGGGCATTCTATTGCACAGCAACATGTCACCACATTTGAAATAACTTTTGATCCTTGACTGCAGCAGAGGTGGTCTTCGGGAGTCCATGGGACTACTAAGACCTAGGGCTTAGGGTTTCACCCACTTTGACTGCACCTTGAACACCGCCAAGATACTTGGCTGTCTTTATTGACCCACTCACCACACCCATTGTATTGCCTTTAAATATTGCCCTGTGGAAAGAATGTTATTTAAGTATGTGCGTTGATTCAGTGCTTATTATGACATGGACTAAAAAAACTTAATTTCCTCTTTGTTAATAGGAAGGTACAGGGTTCGTGTTTGCTTCAGTTGCTTTTACTTTTGGACAACTTTACATCTCAGAGTTTGACAAGTGAAACTCTTGCATGACCAATTTTGTGTGTCAACAGAGTGAGTTGGCACTTTCTGGGGCAAAATAATAGGGACCCATGATTCTAACCCCTGCATCAGCAACCTGAAAAGCCTAAGGGGTGAAATAAGGGGAAATTGGGTCCGAGACATGGTGTCTAGTGATGTCTGCACAGAATTGATTCTAGAATGCGAGTATTTGAGGGCGGTATGCACATTTGAGCATAACAAGGTTGTCCTCTTAGTCTAGAAATGACTAGGTCATGCAAGTGGGTTAGAGTTGTCAAGCATTTATCCCTGGCCAATAACTAGAATGAGTTCTGGAGTAATGCTGCCCTCAAATTTTTAACCAAAATTATCACTGATGAAAACATTTTATGTTGATTTGTCAAGTTTATGTCAATCTTAGATTCTCGTCAGGATAATATGCTAACAAGTAAAATACAGTTGCCAAAGTTCACCAAATATTGTTTGTAAATAAATAAGACCTGTAGTTTCCAAAAATTATTTTTTAGGTTGTAGATATCTTTTTTGGGGGGGGGGAACGGAGGGATCCATGCCTTATTCATCCACAACCACAGCTTCAGATACCCACTCTGCAAGTTACAAATTGAGTTATGTGTGCGACCAGATTAAAGTACAGTCTTTACACATCTCAAGGCTTTTAACCCCTTCCCCGCCACGGACGTAATGGTTACGTCCATGGCAGCGCCCGTGTGGCGCCATGGACGTAACCCTTACGTCCTGAATGCTGCCCTCGGGAGAAGCGCTAGCGCTCCTCCCGAGGGCCGCCCCCCCACCCCCCTAGGTCAGGGCTGACAGGGGAATCCCTTCCCCTTCAACCCCCGACCCCCCCCCCCCCCCCCCCCCTGTGACGTCAGCGCCTCCCCCATCGCGCTGGAAGCAGAGCTTCCAGCGCGATCGAAAGAGAAATGCTCGGCATTTCTCTTTCGATCACGTGGGGGAGGCCCGGAGGGGCTTCAAAGGGAAGGAAATGTATTTCCTTCCCTTTGAAGTCTCTCCGAGGGTTTCAAAAGCCGGATTGCTTGCAATCCGGCTTTTGAAACCCCACTAGACACCAGGGATTTTTTTTTTTCTATGAAATTGACAGAAGGGAGCGACCCCTTGGGCAAGGGTCGCTCCCAGGGGGTCATTTTTTTTTAAGGCCTTTTCTGCCCCCCCTGGGGGCAGATCGGCCTATTATTAGGCCGATCTGCCCCCAGTGGGGGCAGAAACCTCTAGACACCAGAGATACTTTTTTTTGGTTTGTTTTTTTATTTGTTTTCTTTTGTTTTTTAGGTGTGGGATGCGACCCCTTAGGCAAGGGTCGCTCCCATAGGGGGAAATTATATTTAGGCCATTTCTGCCCCCTTTGGGGGCAGATTGGCTTATTTTTATGAGGCCAATCTGCCCCCAAGGGGGGCAGAAACCACTAGACACCAGGGAGTTTTTTTTGTTTGTTTGTTTTTCACGTAAGGGGAGTGAACCCTTAGGCAAGGGTCGTTCCCTTGGGGGGCAAATTTATTTTAGGCCATTTCTGCCCCCCATGGGGGCAGATCAGCCTATTTTTATTAGGCCGATCTGCCCCCACGGGGGGCAGAAACCACTAGGCACCAGGGATTTTTGTTGTTGTTGTGTTTTACAGATGGGGAGCGTCCCCTTAGGCAAGGGTCGCTCCCCTGGAGGGGCAAATTGTATTTAGGCCATTTCTGCCCGCTTTGGGGGCAGATCGGCCGATTGGTATTAGGCCGATCTGCCCACAGGGGGGCAGAAACCTCTAGGCGCCTGGGCAAATAGTTTTTTTGTGTTTTTTTTTTGTTTGTTTGTTTTTTTAGAGATGGGGAGCGACGCCTTAGGCAAGGGTCGCTCCCCTGGGGGGCAAATTGTATTTAGACCATTTCTGCCCCCCTTGGGGGCAGATTGGCCGATTGTAGGTCAATCTGCCCCCAAGGGGGGCAGAAACCACTAGGCACCAGGGATCTTTTTTTTGCGCAGTCACGCAAGGGGAGCGACCTTGCAGGCAAGGGTCGCTCCCCGGGGGGGTGGGGGGGGCAAATTTATTTTAGGCCATTTCTGCCCCCCTGGGGGCAGATCGGCCTATTGGTATTAGGCCGATCTGCCCCCGGGGGGGGCAGAAACCTTTAGGCGCCAGGGCAAATTTTTTTTTGTGTGGGTTTTTTTTTTGTTTGTTTGTTTTTTTAGAGATGGGGAGCGACGCATTAGGCAAGGGTCGCTCCCCTGGGGGGCAAATTGTATTTAGACCATTTCTGCCCCCCTTGGGGGCAGATTGGCCGATTGTAGGTCAATCTGCCCCCAAGGGGGGCAGAAACCACTAGGCACCAGGGATCTTTTTTTTGCGCAGTCAAGCAAGGGGAGCGACCTTGCAGGCAAGGGTCGCTCCCCGGGGGGGGTGGGGGGGCAAATTTATTTTAGGCCATTTCTGCCCCCCTGGGGGCAGATCGGCCTATTGGTATTAGGCCGATCTGCCCCCGGGGGGGGGGCAGAAACCTTTAGGCGCCAGGGCAATTTTTTTTTTGTGGGGGTTTTTTGTTTGTTTTTTTAGAGATGGGGAGCGACGCATTAGGCAAGGGTCGCTCCCCTGGGGGGCAAATTGTATTTAGACCATTTCTGCCCCCCTTGGAGGCAGATTGGCCGATTGTAGGTCAATCTGCCCCCAAGGGGGGCAGAAACCACTAGGCACCAGGGATCTTTTTGTTTGCGCCGTCACGCAAGGGGAGCGACCTTGCAGGCAAGGGTCGCTCCCCGGGGGGGTTGGGGGGGCAAATTTATTTTAGGCCATTTCTGCCCCCCCTGGGGGCAGATAGGCCTATTGGTATTAGGCCGATCTGCCCCCGGGGGGCAGAAACCTCTAGGCACCAGGGCAAATTGTTTTTTTTGTGTTTTTTTTTTGTTTGTTTGTTTGTTTTTGTAGAGATGGGGAGCGACCCATTAGGCAAGGGTCGCTCCCCTGGGGGGCAAATTGTATTTAGACCATTTCTGCCCCCCTTGGGGGCAGATTGGCCGATTGTAGGTCAATCTGCCCCAAGGGGGGCAGAAACCACTAGGCACCGGGGATTTTTTTTTTGGCACCAATGTCACGCAAGGGGGGGCGACCCCATAGGCAAGGGTCGCTCCCGGAGGGGCAGAGGGGTTGGGGGACAAATTTATTTTAGGCCATTTCTGCCCCCCCTGGGCCCGGCTGAGCTAGAGGCCAAAATCCACAGGTAGGCACTGTTTTCTATGAAAAAATGTGATGTGTCCACGTTGTGTTTTGGGCCATTTCCTGTCGCGGGCGCTAGGCCTACCCACACCAGTGAGGTATCATTTTTATCGGGAGACTTGGGGGAACGCTAGGTGGAAGGAAATTTGTGGCTCCTCTTAGATTCCAGAACTTTCTGTCACCGAAATGTGAGGAACATGTGTTTTTTTAGCCAAATTTTGAGGTTTGCAAAGGATTCTGGGTAACAGAACCTGGTCAGAGCCCCACAATTCACCCCATCTTGGATTCCCCTGGGTTTCTAGTTTTCATAAATGCGCTGGTTTGCTAGGTTTCCCCAGGTGCCGGCTGAGCTAGAGGCCAAAATCCACAGGTAGGCCCTGTTTTCTATGCAAAAATGTGATGTGTCCAGGTTGTGTTTTGGGCCATTTCCTGTCGCGGGCGCTAGGCCTACCCACACAAGTGAGGTATCATTTTTATCGGGAGACTTGGGGGAACGCTGAGTGGAAGGAAATTTGTGGCTCCTCTTAGATTCCAGAACTTTCTGTCACCGAAATGTGAGGAACATGTGTTTTTTTAGCCAAATTTTGAGGTTTGCAAAGGATTCTGGGTAACAGAACCTGGTCCGAGCCCCGCAAGTCACCCCTCCTTGGATTCCCCTAGGTCTCTAGTTTTCAGAAATCCACAGGTTTGGTAGGTTTCCCTAGGTGCCGGCTGAGCTAGAGGCCAAAATCTACAGGTAGGCACTTCGCAAAAAACACCTCTGTTTTTTCCCAAAATTTAGGATGTGTCCACGTTGCGCTTTGGGGCGTTTCCTGTTGCGGGCGCTAGGCCTACCCACACAAGTGAGGTATCATTTTTATCGGGAGACTTGGGGGAACGCTGGGTGAAAGGAAATTTGTGGCTCCTCTCAGATTCCAGATCTTTCTGCCACAGAAATGTGAGGAACATGTGTTTTTTTAGCCAAATTTTGAGGTTTGCAAAGGATTCTGGGTAACAGAACCTGGTCCGAGCCCCGCAAGTCACCCCTCCTTGGATTCCCCTAGGTCTCTAGTTTTCAGAAATGCACAGGTTTGGTAGGTTTCCCTAGGTGCCGGCTGAGCTAGAGGCCAAAATCTACAGGTAGGCACTTCGCAAAAAACACCTCTGTTGTCTTCCAAAAATTTGGATGTGTCCACGTTGCGCTTTGGGGCGTTTCCTGTCGCGGGCGCTAGGCCTACCCACACAAGTGAGGTATCATTTTTATCGGGAGACTTGGGGGAACATAGATTAGCAAAACAAGTGTTATTGCCCCTTGTCTTTCTCTACATTTTTTCCTTCCAAATATAGGAGAGTGTGTAAAAAAGACATCTATTTGAGAAAAGCCCTGTAATTCACAAGCTAGTATGGTCACCCCGGAATTCAGAGATGTGCAAATAACCACTGCTCCTCAACACCTTATCTTGTGCCCTTTTTGGAAATACAAAGGTTTTCTTGATAGCAATTTTTTACTCTTTATATTTCAGCAAATGAATTGCTGTATACCCGTTATAGAATGAAAACGCACGTCAGGGTGCAGCTCATTTATTGGCTCTGGGTTCCTCGGGTTCTTGATGAACCTACAAGCCCTATATATCCCCGCAACCAGAGGAGTCCAGCAGACGTAACGGTATATTGCTTTCGATAATCTGACATTGCAGGGAAAAGTTACAGAGTAAAACGTAGAGAAACATTTATGTTTTTTTCACCTAAATTTCAATATTTTTCTTTTTCAGTTGTTATTTTCTGTAGGAAACCCTTGTAGGATCTACACAAATGACCCCTTGCTGAATTCAGAATTTTGTCTAGGTTTCAGAAATGTTTAGGTTTCTGGGATCCAGCATTGGTTTCATGCCCATTTCTGTCACTGACTGGAAGGAGGCTGAAAGCACAAAAAATTGCAAAAATGGGGTATGTCCCAGAAAAATGCCAAAATTGTGTTGAAAAACTGGGTTTTCTGATTCAAGTCTGCCTGTTCCTGAAAGCTGGGAAGCTGCTGAGTTTAGCACCGCAAACCCTTTGTTGATGCCATTTTCAGGGGAAAAACCACAAGCCTTCTTCTGCAGCCACTTTTTCCAATTTTTTTTAAAAAAACTAAATTTTCCCTGTATTTTGGCCAATTTCTTGGCCTCTTTCAGGGGAACCCACAAAGTCTGGGTACCTCCAGAATCCCTAGGATGTTGGAAAAAAAGGACGCAAATTTGGCTTGGTTAGCTTATGTGGACAAAAAGTTATGCGGGCCTAAGCGCGAACTGCCCCAAATAGGCAAAAAAAGGCCTGGCACAGGAGGGGGAAAAGGCCTGGCAGCGAAGTGGTTAAATGCAGTTATGGATAGTATGAGTAGGATACTCAGGGTTGCAATGCACTTCAACTGTATCGTCCCCCGTAAATATAGTGCTGGCAGACATTGTGAGGAAGGGCCTCTTTTTGACATGCTTAGCCCCCACTTTTTGCTTGATGTATAATGTAGCCTAGAAATAGTAGTGTCAAGGGCCCCTGCTAACCAGGTTCCCTGGGCCAGAGCTCTTTTCCTGAAACTGTTGTGATGCATTGGCACAATTGGATACTCATTTTAGCTACCCCCATAAGTCCCTAGTAAAAGGTACTTAAGTACCGGGGTATGGGGTACTAAGGGTAGGTCCTTGAGGGCGGCAGCACTAATTGTGCCACCCTCTAGGGTCATGCACCCAGAATCACCCAGTCCTACCATTGTAGGCTGGGTACTCTGCGGCAAACCTAAAACACAAACATGGCATGGCCCACTGCCTGTGTACCCTGTCCACCATACACTGGATTCACTATGGATAAGACACACCTATGGCGGGCCTTCCAGTCCTAAGGCAGGGTGTACCCTATTATATGTGAGGGCATAGCTGCATGAGCAATAAGCCCCAACTATGTCCTTGCAAAACCTGAATAGAGCAGACATTTTAATACATGGGCTGGACACTGGTCAATACGAGTTTCCCAGCTACATGATGGCCACACTGAACCTGGGTTGTTTGGCATCAAACAACTCAGAATGATGAACCCAAACTGGTTCCAATATTGGATTTATCCCTAAATGTACCCAGGGGTCACCTTAGATGTGCCCCCTGCAAAAGCTAACTACCCTGGCATGGTTGCTGAATGGTCCTCATCAGCCTGCCATTGCCATATGTCCAATCTACAATCTTTGGGGAGTGATCTGTCTCTCTGGATTGTAGAACAATGCCCTTCCTGGGTGGAGATGGTAACAACACCTCCCTCAGGAATGTGCACTACCGTGGCGGTGAATTTCAAAGGGCTTACCGGCTTTGAAACTCGACCCCCAGGTCTGCTGCTAGCAGCAGATGGTCACCCCCCTTCCAGGCCCCCAATTTTAGTTGGAGCAACGGCGGGAAAATACAAAAAGGGTAGGAGGAGTGCCCCATCTGGCATGCACCACCTCTAAAGTGTTGCCTGAGAGGTGGGCACTCCATTTCACTTTCCTCCATCTTGGATGGAGGAAAAATAGCCAACTAGGTATAGGGAAGTGACCCTCCTCACAGGAAGGGGTCACTTAGAGGGTTTAGCCACCCTAAGGTGAATATCCTATTGGTTCCCCCTAAAACGCCCACTAAATACAGTATTTAGTGGGCATCCTTAGACTCGGAAATCAGATAGGACAGACTAAAGGAGACCTGCACCAAAAATATCCAAGGCACGAGAACTGTGCACCTGCTGCAACAAAGAAAAGGTGCCAAACCCTATCTGCTGCATCCAGGACCCTACAATTGCCGCTCAGGAGCTGCTGAACAACTGGAAAAACTCTAAAGAACTCCAGAGGACCTCCAGGCTTCGGAAACTGCCATAGAACTCCCTCCGGGGTGGAGTTATCACTCTACAACAGCAAGGAACCAGCGAGCCATGAGGGCTACTTCACTGACCAGACGCTAACTCCTGAACTGGACGTCACAGCTGGACCAAACCAGACACCGACAACCACCGGACAAACACTGCTAGTGTGCCAAGTTTGGTGGCACTGCACCCCCCAGTGGTCAAACCTTTTCAATACCCTGGGTATTGGTCAGTCAACGTTGGACATCGAAAAAACCAGCCCTCCCAGAGCTGAAAAAGGACCAGGAGGATGCCCCAGTCGAGGGACTTCAGAAACACTCCAGACCTCCCGCCAGAGTGCCCCCGATTCGCTCTGCACCCGGCCGCACTTGTTCCATGCAACGAAGAACCTGCTATGTCCTAAGGGCCCCCACGCCTTGCAACCTCGACACTCCAAGGGGATCCCAAGGAACCATATTTAAACTTACCTGTGCAGTGCTTTTCCAAGTGGTGCCCCACAGTGGCCCTGCACCAGCTCCAAAGACCTTCTCCCGCTGCTCTAGCCGGAACCAGGAGCTGCCTGAACTTCTCCAGCTGGCACAGTGTGCCCATTGACGACCTAGACCAACCTTCAAAAGAAGAACTTGGCAAACCAACTGTAAGATTTTATATGTATTTTTAAAGGTGACCTTTTATTGATTCCTATAGTGCATAATTACTCACAAAAAGGCTATTTTTATAACACTTCAAAAATTCATATCTCAAAAAGTGCTTAACCAATTTTAACAATCATCGTCTTAATAATTACATAAAAATCTGAAGTATTTTTATAAATTGGTCACAAGTTATTTATTTGAGTGTGCGAGTTGCAAGACTGATGCTTTGAGTACCACAAATGCCTAACTGCTCGACCAAGCTGCCTTAAAAATTAGAGCATTAGGTGATCTAGTTTTTATTCCTGTAAACCAATGTGTGGTTACCTGGACTCCCTGCTCAGTGTGCCTAGCTTTGCACACTACTCAGAGGGCCAGCCTCCTATAGAAATACAAACCTGTGGCAAAAATATGAATTCTGACACATAGCACTTCCATTATTCCACTATAAAAAATGTTGTACTGGGGAAAATGAAACTCCATAATAAGTGCCAACTTTCATTTATCTCAGTACTGACACCCACATAACACGCTATCCAACGCACTACTATTCACGTCCTAGAGGACAGCGTAATGTTCACATACTGGAATCAACACAAATGTTTGCCTAGGACTGCCAATGGTGTCGTGAAAATCCAGCACTGACATCTACACTGAGCACTTCCAAAAAACTCCAATTCTGACCTACAGCAACTTAATCCTGAACTGTAACATATTATGCAGCTACATAAGCACACATACATGCAAGCCTTTTCACTGAGGTTTGTGGCAGGGTGTTTTTGATGACATGATACATACAAATCAGGCCTGACTGTATGATAAACATGACTGCACTAATTCTTTCGAGTATGGATGTGAAAGGCTTAGGGCCTAGGAAATTAATATTTTGAATGGTAAGAATAGCTAAAAGAGTATTTGAGATCGCTACATAATAAGCAGGCTGATGTAAGTCATGCTAACAAAAATAACAGAAAAGCAGCCAAAAGGAAACTTGCATTCTGCTGTCATGAATTCTACTTGTAGTGATCAACATTGCAAGGCCTTTTGGTCATGACACAGAGCTAATGCAGAAAGAAATGTGTTTTTATAAGATTGATTACTTTCGGATAACGCTGTAGCTGAGGCATTGTCCACGCATTAATACAAAAACAAGAAACTGCACAGTTACTCCCCAAAGAGAATCACCTGGGAAGAATGTCGTAAAAAGATCTAAGAATTTAGGAGGGGCAGAGATGAAAACAGGTTGGATGAGGAGAGTGCCTGAGAACTGATATCAACTGCAGGCCTAGAATCTTCTTAGATGCACGAGGAAGCCTGGCTTGGCTTAAGATAGAGAGGGAGGCTACTAATCATGAACCCAATACCGTAACAGGGAGGTTGATAATATTATAGATATAAATGTTGGATAGAGTGTACATTAAATATTACAGAGAATAGGGATGTGTGATATACAATGCTTTGGGTGTTTCTAATATTCATCTCATTTTATGTCATCTCTACTGAGATTTCAATAATGGTCACCATTTGTCTACAAAAGGTTTGTTTGCTTATTATGCATAACAAATAACCAATCCTTATAATCATTAACCTTTATGGGACTAGTGCTTCCAGGTGAGGGCCTATACCCCAACAAATAAATCGCTGCATATCAAAGGTTTCTTGCAAGGTTGCCTGACTCATAACTAGTTGTAGAGAAGAATGAGAAATGTCTACGTTTTCCTTTTCTCTGAACGGGATACAAGGAGGAAATTACCCTTGGGGCTCAGGAAATCTTTCTGGGGTGCCCTTCGACTTGCTGGACGTTACTGATACCAGTGAACTCAAGAGATATCGTCTGTACTTCCTTATACTCCAGTACTGTACAACACAGACAGCTCTGTATGTACTTTTGAACCCTGACCTGCAGCACCCAATGAAAGTCCAAAGTTGGGACATCTAACAGGGAACAGACAATTCATCTATATATTGTCCTTTGGTGTCAACACAATTTCAGAATTGGCACTGTTACCACCTTGATAAACACTTGCCTGCTGTTTCAGTACTGGGAACGACAAACAACCATGCAATTGCTAATAAACTTAATCTGAAGCACCTCCTTCAGTTTCATCTGCATGGCAATGGGTAGAAATCCTGGCTTGCTGAAAAACCTTTTAGGCAGGGGTGGCATTTGAAGGGGGGTTCAACAATGCGATACCCTAAAAATAATATCCAGCAAGGGTGTGTCTTTTCTGAGAGACTGAACGATGGGATATTCAGAGAGTGATATCAGGAACTGGTGGATCAGAAAGAGGAACCCAGCAATGAGGTATCTATCTCGAGATGCCCGACGATGGTAGAAATTAAAAGGAGATCCAACAATTGGAGATCCAGGGAGAGATGCCTAGCATATAATGGGGTACTTTAGGACTGTGTCTTACAATGGGTGTAGGAAAGCTTGCATACTGAAGTAAAAACCGGCACTAAGACGACCAAGATTGTGGAAAGCTAGAAAACATCCTGGGGACAGAGTACAGTACCATTGGGCAAGAGGGTGCATCAGCAACTTGCTTCTGTTTTGAGAGAACATTTCTTATTGTTTTTTAGGACTACCTGTTCACTTCAGAAATCATCTCTCATAACTTAAAATTTCAAAGACGCATTACAAAGTGTAATGCGGGCGTTTCAATAAGACGCTAATTAAAAAAAACGACCTTTGTCTTATTGCTCCAACAATTTCACAAATATAGAAATCAATTAATGTATAGGCAGTTAGTTGGTTTGGGAAATATGAAACTACCTTCATCGCCCTTTGCATCGAATATTTACAAAAAACAGAAGGATTTACAATTGAAGACTTGTGAAAATCACAGATCTTGAAGAAAAAAAAAAAAACGAAAGTAACCTCATGGGTGGACTCGTAAGAGGAAGGAAAACCTACTGAAATTGACAGTGTTAACCACTGATACGCATTGTATGGTCGGGCAGGCCCTTCCTTGAAGGCCTTATCAGCAAAGAACTGCTATTCGAAGCCTGAACCAGTGACTTTCATGGTAGAGTGCTTCCTTGTTTTATTATCTAATGTAAGCAAACTATCAATACACAAGAGGGGCACAGCAGAAACGTGAGGAGGAGGAAATTAGCACATTTATAAAGACCTTCTGTATATCAGATTAGCGTTTTGAAACGTAAATCGTTTGCTTATTTCGGTATTGCTTTCTTTTGCAACTTATTTTCTCTGGTTTGCAACAGACGAAGAGGAAATACAAAATATCGAAAGGTTTTACACTCGTGAGAGAGAGGAAATCCTACAGCAAATTACAATGTGAATTAATGCAAACACTTCCTAGTGCATAGGACGAGGAAGTTCAACTTCCAGATCCCACAGGAAATAAAGTTGCGTGATAGACAGCTCGATTATCCAGGGTGTGAAAAAAGATGCGCTGGTCTCAAATTAAAAATACACCATGATTAGCCGCTTGGTATTTCAGCTGTGTACACCAGACATATAGCAGCAGACATCTGCGCTGCATCTATGTACTTCAAGATCCTCTTGTAGTGGCCTGCGGTACAGCGTCTGAATACAGCACTGGAGCCTTATTCTACAGTGACCTCTAAAAGTGGCCTGTGGTACTGCACCCGAATATATCACTGTATCCTTACTCTACAGGGACCTCTAGTAGTGGCCTGTGGTACTGCACCCTGGGCAGGCATCGCTCGCCAAGGACATTTAAATCCATCAATGCCACGCAACTAACAGGTTGCGAAACTGCAGGCTCTGTGCCACCTCTACCCCCTCGAACCGGTACCAAGCTTTAGGAACTTCTTGAGAGTTTCGTACTGCAGCCTTTTATACCTCGCGACAAGGACTTTTAAAGTCTACCATACTAAAAGGTTCTGCACCTAGCGCTGGAGGCAGGATTCATGAACCTCTAATTGTTGTTTGGTACTGCGCCTTCGGAAACTAGGGTAGGACCACACTCCAAGGAATTGTGGCTGCGATTTACTGTGCACTTGTATTACTCCACGCGGCAACGCAAGTGCCGAAGTGACAATAAACCCATTCAAATCTAGATTGGCCTGGCTTTGGATCACTTTTCCGCAGCCCATTAACGCAACACAGCGCCTTGCTTTACCCAGCGTCGGACAGTCTTTACATGGGCAGGGCATAGCTATTTACATTTATCCCCTAAGTATTTTGAAAGAGAACCAGATCACAAGAAGTAGTACACTTGGGTTTGTAGCAAAATGGTGAGAGGTGCAACGAGCAGAAGTTTCTAGATTTCTGAGGCACACATGCAAAGAATAATAGGCCCCTAAGGATTGTTTTTTTGTGCAGGAAGGTATGCCTTGCGTCATAGCGCAAGGGTGGCTGCATTAGCGTTATGCAGTCTCAAACGTGCCAGTGCATGGACAGGGCACTAGTGAGCTATATCTTAGTTACGGTGTATTTCTGTTCTCTCCTTTTCACGCAACAAGTTCACTTGTTGGGTTGAGTTACATAAAATAATAGTAAATTTGGCTCTTTATGTTCATCATTGGTGTGACAGGCTGTGAGACTGTAGGTTTTCTACTCATTAAGCAATCCAGAAACGCACATACTAGAAGAATGCAACCTTTACTCTAACGCGAGCTCCAACTGGAGTTTGTTCTGATCACTAAGGCAACATCCTTGGGAAAATATGTAAACATCTATGCAATGTCTATCTATCTATGCAAATTTAAGGGGGTGGAAACATTTTCAGGAGTCCCTGGGAATTCAGGGATTACTGGGCGAAAGAAATATGAACAAAAGCCATTTGCCACTGCGCCTCAACTTTACTGTTGAACTCAAGACTGATCACCGAGTATACCCCGTTAACACCAGACTCTCCGAATAGCGACATTGTATAGTCCAGGGCTTACTCAGGAATGTGGTGCTGGATTTAGAGACTTAGCACTCAGTGATTGGATGGCAAACAACAAATCACTATCCAGCTAGTACTTTGATTTGTAAAAAGGAAAGTACGTTCATTATCACACACAATAAAGAAAAAGGCTCAATCTGCACGATTTAGTAGAGGGCAGTTAATCGGCACTAATGCGAGCAGTAACCTCAGTTTATGATGCTACAGCCATTGGCCCTGTGCAGGGGAGCGTTACGGTGCACAGAAGGCTATAGCGCATGATGCTCTCGTTATTCTTAGTCACAGCCAACATTTTTGGTTAGCCTCCATCCAGGTACACTTGCCTCTCCGCTAGGGGAACAATATTAAAGTATTCTTGTATCATCAAAAGGTGAAGTTTGTGAAATTCTTTCACAGATAATGCCTGTGTGCTGCAATCAAAGGCCAACCCATGCTGATGGTGTGCACCCATCACAGCCCACCAAGGGAGGATACTTCATTCTGGCCACCCGCAACCAAAAGTAGGTCATGACACTGCAAGCACAGTTTCAAATGGAAGTGTGTGGTGGCAGCAGACGTTACAGTCATGGAAATATTCAGTTTGTGTCTTCCACATGTCTAACCTCAAAACCTACACCCAAGCAAGGAAGTTCTAACTCTGTATTGAAGCAGCGACACCTCTCCAGATATTGTGTTTCTCTTAGTGGTAGGAAATTCTTGAAAGCCAGACTGTCAGAGGTCATAATTAGCTCAGTGCTTCAAGTCGTTCTAGGCAGCAGCTCTTGATGTATAATTGTCTTTGAGAATGAATTCTGGGACACCCTCAGTCACAGGTGTCTTTATCACCTTCACCCTCAAGGGGGAGAGGTATTTGCTTCTGACCTTGATCTAAGCCTGTCAATTCATGTTACGCCCCATGTTGTAGTGTCAGCATCATATTGACTTAGCTCCGCAAAGCCTCTGCTTCTTCTGAGAGGCACCCTCCTCATGGAAGGAGACTTCCAATGTCCCTCCTGAGTAATAGGAAAATATCAATACACTGTTCCAGTAAAAAGAAAGGAAAACACAAAAGGGGGTCCTAAATTATAGGAGCAAATAACCTCACACATCCAAAAGGATGTCATGCTTCATCATCGGTACAGCTCCTCGTCAGACCGGCGCTGCAATGTCTGACGGGCTCCACCCCAAATGGGGGGGCTCTTTGCCAGAGATCTTTTACAATGATGGTGCCATGACCCCAGAGTTGAGTGGGGGGAGAAAAATATGCAGGAGATCAAAGAGAGAAAAATGGATAAAATTGGCTCTCACAACCTCCAATGGGTAAATAATTTATTGAACCAGTTGGAAGGTAGGGACCAAGATTAAAAGAAAAACGTGCAGTCAAGCGAGTGAAGTAGAAATAATGATCAGTCACTCTATTGGAATCTATGAGTGGAAGGGAGGTTTGGACAATTTTCGAACCAACCCTTTTCGTGGGTCAACATGTTTCGCATCCTAGTGGCCCATATGGGTCCGTCGATGCTTCGTCAGGACCAAGATTGACTAACTATATCTCCTAGTCAAGAGGGATTAATGTGTCTTCTTAATCGGAATACCAGTATTACAGGTAGCTGCAAAAATATGGAATAGGTATCAAATTACTTACATTAGTCAGGTACATATGTTTCCTAACTAGAGCCCACCCGCATTAGGGAAATGTGCTCCATAGGACTACGTGAACCAATGGTCGTACACAGTTGCAAGTTGCAAGTGATGGCGGGACCGGTGTGGAAACCTACCCGGGTCCGCGCGTCCTGAGTAGTCAGTAGGAAGTTGGCAGCCCTTCTGCCACGTTCAGAGAGTCTTCCACAGGTTACTGGTCCTGAACCAGGCAAGGGGGAGATGGTGATCAGTACCCCATCCCTGGAGCTCAAAAAATTCTCCCTTTTACCACTGGTATTTGCACACTGACTGATGTCAGGAGTGACCTTTGAGGCCACTGGATCACTGCCCACACGTACAGCAACACCCAGCTGTCCCCGTGTCCTCCCCTCCCCGCCCTCGCTGCTCACTGCTGGCCATCCCTGGTGTCTAGTGTTAAGTGCCTTCTTGTAATCGCTGTGTGTGTTTTCCTTGCCGTGTCTGCTGTGTCTTAACTGTTATTCCGTGTTTCCTTGTCTTAACTGTTATTCCGTGTTTTACTTGTCTTAGCTGTCATTTCCGTGTTTACCTTGTCTTAGCTGTTATTTCCGTGATTATCTGGTCTTAGCTGTAATCTCCGCGTTTACTTTGTCTTAGCTGTAATCTCCGCGTTTACTTTATCTTAGCTGTATTCTCCGCGTTTACTTTGTCTTAGCTGTATTCTCCGCGTTTACCTTGTCTTAGCTGTTTTCTCTGCGTTTGCTTGTTTTTTACCCCCTACCAGTGCCTCGGCTCCCCCGTGCCGTCTCTTTTTCCCGCCGCTGCGTCCCTGCAGCCCCGCCCCCCTCGCTCGAGCCCCCATTCATCCACGCCTCCTGCCTCCCAGCTGCTCCTCCCTCCCTCCTCCCCTTCTTAATGGCGGTCGCTGCGCGGAGGCACGGCAGAGTCAAGCCTGTCTGCGCCCGTCCGCGCCTGGACCGCGCCCAGCGCCACCACCCCTGGTTCACGGAACCGCCACACCTCCAGACGCCACTACACTGCCAGCGACCTCAACGCCCTCAACCCTGGCCGCTCCACAGCATGCTTCCAGTCCTCACCAAGAAATACCCACGGACCCTTCTCCTGCCACAACTGCAGATTCAACTGCAACATAACCACCAAACCTCCAAAGACCAGAACCAACCACCTCCACTGCATACTCTTCAACCCGCTCTGCACGCAAGCACGCCATCGAGCTCTGGGACTTGCTCGACACCTCAGCCCCGGACGTGGCCTTCCTTAGCGAAACCTGGTGGAACGACTCCTCGGCGCACGACATCGCCATAGCCATCCCGGAGGGCTACAAGATCACCCGCAGGGATCGCACAAATGGAATCGGAGGAGGAATAGCCATCGCCCACAAGGCCACCCTCAAGGTCCACACCCACACAGACAACACCCTCAAGACCGCCGAACATCTGCACTTCCAAATACACACCGACCCCAACACCACCCTCAGAGGAACGCTCGTCTACAGACCCCCTGGACCACGGGCACCTTTCAGCGACTCCATCTCTGACCTCGCCAGCACCCACGCACTCGCGTCTACAGACTACATCCTCCTCGGGGACCTTAACTTCCACCTCGAGAACAATGACGACGTCAACTCCACCACCCTAATCGACAACCTCGGCCTCAGACAACTCGTCACTACACCCACCCACGCAGCGGGTCACACGCTTGACACCATCTTCTCCACAAGCGCCCACATCACCTTCAACCACACCACCAAACTCCACTGGACCGACCACCAGTGCATCCACTTCTCCTTCCAGAAACAGGTCAAGCACCACCGCACCCTACAGTCACCCCGCCGCCACTGGAGCAAAGTCACCCAAGACCAGCTGACCAGCACCCTTGCCCAGAACCCGCCTAACGACCCCACCGACCCAGACACCGCCGCCCACAACCTCAGACAGTGGATCAATGACTACGCCAACTCCCTCGCACCACTCAAGAAGACCACCAACAACCAAGCCACCAAAAAAGCCACATGGTTCACCGAAGAGCTCCAGACCTCCAAGCGCATCTGCCGGAAACTTAAGAATAAATGGCTCACCGAACACACACCTGACAGCCTCACGGCCCACAAAGACGCCACCCGCAGACACCACCAACTAATCAGACTAGCCAAAAGATCCTCCTTCAAAGACCGCCTAGATAACAACGTACACAACAGCAAAGAGCTCTTCAGCATTGTGAAAGAACTCTCCAACCCCAGCGCCAACGTCAACGTCATTCCACCCTCGCAAGAGCTCTGCGACTCTCTGGCCACCTTCTTCCACGAAAAGATCACCAACATCCACGACAGCTTCAACACCCCAACCGCCCCCACCACGCCCACCACGCCCACCACGCCAGACACCACCCGCTCCAATCGCCTAACCTCCTGGGCCAACGTCAGCGACACCGAGACACGCAAATTCATGAACCCCATCCACTCCGGATCACAGTCAGACTCATGCCCTCACCACGTGTACAACAAAGCAGACGCAGCCATCGCTCCCCAACTACGGAAGGTCATCAACATCTCCTTCGAAACAGCAACATTCCCGGAAAGCTGGAAACACGCCGAAATCAACGCCCTCCTTAAGAAGCCCAAAGCAGACCCCCAGGACCTCAAGAACTTCCGCCCCATCTCCCTACTCCCATTCCCTGCGAAGGTCATCGAGAAAATCATCAACACTCAACTGACTCGCCACCTCGAAAACAACGACATCCTGGACCCCTCCCAGTCTGGCTTCCGACAAAATCACAGCACCGAGACCGCGCTCCTCGCCGCCACAGACTACATCAGACCCCAAATGGACAACGGCAAAACATCAGCCCTC
The DNA here is from genome assembly GCF_031143425.1 of Pleurodeles waltl. Classification (NCBI taxonomy): domain Eukaryota; kingdom Metazoa; phylum Chordata; class Amphibia; order Caudata; family Salamandridae; genus Pleurodeles; species Pleurodeles waltl. The sequence goes on from NC_090436.1 coordinate 301,843,156, forward strand.
ATCCTCCTGGACCTATCAGCCGCCTTCGACACGGTATGCCATCACACTCTGAGAACCCACCTCTTCGAAGCCGGAATACAAGAGAAAGCCCTCAAATGGACTACATCCTTCCTCTCCGACAGAACCCAGAGAGTCCGCCTCCCTCCCTTCCGCTCCAAAGCCACCGAAATCATCTGCGGCGTACCCCAGGGCTCATCCCTCAGCCCAACATTATTCAACATCTACATGGCCTACTCACACAAGTAGCCCACCAATACAACCTCAACATCATCTCCTACGCCGACGACACCCAGCTCATCCTCTCCCTCACCAAGGACCCGCACACCGCCAAGTCCAACCTCCATGAGGGAATGCAGGCCGTTGCCGAATGGATGAGAAACAGCCACCTGAAACTGGACTCAGACAAAACGGAGGTCCTCATCCTCAGACCCAACCCCTCCGCCTGGGACGACTCCTGGTGGCCAACATCTCTAGGAACCCCACCAACACCAACCGACCACGCACGCACGCAATCTGGGCTTCATCCTCGACTCCTCCCTCTCCATGGCAAAACAGGTCAACGCAGTCTCCTCCTCCTGCTACAACACTCTCTGCATGCTCCGCAGAATCTACAAGTGGATCCCGACCGACACAAGAAAAACAGTGACACAGGCCCTCGTCAGCAGCAGGCTAGACTACGGCAACGCACTCTACACAGGCATCCCGACAAAACACCTGCAGCGCCTCCAACGCATCCAAAACGCCTCTGCCCGACTGATCCTCAACGTACCCCGCCGCAGCCACATCACACCCCACCTGAGAGACCTCCACTGGCTCCCCGTTGACAAGTGGATCACATTCAAGCTCCTCACCCACGCACACAAAGCACTCCACAACACCGGACCTGCGTACCTCAACAACAGACTCAGCTTCTACACCCCCACCCGACAGCTCCGCTCCGCAGACCTCACCATCGCCACCGTCCCCTGCATCCACCGAAAGACATCCGGTGGCAGATCCTTCTCCTACCTCGCCGCCAAGACATGGAACAATCTCCCAACCAACCTACGACAGACCCAGGACCTACTCACCTTTAGAAAACGCCTGAAGACCTGGCTCTTCGACCAGTAGCAGCTAACCCCCTCCCCCTTCAGTGCCTTGAAACCCTAACGGGTATGTAGTGCGCTCTATAAATATAATGATTGATTGATTGATGTTTATGCTGCACGTTTAAGCCCATGTTACAGACAGTTCATGTGTATTTCAGCAGTTCAGTTCGGTGACCGCTTCTAGCAGTTCTGTGCTTTTGTAAATTCTACTTAGGCTAGCCTAGACCTTGTTACTATGAAAAGGAGAAATGCCCCAGGTGCAACCGAAAACAAGAGCACAAAGGCAAGGGAGGATGCCCCATTTCCAGAAAAGTATAACATTACATCTGGCAGCAGCCAAGAGTACTACACCCTTTTACTTTCTAAGATCTGGTGTCAGCCTCCAGAAACCTCGGGTAGTTGCCAAGGGTACTGCACACGTGCTTTCTGAGATCTGATGTAAGGTTTCAGAAACCTACATTAGCTGTGGTACTCCACATTTTCACTTTCCATAACACAGTGAAAAGCTTAAGGGACCTCCAGTAGCAGCATCTTTGTACACCCTACAATGGAGCCTGGCTCTACTGAGACTTCCAACAGAGGCTCGCTGTACTGTTTGTAAATCCATGACCGGTGCCAATTCCAATGTCATTTATGCCCATCACTATTGTGAACACCCAAGCAGGCGCGAGGAACAGGCAGCAAGAGACAATAACGCATGTTAACAATTTGACACACAAAGTTTTATGGAGGTACATTTATATAATTTATAATTATAACATTTATTCACGTCAATCACAGCTTTCACAAGAATTTATTAAAAATCACCGAAAGGCATTGCTAATAGCAAGCAGGTTGGAACATTCCAGGGTCAGCAATCACATACCTCTATGGCAAAAAGATAAAATAGCCACAGAAAATATAACAGAATAGAAACAACGTAACATGATGGTGTCATAATTTAAGAGGCATTACATGGGGGGCAGCCACTACTGACTGCAGAAACAGATATCAGTAACTAAACCTCTCTCACCAGAAAACCAAGGGGTGCACTGTGGAAGACACTCTGGGACATAAAAGTTTGGTACAAAACTCAAGTAGCCTAAAAGCTAACAGCAATAAAAAGACGTGCAATTGATTTCAGGGAAGACATGCTTGGCAAGCTGTTAATGCAGCAGACAGACTTGAACAAGTTGTATCCTGTGTGCTCTTTTTTTGAGGTACTCGTTTGTACGTGTACTCTGTTGGGCAGTGCATGGTGGGAATTGTGACTATGAACTATCTCTAGACGTATCTTCACTACACACTAGCATTGTGGGATGCTTCAGTGTTACAGGCTTAGGTTTTTAATGAAACCCATTGTTCAGTTAGAGACTGGAATTAAGATGTGGCGACAGTTGCCTGTGGCTCTTATTTTCCAGTAACAAATTTGGATACTTTTCCAGTTTCCTAGTGGGTTGGATATTCCTCGATATGCTTAGAGTTGTACACTTAAATATTGCAACAGACTATTCCACTTGCCTTTTACTTACCACCATATACTAATCAAGGCATATCTTACATTCATTATGAAATCAGTTTCCCTAATTTTCGTAAAAAAGGATTCAGCATATTAACAAATACTTATGTTTGGAGAACCATACGCACAAATGGCCGGATAAATAATATTCATTTCACAGGAGAAAAGCACATATAAGAAGAACGCGTCTTTTGCCCAAACCTGAGCACCAAACAGACTGGTATGATCGACCACAAAAGGAATAGATGGGATTAATTGGGACTATTTACTTTTAATTGCTCATTAGGAAGTCTTGTAGTTGATTATCTCATTATAGACATAGCGACATAAAATCAAAGCATTCACAGGCAGTTTCCAAACAAGGGTCATACATGCAACAATTCTGGTATCCTACTAAGAAAAAAAGAGTTAACAGAGTATTTTGCAAATCAATCATTAATGCCAAACGTTCTGCTATCCCAGTGCACTCCACATTCCCAGTGCCTTTTAATCCTGTTTTAGGATACAACTTGGTGTTCCAGGACTGGAACCAACACAAAGCTCTTGATGTTATTACCCTGAAAACCCAGGACTTGGATCTGCACTCAGCTCTTCCATAACACTTTAACTCTGACCTACAGCAACTTAATCCTGGATGGCAGCATCTAACCCTGCTATTTAAGCACACATACTGGCAGCCTTGCCAGTAAAACACAAGAGAGATGCATGCATTCCATTTTCTGCCAATGCTGCCACACCGGAGACAGCTCTGCCAGTACTCTTAAATTCTGACCTGCAGCACCCACTGAAAATCCAAACTCAGTTAGACAAGGACCCTCTACATTGGCTTACTGTATCCACAAGGCTTCAGCACAGGGACTCACATCATATCAAACCTAGACCTACTCTTTTAATACTGAAACACCACAAACAGCTATGAAATGACTGTACAGCAATAGTCTTCAACCCCCCCACCCCGTTTTATCTGCATTACAGTTGGTAGATATTCTTCCCAGCAACCACCAGGATTTCTATCAGTGACTGCATCTAAAGAGAGACCCAACAATGGAAGATCTTGCAAGCAATGTTGAGCAAAGAACCAAATCCTTAGGGGTGGACTTGTGAGAGGAAGAAAATCCTAAAGCAAATGACATTGTATATTGATGCAAACACTTACTAGAGCATAGAATGAGGAAACCTGACTTCCAGTGTTGTAAGGACTCTTGTACTTCTACACAACTGCTGGATTAGGGGCGGTAGCACTTCTGCTTGCAGGTGACTGAGTCACTCCCTAGACACCAGATATAGAGGCACAGGTTCAGCTCAGATACTTCTAATATTTAGAAGTACAGGCCCTCACACATCCATTGGATGTCATGCTTCATCACTTCCGGGACAGCGCTTGCCGGGAAGGTCTCCGGCATCTGGACATCAAGACAAATAGTCACGTGAGTCCTAAGGTCCGCTTGATCCCAAGAAACTCGTCCCCTGGGAGGGGAGGGCTCGCTTATTTAGGCTTTTCACAGTGTAGTGTCTAAATAAGTAATTTCTACTTTTTAAATGACCCATTGGAGGCATATAGTACATCAGAAAGATTGTTGCAATTATTGGTCATGACAAAGCGCCGCACAATCCGTAGGGACACCAAAGGCACAAAACATGTTGACCGTATATATGACCACATACTTAAGCTAAAGGGAAGAGTGTCCCTATTAGCCTTCTCCTTTTTCCGAGAGTGGGGGATCCTTATTCCCTGCCCACTCCAGATTTGTTTTTAACATTGACCAAGGCCTTCCATTTCAATAAAACTCACTATCAGGAGGTCCTTGAGCCAATTTTATTCTGTTCTTCTTCTCTTCTGCTTTTCACTTTCTTTAAAGGGTAGGTTTGAATACTTCCCTAACCCTGGTTTTGGCACACCCTGTTATTGAAGATCTCTGGCTAAGTGTCCCCTCTGGGGGCCCGTCAGACATTGCTGTGCCGGTCTGGCGTGGAGCGGGCCCTATGATGAAGCATGACATCCAATGGATGTGTGAAGGTCTGTACTTCTAAACATTACAAGCATCGGAGCTGAACCTGTGCCTCTATTTCTGGTGTCTAGGAACTGTGTACTCTTTTTGATGTGTTTAGTATTTTGGGAGGCCGTACACTGGACCTTACTTAATCTACCCATCCCTCTCTCCTTTTTCTGTTACATGAGTCAATCTCACACCAGTTGGCAGCAGTCTGCCCAATCCTTCAGGCTCTCTAGCAGCTCCTCACCAAAACCCAAATAGTAAAGCTGATTTCTGTCAGCTTAGTGCAATACATTACAATAGACATGAATATGCAAATTCCTCCCATAAGGTATTTTCCATTCTAAAGAGAGCAAGGCATGATAAACCAAATCTGACCATGCCGTGTCCATGAGAAGCGCCCCAAACCCAGTTACCTAAAAACATGGTTGGCCTCCAGCCTCTAAATAAGGCTTCGTAGAGACACAAAGGATGTGGTCTGCTGCAAAGTGAGGCGCAGTATAGATGGAATATCCTGGGTGGAACCACCTCTAATGACCTTGGGCACGTTATTGTTCTTGCAGACATCCTGACGTGGGTATGTACCTACATGTTAGATTGTGTGTTCAAACTTGGATCAGCAATATCATAACAAATGCCTGACATGTTCACATTCTGTTCTTCTCCAAAGTAATGCAAAGAACATGGTGACAAACCAATACGTACAATACTGATAATTTAGGTTTCACGTAATGGCAACTGATTATGACCTAAAACCATTTGCTTATAAATGCAAGCAATGCTAAAATGATTAAAAACGAATAATAAAACAGAGCATGTTATCTAGGTAAAAGGGCACAGGCATGCAAGCTGAAACTAAACTAACCTCCTATACCCAGGCAAACTAACATAGACCCAAGACATCAGATCTACATTCATATCCATATTTGTAAGTACAAAGAAGAAGTTTTCCAAAAAGATCACTAGAGCTGGTTATCAAACTAAAAACAGCCTTGATTACCCACTTGGAATTTCAGCTGTATACAACAAGCTCACAAATCTATCTCCAGGGACCTCTAGTCACAGCTCCGGCGCTGCACCTTTGTACTGTCTGAAATATGATGTGAGCTTCAGGAACCTCTAGCAGTGACTTGCGGTACTGCACCCTTGAAAACAAAGCACTGGAGCCGTACTCTACAGTGACCTCTCGTAGTGGCCTCTGGTACTGCACCCTTGTAATTCAGGACAGGCATCACACGCCGAGGACTTTTAAATCCATCATTGCAACACAAGTAGCAGGTTGTGGGGCTGCAAGCTCTGCGTCAACTCTCTCCCCTCGAACTGGTATCAAGCTTTAGGGACTTCCTGTAGCATCTCGTACTGCATCGTTTTAGACCTCGCCTCATGGGCTTCTAGCCACCTGGCATTCTCCTGCGTTTTACACCAAGCGCTGGAGACAGGATCCAGGAACCTCTAGTTGTTACCTGTGGTACTGCACCCGGAAAAACTAGGGCAGGCTTCTGATTCCAAGGAATTGTACTTCCATGAGTAGCACTCTGAGAAACTGCAGCCTTACAAATCTTTCCACATCCCAAACTGGAGCTTAGATCTCGGTGCTTAGATTCAGCACTGTCTGTAGTAGCCCTGTAGACCCCATAAGCCTCTAGTATCCAGTCAGACACCACCAGAGTCTTACACATAGCCTAGTAGCAGGCTACAGGGGCCCCAGTAGCTGTCCAACTGCAGTGGTAACACCTAGTGATGATGGCAGGCCACGGGCGCCGCGTTTATTAGGCGTTAGCACTGCAACCTTTCACAGCAGCGACTACCACTAGGCTTTGGGTCACGGTGGCTTTAGAGCTGGGGCTACCTGGTGCGACAATCTTTGTTGGTGCGCCCTGAAAAGAAGCACACTCTTCTTCCTTGTTTTTCCTGCTTTATTTCCTTAGAAGAAAACGACATCTCAACCCTGGCAAGTCACAGCAGCAACTGCCTTACAAACTATTCCATCCCAGAATCATCACATTGTCACCTGGCAACACCCTGTCGCCCTGGCAACCTCCCAACCTTCCTTACAAATATATACAAGATACAACACATCTCCCCTTTTATACAATTTACCTAACAACTATTTTATAACTAGCAAAATAACATATTTAAAACATGTACCTAACTAAAAGGACTATCTAAATGGACGGTCTACACCCCCCCCCCCAGCCCAATATTTCCCAGAAAAAAAATATATACTCGTATTATCCAGTATAATAGTCCTCCAAATACCCCGGCTTCTTGATCCTCCTTCTATCCAAACACAATTTTCCTGGAATCTCCTTATTTACTGTTTCAAATTGTTCCTGATGTGTCCTTAGCCACACACTCAACTCTTGATCATTACATTTAACCACACTCCTCAAATTCTACTTTTTTCCGTCATCTAAATCCACACTGTACCTTCTCACCCCCACAATACGTTTGGGATCTGACCATTTGGATACATCCTTCCTCGAACCATGGACCAACTTGGTATGTACCCAATCACCAACAGCCATTTTACACTTCTTCATTTTACTCACACCTTCCATCATATTTTCCTTGCATTTGTTCTACTCTGTTTAACAAACCCTTCTTCTACCTGTTCTGCCCATTCATCTGGGCACAATCCCCGTACACGGTTTCCTGCCTTTTAACAACATAAACGGCGTTTCCAGAGTCACAGAATGGGGTGTCGTACGATAGTTCCATAACAATTTCTTTAACTCATTCCTCCAATCTAAACCATTTTGAAGTGATAGTTGGATATTTTCCCCCAATACCCTGTTGAATCTTTCAACTAAACCGTTCTCTCTAGGAAGTGCTACTGCAGACCTGATATGTTCAATCCCACAGCAATTTAAATACTCCTTAAATTCACTTGAAATTAATTGGGGTCCATTGTCTGTTACCAACTCTGCAGGATACCCTTCCCTCCTCCAAACTTCCTCACAAAACGCAATAATCATGGACGATCTGATATCCTTCACCACACTGACTTCAGGCCATTTAGAATGGTAATCCATCATGACAATCACAAAATTCCTTCTGTGACCCAACAAATAGAATGGGCCGCAAATATCCATTCCTACCTTCTGCCAAGGATCTGCCGGAAAAGGAACAGGTACAACCGGAGTCTTCTCACTTACATGTGTCTTGTCACTCTGCGCACAACACATGCAATTTCTTACATATCTTTCCACCTCTACATCCATGCCTGGCCACCAAAAATGTTCTCTCGCTTTTCTTTTCATGCCCGCCATTCCACCATGCCCATTGTGCAACATTCCCATCACATCCTGTCTCAAACTGTACGGAACAACCAATTTCTCCCCTCTTCTCAGCAAATTATCTTGTACAGATAACTCTGACCATACATTTTTAAAATTCATTATCAACCCTGTTGCATCTCCAATTTCTGACCACCTTTTGTATATATTACTCATTACACATTTCAATTCATCATCCTTTTGTACTGCCGTTTTTCACACCTCCTTGCTTATTGCCTTCTCATTTTTATCCTCCAAACTTGCCACCAACTATTCCTCATCCTCAGATTCCCTCTCTACCGGTAATCTTGACAATGAACATTGACATTAGTAATACCTGGTACATATTTCACGTTTAACGTGTACTCCTGTAACCTATACAACCATCTTGCAATTCTGGATGATGCACGGCCTGCACCCTTGGTTGTGAATAAATCCACTTAAGGCTTATGGTCTGTTCGCAACTCGAATCTTCTTCCCCAAACGTAATTCCTGAAATATTATTTACCCCACCAACAGGCTAAAGCTTTTTTTTTCAATCACGGAATACGATGTCTCTGCTCCCATCAAAGTCCGTGCTGCAAACGCTATCACATGTTCTTTTCCATTGTGAACCTGTATTAATAGTGCACCCAATCCATACATACTTGCATCTGTTGAAACTATAGTGTGGTCATGAACCTCAAATGGTTTCAACTGAACTGCGTCAACAATACACTTCTTGAGTTTGAGGAAAGATTGTTGACATTCCCCTGACCAAACATATTGCTGACTCTTCTTAAACAACAAACGCAAGGGCTGTGCTAAATCCGCAAGATTCCTCACAAATTTAGCGTAGTACTCCGCTAATCCTAAAAAAGACCTTAACTGGTCCTTACCCTCAGGACTAGGTGCCTGTTCTATAGCTTCCATTATGTTTCTCTTTGGTTTTATTTCTTCCCACAATATCATATGACCCAAGTATTCCACACACTCACGTGCAAACTTGCATTTATTCACTTCCACCGTCAATCCTTCACCTTCCAAAATCTGGCACACCTTCCTTAATGTATCATCATGTTCCTTGGCATTTTCACCCCACACTAACACATCATCTTGGAAACACCTGACATGCTCCAAGTGACCCATCAAACTTTGCATAGCCCTTTGAAACACAGCTGATGCCGATGCTAGCCCAAACGGCATGCGGATGAACCTAAACACTCCTTCTGGTGTGATGAACAACGTTAAATGCCTAGATTCAGGATGTAATAGAATCTGGTGAGATGCACTTGACAAATCCAAAGTTGAATATAACTTACCACCCTTAACTCCTGTTAACAACTCATTAATATTTGGAATTGGATGCCTGTCCACCCATATGTTGTCATACAAGTCTCTCAGGTCCACACACATCCTAATTTTCCCATTAGGCTTACGAGCTAAAACTACCGGACTTAACCATTCAGAAGCCTCAATTTTCTCAATCACCCTTAACTGCAGTAAACGTGCAAGTTCCTCTTTTAACGCACCTCTCAATATCACAGGCACAGTCCTCACTTTGTGCACTTTCGGCACTGCTCCCTCCTTTAACACAATTCGGTGCTGAAACTTCTTCAAACACCCTAGTTCATCTTTGAACAAATAAGGAAACTCCATCTTCCACCTTTGTACTTCATTGTGTTTCACAGTCAAAACCTGCTCCTCGTTGTTGGGGTCTAACAATATCTTCAGCGCTTTTTGTTCCTTCCAATCTAGTAAACGACCACCTTCTACCACATACACCCAACACTCAGTTTCTCTTTGCTTAAAAACCACCTTCCCCCAGAAGCGTCCCATGATGGGTATTTTGCTACCACCATACCCCACCAACTCAATTTCAGAGTCGGATAAGTTACATTTCCCCAGCTTGACCCATGTTGTCCTATCAATAAGTGTATACGGGGAACACAAATCCGCCCACGTGACAATCACTATACCATTCACGCTGATTTCACATTTCGGAGCATTGTACTGATCAAATTCAAGTTCGCAAATTTTGCTTATTTGATCCTTCTCACATATTGAATTTCCATTTATCATCAGTATCTCTATACCTTCATTCTCTTCAGATATATCTTGTTCCTGAATTTTATCACACAAAAAATTCACACTTTTCTTTTTATATGAAGTGTTCTTTTGATTGCATACTTTAGAGAAATGGCCCACTCTACTGCATAAGAAACACTTGGCTTCTTTTGCAGGACAACTGGTAGAGAAAGCCAAGTGTTTCATACTCCCGCATCTAAAGCATTTTTTTTTTCCATCAACAAAGCTACTAGTTTTCTGCTTCACCATACTGATCGATTGTCCCAACACTGCATCAGTATTATCAGCACACAATTCTTTAATATACCTCGAAGTATCTATCACACGCTTCGCTATTGTTATAACTTCATCCAAAGACAGGTCCTTCAAACTCAATAGCTTATCTTGAATACGCAAACTTTTAGTTCGATTGATCAATTGATCTCTAATTATCTCCTCATGCAAACTTCCAAATTTACAAGTTATTGCTAACATCCTCAACGCACTGACAAACTGATCAATCGATTCATGTGAAGCTTGCGCCCTGGAGAAGAATTTGTGACGTTCAACCACTATACTCAATTTGCGACCAAAATGATTTCTCAAAGCTGTCATCGCACTAGTGTATAAATCATCTTCCTCTTCACCGTCATTCTCATTGACAACAATATTTTCATATGGTAGTGTTTTCAAAACTTTTCTCCCCTCAACTCCCAAATTATGTTTCAACAACGCTAATTTTCTCCTAGCCGTAAAAATAGCTCCACCCAAAGCTTCCAAATATGTCTCAAATGCCTCCTCCCAGTCTTCCCAAGACATACATGGTTCCCCGGGAACAGGTAAAAATGTGGACGGAGGCACTATCGCTTACATGGCAAAAAACTTCAAACCACAAAGTCCCAAATTTTACAATTTAAACGTGCTAAAAATAAAAAGCTTAAATAACAAAAGTAGTCACCGTCGTCCAAATTTTTTTCCCATTAACTCTTATTCACCTTCTCTTCTTCTTTCTTCTTCCTTTACCTTTTCGTTATGTTATTAATTTTTTCTTATTCATTATTATTATTATTATTTTTAATCCAACCTCAGTGCAACACAATCATAAATAAATGCCTCTGTACCACGTTATAGTGCGTTCCTGCCAAGCCGACACGTGAAGGCTGAGCACTGATTGTTTACTAGTTGCTATGGTGTCGCGTCCTTCCAGAAATGACGACACACACAGGATCACGTGCGTGCACACACACGTCAGTTTCCAGACATCACGTTGCTGCGCCAAACACGCGCAGTTATGCCACTTCCTCCTTGTCACGGCGCTGAAGGAACTGTGCCGAGCGTGCCGGCCAAAGAGGTAAGCCGCTCGTGTCAACTCGCGCCGTGGAAGTTCTCACCACATTTGAAATGCAACAAACACCCAACGCGGTACGTCACCAATAAGTTGTATGCGATCCAATCTTCACCTTGACCTTTACACTCGGCACCATCCAACGCGGTATGGTTTTGCACCTTCAAGTGTTTTCCTGATGTCAGCCTTTCCACTCGCTCCTTATGATGACAAACGCGCGTAAACAATCTGCGCACACTTCGATAAAAATAGTTATTGTACTCAGACACATCCACAACTAGATTGAAACGGTCCAATTATTCCATGACACCACATACCTTAGGATAAAAATGCCGCAAAAAGTGTCCAGGTAAACGTCCTTGTACAACTTACTGTGCTGCTGCAACCAATGACGGTTTTTCCAAAATCATAATTGAATTCCTGTGGCCTTTACTATAATCTGCCAGGGTTTGTCAGAGATATAGATCCCATCCTCTTCGCCAATTAAAAGAAGAACACTCTTCTTCCTTGTTTTTCCTGCTTTATTTCCTTAGAAGTAAACGACATCTCAACCCTGGTAAGTCACAGCAGCAACTGCCTGACAGACTATTCCACCCCAGAATCATCACATTGTCACCTGGCAACACCCTGTCGCCCTGGCAACCTCCCAACCTTCCTTACAAATATATACAAGATACAACAGGCCCCCTTCTCTACGGCTTCCTTTGGTGTCTTCCTTCAACAGTGCCCCTTATCTGTTGTTTGATCTATTGCACGTCTCAGCCCAATGTATACTGTCAGAGTCCTTCACATCAGACGCGCACAACGAATAATACAAATGTATAAAGCAATGAATAAAAAACAAGTTTCATGAGACAGTGGGATTCAAGAGGCAGGAGTCAATTACCATCACAGGTAGGCGTTATATGTCAAGGCTGCTTGCTCTGCAAACACACCAAGTCATGATTTAAAATGTAACAGAGGTTGGGGTTATCTGCACTGAAAATAATATATTACAAGTGCTTTCCAACAAGCACTTTAATTCTCAACACCACGTTGTGATGAGTCAAAAATGCAACTAGACAATACTCAGATCTCTCTAGTAAGGACATTAATCACTAGCTTTATCTTGACAATTTTATTACCATCTGCCGATTGTTCAACCCACGATGAGCTGTGCAGCAGTGTTCTTTAATACTGTAAGATATTTTAAAATACAGCGTCCCCGGAGCTTGGCGACCGGTGCGGTGGCACCGCCTTAAAGCGGTCACTGATTCGGGTCACCTAACTCTTTCTGTAGCACTTTACACCTAGCGCTAGTGACAGGCTGAAGGAGAGTCAGCTATCAGTGGGGTTGCAACCTAAACCCGGCAAAGAAAACACGTGACAGAGCCAACCAGTAACACCCGTTGATCCTACAAGCTTGCACACTGACCACTTTTGCTCTCAGCCTGCGGACATCGAGACAAAGCCGATGGAACTGCTTCAAGAAGAAGGGTAATAATTCAACTATGCATATTAATTTAAAGCAATATACCTATACCATTTATAATATTAAAATTGTTTTCATGCCAATCGCTGTTTGCTACAAAAAAACTCATGAAAGCACCAAAATACAAAAATACACTTGTAATGAGCAATTTGGACCATTCGGGACAGCAATCACCGGCCTTTTGTGACAAAACAGCAACAAAAAGCATTATAGAAAAATGCAACATACCATGATGATGTCATCATTTAAGAGACATGGCATGGAAAGCAGCAACTACACAGGGCAGAAATGGATACCAGGAACTAGAAACTCTCCACTAGCAAAAACTAAGCCGAGAACCGAGAAGGACCGCCTCTAGAATAAAAGTCGGACACAAACCCGAACTAGGCAACAGCTTAAAAGCAACTAATACAGTTGAAATGCTGGAAAAGATGCTCTAGCAGCAGGCAGATGTGACCGAGATGTATCCTGTGTTTCCTTTTGATCTTGGTGATGCTCATTTGTTTATGTATTTTGAACTTTGTTGTCAAACAGAGGTGTGCCGCAGTTTCACTGTTCTGGTTCTAATCAAACGTTGTTCAGTCGAAGACTGGTCCTGTGCTGCAGCGATAGCTGTATGGAGGTCCCTACTGTGCTTGAATAAACGTGGATGTTCTTCACATTTACTTCTGGATTGGATCTTAATCATTATTGTTCCATGTGTTGTCCACGTCGACATTTTAACATACGGTTAGACATACAGTCTGCTTACCATCATGTAATAATAAAGGCAGAATTCACACTATTGTAAAAGAATCTCACCATTTCCTCACAAAGGGGTAATTTATCAGCAAATATTGATGCGTGGAGACCTAAGTGTACACACGGTCAGGGAAATAAGAGTTATCATAACTTATTTTTATAGTTATTCATACTTCACTTCTGCTAACCTCACTTCTGCTGTTTCTAAGCACTGCCAATAACAGATGTTACTGTTACTCACACATGGTAGTAATTTACAGAACGAATGATGAAACCCAGAGTGTGGTTTACCACGATTTAAACTCATGACATTCCCTTCACTACTCTCTTGTAGCAGCAAATGTTCAGCTCATTGAGTTATTTATCTGGAATTCAACATGACAAAAACACATAGTAGAAGAAAGCATCCTTTAGCTTAACCTGAGAACCAACAAGAGACGGTTACTATCACAAAGGCAACCGTCATGTGAAGAAAATGGAAACATCAATATACATTTAGAGTGTGGAAACACTGTCAGGAGTCCCTGGGCATTCAGAGATTACTGGGGGCTTAAATTGAATAATCCTGAGCCGTTTACAACAGGGCTCAACAACCTTCCTATTGGACTCAGGGCTGATCACAAAGTATAGATACCTCTTTTGCACTTGACTTTCAGGAGAGAGAAGTCGGATAGTACAAGTCCTTATCAAGGAGGTGGTATTGAGTTTAGAGACTCAGTGCTCAACAGTCATCAGGTGACAAGTAATACATCACTGTCTAGCCAGTACTTTGATTTGAAGAAAATGAAGTCCTTTAATTTCATCACAAAGATAAAGAAAACGGCTCGCTGTGCTCCATTTAGCAGTGGGCAGTCAATAAGGCATTAATGGGAGCAGTATTTTCAGCGTGCCAAGGTACATTCTTTCTGGGGCAGTACATTGGCTCTTGGCCCTGTGAAGGGGGAATCTCTGGTTATTGTCTGTCACAGCCAAATCTCTCAGTTAGCCCCCACCCAAGTACACTCGTCTCTCCCCTCAGGGAGAACGTTTAAGTATCCTTCTATGATCCAAGAGCAATTCTTTCACAGGCAATGCATGGCGAAGCTGACCCCATTCCGATGGTGCACACTTAGCACAGCCCACCAAGGACGGACACTTTAGTCGGGGCTTTGGTCCAATCAACAGAGTTTGAGCTTATGTTGTGCACCACTCATAACCAAAGGTGGTCACAGAAGGGCCAACGCAATTTGAGGTGGAGGTGCACAGTGGCAACAGGCTGATATTGCACTCGTGACTTCCTCAGGCCAAACCTCAAAACCCACTCCCTAAAAAGCATGTGTTAACTTTAGATCGCAGGGAGGACATTTCTCCAGATGATGTTGTTTTCCCAGCAGTCAGAGATTACTGAAAGTCCGACTGTGTCAACAGTCACAGTTGATTCAGCATTTCAGTCCTTCTAGGTACCAGGTTTTGTAAGGAATTCTCTTCGGGTGAATTCCAGGGCCAATGGATCAGGAAGGTGCCAGGAGGAAATCTCTAGCTTCAAAGGGACCCTCTCTGTCTCCTTTCTTAATTTCAGAAAACTCCACTGTCTGACCTACTGAAAGAGATACCGGGATTGGTTCTCAAGGGAAGCCCTGCAATATAAATTTTCTGTCTGTGCTCTCTCCCCAAGTATCAGTTTTAGGTACCATATGTCCAAAATGTCTGATTAAAAACAAACCCACTGCGGCTGTAGCCATATGTGTTGTTTTGCTCTTACATGCATTCTTTACACCTAGGTAAGGCATGCACATACATCTACAAATCTACAGTTCATGCACAGCAATATTAATTCTTATGGATTGCAGAAGGATTCAGTCATAAGGAATAGCAGAGCAATTTCAAATGAGGAGCCTAGTAGGCCGATCCTCAAAGACAGGCAACAGGGAAATAGGCCTGTTCTGCACTATAATCATGCCACCAACCACATTGTCAGTCCTGTAGAGCCCACAGAGATGACAGTAGTCACTCTCCTATGAACAGGAGGACCACTTGGTGTGTCCCCAGAACAGAGACACATGACATAAAATCTTTAGGGCACACAGAGGGACATCATGGGACCTGGGGTGGGGCTGTAAAATTGTACAGCTTGCTATGGGGACTTAAAGTCATGTCTGTATGCTATCCAGATCCAACCAGGGGACCTTTCTCTGTCATAACAAAGGGCATACCTAGTCTAAATGGCTGGACTACAGTGAATTTATCTGAGTAATTTAATGTTATTTGTCTGTTTGGGAGCAGCATCAAGGAATATGACGTTACACACAAGGATATAAAATCAAAGCATTCCAATACAAAACTGTAAAGAGTGGCCTGGCATACAGCACTTGCAATGAGAAAGCAAAGTTAACAGGGCATAATTTAACTCAATTATGAGTGCTTAATTTTTCCAGTACCAATACTGACACCCACACACCACACTCACAATGAATCCTACTCCAGACCTAGGACACCAACTGGTGCTCCAGTACCGGAACCAACACAAAGTTCTGCCTAGGCTTTGTGATGGTATCCTGAAAATACAGTACTAGGCTCTACACATTCAGTCTTCCAGAACACTCCAATACTGATCTACTGCAACTTAGTCAGTTTGTGGCATTACCTCCTGCTACACAAGCGCACATACCTGCAGCTTCACCAGTAAAACTGAATAGAAACACTCACTTTAATGCAGGACTAATACACCACACACATCTCTGCCAGTACACTTGAATCCTGACGGCAGCAGCAATTGCAAATTCGGAATTGGGGTATCCACCACTGGTGAGACAATGCATCTATGCATGTCTTCAGGACTCAAGCCACAATGTCAAATCTCTGCCTACTCCTTCAATATTAGGACATCACAGATAGCTATGGAATGACATTCAAAAGCTAATCTGTAGGTCCTCCCTCAGTTCAACCTGCATGGGAGCTGGTAGAAATTCTGGCTGTTTTGGAAGAAAATTCAGCACTGATGGCACATAAAGGGAGACCCAGCAATGAAAGTCCAGCACTGGTACGGCTAGAAGGGAGATCCAACAATGAGGGGTCCAGGGTGCCATGCCCACCATTGATGCATCTAAAGAGAGTTACAACAATTTGACGTCCAGGGATAAATGTCCAGCAGTAATAGGGCTGAAAGGGGTCCAACAATGGGAAATCCAGGGTGTGATGCCCACTGGCTCCCCATACACAATCAATCACAATTCAAACTCCTCACCCACAATTTCAAGGCACTACATAACAATGGCCGAGGATAACTCAATAATCGCATCTGCTTTAATAAACATTTCAGACTCCTCCACTCGTCCGTACATCTACTTACACACATCCCACACATAGGGAAAACCAGATCTGGAGGACAAGTCTTTTCCTATATTGCTCCTAAAACTAGGAATGAACTGCAGCTGCACATAAAAGCGTCTGCATCACTTCTTGAATTCCACAAGTAGCTGAAGACCTAGCATTTCGAGTAGTGACACTAGGCCCACGGTTTGGCTAGACTCACATCTGCTTAGTGCAAGGATACACCACCAGGTGACAGAGAGCTCAACAAATCTGCATAACGTAACTCCACTTGTGGCATCCAACGAGAGATTCAGCCATTGTAGATCCAGGAAAAAATGTCCAGCACTGCTCGGTCTCATTGGGAGAGCCAACAATGAGGGATTTAAAGACAGCATCTTGCTTTAGGCACAAAGCAGTTTGCATCCTGGAGTACAGACCAAGCACTCGGTATCGCTAGGAAATACTGTAGGAGATACTGATGAATGAGTAAAGCACCACTAGGTGAGTGGATGCATCATTAACAACATGCGGCTTTGATGGAAAACATTCTCATTACTTTTTGTGGTATTGTTTTTAATTTCTCCCCTTCACTCTCATAACTTCAAATTTCAAGGTAGCACTACAAAACAAAATGCTACCGCTTTGATAAAATCATACATATTAATCTGACCTACTGCCCAATAACTTCTCAAATAAATACAAGTTTCAATTAATTTAGTTTGATTTGCTTTCATAAAAATGAGATCGGTTTCATCGCCCATTGCAGCACACATCTAGAAAGGAGAACCCGTTATTTTTGCAAACCTGTAGAAATCTCAGGTCGTAAAAAAAAACAAAAAAAAAAACATCAGCGCCTAAAACGCAAATCCTCCTCAGTGTCCTCGTGAGACCAAAGCAAAACTTACAGCATGTGACAGTGATACCGAGAACCACATAAAAGGGGAATAATTACTACATGTGGCCTAATTCTCCCCGGTAGAAACACAAAGCAGACCCTTTAACAAAAGGTCAGCAGTATAGGTGCCGGACAATAAAAAAAGTCGCTTGCTATTCAGCTGTGTGCATCCAGCCTCGGAGTTTGGCTCCAGGCACTCTATCCAGGGGCCTACGGCACTGCAGCTTCATAATTTTTCAAATCGGGTGCCAGGCTCCAGAAGCCTCTAGTAGCAGCCAGGGGTACTGCACCCTTGAACTTTCTGAGATATGATGCCAGGCTCCAGAAACCCCTAGCAGCTCTGGCAGTGCCCCTTTTCAATTTCTGAGATCCGACGTCAGGCTCCAGGAACCTCCATTAGCCAACGGTACTGCACTATTGTACTTTCTGAGATCCGATGTCAGGCTCCAAAAAGCTCTACTAGAGGCCAAGGGTAATACAACTTTGCATCTTCTAAGATCCGATGTCAGGCTCCAGAAACCGGTACTTTCTCAGAACCTCTAATACTGTGGCCCTGCACCTTTTCACGTTCTGAGGTACGGCTCAGAAACCTCAGATAGCTGTGATACTGCAATTTTTCACTTTCTGAGACCCGATGTCAGGCTCCATAAACCTCTAATAGCAACCAAGGGTAATGCAACCGTATACTCTGAGATATCATGCCAGGAACCTCTAGTGGCAACTAAGGGTACTGCAACCTCTTTACCTTCGCAGATCCGATTTCAGGCTCCACAAACCTCTAGTAGTAGCCAATGGACCTGCACCTTTTCAAATTCTGAGATCCGATGTCAGGCTCCAGAAACCTCTAGTAGTAGCAACTAAGATTACTGCAACTTGTACTTTCTCAGAACCGATGTAAGGCTCCAGAAACCTCTAGCAGTTGTGGTACTGCTCATTTTCACTTTCTGAGATTTGGTGCAAGGTTTTAGGGACCACTAGTAGCAGCTATGGCACTGCATCTTTGTACACCTACTTTGGAACCTTGCTCTTCTATTACCTATAATAGAGGCCAATTGTACTGCAACCTTGTAAACACATGGCGGGCGCCACGCTCTGAGGTAACTTACGTCTATTATTGGTGTGAGGACCGGGGGGGCACAAGTAACAGGCTGTGAGAAACCAGACCTGTCTAGTAAAAGAAGATGGCACTCCTTAAAACAAATGCCAAGAATTTAACACACACTGATTTAAGGAAGTACATTTACATAATTTATATCACTAACGTTTTTTCACTTTAATTGTAACTTTTAACAATAAACTAACAAATCACCAAAAGAAATCCCTAATAAAAAAGAAGTTTTGACCATTCAGGATACATCAATCGCAGGCCTTTGTATCAAAAAGATAAAACAGCCACAGAAAGCTTAACAGACAAGAACACCATACCATGACGGTGTCATCATTTAAAAGGAATGTCATAGGGAATCAACAACGAATTACTGTAGAAAGGGATACGAGTATCAAACTCTTGCCCCAGAAAAAAGAGAAGAGTTGTAGACTCCCTGGGTGTGAGGAGCTGGGGCATATTATGCAGTGTTGTTGTGTGACCTCACTGTGTAATACACTTACCAACCCTATTTAGGACCAGTAGGTATAGTTTGCTAAACCTTAAGCTCAACCCTGGGTAATCTGTGGCTCTGAGCAGCAAGGCTTACACAGAGGAACACGTGTAAAGCATTTAAACAACACTAAAACAAGACACTCAGAAAATCTGACACCAATTTATAAAAATAGACTGTATTTTTAGACACTACAATAAAGACCCACTAGAAGGTGCCAGATATATATATTTTACACGGTACAGTAAACACACATTTTTTGCTCAGCAGTGAACAAGCACTGGCACATTCAACACTTAGAAATGTTTTGACCAAAAACTCTGGCTAGTTGTATTGCGGTTGGTTAGAGTTACTTTGGGCGACCAGCTCCAACAGAGAGCCAGTGGGGGGGTTCCCAGTGATGGCCTCTGAAACAGTTCCCTTGACAGGAGAAGCAGTCTTCAGTCACTTATGTCCTTTGCTTTAGATACCTATGGAAGTAATCCTGATGCAGAGGATACAAGATGCTCAAGCATGCTGTGGATGAGATGAGGTTCAGGGTGGTCTTCCTACGGCTACTCCTCAGTCCACGAGGGGAAAAGCGTCCTGGCCACAAAGTCTACATTCCTCATAGCCCTCTCTGCCCTGGTAGAAGTTCAGCCACCCGGTAACACAGTCGCAGCCAAAGCCTTGCTTGGGCGATATCTTGTCTTCTGGGTGACTAAGCTGCACTTTGATGACTCCCTATGGGTCCAGCGAACTCAGGTACAACTTAGAGCACTGGGTGCTGCTCTCTAGTGCTGCACGGCAGGGGATGATGGAGGTGTGAAGATTCTTTGCTACCAACGTGACTCATGAGGCTTCTTCAGCAATTGTAGCCCTGTGCTGCAAACAGGAGGTCAGCCAACTGACCTTAGGAGTCTTTTAATTCAGCTATGCTCCAGGGACGAATCCTCAATGAGCAGGATACAGCAGACATAGTCCCGTCTGCTTTGTTAGCCACCACTTTCACGTCCATGCAGCTTCACTTGGATGGATCCTCGGAGCAGTAGGGCAGTGCTTCAGTCATTCTTCCAGTCCGGTTGGGATCTGAGTTCTGGGCGCCAAGGGTGCCCTATTTAAGCTCAGAAAATGCCCTCAGAGTTGGATGCGGTTAGTGGCCAATGGACTACCAGGTTACCTCCCTTGTGATGATCACGTCCTGCTAAGTGTGGCATCTGGCAATGGCAGGATGCACTATTCTCCCCACTTCTGAAATGGCAGAACCCCGCTCTTGGCACCAAGAGCTCCTTAGCCCAATCCAGAGGTGTTGCTGCCATGGGGGCTACACATTTTTCAACTGGTTTCTCCCTTTCCTGCCTGAGTGACAGCCCGTCGACCTAAACAATTGGGTAGCCCCTCTCCCCAGTGTTTCCCATTTGCTACTTTGAATCTAGCCTTTTGGGCTAACTCATTTGTGGCTTCCTCTTGGAACACCTCCTCCAGTGACAGGCCTCTATTTTTATCCTTCCTGGTTCCACCTTTTAATATATACACCCTGCATTAGGGCTCAACAGGCCTACGTTAGGGGGTGACTTACATTTATCAAAAAGGGAGAACTGGGCTTTGGCATTACTTTAAATGGCAAAGTTGAATTAGCAGTTTGTAATTGCCTTTCTAGTATGTAAAAACAACAAGGTGATGGATGGAATGCCTAAATTAATCTTAGCCACTGGCAATTGCTCAGGTCGCATCCCAATCCATCATTTTTTGTCCACCATACCACCCCAGTTTGGACCCAGCTATATGCAAATCAGTCTTGACCCTGCTCCCCATGGGAACAGTCCTCACTCAAAGTGCCAGGCTAGGTCCTCCCTGAACGGGAAAGAAGAATCTGTAGGAAAGTACCCTCTGTTTTTGGCATGGTTACCCCTTTTTTCTGCCTGATGTCAGTGTCCCTGACTGTGTGCACTGGGATCCTTCTAATCAGGACCCCAGTGATTATGCTCTCTCTCCCAAAACTCTGTATTCCATCCACAATGGGCATACTGGTGCCCCATTGTAAGTCCTTAGTATATGGTACCTAGGTTCCCAGGGCATTGGGGTTCCAGGGGATCCCTATGGGCTGCAGCATATCTTTTGCCACCCATAGCGAGCCCATGCAAAGGTTTCTGCAAGACTTCCACTGCAGCCTGCATAAAAAGGTGCAAGCATCCTTTCACTGCCATTTTTCACTACACCAGGTCACTTATAAGTCACCCCTATGGTAGGCCTTCTAGCCCAGAGGGCAGGGTGCAAAGTACTTGTGTGTGAGGGCACCCCTGCATTAGCAGAGGTGCCTCCATGAACTCCAGGCCCATTTTCCTGGTCTTCGTGAGTGCGGGGACGCCATTTTATGCATGTACTGGGCATATGTCACTACCTATTTTCAGCTACATAATGGTAACTTTGAACATAGCGAGGTTTAGTATCAAACATGTTGGAATCATACCCCATGGCTTTTGAAAGCATTCACTGTATGATGCCCTGCACTCTGGGGGCTCCTTAGAGGACCCCCTGTATTGTCATTCTGAGGGTTTCCAGGCAGCCCAAGCTGCTGCCACCTCCCAGACAGGTTTCTACCCTCCTGTTGCTTGAAAAGCTCAAGCCCAGGAAGGTAGAACAAAGGATTTCCTTTGGGAGACGGGTGTTACACCTTCTCCCTTTGGAAATAGGTGTTACAGGCTTGGAAGGGGTAGCTTCCCCCAAGCCACTGGAAATGCTGTGAATGGCACATCTGGTGCCCTCCTTGCATAAACCAGTCTACACCAGTTCAGGGACCCCCAGTCCCTGCTCTGGCGTGAAACCGGACAAAGGAAAGGGGAGTGACCACTCCCCTGTCCATCCCAACCAGGGGGTGGCACTCAGAGCTCCTCCAGAGGGTTCCTGGGTTTTGCCATCTTGAATTCAAGGTTGGCAGGGAACTCTCGGAGCTTCTGAATGGCCAGTGCCAGAAGGTGAAGTCAGAGCCCCCTCCTGATAGGTAGTTACCCAGCTAGGTGACCAATCCATCTGTCAGGGCTATTTAGGGTCTCTCTCTTGGGTGGTTCCTCAGATTCGGATTGCAAGACTCCAGCAGGAATCCTCTGCACCCTCTACTTCAACTTCTGACCGAGGAAACTGCATCTGGATTCTTCAGGACCCTACAAGCTGCAACAAAGAAGCAAGACGCCTTCTGCAACATTGTATCTCTGGCTCCTTCCAGCAATCGCAACATTTCCCCAGTCGTGCATCCTCTGAGGACAGTCCGCCTTCAGCTTGCATTAAAAGAAAGAAGGAATTTTCCTTGGAGTGAAGAAGTCACTCCCCTGCTTCTGCAGGCACCAACTGCAACAATGACCGGCTGCATGGATCCACTCTCCTGCTGAGATGCATGGATCCTGCATCACGGGTGTTCGACTGAAGTGGTCCAGTTGGTCCTATCTTCCAAATGTCCAACTTGGGTGAAGGTAAGCCCTTGCCTGCCCACGCAGGACAGTACCCATGTGCACTGCGTCATTTGCAGCTGCCAAGGTTTGTTGGCATCCTTGCTCCACAATCTTCGTGCATCTTGAAGTTCCAGCCCCCAGGACACCTTCCTACAAAGCACAGCTCCCTGAGTGGTTCTCCGGCGGCGTGGGAGCCTTTTTCGTAGTGCTGCATGGGCCTCTTCTGTGACTTTCCTTTCCCCGTCCTGTGGGACTCCTGTGGGCGCTGCCTGGTCTTCTGCAGGCTCTCTGTGCTGCTGAGGGGCCCCCTCTGAGTCCCTGCCTGGGTAGAATCCACGTGGTCCTTCCTGGTCCCTGGCAGCGCCATTATCCGTTAACCGCAAGTTTTGCGTGTGCCAAGGCTTGTGGGCAGACTCCGACGACGCAAACACAACTGCAATCCTCCATCTGGCATGGGACATTACCTGCATCCGCCAGGAACCAGACTTAGGCCCTCATTACAACCCTAGCGGTCGGTGTTAAAGCAGCGGTAATACCGCCAACAGGCCGGCAGAAATAAAATGTAATCACGACCATAGCGGAACCGCCAACATAGACAGCCACTTTAACACTCTGACCGCCACGGCGGTAGAAACAAACACGCGGCGATCAGCGCCAATAGACAGGCGGAACACAAGGATCCGCCCACTGTATTACAACACGCCTATCCACCACCTTTTCCAGGGCGGTACCAACAACATCAAAAGCACGGCGGAAACAGGACTTGGAACGGAAACTTCTCACCTTTCAACACTTTACGAACAACCAGGACGCCATGGAGTCCGAACTACAGGTCCTGCCCATGCTGGTCTACCTCCTCTTGTATCAGGAGCAAGAAAGACGCTGGCGACGACCACGGTGATTACTGCACCTAGCACACAGGGGAGGGGGGAGGAAAAAGAGACACACACACACACGCAACACCCCCACCCCCACCCACAACACCATACACACAAATACATGCAGCAACATTACATATACATCCCGTCACCCCCTGGAAGAACGCAAGGACAAAAGGAAATGATTGTAACAAGTGTAATCAATTAAATATCGGATAGGCCAAAATCAAAAATCAGTATATACAAATATGTACACCAACTACACAAGTCCAGATATTAATTAAATCATTGTCCGTGGATCAGTGTCCCAAAATGCATGGGCGAAGCCCACACAAGGTAATTGACTCGAAACTGATAGAACACTGCAGGGGCATCAGATGGAAAATGAACGGGCACCTCAGGGGGAGGGGGAGATGGGGAACCTCAGCCGAATGAACGGACATGTCACTGCTCCACCAGGGGGCTCCATGCCCACTGATTGGTCCTGGAGAGTGCAAAGCCACAGTTTCTCAAGTCTTTCCAGTGGGTGGTTTGCCCACTGCTTTATCCTGGGGAGTGCAAAACCACAATGTCTCAAGTGGGTAACAGTCTCCACTGGTTCTGGAGGGGGCTTTGTGCCCAGAGTGCTTCATCCTGCCAAGGACTGAGGTAGTGGATGTGAATCTCCACTAGTCCCGGAGGGGGCCTTGTGCCCAGAGTGCTTCATCCTGCCAAGGACTGAGGTAGTGTATGTGAATCTCCACTGGTTCTGGAGGAGGCCTTGTGCCCAGAGTGCTTCATCCTGCCAAGGACTGAGGTAGTTGATGCCATTCTCCACTGGTTCTGGAGTGGGCTTTGAGCCCAGAGTGCTTCACATGCAGTGTGGCAGGTCCCATTCCCTCACCTGGGTGTGTGTGCCACGAGATTACCTGGGAACAGGTAGCATGATACTCCTTGGAGGCAGACACACACTCCACCCTGCTGCGACTTTGCCTGCCACCTGCTGGTACAAACAGTGCTGTGAGTCATACCTCATGTATGCTGGGCAGGGTCCAGGACGTCTCCTGCAGCCTCGGACGGCTGGCCACTGGGTATGATTGGCATGTCAGCTGTGGTGGCACTGTCTGAGCACGTCGCGGGGCTGGTGGCAGTGCTTGCGGCGGTGTCTGTGGCAGAGGTGCTGGCGGTGGTGCATGTGTCTGCACCTGTTGAGGGACACAGCAGGACGTCTCCTGCAGCCTTGGACGGCTGCCCACTGGGGATGATGCTGGGGACTGTTGCTGAGGCAGCAGACGTGGTGGTGGCGGGGCTGGCAGCGGTGCTGGTGGCGGTGCAGGTGGTGGTGTCCACCGCCGTACAGGTTGATGTTATGGTTGACAGAAGGGGTGACTCTGGTCCCTCAGCCGGAGCCACCGTGCCCTGTCCTGTTCTTCGGCTTGTGTCCCTTCCCCACATTTGATGACGCTGCTGGTGCCTTGCCACTGTCCCCTTTTGGCTTGGAGGAGCCCTTGCTTGCTGGTAGGTGCAGCTTCTCCCTCCGGCATGTGGGCACCTTCTTTACCTTGGCAGGTGGCGGAATGGCTTGCTCCTTGGCCTCGGTAGGTGGCACACTGGCAGTCCTGATGGGTGGCGGCCGCAATGTGAGCGGACTTGCTGACACCACTGTGCTGGAGGACTTGGTGGCTGAGGTGCTGGGCTGGGACCTGGACAGCCTGGTCCTAGGGGAAGGACGGGGGGAGGTGTAGGGAAGAGGTCAATGTTAGCCAGGAAAAGTTTCTTAGACACACTGGGAAGGGAAGATGGAGGGAGTTTGGGAGCGGAGGAACAGGTAGTGGTTGTAGGAGATGTACGTTTGCTGAATTTGGGTGAAGGTGCATGGGCCGGAGGCTGTTGTGAGGTGGAGAGCTGTTGGGTGGGTGTGTGCCTGCGTTTGTGTACTTTGGGAGGAGGGCTCACGGACAAAATGGGAGAGGACACAAGGGATGTGTGAATGATAGTGGGGGTGGTGAGTGCATGTAAGCGGTGTGGTGATAGGCGTGCTGATGATGGAGGTAGTGGATGAAGATGTAGTGCATGCTGGTGTGAGTGGAGACAAGACAGGGAGAGAGGAGGAGGACGTGGAGGAGGGGGACACAGTGGAGGCAGTGGATGTTGGTGTGTCTGCATGGGGATGGTGCTTGTGTGAGTGCCTGTAGGATGTGTGGTGCTTATGTTTGCCATGTCCACTCTTTTGTGTTGATGAGTGTGCATGCTGGTCTGATGGTGTGCTTGGGATAGGCTGAGGTACAGGGGATTGGGTCTGGGTGGCGGAAGTTGGAGGGGGTAGGCTGGACACAGGGACAATGGCTGCCATCAGTGCTGAGGCCAGAGCCTGAAATGCTCTCTGTTGGGCCACCTGCCCAGAATGAATGCCCTCCAGGTATGCATTTGTTTGCTGCAAATGCCTCTCAACACCCTGGATGGCATTCAAAATGGTAGATTGCCCAACAGTGAGGGATCTCAGGAGGTCAATAGCCTCCTCACTGAGGGCAGCAGGGCTGACGGGGGAGGGGCTCAGGTGCCTGGGGTGAAGGAGATGCCCACCCTCCTGGGTGAGCGGGCACGGGAAACTTGATGAGGGGCTGCTGGGAGGGCGGTGCTGGTAGGGGGTGTGGCGGCTGTACCTGTTGATGCAGGGGGCACAGAGGTGCCTGCCACCGCACGGGAGCTCCCATCAGAGGAGTCGTCGTCGCTGGTGTCTGCTCCTGTCCCCGTTGTGGAGCTCCCCTGGCCCTCCGTCCCACTGGTGCCTTCTGACTCCGTTACTGCACCCTCGAGGACCATACGGGATGCAGCTCCCTCCTGCTCCGGTGCCACTGCTCCTCCGCGAGATGATGCTAATGCACGCAAGGACATGGTGACAAAACAAAAAGGGGGGGGGGGGGGGGGGGGGAAACAGAAGAGAAACAAAGTCAATGCATGCAACACCACTACCGTTGGCGGACACAACACACAGGAAGCAGCCCTATGCACTAGGCCATGCTATAAATTGTTTGTAGGAAAATCACCTGCCCATGGGGTACTATGCCTAACCCCATTTGCTGCACACCTGGAACCCACAGGAGCCTGACTGGTTGTAGATGGCCACTACCACTATTGGGGCTGGAGTGCCACAAAGTCTGCCTAACAAGGGAACTACCATAGCAAGTTCGTCCTGGCCTGGGGGAACCCACAGCCCACATCCCCCACCCAGACACCTCATAAAGCGCGCAGAGTCAGCTGAATGAGAGTGTACTCACCCCATTGTGGCTGCTGTGATGCCCTCAAGCGCCCATCCAACTCAGGATATGCCACCGCCAGGATCCGGTACATTAGGGGGGTCATGGTGCGACGGGCACCCCTTCCGCATTGGGAGGCCATCCCCAGCTGGGCCTCCGTCGTCTTCTTGCTCCAGCGACGCAGGTCCTCCCATCTTTTCCAGCAATGGGTGCTCTGTCCATGGTAGACCTCCAGGGTCCGCACACCCTTGGCAATGGCACGCCAAATCCCCTTCTTCTGGTGGGCGCTGACCTAGAGGAAAAGTGAAGTTATAATGGATGTTACTCTCACTTACATTTGTTCTCACACATTGCCCACAAACCTCCCACCATGGCCCAGACATACATGCACACACACCATCCTCACATGCTGGCCTGCCCCCGTCTCTTCCATCTATGACACTCCATACAATCAAGTGCCATCCACCATGCACACAGTGTATTTACCTGTTTGTCTGGAGGACCGCACAGTTGCGTGTACTGGGGGAGGACCCCATCCACCAGTTTCTCCAACTCCTCTGCAGTGAAGGCAGGGGCCCTTTCCCCAGACACTGTAGCCATTGTCTCTTCCAGACACAGGTCACAGCAGCACTTGCAGTGTAGGTCCTCTCCTGTTGAAGGTCAGGTATCAAGTGAGGGAACTGATGGGAAATGGCGGTCACGTCCGCGACAGTGCGTACCGTCACTGCCGGCGTACATCGACACTGGCTCCTGGAACCCATAGGGCCCAATGATAACCAATGCGGAATTGTGCCGCGGTCTTCGACCGCCTACTGCGACGGTGTACAACGACGGTGTACAACGACAGCGCAGTTACCTCATTTCCCCTTGTCCCACCTTACAGGTCAGGCAGCCGCCATTTCAGGGGGCCACATGGCAGGCCAAATAGCTGCGTCACACCTATGTAGGCCATGATTACGGACAGACAAAGGCACATAGTGAAATTGTAACGTTTGTGGTAAACAGCCTTGTGAAACCTATGTGGTATATGACCCTCTGCTCACCGTTCTCCTCCATAGGGCACGTCCGCTGGGGCAGGTGATGAGATGGCGGCATCCTCCGGTGTACAGATCCCTGGTGGACCTGTCGACAATGTAAGACACACATTATTATCACTTACAGACTTGATTGTGCAACAATCCAGGAACTGTGTGCCCAGATGGAGCCGGACCTGATGTCAGCTTTCCGCCATCCCACAGGAATACCCCTTCTAGTGCAGGTCCTGTCAGTACTCCATTTCCTGGCCAGTGGGTCTTTTCAAACAACAGTAGCCATGGCATCAGGGATGTCCCAGCCAATGTTCTCTAACGTGTTATCTGCCCTGCTGAAACACATGCGCAGCTACATCGTTTTCCCTCAGGTGGAGGATTTGCCCACAGTGAAAGGTGACTTCTATGCCCTGAGACATATCCCCAACATTATTGGTGCCATTGATGGTATACATGTGGCATTTGTACCCCCGCAGGAATGAACAGGTGTACAGAAACAGGAAAAGCTACCTTCTATGAATGTGCAGATGGGGTGTTTGGCAGACCAGTACATCTCCCATGTGAATGCCAAGTATCCTGGCTCAGTACATGACACTTACATTTTGAGGAATAGCAGCATCCCTTATGTGTTGGGGCAACTCCAGAGGCAACGTGTGTGGCTAATAGGTGAGCCTAAAGTCCCAACACAGTTTCATTTGGTGTCTGGGTATGGGAGATTCCCTAATGTTTGAAGG
Source organism: Pleurodeles waltl (assembly GCF_031143425.1). Classification (NCBI taxonomy): domain Eukaryota; kingdom Metazoa; phylum Chordata; class Amphibia; order Caudata; family Salamandridae; genus Pleurodeles; species Pleurodeles waltl. The sequence goes on from NC_090436.1 coordinate 301,871,702, forward strand.
ATGTCTAACAATTGTCCCTCGATATTTGCAGGTGACTCTGGTTACCCCAACCTGTCATGGCTACTGACCCCAGTGAGGAATTCCAGGACAAGGGCAGAGGAACGCTACAATGCGGCACATGGGCGAACAAGGAGGATACTAGAGCGCACCTTCGGCCTCCTGAAGGCCAGATTCTGGTGCCTCCATATGACAGGTGGATCCCTATACTACTCACTGAAGAAGGTGTGCCAGATAATCGTGGCCTGCTGTATGTTGCATCACCTGGCTTTGTGACGCCAGGTGCCTTTTCTGCAGCAGGATGGGCCTGATGGTGGTCTTGTGGCAGATGTGGAGCCTGTGGACAGTGAAGAAGAGGAGGCAGAAGAAGAAGATGTAGACAACCAAAACATAATTATTCAATACTTCCAGTGAGACACAGATAAGAGGATGGAACTGCTTCCCACATCTCATACTATTGTAGGACCTAGCATAAGTCTGCCTTTTTACCTCTGTGTATGGACCCTGACTTGTCACTTTGGCTTTCCATTTCACAGATCTGGGTCCCAATTTGTGCCCTCTGCTATGTTTACTGCTGGCCTACAGCTGTGTAACATTGGTATGTGAACAAGTACATTGACATTACTATATTTCAGAGATGTTGCAATTACACATTTGCGAAGGCACAGACTGCCTCCAGATTGTCTTGTGATTCAAGGGTGTTTATTTCTGTGCTAATAAATGGAGGGGGATGTGCAGTGGGCTGGGATGATGGTGGAGGAATGTCCATGGCAGAGTCCAGTCTCTTGGTCTCACAGGTGCATTGTCCAATGGGGCATAGGAAGAGGAGCAATGGCAGTTTAAGGTGGACAGGGTGACAAAGTGGGACAGAAGGGTGACATTCAGGAAGGTCTTTTTTCCTGGTGGGGGTCTTGGCAATGTTTTCAGTCTTGTTCCTGGATCTCAGGGACCGTTTGGGGGTGGTTCTCCTGCTGCAGGGGGTTGGGTGCTGGTGGCCTGTTGGTCCTGTGGCGGTGTCTTCTGTCCACTAGCGCCGGCGGAGGTGGAGGGCTGTTCATCGTCCAGGCTAGTGTCAGGGGCCCGTTTGTGTCCCACTGTGTTACTCATGGTGTTGACAAGGTCTGCTAGCACCCCTGCAATGGTGACCAGGGTGGTGTTGATGGACTTCAAGTCCTCCCTGATCCCCAGGTAGTGTTCCTCCTGCAGCCGCTGGGTCTCCTGAAACTTGGCCAGTACTGTGCCCATGGTATCCTGGGAATGGTGGTATGCTCCCATAATGTTGGAGAGTGCCTCGTGAAGAGTGGGTTCCCTGGGCCTGTCCTCTCCCTGTTGCACAGCAGTCCTCCCAGCTTCCCTGTTCTCCTGTGCCTCTGTCCTCTGAACCGTGTGCCCACTGCCACTGACCCCCAGGTGCCTGATTTTCTTGGGTTGGTGGGTTTGCCTGGGTTCCCTGTAGTGGTGGACACACTGCTGATTGACGTGTCCTGGGGAAAGAGGGTTGGGCCCGCTGGATGCTGTGCTAGTGTTTCCTGAGGGGGGAGGGTCTGTGGTGGCTTGTGACAGTGGCAGGGGAACCGACTGTCCAGAGGTCCCTGATGAGCCCGGCTGGTCATCTTGATCCAGGCGTGCAGAGCTGCTGTCATCACTGTGTGCCTCTTCTGTGGGGGGACTGGATATGTCTGGCACCTCCTATCTGGTGACGTTGGGTGTGGGTCCTGTTGGGGTGTAAATGCATAGTTTTAGTATCTGTGTGCCATCTTGTGCATTGGGTGAGGTACCCTCTATTCCTGTGCTTGCATCATTGTGTTTGCCCTTGTGGCAGTGGTTTCCAAACTTTTTCGACCCGTGGCTCCTTTGACCTATTGGCAGTTGGCTGCGGCTCCCAACTGTGTTTTTTTTTTTTGGGCGAGTGGGAAGGGGAGGAGGGGGGGTGCTTGTAAGCCCAGCCTCTGGAGTTCTTCCATTTCATTCCCTCAAAAATACTTGGTATGAACTATGAAGGTATTATAATCATAGATGTAGCAAAATAAAAAAATCTAACAGTTGTTTAATACAAAAAAAAAACTTTTATTGGTTAAGACGGGAACAGTGCTCTTCAGCACTGTGGTCTACATATGGATTTTCTCTAAAACTATGTTTTGTTCCTAAAAATTGCCTCTAGCACAGGGAGCTCTCCTTCAGGTCATTCGAGTTGTCAAGGAGCCCCTTTTGATATATAAGAATGCATCTCCACTAATCAGCTCTACTATGTTTCATTTTCAAGTACTTTACTAAAGTACTTTACTAAATGTTCCAGCAGCCACCATTATCTTAACACTGCTTCTGTCTCTTCTAGCATCTGATGGAGTAATTGTACTCTCCTGTCTCAGACCTTAGTATGTGTCTGCAGTCTCTGATTCCTTCTCACTATAGTCGTGTGTCACAGTTCGTGTCAATTCAGTTCTTATTATGGTACAAAACTCCGATGGAGGTCCACATAACACCATATCAAAAAAGTTAAAACGCAGTTAAGCATTAAACTTGTTGCATACTATCATAGTTATAAGAACTTATTCATACAATACAAAAGATGTTAAAAAGTCTTCCCACCAACTAACATTAACAAGACTAAAAACAGCGCCCTTCAGGATTAAATAACATATATTATTAAAACAATATAACTATTTCCTTTAAATTGACACTGTACATACTTAAGTCCAACACATGCCGGTGTTTATATCTCTGCATTGCTCATAGTTTGTGTTAACTGATCTGACAGATAGGAGCAATTCCTGTGCTATTTTTGCATGTCGCACTGCCATCTAGTGGTATAACAGGGAGTTTCATTTTAGCAAAACATATTTTTGAATGCCGGCTTGAAAAACGAAAGAAATTGCACTTGGAATATTGAGGCATTACATTGCGGCGCCCCTGGGTAGTTTTGGAGGCGCACCAGGGTGCCGCGGCACACAGATTGGGAACCTCTGCCTTGTGGGATAGTTGGTTTGGGGTCTGTGTGGGACACGCTTTGGTGACGGTGGTCCATGCATAGGTGTTGCATGCAGGGCCCTGGTATTGAGATGTGTGGGTTGTGATAGTAGGACATATGTGAGATGATGGAGTGATGGGAGTGAGAGTGGGGGTATGTGATGGTATGCAGGTGGGGTGGGCGGGGATATGGTAATATAGATATGACTCACAAGAGTCCAGTCCTCCTGCTACTCCTGCGAGGCCCTCGGGATGCATGATTGTCAAGACTTGCTCCTCCCATGTTGTTAGTTGTGGGGGAGGAGGTGGGGGTCCACCGTCAGTCCTCTGTACAGCAATCTGGTGTCTTGAAACCACTGAACGCACCTTCCCCCGTAGGTCTTTCCACCTCTTCCTGATGTCATCCTGTGTTCTTGGATGCTGTCCCACTGCGTTGACCCTGTCGACAATTCTCTGCCATAATTCCATCTTCCTAGCAATGGAGGTGTGCTGCACCTGTGATCCAAAAAGCTGTGGCACTACCCGGATGATTTCCTCCACCGTGACCCTGAGCAATGACAACAAGATGATGGATGGAATGCTTGAATTAATCTCAGCCACTGGAAATCACTTGGGCCACATCCCAATCCATTGTTTTTTTGCCCACCAGAGCACCACAGTTTGAACCCAGTCATATGCAAATCAGTCATGACCCTGCTACCCATAGGAACAGTCCAGCCCCAACGGTCAGACCAGGTCCACCCCAGACTGGAAACAAGCATCCTGGGATCAGTTTCGGGTTATCATCCCCAATCAGCCATGCTAGCTTGAATCCAGTGGCACAGTGTGCCCAGGACCCACATCTGGGTATACCAGGCGCACTTAGGGCAGCAAATGCTAAATTTACAGGGCGATAGATGAAATGCTTGAATTAATCTCAGCCACTGGTGATTATTTTAAGCCACATCCCAATTAATTGTTTTTTTGTCCAACACGCCTCCTAGGTTTGGACCCAGCCATTTGCAAATCTGTCTGGACCCTGCTCCCCATGAAACAGCCAAGCCCAAACTACCAGGCCAGGTTCTCCCTGAACCAGAAACAAGAATCCTGGGCCGAGTTTCAGTCCATCACTCCTCATCAGCCACGCTAGTATGAATCCAGTGGCAAAGTGAGCCCGGGTCTAACGTCTGGGCATACTCTGTGCACTTAAGGCGGTGTAGGAATCTGGCTTTCTATGCAGTGCACTAAAATGAAGTACACTGTGCAGAGTCCAGTGGCTCCCCAAAAGGATTGCACATGCAGAAATAGATAGGATTAGAGCCCTTTTCTGTGGTAGTGTGGGCGAGCAGCTAGGCTTATCAAGAAGTCGTGTTAAGCATTTGTTGTATTCAGAGAGGCAATTAATGAAACACACACTCAAAGAATTAATGAGACCAATTTAGAAAAATAACAGTTGCTTTTATATATGTTTGAACCAAAGAACTTTGTTATAAGGTAGGCAGTTTTTTAAATTAAAAACACTTTGCGGTTTGAAACATTTACACACTGCAATTTTCTGAGTCTTCAATGTTAGCCTATGGAAGGAAAACAAGAATTCAGTTTCTCATCTAACTACACAACTTACATCCCCTGTCTTCAGGGTTTCAGGCTATCACCGGGCAAGGTTCAGTTTGGTACCAAGTGTGCACCCACAGCGGCACGGGTGTGGCTGGGTGCCAAGGTCGAAGTCAGAGCCCAATGTTAGTCAAAGGAGACTGGTGGGGATGGGGGGGGGGTTTGAGGACAGAAGACACATGGCTCCCAGATAAGTACAGGATGTGTCAGGTTGTTCTCTATGGGGTGAGGCAAGCACCAGGGGTGCCACAAGGCAGCACCAAGATACACCCTCAGTGGCACAGGGACGGCTGAGTGCCCAATGCTATCCAATGGAGACAGGGGGTATCCCCTGCAGTGCTGTTTACAGGTAAATAGAGAGTAACACGAAGTGGGCACTCCTACTAGTTTACCTGCCAGTTCTGCTGCCAAAAGTGGCGCCAGGAACTGGGGTTCAGCGGTCAGCCTTGTCCACCATTTGGAGAGGCTTGGGTCACATTTCAAAGGTGGCAAGTCCATTGAAACTCCCCGCCCTGGAATGTCCATCCTGCCTGGGGGAGAATATCACAGCTCTGCTCAGAGCAGGCCTTTGTTCTGAGCCCTCGCGAGCATTGGTTCTCACCTCAGGGGGCCAGAACTCTGTCTAAAGTGGCTGTACTGGTTCTGACCAGTCAGTGCCCACTCTAGGAGTTGGTAGGTTTTAAGGGGGCACCTCTAAGGTGCCCTCTGAGTGCATATAATAATAAATCCATCACTGGATTCCGTGAAGGTTTATTAATATGAGGTGTTTGATACCAAACATCCCTATCATCAGTGAAGCCATCATGTAGCTGGGGAACTCATAATGACCTGTGTCCAGCACATGTACGCAAAATGGCTGCACTGTTCACTTACTGTCTGAGAATCAACAAAGACATAGCAGGTGCACATCTGCTCATGCAAGTGTGCCCTCGCGTGTAATATAATGCACCCTGCCTTTAGGGCTGCAAAGCCTGCCAGACAGGTGACTTACATAGATTGCATGCAGTGTGCAGCGGACAAGGCACACAGGCTGTGTGCCATATCGTGTTTTCATTTTAGGTCTGCACCAAGAAATGCAACCTTCGAAGGCAGCACTGTGTGCACTTAGGTGAGAGTGTCCGGGGGTGGGGGGCACAATCTGTGTTGCAGCCCTCAGGGGCCTTGCTTTAGTACCCCATGCCCTAGGTACCAGGGGTATCATTGACTAGGGACTTACAGTGGCAACTAAAGGTTTGCCAATTGGAGAAAATGAATGCACAGTTTTAGGGAAAGATATCTGGCACTTGGGAACTGTTTATCAGGGACCCAGTGCACTTTCAGTCAAAATTGCATCAGAAACCAGGCAAAAAGTGTGTGTGTGTGTGGTGGTTGGGGATTGGAGGGGGTGGGTGGGTGTGACCATGACAAAAGAGGCACTTTCCTGCATGCGGCAAAATCAAAAATAAGGTGATAGGTGGAATGGCGGCAAACAAAAAAAGAATGTATTTAGGCCCAGATCTGTGACCGGGGTGAATGTTTGACATTGTTCAGTATTCCGTCCATCATCTGTTCTTTTGGCATTTGTCACTGTAAGTCGGAAGGGTATGCCCCAGATGTGGGTTCCATGCTCGCTATGCCACTGGCTTCAGATTAGCCTGGCTGATGAGGGGTAATAGCCTGAAATTGGTCCCAGGATGCTTGTTTCCTGTCTGGGGAGGACCTAGCCTGGCAATTCGGGCTTGATTGTTCCCAGTGGGGAGAAGGGTTAAGACTGATTTGCATATGGGTCCAAACTGGAAACATTGCGAGCATAACAATGATGGATTTAGGCCCAGATCTGTGACTGGGGGTAAATGTTTGACATTGCTCAGCATTCTATCATCTTTTCTTTTTGCTCTTCCACTCTATAGTGGCAGACTGGGAGCTTGTTTTACCTTGTCCCACTCAGGATAGAACAACAAGTGCTGCAGTCCCTGAGGGACACAACTTTACAGGCCCTGGGTACCTCTAGTACCATATATTCTAAACTTAAAAGTAGACTAGGCTATGCTAATTGGGTATAAGCCAATGAAACATACACCATTTTAAGGGTCAGAACACATACACTGAGTCTTGATTAGCAGAGGTCACAGGATTTCAGAGTCATTACATCAGTGCCTAGTAGTCAAAATGGGGGCGAACCTGCAAAAGGCCTTTTTCCTTAAACGGGGGCACAAAAGTCTGGTACAGCACACAAGTACTTGAAAAGCATTTTAAAGAGATGCAAAGTATTTGAGGGTAGACATGCTTAGAGAGTTGCCATAGGAGGAGGTAGATGTGAATGGTTTTAGATCCCAGGTTCTCTTTATTTGTGGTGCTTGTTGATGTACTCAGGTGGGCAGTGCATGGTGTGACTTGATTGTGCACTACCTTCAAACGCCTGTTTCAGTGTTGTAATTTTAGGTTTTATCAACACCGCTGTTCAGTAAGAAACTGGTACGATAGTGCAGTGGCAGTTATGTAGGGTTCTTATTTTGCAGTAACATACTTTGATGTTTTTTGTTTCAATTCACCACTGGGTTGGATCTTCATTGTTATGTTTTAACTTGCTGTCCACTTCAGTATTGCAACCAACTGCTCTACTTGCCCGTTGAGAGGTGATCGACAACACAGTGATTGACTCCCTGTGCCTGAGACGACAGAAATAGGGATCTGTGGACTTCCCAGCCCCTCCCTTACTGAATGACTTTTGCTGGATGCGGAGAGGAAAGAGAGGACCATTACAGGGTGAAATCTGCTGCTCCTGGAGTTTCCCACTGGTGACTGCTACTGTTACATTGGTACTAGGAGGGGGGAGTTCAACTAGCGATATTTGATGATAGGGAGGTGTGTGGCTGCCCCCTTCCAGTCTGTTGAAAACCCCTATTAGTGAATTAGCGGGGATCGCTGCTGAGAGTACATTGCCTCCACCCCCACCAGGGGGTGACTGAGGCTCCACTAGAAGAACCTCGACTGCAAGCCTCACCTCGTTGGGCAGTTGGGGTATACAAAACCCCAAAACACACCGCTCGTTGTTGGGGACCCCTAGGACTGCACCACTCAGTGCACAGCAAAGCAAACTACAATGGGTAAACCCTCCAGAAAAATTTGCCTGATTGTATGAGCGCTGCCGTGGAGGGAGGTCCTCCATCCCTATCGGGTGCCAGGATGATGTTACAAGTCTGCACACATGACGGACACACTGGTTTAACACTGGATAACATACTCCAAGCTATAGCCACATCCAGAGGAGCGTTGAGAGTCCAAGATAGATGCTAAAGTCACAGACATGGGCATCTTGAGAGATGACCATAGACGTCGTTCAGAGTGAGTCGGCACCACTGAGAGGACTCTAGAGGACCCTAACCCTGCAGTAACAACCATTCAAGGCCGTTTATCTGTTATGGAGAACAGGGTAAAGATGCGGGAGGTATGCGCTGAAGACATGGAGAACAGAAAGCGAAGAAACAACATTCGAATTGTGGGACTCCCAGAGCACATTGAGGGACTGGGAGCTGATATGACTGCCTTCCTTGAAGCATTGTTCCGCACGGAGGTCGAACCTGAGCGCCTCTCCCTCTTCTATGCACTTGAGTATGCACACCGTGTGCCTTTTTGACCCCCCGCCACAGAGAATGGGCCAGAGTCAAGTGGTGGCCAGAGTCCTCCACTTCAAAGGCTGAGATCATATTCTCTCCCAAACTCGACTCAAAGGCGATATCATGGTGGACAACAGAAAGGTGATGATATTCCCAGACTTCACAAAAGAAGTACTGCAGCAGAGAGCATTCCTTTACAGAGGGCAAATGAAAGCTGAGAGACCTAGGTATTAAATATGCTATGTTATTCCCGGCCTGACTCCGGGAGACTCACGCTGACACTGTGCTGTTTATTTACATCACCGCCCCAGCTTTGGGAATGGATCGAGCAACTCCCATAACCTGGCAGCAGCTTCGGGTTGGGACAAAACGCAATGCAAAAAGAAGACTATGAAGAACACCTAAGACTGGCATGAACATGGCACCATCTCGCTTGCAAGTACTGCGGGAACGCCAGAGGGCAGTGGAGGTAGTAGAGGCTATAAGCAGAACAGGCTCTGAGTAGGCCTCAGAGCTGGGAGACGATGACTAGGAGAATTCTGACTCCGAGCGTATTTCCGTGTCCTCCCTGGGAGCTGATGTTTCCCTTCCACAAGTTACCCCGGAACACCTGATGAGATCATTTAAACACACCAGCATGTGAGGTGGGGTGTTGATTCTGCGGGAGATAGGAGAATATGAGTAGAAACAGCATCAGAACGCTCCATCAGGAAGCGATCTGCTGAGGTGAAACAGGTTCTTCATACTCATTTTACAGCAATTCCTGGTTGGTGCGGCGCGAGCCAGAGTGCGTTCTCTAGGGCACCATCACCTCCCCCTTTGAGTAGTGTTAATGCGTGGGTATGAAACGTGCGAACAGTTGCTAATTGGCTTGCTAGTTTGGATACGGGTGACTTCACTAATTGTCTGGGAGTTGGGAAGTTATGGAATGTCACTTGTTTGTATACTGGATCTGCATTGGGGTTCTTCCCTGCCTGTCACTGCCCCTTGGGCACAATGGACCTACACATGCCGAACACTAACCTGTGTCTTGAGGATGAGAACTCTTGAGCTCCCTTTTAAGACTTTACTATGGTTATCACTTTAACTTATAATTTTATCAGTTGGAACGTCAGAGGACTGAATAGTATGGCAAAATGGTACATGGTACACACTTACTTAAGGAGGAGGGGTGCACATATATCCCTGTGTCAAGAAACCTAACTGACTGCCCCAGAGAGGGACAGACTCCTTAAAAAAAAGAGATGGCGGGGACAGATATATGCAACCACATATTCCATATTCTCGTGAGGTATATTGATCTGGATCCGGCCTGGGGTCCCCTTTCAGAAGGTAGGGGAACTAATCGACCCGGCAGGGAGGTATGTCGTACTCTCCGGCCAACTTGAAGGCCGAGACCAGATGTCTGTCAGGATATATGCCCCCAATACAGATCAGAGCAGCTTCTACGATGCCCTCTGTAATACAGCGGCAGCTCTTCTGACACACCCTATACTCTTGGGTGGGGATTATAATAGTGTAACAGACCCTGTCCTTGATAGCTTCTACCGGCCCCTGAGAAACTCCCCGGTTGTGCGATTGCCCCAGACATTCCAGACCTGGCAAACATGATGGGGTTTAATTGATTCTTGGCGACGATTCAATCCCACTGTCAGGGACTACTGATTCTTCCCGGGAAAGCAAGACCTTCATGTGAGGTTGGATGCATTCCTTTCTTCCCCAGATATCCAGATATCCATAGATTAGTGCGCCACACGGAATACCTCTGTTGCATAGTTTCCGATCACAACCCGATACTACTTACACTGGAGTGGTGTAGAGAACAACTGGTCATTCCAGATTGATGCCTACGAGTAGAGACCCTAGACGATCTGGTGTTTAACCAATCCAAAAGGTGACACAATTAGGTACTACTTCGCAAATAATACTCACTCCTACACCTCCATTCTCAATAAGTGGGATGCCTTTAAGGCGGTCATCAGGGGTAAATGCATTGCAGAGGTGGTGGGCGTCAGGCGCACCCTGCTGCGTGATCTGGAAGCACAAGAAAAAGCTGTTACGGGCATTGAGAGGGCCTGCCCTGGACACAGGGAGCTCCATCAGCAGCATTTGTAGGCAGTGAAACGCCTAGCAGTTTATATGGAAAAACTTAGATGCTTCGACTATTAGGAGTAACATAAAAGGACACAGGCCAAACGTGATAAGGCAGGTACGCTATTAGCGTGGCTAGCAAAGCCAAATCCCAGAGACTCCTTTATACTAGAAAGAGATACAGCCGCGGGTGAACCCATCTATGGACAAAATAAAATTAACCAGCGATTTGAGGACTATTACACTACACTGTATGCTCCCCTGAACAGCCCACATCAGGAAAACCTGGGTAAATTTTTGGGACCGTGGTACTACCTAGACTGAGTGCCAAAGACCCAGAGGAGCTAGGAGGTCCCAAGATCTTGCAGGAAGTTGAGACGCCATCAGGGCCATGGCACAGGGAAAAGTGCATGAGATCAATGGGCTCTCTATAGAATTTTATGAGAAGTAGCTCCTAAGCTGGTGGACCTATATGCGACTGACAAAGAAGCTGGTCGCCTGCCCACTACCATGGGGGAAGCCCTCATGATTCCCCTACTGAAGCCGGGCTGATGTCCCTGAAATGTAAGGGCGTTTCGAGCACTATCCATGCTGAACATGAGTTAGAAACTCCTGAGCAAGATTTTGTCCTCATACCTGCTCCCCCCCACATGCCCACAATTATACAGTCAGTTCAAAATGGTATTATTCTGGGCAGGAAACAGCCCTGAACATCCGCAGACTTTTTTCCCTAATGGATACGGAGGGCCCAGAAGAAGATTGGGCCATAGTAGTCTCCATAGATATCGAGAAAGCATTTGTTAAGTCTCAGATGGGACTATTTATATCAGGTGCTAGACTACATGGGACTAGGAATGGGTTTCCTCCAGTGAACTAGGCTTTTATATTCAAACCCAATAGCGCAGGACCGCACTGGCAAAGTAATATCCAATCCTTACATGATGGGACTGGGCACCAGACAAGGCTGCCCCCTTTCCCTCCTATTTGCTGCAGCGGTCGAACCACTGGCCTGTAGAGCACAAATGGGAATAACACATGGAGGACTGACTTGTGAGCTACGTCTCATAACATTGCATTATATGTCAATGATATGCTGCTGTTCCTTGACAATGCTGAAGAAGGCCTGCCAGGAGCATCAGCATTCCTGGAAAAGTTTGGTACCCATTTGGGCCTGTGGATCAACTGGCTGAAGTCGCTCCTATTCACCCTGAACAGTCAGACACAGCATCTACGGGATTTACACAGTTTAAGCTAGGAAGGCTCCTGCATGAAAAACCTTTGAGTTAAAATTTACCACAATCATAGGGACATCATGGATGGTAATATTAGGGCAGTGGTTAGGGCATTTCTTACTGGTGTAGCCTTCTGGACCCCTTCCCCATTGTCTATAGCTGGTATAATCGTCATTGCAAAAATGCTAACACTCCAGCGCCTACTCTTTTTCTTCACTACAATACCATTGTTGATCCCCCGGAGTATCTTCAAGGAACTCGACTCACTATTAGTACAATTCGACTGGGGCAAGGTTAGGCATTGGGTAGCCATGTCCAAACTACAGAGGCTCAAAAAGATGGGGATCTGGAAGCCCTGGATTCCTAAATATACTACTTAGCTGCCCAGCTCCAATTACTTAATAAGGGGATGCACTTGAGGCTTAACACTGGGGTGGAAGTACTAGGGGAGATTTCAGAGTTGCGGATATTGCTCCAGCTATTGTTAACCCCCAAACGCCCTATGGTGGGAGGAACCATGGAACTGCTGACAATTCAACGATGCTGGCAATGCTGCCTCCAGCGCACGAATACCCCCGGACCCTACTCACCCGATCTCCCGTCACAGAACCTGATAACACTTGATCCAAGTGGGGCCCGGAGAGGCCTAGAAGGTTGGTCCTCCTGGGGTATAACGTTGCTAGGGGACCTGTACAGAGAAGGTGAATTATCGCCATTTGAGGAACTCTCACACTTTTGAATTACCTTCATGTTCAATTCCTACTACATTATGAAATTGTGCTGAAGATGCAGGACCACTGGGGCAATGGGTCAGCGGAACCCCCAGTACACCATAGTGGCCGGGTACTCAGTACAACCTCAGGCAAAAGCAGAGCAGTTACACTCCTATTTCAATCGTTATGAGATAACATTAATGTACCACTTGAGGAGGTAAGACTCAGGTGGGAGGAAGGCATGGCGGCCACAATCACAGAACCGCACTGGCCCTCAATACCGGCCAATACATACACTGTACACTGCAATGCTAGGTTTAAACTCATCAATTATTATTTTCTACATAGGGCGAACCTCACACCGAAAATCATGCAAATGTTTGGCATGATGTAAGGAGGGGGGTGCAGAAATGCTCCACATGGTCTAGAGCTGCCCTAAATTGAGGGGATACTGGACAGATGTAATTAAGTGTGTGAACAGTGTTACAGAACTGTAACTAGTCTGCCTGCTGGGGGGGGATTTCCACGAGCGGCCAAGTACAAGCTTACCTCTAAATTTGTGGACTTGCCTTTAATACTAGCTAAGAAGAAAAGCCAATTCTGCCCCACGGTTACACAAATGGAAAGATGCTCGTATTACGTGAGCAGGCTATGAAAGAGCAGTGTTGTTTTAAGAGGGGATGCAGCACAACTGAGAAGGCCAAAGCGTGGAAGACCCTCTTAGAGTGCCTGAAAGAGCCTGAAGATTACTTCTCTGAAGTTCTTTGATATCAACCACAGAAATAGGGGAGTCAATCACTGAGATTCACACGGAGGGGGAGGTATGCAACATGGACACGAGCAATATAAAATGCATAGCAATCTAATGCTGTAGTGGAAAATCAAACACAACTAGAGTTTGACAGTGATATGAGGCAGGGAATGGGGCAGTCAAGAAGGGTGGGGGTGTGGGGAGTTGTACCAGTTCTTTTTTTATGCCTGAGGGTGCTGACAGTCACACAATGTTCTTCACTGTTTCAACATCTATTTGTGATATATGTCTTCCTGTTTGCTACATGGGTAAAGGTATGGAGCATTGCTTGCTGCAAGAAATGACCACTAGCCCACCTCACATTAATTGTTTATCTGTGTATGAATAAAATGAATAAAAGTTTGTTAAAAATGTTTTACTTGCCTTTAACTGCCCATCACATACTAACCCAAGCATATTTCACATTAAAGTATCAGATTCCCTCCTTTTCATAACAAATGACTCAGCACATTAATAAATACTGATGTTTGGCAACCTAAATGCACAAACTATCAGGGAAATAATCTTAATTTCAACACGAGAAAAGTGTGCACTAGAAGAAAGATTCCTTTGCCCAAACCCGAAAGGAAGACTGTTATGATCACAAAAGGAATAGACAGGACTTCCTTTAAATTGCTCATTTGGACGCAGCACATTTGATTATCACATTATACACGTATGGTAATAAATCATTTACAGTGTGATCCCAAAGAAGTGCCTTACGTGGAGCATTTCCGATATTCACTAAGAAAACAGAGTTAAAAGGGTATTATGCATATCAATGTTAAGTGCCTCTTTTTTTGCTATGCCAGTACATTCTCATCCTGCCCTAGAAAACCACTTGGTGCTCCAGTGCTGAAACCAACACAAAGCTCTTAGAAATCCTAACCTGAACATCCAGGACTTAGCTCTGCACTCAACTCGTCCAGAACACTTCAATTCAGACCAACACCAACTTAACCCTGGATTGCAGCATATCCCCCTGCTACTTAAGCACACATCCTTACCACTTTGCCAGTAAAACGAACAAGAGATACCCTGAAATACTGGTGTCAGTGCTGGAACATCACAAACAGTTCTGCCAGTATTCTTAAGTTTGATCTTTAGGATAGCATCTTGGTTTGGGCACTGAAAAACTGAATCCTGGAAAACAGATCCTCAACTAAGAAAAGCTTGACTCAGTAACACTATGAACGATAACACTAGGAAACACTGTGGGAGGGAATGGGAATACATCACAGCACCATGGAGTGAGAGGAGACATCATTAACTTACTTCTTCTTTAAGGTAACATTTCTAATTGTTTTTTTATGACAGCCTATTAACTTCTAAACTACTCACTCACAACTTCAAATGTGAAAAAAGCATTTAAATGTGTGCTGTCATAGACTGGAAAAGAAGCTAAAAAACGTGCAATTTTTCACTGCCCTTATAACTTCGCACATAAAAATAGGCATCAATAAATGTATTTGTTGCTTTGGGAAAAATAAACTGCATTCATCGCCCTTTGCATCTAATATTTAGAACGTTTTAAGACTTGTGGAAATCATAGAGCTTAAAAAAAATGTTTAAATCCAAAGTCTCAAATCTTCATGTCTGGACTCACAAAGAAAATACTACAGCAAGTGACAGGGTAAATTAATGCAAACGCTTCCTGATACGTATAACGAGGAAGTCCGACATTCAGATCTATATCCAATGTCGCAGGTTAAGCAAATTGCTCCTCCATACTGTACAAAGTACAAAACAGAAAATCTCCAAAAACATCAGCAGTGTGCTGTCAAACTAAAATCAAGGCCTGGAGTCCTGCTTGCTATTTCAGCTATATACACCAAGCTGTGCAGACTGGTTCCAGGGTCCTCTAGTAGCTGGCACAGCACCGTTGTTATCCCACCACAGGAGCACTACTCTACAGGGACCTCTAGTAAACACTTGTGATACTGTACCTTTGTAAACTCCAGGGCTAACACCACATGCCAAGGACCTTTTAAGCCGAGAGTAAGCGTACGCCCTCTTGTATACTTTTAGTATACCTACTTACTATACTTACTTACTGTGGGCTTAAAGCCATTTCATTTGCTTGTTTCAGTGTCATTTAAAAATCCTTCCTTGCTAGTGGTCAGTCTTGCCTCTTTGTCCCTCCTTTTTCTATTTGGTAGCAGGGACCAACTACTGTATAATTAGGCTTTGTCCTGTTTATCTCTCCTTCAGATAACTTTTTTTTCTTTGTTTCATGCTCCTGTTCGCTGTAGCTTCAGTTTTAATTTGCAGAGCACTCTTGCTCTCAGCTTAGCTTCGCTTAAACAAGGCTGAAAATCAAGCTGTTATCTTGGTGACATTTGCTCTTTGTGGACTCTCTGCACTGAATGTGACTGCATGCGGTCCAGTGGTGGGAGGAAGGAGCACCCCGTTTTTTTTTCCTCCAGCGTTCACTGTAGATGTGACACTTTATCAGTTTGTCCAGTTTTGTTGATGTTACTTTGCCTGCTCTGTTCTCTGGAAAGCCTGTCGGGTCAGAGTCATTAACCTGTCATCAAGGTGAAGCCTGAGCTTTCTTTTCCTTCTTGGTAGTGCTATTTGTTGATGTATTTTGAAGGGCAAGGGACAGAGTTTTGGGACTGCACCATCTGCAGATAATCCTTTGTTACAGATTAACGCTGTATTGTGACTCGGTGTCACCGTTTTAGAAACCAATGAAACGTTGTTCAGTCTAGAGACTGGAATGGTCTGTCAGAGGGGACTGCAATGAGTTCTCGTATTACTGTAATAATCCTGAATGCTTTTTACATTTACTATTGGTTTAGAAATCGATCTTTTATGTTCAACGGTCTGTTCACCTTCAAATCTTAACATGCTGTTGTAGGAAGCTGGCCTGGTGTGTGGTAGGTACCAAGGTACTTACACCTTATACCAGGTATCCCCTCTTAATGAAGGGTAGACAGTGTCTGGAAGCCAGGCTCTCAAGAGGTAGCTGTGGATGGGCAGCCAAAGGCTTATCTAGTAGACATGCAAAGCTCATGCAATACCACTGTAGTCACATAGCACTTACACACATGAAAGAAAACACTCAGTTGTACAAAAATAAAGGTACTTTATTTTTGACACAGATTTTCCAATATCACTAGACAAGTGACCCATCCTTAGGAGGTAAGTAATACATTAAATAAATATATATATTAGCAATCAGAAATAGACATAGAAAAGGTTAGAAAACAGTGCAAACAGTTATAACCAAAAATGACCCTAGGAGGAGCACACACCATATACTAAAAAAATGGAATGCCAACAAGGTACCCCCAGCTACGTAAGTAAAATGTGTAGAGGGGAGCTGGGGTATTAAAAAACCACAAAGTTAAGTACCACAGTACCGCCAGTGAGTAAAACCCTGGATTTTCCCCCAAACCACCCAAAAGGAGGAAAAGAAGAAAAAGAAGACACCCAGAGAAGTCTGCAACGAAACCAGCGGTGGATTCCTCAAGAAAGGAGACCTGTCAAGAGAGGGGACCAAGTCCAAGAGTCACAGTAGAGTCCAGGAGAAGTAGGAGGTACTACCCACCCAGCTGTGAATGCAGGAGTTGGTCGACGGCTCTCAAGAACAGGTCAGCACTGCAGCACAGAAGCGGGAGAAGAGTTCCAGAAGGATGCAGAAGATGTCCCACGCCAGAAGGAAGATTGCACATGGGTTTTCTGCAACAAGCCTTGGCAAAGGCAAACTCCCAAGACACATAAATGCCCCCACTCACACACCCAACACCCACAAGCATTCCACACACACACCTTCACCCAAGACAACCACAAAGACACAGCTTACGACCACTCCCACTGCCAAACCATTTTCCCATGACCGCCCCTGTGTGCCAAAGAAAAGTTTTGTGTATGAGTTTTCCCTGTTCCCTACCCCTCTCATACCCCGTGAGACCCCGGAGCCCTCTGTGTCCATACCCAAGTCCAGCCCTTCCACCTAAAAGTCCTCTCCTGCCACCCCTGCTAGTGCCCCTGCCCCTCCCTCTGCAAAAAAAGTTAAACCCCACCACCAAAGCCCCCCCCTCCCAATGCCAGATTCAAGGATCCCCCACCCAAACACAAACTCAAGGACTACGTCCCAAGCCCAAACCCCCATCCCTCCAACCACACCCCCCTCACCACTTAAGTGCCTGCCTGCCCCCTTGATACTCCTACCCTGTGGAGGTCATTTTGCTGCCAGGAGTCAAGTTGGGGCTCAGTGAGGTGCCTAATGTGCCTTTGGCACCTCGGACATTGGACTTGTCTATGGGCTATTATGTACATACTTAAGTATTTCCATTTATTTTGGATAATTAATACATCAGGGCCAACTAGATGTTAGCATCCATCGAACACTACTTGTCCCACCTTTCTTTCTCCATGTCAGATTTGTGCTTGTGATCCTTAGTTTATGTGTGTGACGCGTGTGTGTGTTGGCTGTGCGTGCTGTTGTGCATGGCCTGCATGTGTGTGTGAGGCCCTGGCATCAGATCCGCTGTGATGGGTGTGTACTGTGTGTGTGATCTAATTGTGTAGTCACATGCATGTGTGTAGCTATATTGTGTATTGTTCGTGGTGCGATGTGTTATGTTGGTGTTGTGTGCCATTGTGTGTTTTTTGTGTGTGCGTTCATGTGTGGTGTGGGTATGGTGTGACAACACATTCGTTGTATGGGTGTGTGTCCTTGTTGGTTGGTTGTGTGGTGTTATGGCTTGTGTGTATGTGTTGTGATGTGATTTGGAGGTGTGCAGTGAGAGTGGTTGGCGAAGCGTATGTGTAGTTGCGTTGTGATGTGGTTGTATGAGTCAGTGGTATTGTGTATGGATGTGTTTGACAGTGGAGGTGTGTGTGAGTTGTTGTGCACAGGTCACATGTGTGTTGGCCATGGTGTGTGTAGTTTGCGTTTGCATGTGTGTGTGTGCGTGTATGTTGAGGTGTGTGTGTGTCTGTCATATGGGTGTGTGGGTACGTGTATGTGTGCCCGTCGCAAGGCGTCCCAGCTGTGTGTGCTGCGTGTGGGTGTGTACTAACGCCTTTCCCTCCAGTGCGGGCTAGGTGTGTGTACTTACAGTTGTTGTCTTTGTCGCTGGATCTGGAGGCGGCGTACAAGTGGGAGCAGTGGGAGGACTTCGAGTTCTGGTTCCATGGAGGCTCCGGTCAGCTCTGTGTTCCTTAAGGTGAGTGTTTCCGCCACAGTTTTGATGGCGGTGCAAACGCGGCAGAAACCTTGGAGGTGCGCAGCCTCATAATATGTCGGGCGGAAACATGCTCCCCGCCGTCTGTGGCGGTCAGACCACACTGGGCAGTACGAACACCACCGCCGCCACCATGACAGTCCAGAGACTACCAAACTCGTAACCACCTATGTCTCCAAAGCTCCTGGCGCGACTATCTAACCTGTCCCAACAGCTCTCTAGTTCGCAATACCACCTCTTTAATTTTTCGTGCTATAACTTATTACAGGAATCCAAGCCTCCCAACCCCATGCACACACTTAATTTCTCTCTTCTTCACAACTTGGATGAGCTGCAGTGAGCTCCGTTTTCTGCTGCATCAAACAGCTCTCCTCACTATCACGATTCATACCACTTCTGTCCCGCTCTCCGACACCAGTCTTTCCCTTGTTTCTGATGGCTGTGTTTAGAAGCAGATGCTCCTGGGCATATTCATTCCTCATGCTGATCAGTCTCTTCGCTGGGGATGTTGCATGTCCCTTTCCAACTCAGAATGCCATAGTTTCGATTCTGATACAACTCTAGCACACATTACAACAATTCAAACAGGCACTATATTATCAGAGTTGGTCCATCACTGTCAGAATTGGATTTGTGAATGATACACTGGGAGGACACACAAACACCTTAGGGTACGCAGATCACAAAGCAAGGTTAGGTAGTTCACTTATCATAGCTGCCAAGAGACTTGCTGTGTTTGTCTCATTTAGCCAGTTGTCATCATAGCCTTTTAGCCAACATCACTATGCACATATGTCATTTAAATGCAAACTCGAAAAGTGAAACTACAAGTCACAAAATGCAACAGAATGAAGGTTAAAAAATCAGAACTAGAAGTAGTGTCACACATGATAAAGGGTTGTCTGGAAGCAACACTTAAATAACAAGCACCCTTTCTAACTACAAGAGGTAGGAAAACTAAAGAAGCACAGGAGTCACCAGGATTTGGGAGAGTGGAGGAGACGGAGAGCGAAAGGAGAAAAGTGGTGAAAGAAGAAGAAATTGGCGGGACAAAGGAGGAGAGAGGTTTGAGTTGAGGAGGGGAGTGAGGTAAGAGGCAAAAGGGTGGGGAAAGCGGAGCGAAAGAGAGAGGGGTGAGGGTGAAGAGTTAGCGGGTACAAGCTAGACCACGGAGAAAAGTTAGAAGAGAGGGAGTAAATACAACTGGAGCAAGAGACAGTGAGAGAGACAGGCAGGAAGGAAGTCAGTGCCGAGTACAGACAAAAGTACAGGGGAAGATTAAATGATGGAAAAGAGTAGACAAATGAAGGGGCGAAGAGACAGAAAGGGCGGAGCAGTTCAAGTGGTGGAACGAATAAGACAAAAAGTGTGGACATGAGGGGTGACAGAAAAACAAAAAATGCATAAAAGGAATGAGGGGTCAGGAGTGGGGACACAATAAAAGGGAGAGACTGGGAAGCAACAGGAGAGGCTCCAAGGTTCAACGTACAAATACTCTGTGGCTCACAGGACCAGGTTTGATATCTATTATCCACATCACCTCTATTTGATGGTTCTAGGCTCTTGCTGTTCTTACAAGTTCGGTTTTAGACCATCAGCTATGACAATAGGGTGCAATTCATTGACAACAGGTCCCTTTTTAAACCATCACCTTTTAGATTATGGCGTCATTCACTGACAAAGTGTCATTCAAAGTGTCACACATAAGCCTTGAACTGTCAAACAAACACATTGCACACATGACAATACCACACACAGGGCAACTGAAAATGTTACAGCTGTGTACAAGCTTGGACTGGCCGTACCGGGCATCAAGCGTTTCCCTGAGATGCTGGAAGAGTGGGGGCTGCTTTTGATACTGAAGGCAGGTTGCTTAGCAGTGCAGCAGTTTTAAAAGCACTGCATAGTTCCTTGTACATCCAACACCTTTTAGGCAACAATAAAATTGCCAAGGTAACTCTGGTGATTAATGTACTTGCTGAAGAGAGATCAGAATGTTGTCTAGTGGCACTTTTGACTGATCTAAGGTTGTGCAGAGGATTATTATGCCTGCTGCAAAGAACGACTACTATGCAGATCACAGAACAGTATTTTATGTGCTATTCTCAGTACTCAGTACTGCTTTTCTCACAGAGATAATTTTGTTACTATGCAGTTCAAAAGTTACAATCACAATCTAGCACAGTGAGCTATGAACTGCCGTCAAAGAGCTGCATACAAACTACATGGTACAGGTTAGAAAGTTATGTTTTTCCCAGTCCTTTATAATCTGAATTGTACTAAAAAGGGTTTGTTTGGGTAGAAACAAATTCTTATTAATAAAGCCAATCCTCATCACTATGTTACGTTCTCAGTCCTGAGTGTATGCTTCGTCAGATCAAGTACTCTTAAAAAATATCTATCAGTATAGATGACATTGTAATCCCCTTTGCTTTATGTATCATTTTCTATCCATTTATTTACACATGTATGATTCGTTGTCTTTGTATGTGTGTGTGTGATGTAAAGTGCACCGACACCCTACACTGGTAAGAGATGTGCTATAAAATCAATTAAATACATATAAGAGAGTGGGGATATGGGTAGGTAAGAGGCACTGTGAGAGGATGAGAAAGTGGGACTCACTGAGCAGCCCCAATACAGATAACTGTACAGTACACAGGGATATGACCATTTTTACAGCCCCCTTCTAGTGGTCTGGCTCACTTGCTCACTACGTATCCAATGGGGGCTGGTCTGACAAAATTTACCAGGGGTGCTTTTGGTTCCCAGTCCGGCCTTGGCTGTACAGGGTTCAGAGAGAACTTCATCTGAAGAGGCAGCACAATTGCTTTTTCAAAGTCTGCGGGGAAAGATCTAGAAGAAAATAAGAGACTCACTAATCTGCAGGGTGCAGGAACAAAGTGGAAAATATGGGTCAGGCATGGCTCATTGAGGAAACTAAACTTAACAGTATCATGATTTTCATCGAGCTCCAGGTGGCCCGTCAGCACAATGCCCTGGCCTTCGAGCTCCTGAGTGGGCTCGGAAGGGGCACCCTCCGTGTACTTTGCA
Source organism: Pleurodeles waltl (assembly GCF_031143425.1). Taxonomy (NCBI): domain Eukaryota; kingdom Metazoa; phylum Chordata; class Amphibia; order Caudata; family Salamandridae; genus Pleurodeles; species Pleurodeles waltl. Next base: position 301,892,933 of record NC_090436.1, read on the forward strand.
GTGAGGCCCCCTCAAGTTTCCTAACTCCACTGCCTCTACATACATCAGATTCTACTTGGTGAGACACTGGAGGAAGAGAACTAGTCACGTAGAATTAGGTTGCAACAATCAGTTTAAAGGAGCCACATAACAAATGGTGAAGCAAGTGACCTGCTGTTCTAGGAAACTAAAAAAAATAATGGGTGCTGGCACAAGGCAGACAAAACGCCGCCGTGTAACTGCTTGGCTAATTCAAACATGCACCAGTCCAAGGCATCGTATTCGGAGGACCCCTAGTGAAAGCCTGAGGTACTGCACATTTAAAGACTAGGCGAAGAGCCTGATTCTAGTGAACCTCTAGTTACAGCCTGTGGTACTGCAGTCTTGTACAGTCAGCGCTGGTGCCAGATTCCAGGGACCCTGAAACCCAGCACTGGTGTGTGGATCCAGCATCAACCAGTAACAAACTTTAAAAGTACAGCCTTTTACCCCTAGCACCGCTGCCAGACTTCGGAAAATTCTAGTGGTCGATACTGCTGCAGGAATTTTACTCCTAGGGTTGATGGCATGTGAGATCCAGTAGTGCAAGAAGGCAGGCTTTAATGCAGCGCTAGGAGACTGGCAGACAACCGCGTTTTAAACAGAGAGCAGGATGGTCGCTTTAGGGGGACCTCTAGTAGCGGCCTGTGGTACTGCACCCTAGAACACCCAAGGACAGCTGCCAAACATCAGGGACCCTTTAGTTCGGTGTGGATCCGAGTGTCACCAGTAGCAAGCTGTGACACTGCAGCAGTTTAACGACGAGCACCAGTGTCACACTTCGATAACCACCAGATGGTCGTAGTACTCTAGTCCTATTTAGTCCTGTTAATTGGCAGGCGAAGGGAACCTCTAGGGGCACCGTGTGGTGTTGCAGTCTTGTACACTCACTGTAGCCGGTGATGGGGATCTCTATGAGCAGCATGTGGCGTTGTAGTCTTGCCTGGGTGACCAGAATTTTAAAGCCAAAACTTGGGACATTTCACAAAAAAATATAAGGAGGACTACAATTTTAGTTCAACCGAGCGCACAGAATGTCAGCGCTCACAGCATAGAATCACAGAAAAGGAAGTCAGAACATACATGAAATGCAAATCTTTAAGCCAGTATCATGCCGCTTAATTGAGATATCCCTGCTTTGGGAAAAATAAAAAGCTCCTTCCCAGTCGTCCCTCTCTAAAAACCGGGACATGAGCTAAATTGAAAAAAAAATATGCCAGGACAACTGGTAAAAAACTGGGACTGTCCTGGCGAATCCTTGACCTTGAGAACTTAAATTTTGAACACGGAAGTCCAGGTGATGGGGACCTCTAGGGGAAGCGTGTGCTGTTGCAGTCTTGTACACTCACTGAAGCATGTGACGGGGACCTCTAGCAGCATCGTCTGGTGTTGCAGTCTTGTACACTCAGTGAAGCTGGTGAAGGGGACCTCTAGGAGCAGCGTGTGGTGTTGCAGTATTTTACACAGCGCTGAAGCCTGTGACAGGGACTTCTAGGAGCAGCGTGTGGTATTGAAGTCTTGTACACACAGCGCTGAAGCCTGTGACTGGGACCTAGGGGAGCTGCGTGTGCTGTTGCAGTCTTGTACACTTACTGAAGCCTGTGACGGGGCTCTAGGAGCAGCGTGTGGTATTGCAGTCTTGTACACACAGCGCTGAAGTCCAGGTGATGGGACCTCTAGGGGCCTGCTGTTGTACTGCTCCCTCGCACACCCTTCTCCGGTGCTGGTCTGTGGACTTATAGTGACGACTGATAAAACTGCACCGAAGCCCCTAACTACTGAGGAACAGACTTAACATTAGAAAAGTAGTACAGTGATATATCATTAAAGAACAAGCATTTACAATGCAATGAGTCTCGCGTTTCCTTGAGTTAGAGCTATTAACGTTGTAAATTCTTAACTGGACTTTTCTTGCCACATAAATAAAAATGAAAAGAAAAACAGTTGACATAAGCAAGCCGATTCAAGGCGCCCGGCTCTCATGAGCATGAGAGAACAGGAGAGACACAAAGGGAAAAATAATTTCGCTTGCAGTCAAATGTATTGTATGACGTGCAAATATCCATGTAACAAAGACCGCTGGCCAATGCGGTAACAAAACTACCCCAAGGAGAGACAAACCTTGAGCATTTACAAATGATAAAGGATTTTTGAAAGGCAAGCCCATGAACAAGTGATAGTGATGGGCGTACGGTGGGCGTGGTTTAAAGCCCACATATACATTGCAACACGTCGATGGCTTGTGCACTCGACCTAAAAACGACGAGATAATATACTATGATGCTGCCACCATTAAGCATACGTGGTAGAGAAATATTAACTGTTTGAAGCAGAAAAGGATACCAGGAACTGGAAAAGCTTTCTCCTGGACAACCACAGAAGAACTGAGGAAGCTGTTCCAACGAATAAAAGGCTGGTAGAAAAGAAAACTAGATGAACAACTAACAGCAATTATTAGAGGTGCAAACCACTCCAACGTATTAGTGCTTGTAGTGCTGCTTCAGAAGCAGGCATGTGTCTCTTTTCACCATCATGTAAGAAAGGTACATTTCACATTCCAGGATCAGAATCCATCCTCCTTTCCCTAGCAGAGGAGAATATATTGATACGAAAATCTAAACGCACTAACAGCGACTAGAAGGGGAAAGCGTATATCAGAAGGAAACACATACAGGGAGTGCAGAATTATTAGGCAAATGAGTATTTTGACCACATCATCCTCTTTATGCATGTTGTCTTACTCCAAGCTGTATAGGCTCGAAAGCCTACTACCAATTAAGCATATTAGGTGATGTGCATCTCTGTAATGAGAAGGGGTGTGGTCTAATGACATCAACACCCTATATCAGGTGTGCATAATTATTAGGCAACTTCCTTTCCTTTGGCAAAATGGGTCAAAAGAAGGACTTGACAGGCTCAGAAAAGTCAAAAATAGTGAGATATCTTGCAGAGGGATGCAGCACTCTTAAAATTGCAAAGCTTCTGAAGCGTGATCATCGAACAATCAAGCGTTTCATTCAAAATAGTCAACAGGGTCGCAAGAAGCGTGTGGAAAAACCAAGGCGCAAAATAACTGCCCATGAACTGAGAAAAGTCAAGCGTGCAGCTGCCACGATGCCACTTGCCACCAGTTTGGCCATATTTCAGAGCTGCAACATCACTGGAGTGCCCAAAAGCACAAGGTGTGCAATACTCAGAGACATGGCCAAGGTAAGAAAGGCTGAAAGACGACCACCACTGAACAAGACACACAAGCTGAAACGTCAAGACTGGGCCAAGAAATATCTCAAGACTGATTTTTCTAAGGTTTTATGGACTGATGAAATGAGAGTGAGTCTTGATGGGCCAGATGGATGGGCCCGTGGCTGGATTGGTAAAGGGCAGAGAGCTCCAGTCCGACTCAGACGCCAGCAAGGTGGAGGTGGAGTACTGGTTTGGGCTGGTATCATCAAAGATGAGCTTGTGGGGCCTTTTCGGGTTGAGGATGGAGTCAAGCTCAACTCCCAGTCCTACTGCCAGTTCCTGGAAGACACCTTCTTCAAGCAGTGGTACAGGAAGAAGTCTGCATCCTTCAAGAAAAACATGATTTTCATGCAGGACAATGCTCCATCACACGCGTCCAAGTACTCCACAGCGTGGCTGGCAAGAAAGGGTATAAAAGAAGGAAATCTAATGACATGGCCTCCTTGTTCACCTGATCTGAACCCCATTGAGAACCTGTGGTCCATCATCAAATGTGAGATTTACAAGGAGGGAAAACAGTACACCTCTCTGAACAGTGTCTTGGAGGCTGTGGTTGCTGCTGCACGCAATGTTGATGGTGAACAGATCAAAACACTGACAGAATCCATGGATGGCAGGCTTTTGAGTGTCCTTGCAAAGTAAGGTGGCTATATTGGTCACTGATTTGTTTTTGTTTTGTTTTTGAATGTCAGAAATGTATATTTGTGAATGTTGAGATGTAATATTGGTTTCACTGGTAATAATAAATAATTGAAATGGGTATATATTTGTTTTTTGTTAAGTTGCCTAATAATTATGCACAGTAATAGTCACCTGCACACACAGATATCCCCCTAACATAGCTAAAACTAAAAACAAACTAAAAACTACTTCCAAAAATATTCAGCTTTGATATTAATGAGTTTTTTGGGTTCATTGAGAACATGGTTGTTGTTCAATAATAAAATTAATCCTCAAAAATACAACTTGCCTAATAATTCTGCACTCCCTGTATTGCCCAAGCCGAGCACCAAACAGGCTGTTATGATCACGAAACAAACAACCATAGGAACACGTTTGACATATAAGCAAAACACAACACCCGCTTATTGTTGGAGAGGTTTTGTTTTATTTGTCCGTTTCAAAGCAAAGTAATCGATTATCTCATTACAGAAAATGGATACTACAATCAAAGCTGTCACAGGCCAATCCCAAGGCCACTAATTTAATCACAAGATAGCTGTACAGTTCTTAAATCAATAGAGCAAAAATTTGCACAAAAAATAAGAAGCAGGAGAAACTCAATTGACTAGTTTCAAACAGACCTCAAATTTCTACACAACAATCCAATCGTAGGTTAACCACTTCGCTGCCAGGCCTTTTCCCCCTCCTGTGCCAGGCCTTTTTTTGCCTATTTGGGGCAGTTCGCGCTTAGGCCCGCATAACTTTTTGTCCACATAAGCTAACCAAGCCAAATTTGCGTCCTTTTTTTCCAACATCCTAGGGATTCTGGAGGTACCCAGACTTTGTGGGTTCCCCTGAAAGAGGCCAAGAAATTGGCCAAAATACAGGGAAAATTTTGTTTTTTTCAAAAAAATTGGAAAAAGTGGCTGCAGAAGAAGGCTTGTGGTTTTTCCCCTGAAAATGGCATCAACAAAGGGTTTGCGGTGCTAAACTCAGCAGCTTCCCAGCTTTCAGGAACAGGCAGACTTGAATCCGAAAACCCAATTTTTCAACACAATTTTGGCATTTTACTGGGGCATACCCCATTTGTGCAATTTTTTGTGCTTTCAGCCTCCTTCCAGTCAGTGACAGGAATGGTCATGAAACCAATGCTGGATCCCAGAAACCTAAACATTTCTGAAAAGTAGACAAAATTCTGAATTCAGCAAGGGGTCATTTGTGTAGATCCTACAAGGGTTTCCTACAGAAAATAACAGCTGAAAAAGAAAAATATTGAAATTGAGGTGAAAAAAACATCAATTTTTCTCTACTTTTTACTCTGTAACTTTTCCCTGCAATGTCAGATTATCGAAAGCAATATACCGTTACGTCTGCTGGACTCCTCTGGTTGCGGGGATATATAGGGTTTGTAGGTTCATCAAGAACCCGAGGAACCCAGAGCCAATAAATGAGCTGCACCCTGCAGTGCGTTTTCATTCTATACCGGGTATACAGTAATTCATTTGCTGAAATATAAGGAGTAAAAAATAGCTATCAAGAAAACCTTTGCATTTCCAAAAAGGGCACAAGATAAGGTGTTGAGGAGCAGTGGTTATTTGCACATCTCTGAATTCCGGGGTGACCATAGTAGCACGTGAATTACATGGAATTTCTCAAATAGATGTCTTTTTTACACACACCCCTATATTTGGAAGGAATAAATGTAGAGAAAGACAAGGGGCAATAACACTTGTTTTGCTATTCTATGTTCCCCCAAGTCTCCCGATAAAAATGATACCTCACTTGTTTGGGTAGGCCTAGCGCCCGCGACAGGATATGCCCCAAAACACAACGTGGACACATCACAGAAAACAGAGCTGTTTTTAGCAAAGTGACTACCTGTAGATTTTGGCCTCTAGCTCAGCCGCCACATAGGGAAACCTACCAAACCTGTGCATTTCTGAAAACTAGAGACCTAGGGGAATCCAAGGAGGGGTGACTTGTGTGGCTCGGACCAGGTTCTGTTACCCAGAATCCTTTGCAAACCTCAAAATTTGGCTAAAAAAACACATGTTCCTCACATTTCTGTGGCAGAAAGTTCTGGAATCTGAGAGGAGCGACAAATTTCCTTCCACCCAGCATTCCCCCACGTCTCCCGATAAAAATGATACCTCACTTGTGTGGGTAGGCCTAGCGCCCGCGACAGGATATGCCCCAAAACACAACCTGGACACATCACAGAAAACAGAGCTGTTTTTAGCAAAGTGACTACCTGTAGATTTTGGCCTGTAGCTCAGCCGCCACCTAGGGAAACCTACCAAACCTGTGCATTTCTGAAAACTAGAGACCTAGAGGAATCCAAGGAGGGGTGACTTGTGTGGCTCGGACCAGGTTCGGTTACCCAGAATCCTTTGCAAACCTCAAAATTTGGCTAAAAAAACACATGTTCCTCACATTTCTGTGGCAGAAAGTTCTGGAATCTGAGAGGAGCCACAAATTTCCTTCCACCCAGCGTTCCCCCACGTCTCCCGATAAAAATGATACCTCACTTGTGTGGGTAGGCCTAGCGCCCGCGACAGGATATGCCCCAAAACACAACGTGGACATATCACAGAAAACAGAGCTGTTTTTAGCAAAGTGACTACCTGTAGATTTTGGCCTCTAGCTCAGCCGCCACCTAGGGAAACCTACCAAACCTATCCATTTCTGAAAACTAGAGACCTAGGGGAATCCAAGGAGGGGTGACTTGTGTGGCTCGGACCAGGTTCTGTTACCCAGAATCCTTTGCAAACCTCAAAATTTGGCAAAAAAACACATGTTCCTCACATTTCTGTGGCAGAAAGTTCTGGAATCTGAGAGGAGCTACAAATTTCCTTCCACCCAGCGTTCCCCCAAGTCTCCCGATAAAAATGATACCTCACTTGCGTGGGTAGGCCTAGCGCCGGCGACAGGAAACACCCCAAAGCACAACGTGGACACATCCTAAATTTTGGAAAAAAACAGAGGTGTTTTTTGCGAAGTGCCTACCTGTAGATTTTGGCCTCTAGCTCAGCCGGCACCTAGGGAAACCTACCAAACCTGTGCATTTCTGAAAACTAGAGACCTAGGGGAATCCAAGGAGGGGTGACTTGCGGGGCTCGGACCAGGTTCTGTTACCCAGAATCCTTTGCAAACCTCAAAATTTGGCTAAAAAAACACATGTCCCTCACATTTCTGTGGCAGAAAGTTCTGGAATCTGAGAGGAGCTACAAATTTCCTTCCACCCAGCGTTCCCCCAAGTCTCCCGATAAAAATGATACCTCACTTGCGTGGGTAGGCCTAGCGCCGGCGACAGGAAACACCCCAAAGCGCAACGTGGACACATCCTAAATTTTGGAAAAAAACAGAGGTGTTTTTTGCGAAGTGCCTACCTGTAGATTTTGGCCTCTAGCTCAGCCGGCACCTAGGGAAACCTACCAAACCTGTGCATTTCTGAAAACTAGAGACCTAGGGGAATCCAAGGAGGGGTGACTTGCGGGGCTCGGACCAGGTTCTGTTACCCAGAATCCTTTGCAAACCTCAAAATGTGGCTAAAAAAACACATGTCCCTCACATTTCTGTGGCAGAAAGTTCTGGAATCTGAGAGGAGCTACAAATTTCCTTCCACCCAGCGTTCCCCCAAGTCTCCCGATAAAAATGATACCTCACTTTCGTGGGTAGGCCTAGCGCCGGCGACAGGAAACACCCCAAAGCGCAACGTGGACACATCCTAAATTTTGTAAAAAAACAGAGGTGTTTTTTGCGAAGTGCCTACCTGTAGATTTTGGCCTCTAGCTCAGCCGGCACCTAGGGAAACCTACCAAACCTGTGCATTTCTGAAAACTAGAGACCTAGGGGAATCCAAGGAGGGGTGACTTGCGGGGCTCGGACCAGGTTCTGTTACCCAGAATCCTTTGCAAACCTCAAAATTTGGCTAAAAATACACATGTTACTCACATTTCTGTGGCAGAAAGTTCTGGAATCTGAGAGGAGCTACAAATTTCCTTCCACCCAGCGTTCCCCCAAGTCTCCCGATAAAAATGATACCTCACTTGCGTGGGTAGGCCTAGCGCCGGCGACAGGAAACACCCCAAAGCGCAACGTGGACACATCCTAAATTTTGGAAAAAAACAGAGGTGTTTTTTGCGAAGTGCCTACCTGTAGATTTTGGCCTCTAGCTCAGCCGGCACCTAGGGAAACCTACCAAACCTGTGCATTTCTGAAAACTACAGACCTAGGGGAATCCAAGGAGGGGTGACTTGCGGGGCTCGGACCAGGTTCTGTTACCCAGAATCCTTTGCAAACCTCAAAATTTGGCTAAAAATACACATGTTACTCACATTTCTGTGGCAGAAAGTTCTGGAATCTGAGAGGAGCCACAAATTTCCTTCTACCCAGCGTTCCCCCAAGTCTCCCGATAAAAATGATACATCACTTGTGTGGGTAGGACTAGCGCCCACGAAAGGAAAGGGCCCAAAACACAACGTGGACACATCACATTTTTTTATAAAAAGCAGTGCCTACCTGTGGATTTTGGCCTGTAGCTCAGCCGACACCTGAGGAAACCTAGCAAACCAGTGCATTTTTGAAAACTAGAAACCCAGGGGAATCCAAGATGGGGTGACTTGCGGGGCTCTGACCAGGTTATGTTACCCAGAATCCTTTGCAAACATCAAAATTTGGCCCAAAAAACACTTTTTCCTCTCATTTCGGTGACAGAAAGTTCTGGAATCTGAGAGGAGCCACAAATTTCCTTCCACCCAGCGTTCCCCTAAGTCTCTCGATAAAAATGGTACATCACTTCTGTGGGTAGGCCTAGCGCCCACAAAAGGAAATTGCCCAAAACACAACGTGGACACAACATATTTTTTCACAGAAAACAGAGGTGTTTTTTGCAAGGTGCCTACCTGTGGTGTTTGGCCTGTAGCTCAGCCGGCCCCAGGGGGGGGGGGGGCAGAAATGCCCTAAAATAAATTCCCCCCCCCCAACCCCCACCCTCCCCCGCCGGGAGCGACCCTTGCCTACGGGGTCGCTCCCCCTGCGTGACATTGGCACCAAAAAACAAATCCCCGGTGCCTAGTGGTTTCTGCCCCCTTGGGGGCAGGTTGACCTAAACTCAGCCAATCTGCCCCCAAGGGGGGTAGAAATGGCCTAAATACAATTTGTCCCCCAGGGGAGCGACTTTTGCCTGATGGGTCGCTCCCCATCTCTAAAAAAAAAAAACAAAGAAAAAAAAGAAAAATTCCCCTGGCGCCTAGAGGTTTCTGCCCCCCCCCCGGGGGCAGATCGGCCTAATAATAGGCCGATCTGTCCCCCGGGGGGGGCAGAAATGGCCTAAAAAAAATTTGCCCCACCAACCCCCCCCCCCTCCCCGGGAGCGACCCTTGCCTACGGGGTCGCTCCCCCTGCGTGACATTGGCGCCAAAAAACAAATCCCCGGTGCCTAGTGGTTTCTACCCCCTTGGGGGCAGATTGACCTAAAATTGGCCAATCTGCCCCCAGGGGGGCAGAAATGGTCTAAATACAATTTGCCCCCCCAGGGGAGCGACCCTTGCCTGATGGGTCGCTCCCCATCTCTAAAAAAAGAAACAACAAAAAAAAAACACACAAAAAAAAAATTGCCCTGGCGCCTAGAGTGTTCTGCCCCCCCCCCCCCGGGGGCAGTTCGGCCTAATAATAGGCCGATCTGTCCCCCGGGGGGGCAGAAATGGCCTAAAATAAATTTGCCCCCCCAACCCCCACCCCCCGGGAGCGACCCTTGCCTACAGGGTCGCTCCCCCTGCGTGACATTGGCGCCAAAAAACAAATCCCCGGTGCCTAGTGGTTTCTGCCCCCTTGGGGGCAGATTGACCTAAAATCGGCCAATCTGCCCCCAGGGGGGCAGAAATGGTCTAAATACAATTTGCCCCCCAGGGGAGCGACCCTTGCCTGATGGGTCGCTCCCCATCTCTAAAAAAAAAAGAAAGAACAAAAAAAAAAAAACACACAAAAAAAATTTGCCCTGGCGCCTAGAGGTTTCTTCCCCCCCTGGGGGCAGATCGGCCTAATAATAGGCCGATCTGCCCCCAGGGGGGGCAGAAATGGCCTAAAATAAATTGCCCTCCCCCCCAGGGAGCGACCCTTGCCTAAGGGGTCGCTCCCTTTGCGTGAAATTCACGCAAAGAAAAAAACTCCCTGGTGTCTAGTGGTTTCTACCCCCCTTGGGGGCAGATTGGCCTCATCAAAATAGGCCAATCTGCCCCCAAGGGAGGCAGAAATGGCCAAAATATAATTTTCCCCCAAGGGGAGCGACCCTTGCCTAAGGGGTCGCTCCCCACCAAAAAAAAAAAAAATGAAACAAAAAAAAAAAAATGGTCCCTGGTGCCTAGAGGTTTCTGCCCAGGCCTTCCCAAAAATATGCCCCCCCTGGGAGCGACCCTTGCCCAAGGGGTCGCTCCCTTTTGTCAATAACAATAATAAAAAATAAAAAAACCCTGGTGTCTAGTGGTTTCTACCCCCCTTGGGGGCAGATTGGCCTCATCAAAATAGGCCAATCTGCCCCCAAGGGGGGCAGAAATGGCCAAAATATAATTTTCCCCCAAGGGGAGCGACCCTTGCCTAAGGGGTCGCTCCCCACCTCAATAAAAAAAAATGAAACAAAAAAAAAAAAAAAATGGTCCCTGGTGCCTAGAGGTTTCTGCCCCCCCTGGGGGCAGATCGGCCTAGTAAGGCCGATCTGCCCCCAGGGGGGGCAGAAAAGGCCTTTTCAAAAAAATGCCCCCCCTGGGAGCGACCCTTGCCCAAGGGGTCGCTCCCTTTGGTCAATTTCAATGAAAAAAAAAAAAATCCCTGGTGTCTAGTGGGGTTTCAAAAGCCGGATTGCAAGCAATCCGGCTTTTGAAACCCTCGGAGGGACTTCAAAGGGAAGGAAATACTTTTCCTTCCCTTTGAAGCCCCTCCGGGCCTCCCAAGTGATTGAAAAAGAAATGCTTTTGCATTTCTTTTTCAATCGCGCTGGAAGCAGAGCTAGGGGGGTGGGGGGGCGGCCCTCGGGAGGAGCGCTAGCGCTTCTCCCGAGGGAAGCATTCAGGACGTAATGGTTACGTCCATGGCGCCACACGGGCGCTGCCATGGACGTAACCATTACGTCCGTGGCGGGGAAGGGGTTAAAGTGAAGAGACCATAAAAACAAAACATTGAGAGCAACAACAAGACAGTCTGGGAATTTAAGACACTAACCATAAGCAAAAAATAAATAACGTAAAAAAACGCTGGAAATGAAGAATTAGTACTAGCAAGCAATGTTTCAAAAAGCAATAACCACAATGGAGAACACCAAAAAACCAAGCATTTGCAATGCAACGGGTCTCGCGTTTGCTCATGTTCGAGCTGATTGCGTTGTAAACTCCTAACCCGACTTCTCATCTATCGGCAAAAGTGCTTTTAAGTACGTAACCCGAAAAAGTGAAATTAACTGAGTAAAGCGCTCGACTTCTGCCAAGCGAAATCACGCTAGGAAAATATAGAAAAAGTAGTCCACGATCCGACAGAAAACAGCGAGCCTCGCATGTTTTCTGTACTTGGTCGCTGCGCTCGAGGAGGGCTAACCACCGGAAAAGGCATGACATATGCATGCCTTCGACTAATGCAAGCAAGCAGATTTTACTAGGCAAGCCCACGAACCAATGAAAAACACTGACGTGACGTCGACAGGGCTCCGAGCCCTTTTCTAATACCTAAAGCGTCTCACTGCGATACGCATGCGCGAGCGCATGCTACGCAGGCTCGACCCTAAAAACTAAGATAGGACTCAAATGTGTTATATATATATATATACATATATATGTTACGACTAACAGTACCCAAAACTCTTTATGATAATATCAAGAGTATCTACCATAGACAGAAAAACTGAAGATTTCAACCAGTTACATACAATATAACAGGTACTACTAGACACACATCCACTAAATTAAATAAAGGATTGTAGCTAGACGGTGTACACTGTGAAGTCCAACGGTCAATATGCTAAATGGAATGCTAAAACTCAGATTAACCATGCCACAAAAAGCATTAGCAAAACTACCTAACCACATTTTGAGAAGTGTAAACTTTCCTCAACATATGCTGAAAGTCGTGTCACACCACTGCATAATAGGCATTGCTAAAGCGAAAAGGTCAATCTTATTCAATACTAGTTTTGTTTTGTCATGGTTTTTGCAAAATTGCATTGCTGGGGAAACTGTTGAGCCCTCATCAATAAAAAAAAAGTTAAATCTGTAAATATGTTTTTGATCGTGAAAATGCCTAAAATGGCATAGTAGTCCCAGGCACCTAACCCCTTAACTGCTGAGGCTTTTTCACTGCAGTGCCGAGTCCTTTTCTGGATAGCTGCGGTACTTTGCACCTAGGATTCAATTACCTTTTTCCACATAAAGTATTAACACCAAATATGTGCCCATTTCCCCCAGCATCATGGGGATTCTTAAGGCCCCAGGGTTTGTGGATTCCCAAGGAGGGGGCCAAGAAAATGGGAAAAATATAGCTAAATTGTTAGGTTGTTTGGGAAAAGAAGAAAAAAAGTAATCCACAAAAAATTGAAGGTTTTTTTTTTACTATAAAAATAGCATTAACAACAAGTTTGCTGTGCAAACGTCACCATCTTCCCAGCATTGAGGAACAAACAGACCAGAATCAAGGAATCTATTTTTTTCTCCCCTGGCATGTTTCTAAGAGGTAGCCAATTTTTCCTGTTTTCTGTGCTGTCAACCTACTTCCTCTTTGTGGTGGAAATAGGTGTGAAATCCTTGGGTGGTTCATGAAAGCTATATATTTCTTAAAAGTAGACACAATTCTGCAAATGGTCATGTTTGTAGATCCCCCAAGTTGTTCCCAAGGGAACTTACTGCTGAAATAAAGAAATATTGAAAATCAGTAGGAACAAAACAACCTTTTGTACCAACGTTTTCATCTAACATTTTGTCACAATGGTAGATTTACAAAAGCAATATATCACTGAGTCGGCCAGATCATTCTGGTTGCGGGATATATAGGGTTTGTAGGTTGTCCAAGAACTCGAGGTACCCAGAGCCAACAACTTAGCTGCACCGAACAAAGGTTTTTCATTGTGTGCCACATATAGATCAATTCATATGGGGAAATATGTAGAGTGAAAAATGGGTTTCAAGTAAACCTATGCATTTCTGATATGGGCACCACACAGAGTTCAGGAGCAATGATTATTTACAGATCTCTGAATTTGTGGGATCCCATACTAGCATATGAGTCAGAAGGGCATTTTACAAAATACCTTTTTTCTTACACACTGGCTTACATTTGGAAGGCATATATGCAGCAAAGTACAATTGGTAATAACAAATGTTTTACTAGTCTATGTTTCCACATGTCTTCTGATAGAAATGGTACCACACTTGTGTGGGTAGGCCTAGTGCCCGTGGCAGAAAACTGCCCAAAACGTAACATGAAGAAATCACATTTCTCCAATGAAAACTGGGCCTTTTTTTGCAATGTCAGTGGCTGTGGATTTTGGGTCATAGTTCAGCTGGCACATAGGGAAACCTAGCAAACCTGTAAATTTTTGAAAACAAGACACCTTGAGGATTCCAGGGTGGGGTGACGTATGGAGCTGTCACCAGCTTTTCAAACCTAGAAGCCCTTGCAAAACTCAAACTTTGGTTAAAAACACACACTTTTTCCTCACATATCTGTGTGCAAGAAAATTCCGGAATCAGTGGGGGATCCACCAATTTCATACAACCCAGAGTTCCTACATCTCTCCTGATAACAACAGTACTCCACTTATGTGAGTGAGCCAATACACCACCAGACAAAAGGCCCTAAAGCGCCATGTGGAGAGATCAACAAAAGGGGTAGCTGTGGTATTTGGGGTCGTGTTGGGCCACCACCTGCAGAAAAGTACCAACCAGAGGCATTTAGGAAAAGTAGACACCCAGAGGATTCCACGGTGGTGTGTCTTGCATAAATCCCAATACGTTTTCTTATCCACAATGCCCCACAAATGTCAAACTTCAGCTAAAAGCACACATTGTCCTTATAGTTCTGTGATAGTAACTTCCAGAATCAGGAGAAATCCACAAAAATCCTACCACCCAGCGTTCCCCCACTTGTCCCGATAAAAACACTGATCCACTCTGCATGACTGGACCTCGTGCCTGCAACAGGAACAGATCAAATCAAGGACATTGGGAGTTCCACTGTGGGACTCCACGTGACCCTCGTATCAACCGTTCCTCTCACGGTCACGAGGCCCAGCTATACAACTAGGGTAGCATTTTTATCATGAAAAGTGGAAGAATACTGGGTGGTAGGAATTTACTGGATTGCTGTGATTTCCGAATGAATAGGTCATAGAAATGGAAGGAAATATTTTGAGTTCAGACAAAGTCTGAGGTTTGAAGGGCATTATGGGTAAGAAAACATCAATGGGATCCACGCAAAGTACGCCACTCTGCCCTCCCCCGGGTGTTTAGTTTCCAGAAAAGTATGTGTTTATTAGGATTCATAAGTGGTGGCTAAGCCCGGGCCCCGTTAACGCAGCTACTCCGATTGCCAAATTAGGTTTGTTTTTTTTAGCAGAAAATGTTGATGTCTCCACATTACGTTGTATGACTTTTACTGTTGTGGACACTGGGTACACCCATACAAGAAGGGTAGTGTTTTTATTGGTAACTGGAGGAATGCTGGGCAGTAGAATTTGTGGATCTCTGTGTATTCCGGACATTTGCATCAAAGAAATGCAAGGAAAAATGCATGCTTTTAGGCAGAGTTCGAGGTATGCAGAGCATGGTGGGTAAGAAAATGTCACAGGATCCACGAAAGGCATACTACCCTGGACTCCCCTCAAAGTCTATTTTTCCAAAATGCCTGGTTCTGGTAGTTTTCACCAAGTGGCAGCCTACCCAACCCACAAAGTGCAACCATTCACCACGGAATGTGGGACAATATCATGATTTAGCCTCACTCTCTTGGCCCATATGTAACACCACCACCAAAAAAAAGTCAAATGACTTCTCACTTGCCATTGGGATAGTCTGCGGGGGGAACAGAAAATCCTGTTGAGGATTTAGGGATGAGGGTGGGCCTAATGTCAGGATGGGCCAGACCCATCCCAATATTTGATAAATGTGGGCTTTTCGCCTCCCAGGCCAAACTCCCTTTCTGCCCTCCATGGACGCCAAAATACTGGTTTGTCTCTTTTGGGATGGGAGTATGGCCTCATGTTAGAGTGCGACACCTGCACAGCCTTATTTTTTTTGCCAAATGCAAAATCCTTGGTGTCTAGTGGGCTTTCTACCTTTGGGGAGCAGATCTGAGGCAACCTCCCTGTTGGAAATGGAACTTTTTGCAGGGTTATCACCAAACATTTTGTCTTCTACCTCCTATTTTTCAGGCCTGTTTTGCTGGTTTATTGTCTCTGCGCACTTTACCACTGCTAATCAGTGCTAAAGTGCAAGTGCTCCCTATAGAAATTGTACTGTTGATTGGTTTATCCATGATTGGCATATTTGATGTACAGCTAAGTCCCTAGTAAATTGCACTAGAGGTGCTCAGGACCTGTAAATCAAATGTACTAGTGGGCCTGCAGCATTGGTTGTGTCACCCACATTAGTAACTGTTATGCTATTAATTGTGTTTGACCAATGACTTTGTGTTTCTCCATTGCGCATATTAGTTGCTCAATGTTCGCCAGTAGCTCATTACATTCTGTATTCAGTTTAGCTGCCTATTGGCTTTAAAATGGCATTAGACATTACATTTGGTATGTAGGTCAGCTGCCTATTGGCTTTAACGTGGAGTTAGACATTGCAGTTGAGACATTGCAGATGAGCTGTGTTTTTCCAAGCTGTGTTTTTCCACATAATAGACCAAGCTGTGTTTTTCACACCAAACCCTAGCTGATAAGAGAGCGTAGATTTTGTGTTTACCTCTCAATCCAGTCTGGGAACGAGTGAAGTTTGGAGAATTGGCCACTCTCCAAGTTTATTCGGTTCCCACACTGAGCTTGAATGATGGCCCTGGGCAGCAGCGAGGGGGAGAAAGATCTTGACTTCAGACAGGAACGGACGTCAGTTGCCTGTCTCCCGTTTGGGTGGAAAATCTCTTTCTCGCAGTTGAAGCGGAGTCATCAACTTGCAGACCTTAGAAAGATGAAGCGGAGTGATAGGCCCTATGGTGATGCAATTTTGACTTTTATGCTTTGAAGTTATGCTATAATATAATTACATGTATCTGCTGTGTACATTGCAACTGAGAAGTACTTTGATATATTTTGCTTTCATTGCTGCGACTACTTTTAAACATGTGCTTCCAACCTACTAATTTAGTCTTTTAGGAACCTCGTGGTGAAGTAATAATAACAATAAATGTCTTCTTTAAACTAAGAAGTGCATTCCAGAGAAGTTTTGTAAGCTCGGAAATAAGATAAGAGAAGGAAAGCAAAACAGTAACCCAGTAACCATGGCTCAGACCTGCCACCGCAGTGTCTGTGTGTGCAGTTTTAAACTGCCAATTCGACTTGGCAAGTGTACCCACTTGCCAGGCCTAACCCTTCCCTTTTACTACGTGTTAGGCAACCCTAAGGTAGGCCCTGGGTAGCCCTAGGGGCAGGGTGTAGTGTATGTTTAAGGTAGGACCTATACTAGTGTGTTTTTTATGTCCTAACAGCAAAATATTGCCAAATTTGGTTTTCACTGTGCAAGGCCTATCCCTCTCATAGGTTAGCATGGGGGCTGCCTTTAAATACCCTTAAAGCGCAGACTCCCCTTGAGAGCAGATAAAAATGTGGAGTTTAGGGTCTCTGAACTCACAATGTAAACATACATCTTTTATTTTAGTTGGTTTTTAAACTGACTGTTTGAAAATGTCACTTTTAGAAAGTAGGCATTTTCTTGCTTAAACCATTCTGTGACTCTGCCTGTTGTGGATTCCCCGTCCTGGTCAGTTTGACAGTTGGGCTGTTCACACCTCTTCTCTAGGCAGTGACACAAAAGGGGGCAGGGGTGTAGCCTGCATATCCTGATGAGCCATATGAGCTAGAGGGGAGGGAGGAGTGTTCGTTCACACCTGAAAGGACTGTGCCTGCCCTCACACAATGCAGTCTCCAACCCCTGGTGTGTGTCTGGGGCCTGGCCTGGACAAGGAAGGATCTTGCAAACACTTGAGACTTTGCCAACTTCAAAGGCAGAACAGAAATGCAACCCTGGTCTCACCGACGTTGTCAACAGATAGCTTTACCAAGCCGCTGCTCACACCTCGACCTGTGGGTCCCCCACTCCGGCATCGCCTGCTCACACCGCAGCCTGGGCCTCCCGACGCCGCAGCTCCTGCTGGCACCGGCGCCACTGCCTGCACCGTGGCCTGTGGACACCGCTCGTGAGGAGCGCGAAGCACCGCCCCGTCCCGCACCGTAGCCCCGGTCCACCGACCCCAGCACCATCGACTCCAGTGTCGTCACCAGGCATCCATGCCTGCACCGTGGCCTGAAGACACCACTTGTGAGGGTCACGAAGCACCGTCCCGCATCGCTGGCTTGGGCCTACTGACGACAGCGCTTCCACAATGACGACACAGGTGCCTGCACCGTGACCTGTGGACACCACACGTTGCACCATCCCGCTTCACACCGCAGCCCTGGTCTCACCGACGTCACCTGTGGGCACCGCAAGTTGCATCGTCCTGCTTCACACCGCAGCCCAGACGCCATCCACGCCAGCGCTCCTGACTTCATCAGCCTGGAGTTCGATCTTCAACGTGTGTGACTTCAAGGGACCACAGACTCTGGAACCGACAACGCAACAGCACTCTCCGGAGATCACTGCGAGGATAGCGATGCCCTACAAATCCAAGGCACTGTTTGCGGGTCTTCCAGACACCGTAGCTGGCCCGCGACTCTGCAGCCTGCCTGAACTGTTGGCTTTGTTTATCACAACGCCGTGATAGCCCCAGGTGAAGCTATTGACTTCAAGGAACTGTATTTTTGAGTAAATCTTACAGAATGTATATTTTTATGACTGCATGTTGGATGTTTATCGAATTTGGTCTTGTTTTAAATAGATGAATATTGGCTATTTTTCTAAAACTGTTGTGGTGTCCTTTTGTAGTGTTTTCACTGAGTTACTGTGTGTTATGTGCAAATGCTTTACACATTGCTTCTGAGATAAGCCTGACTGCCTGTGCCAAGTTACCAAGGGGGTGAGCAGGGTTCATCTGAGCAGGTATCTCCCTTATCCTGACTAGAATGAGGGTCCCTACCTGGACAGGGTGCAAACCGACTGCCAGCTAGAGACCCCACTTCTAACACTCCCTAAATTAGGACAATCCTCCTATCCGCCCCAGGGGACCAGAAAGACACTACTACCACATTTGGGGTGGTGTTATGACTATTGCCAGTATAGATTAGGTGCCATTTTGAAATCCCTGGTATCTAGTTGGCATTCTGCCCCCCAGGGGCATATTGGGGGCAAACCTACCAGCCCCTGGAAGAGCAGAAACACTGGATTTTCCCATTCGAGGTAGGGATATGGCCATGCCAGAGTGCAGCGCCTGCACCATTTTCTTTTGCCCCAAATGCAATATCCCTACGGGAATATTTATACTTTTTTACGCTAAACTGTGCTAACGCTAATGCTTAGCGTCAAAAAGTATACCGCCGGCTAGTGCCATCCCAAGACGCCGGCCGGGCGTCATATTTATGGGATGACGGTAGCCAGCAGTAAGGCCCGGCTAGGATCATAAAAAAGGACGACAGCCGGGTGGGGGGAGGTGCAGGGGGCACAGGGGGCTTAACGTCAAAGGATGACGCTAGTATGGGCAGAGGCATAAATAATGCCTCTAACCAGACTGGAATCATTTTCTGACGTTAAAACCCCATGGACATGACTACTGTCTCAGTTAAGACAGGAGTCATACCCACCACCCCAATGTCCATGCCCAGGGGAGTTATGTCCCCTGGGCATGGCCATTGGGCACAGTGCCATATAGTGGGGCCCACATTAGGCCCCCCATGGCACTTAAAAAAATATATATATATACTCACCACTACTTACCTAGGATAGAGACCCCCCTTCCTTAGGTGTCTTCCTGGTGTGGGTGGGGTGTTTCTGGGGCCATGGAAACAACCCTACAAGTCCCCTAACGCCTGCCCGTACCCAGACATTAAATAAAGGCGCTAAGCTTGCTCAGCGCTATTATTTAAGGACTCCATCCCCCCCACCCCCAGCATGATTTTAGCATGGGGGGATAAATATAGCACAAGGGCCATAGAGTCGTTTTCTGCACGGGAACGCTTACCTTGCATCTCATTGATGCAAGGTAGGTTTCCACGTCCAGAAAATGACAATAACTCCATAACTTTGGCGCTAGACGTGTCCAGTGCCAAAGTATGAATATAGAGTTAGGTTTGCACTGAATTAGCGTAAAACAATAACGCTAATTCGACGTAAACCGAGTGTCTAAGGTGCTATGTAACCCCTAAGGGGCAGATTCGGGACAATTCCCCCAACAAAGACCTCTTATCTGGCCCTTGGGGGGAGGGGCAGAACAACTCTATTGCACCTACTGAGGAGGAGGTAAGAGTCCATGCCAGGGAAGTCCGCCCCATCCTTTTGTTTGTTTCGGCCCCATTCTGAAATCCCTGGTATCTAGTGGGCTTTCTACTGCAGGGGGTGGGGAGGTCAGATTGGGGGTGAATACCTCCATCCACCCACGGTGGGGTTGGGGAGGGCAGAAAGTCTATTTGGCCCATGTTGGAGAGGGGAACATGGGCCCATGTCTGGGGGCAGGGGGAAATACTCCAGTGTCTAGTGGCCTTTCTTGCCCAATGGTGGGGGGACAGAGTGAGGGGCAAATGTTGCAGAGTCTAGGTACTACAATATCTGGTGTCTAGCAGCCTTTTGCATCCACAGGGGCATACAGGGGATTAATAACCCTACCAACCGCCCTTCCCTCTTTGATGCAGAAAGTCTATTGGGCCTCAGGGTGGGGGGGGGTAATTGCTCTCAATGAACCCCCCACCGCCAGGGGGAGCAGAAAAACTGCGCCTTTTTTGGGATGGGGGCATGGTCACGCACATGGTGGGAAATCCCCCAACCCCATATTTTTGTACGAATATTTATCGCAGGGGCCAGATACGGGGTAACTGGCCCCATCCACCGCTAGGAGGTTCAGAAAGACTGCCAACCCCTTTTATGGGTGGGCATGGCCATGTTGGAAAGGAGATATATATATATATATATATATATATATATATATATATATATATATATATATATATATATATATACACACACACACACACACATATATATATCCAGGGGTGAAACACGTGCAGGCTGTACTTTTATGGAAACACTTGCACTAAGGAACAAGTGGATAAACTGTTTGATAATCAATAAAACCAACTTGGAAAAAATAAAGAATCATACGCTCTTATTTTTGGGCGGATTCACATTTGTTTTCACAAAATATGGAAGCTGAGGCATAGGAGGTCTAAACATCAACTATGGATACACCCACTTTCACGAATATGGATATTATGCAACAGGAGGACAGTGTTGGGCCTGGGAATAATACAGTAATATATGTAACCGTTTTGCCACATGATTGTACTGTGTTATGTAGACAGCAATGATCGCTAGTAACATGCCAGGAGTTGCTAACATTAAGTATCAAGTGTTATAGAAATCAGCACTTCAAATTACTTTTATTAAAGAATTTCTCCAAATATCCGATAGGAGTAGCATGTTTACTGTTATCCTACACACAATACTACAGAACCCAGTAGAGTTTTTTACTTGTTTCTTAAAGACAAGGTCATTCGATATCCCCCTTAATTCCAGTGGGAGAAAGTTCAAGAATTTTTCTGCAAAGAAGGTGAAAGGTACTGTCTTGTTTGAGCACTTACTTCATCTTAGGTATATGAAGAAAGACGGAAGAGCAGGATCTTTCATTCCTTTTTTAAATGTAACAGGGAAACCACTGGCAGATGAATTGAAGAACAGAGTAGTGCGAGTATTTGAAGCAGATGCACAAACTATTAAAAAGTACATGCTTATTAAAGGGAAAGCAGTGGAGAGTACACAGATGTCGAAAAATAGGCTATATCCTTAGAACTTTAAGCAAACATTATGCTGCTGCATTGTGGACCAGCTACAACAGGTGAGTAGTATATGGTAGTCCTAAGAAAAAGGCATTAGAATAATCCATTTCAGAGACAATCATTGCCGGCAAAATTAGAAGGCATTATCTGCTAAATTTGGAAGGATAAAGTGCAAGTGGAAAATCTTTACGTAACAAAAGCAAGATGGTGGCACCTGACCAGTGTTTTAAAGGACAGCTAATCATACAACAACATTTCCTGTTTTTTCCACAGGCACTGGACAAATATCCAAGGAATCCGGGAACTCGACAGAGGATCATGCACCCCTAGAGCAACCCAGCACCATCATCTCCTTTTTGTCAGAATTCAGCTTTACACAATTCCTCAACATCAAGTCAGGGACAGCCATCATTCCAGAACGAATGTTATCATAGTTCACCTTGCTATTCTTATCCAGCCTGACAATTATTTGCATGTCATATGTGTAACACATTCAAGAAATTGAAATTCCTTAATCAGTACAGCTAGGAGGGCCATATAAACATTGAAGAGCGTAGGGTTAACAGCTGAATCCTGTGGGATGCAATAAATCCCTTGGAGGACTGGGGATCTGGAAGGGGCAAAGCTATTGCATGGCTGCAGTCAGTTAGAAATCACTAAATCCAGTTGTGAGCCTAACCTCCTATCTCTCCCCCTCCCAGCCTGTCAAAAAGAGTGACATGACACACTGTATGGAAAGATGTGGAGAAGTCCAAAATGAGGAGAGATGAAACTCTCCGTTGAACCAAATCCATCTGCATTTTGTTTTGAAGAATAACAAGAACTACCTGAGAACCATGAAAGGCACGAAACCATGTTTGTTCTGGGGTGAAACTAGAACCAGCTGTGATACATTTGGTCAGCTGGAAATTAACCACTCTTGCTGGCGATTCACACCAAAGACCAGGAGAACAATAGGATGATTGAAGCTAAGGATTGTGGGGACCAAGAATTACTTCTTCAAACAAGGCAGCATACAGACTTTTTTCAGGTCTGCTGGGAGAGATGATCATGAGAGTAAGAAAAAATATGACATGACACACTGTGATGTACAGGCAGAGATCCCATTGTAGTTCTGGTGACAGGTTGTCCCTGGTAAAGTTACAAAGCATAACTTGTTTATTTATATTTATGATTTTTGTAGAGCACGCAATCATCAAAAGATGTGCTGGCGCCGAAGAGAGACTAGTCATTTAGCCCAGGTAAAGGACCCCTTACTGTTTAAGCAGCCAGGTTTTTATTTGTTTCCTATAGGCCTAGTAATTCGACCTACATATTTGATCCAGAAGAACAGAGTTCCAGGCCCTTGTATCCTAGAAGGAGAAGGAGCAGTCTCCTTGTTGAACTTTCCTGATCTTTAGGATTTGAAGAAGAAAGGAGGAGCAGGAATTTAATTTATTTTTTGGACGATACCAGGCAAACAAATAGCGGATGGATGACCGACCACAGTACTGAAAGGCTTCCAAGCAAGTGCATAAACTCTTTATGTACATATGAAATAGAAGCCAGTGAACTGTAGGCAGATGTCGAGAGACAGGCACTATTTTTAGAAATATGAAACCATGCTGCTGCATTCTGGACCAGATGCAACATGTGAATGGCACAAGCTGGAAGTCCTAAGTACAAAGCATTAGCATTATCCAATTGAGAGCCAATTACAGCCTGTAGAATGGGATAGTGTGGTGTATCTCATAAATATGGAAGGATCTTGGGCAGAATCTTTATATGATCAAACAAATGTGAAGAGACATTGGACATCTGAGTTTTAAAGGAATGTTCATCGGTCAACACCATCCCCAGATTCTTTTATCCAGATGTGAGCCTGAACTCTTATTCCTACCCCTCCCAGCCTGTCGAGAAGTATGATATGACACTGTTAAAGCCTGGAGAAAGGTCGAAAAGGATCAACGTTCCAAAACCAACCATAGTTAATTTTGAAGAGAAACAAACACTACCTCAGTACCATGAGAGGGGTGAAACCCTGTGTGTACTGTGTTGAAAAGAAAAACAAAATTGATTAATTGGTTAGGCTGAAAATTAAGCACTTTTTCTGTAAGCTTCCTATCCTATCTTGATCCTCTTGATCTCTGCGTTTTCCCTCTCCTTTAAGGCCATTTGTCTCATAGACAACTTGAATAAGAACAGGGATAGGAGAGGAGAGGCGAAAGAATGATAGGAGGGTCCAGTGATGAATACTTCAAAAGAGGCAGCACACATGCTTTTTTGAGTCAGTTGGGAGAGATCTAGATAAAAAGAGAAAGATTCACTAATCTGCAGGATAAAGGAACAATGGCCCTCTTTCCTAAGTGGAAAATATGGGTCAGGCATGGATCATTGAGGGAGCTACACTCAACGGCATCATGAATTTCATTGTCTCCTCTACACAGATCAACTTGGTTGAGGACAGTGGAGAAAGAGGACTTGAGTCACACTGAATTAGGTTGCAATTTTTCTATTTGATGTAGTCAAATTACGCATGGTGAAGTGTCCAAGACTGAGTGACCTGCTGTTTCGCACACTAGGAACTGGAAAATTAAAAATATACTCTTTAAAAAAGAAAAAAAGAAAAAAGATGATCGGTGCTGGCGCCAGGCAGGCAGACGCTGCTGTGTAACTGCTTGGCTATTTCAGACATGTACTAGTCCAAGGAGTCAGCTTCAGGGTAATCTAGTGACAGTTTGAGGTACTGTACACTAAAACACCGAGCAGAGCCTGGATCTAGGAGCCTCTACAACATTGGTACTAACAAACATTGTCCCAGGGCCACAATGTTTGGTCTGTGATATGACAGTGGGCCTGTGATGTGACAGTGGACTGCACTGATGCCAGCAGGGTAATTGGGGGAGGGCCTTTGGGGTGGGTGGGGTTAGTGTTAAGGTGGGTATAGGTGATGCACTGAATGTACATCTAATGGCTGAATTGCACAACGTAAAACCACAAAACCTGGTATTAATCCCAGTGTCCCTACTTTAGCAAATAGTATGATCCAGAGCAATTGTTTTGTTTCACTTTCCTTTTTTTTCTTTACTACCACATATGAGGATCTCGATAATACATTGCTTCAGGATGTGGGCACTACAAAACCTTCTCCTAACTATAATGTTCTTCATGTGTAATAGGAACCCAGGACACCCTATGAGTACATATAAAAATGTACTTGCCTCTTAGCTCACTATAGGCAATGTTGTCAGTGTCTGGGGAAGAATAAGTGTTTCTAAATTCAAGTTTGACAACTATCACTGTAAAAATACTTCTAAATGCACCGATATAATATGTTGTACACCAGTAAAATGATTCTGCATGTTAATGAAATACACTTTTTTTGTTTTGAGGAGACCTTATCATACACCTTATCTTTCACTTCTGCTGCAAGATGGCTTTGAAAATGAAAGTGTTCCTAAGGATAAGTGGTGCAGGACAACTTAGTTACACTCTTTATCTGTAATTAAACTTTAAGTAATTGCTTGCCTGTTTATTTAACTTTGTTTTTCCAGTGCTGAATAGTGTAAACAGCATGCCAAAGCTGCTGTTGACCAGGTGCCACATGCGATCCAAGCCAGTATTTTCAGTAGCACTGCTCTACAGCCTGTGCAGTCTTGTACAGTCAGCGCTGGTGCCAGACTCCAGGGACCTTGAAACCCAGCAATGGTATGTGGATCCAGCACCTACCAGTAACAAACTTTAAAAGTGCAGCCTTTTACCCCCAGCACCGTAGCCAGAATTCGGGAAATTCTAGTGGTCGATACGGCTGCAGGAATTTTACCTCGGATTCATGGCACGTGAGTTCCAGTAGTGCAAGGAGGAGGCAGGCTTAATGCAGCGCTAGGAGACTGGCAGACAACCACGTTTTAAACAGAGATCTGAATGGTCGCTCTAGGGGGGCATCTAATAGCGGCCTGTGGTACTGCACTCTACCCCTAAGGACAGCTGCCAAACTTCAGGGACCACTTTACACCCGTTAGTTCGGTGTGCATCCGAGTGTCACCAGAAGCAAGCTGTGACACAGCAGCAGTTTAACGACGAGCACCGGTGTCACACTTCGATAACCACCAGATGATCGTAGTAGTCCACCCTTTCGAGTCCTGTTAATTGGCGTGTGGTGTTGCAGTCTTGTACACTCAGCGCTGAAGCCTGTGACTGGGACCTCTGGGAACAGCGTGTGGGGGGGGGTGCACTATTTTACTGAGAACTAATGCCGAGTGACGGTACCTCTACGAGCAGCGTGTGGTGCTGCAGTATTTTACACAGCGCTTAAGTCCAGGCGAGGGGGCCTATAGGAGCAGCGTGTGGTGTTGCAGTCTTGCACACTCAGCGCTGAAGTCCAGGTGATGGGACCACTAGGGACTTGGTGTTGTACTGCTCCCTCGCACACCCTTCTCTGGTGCTGCTCTGTGGACGTCTAGGGACGACTGATAAAACTGCACCAAAGTCCCTAACTACTGAGGAACAGACTTAACATTAAAACAGTAGTACATGCATATAATTTCAACATATATTGCACGGTCACCCAGTTTTTTAACAAGAAATATGACGAAAGCACTAAGATTCATCATTTTGAACAAACAGCTGTACCATATATATTCAGCAATCGCCCTTCTTAGTTCAAAGAACAGTCACGAAGACGTCATGAGAGAAAAACAAGATAAGATACCATGATGTTGTCATCATTATGCATACGTGGTACTGGTAGGGAAAAGAGGAACAGTTAGAAGCAGAAAAATATACCAGGAACTAGACAGTTCTCTCCTAGAGAACCATGTAAATGTAAAAAAAAAAAAATGTAAATTAGCACTTGTATAGCGCACTACTCACCCGTTAGGGTCTCAAGGCGCTGTACTCATACCGCTATGGAACCCCTCTTGGCTTTTCCCTGTGAGGCGCCCACTCCTGAGCACCCCCAGGGTGAAGCCAGGCATCCAAGCGCTGTTGGGGCCGTTGTGGAGATTAAGCAAGCTATTGCCCAGAGTTGCAGAGTGGGACCCATGAATTAGATTAGGCACCGAGGCGAGAGAATTATCTGGTCAAGGGGAATTGAGCCCAAGACCTGCCGAAGCGGGACTTGAACCCTGGTCTTGAGCCAGATCTCTGCTTCATGGTCTGCCGCTCTAACCATTGAGCCACACTTCTCCATGGAAGAACCGAGGAACCTATTACAACGAATAAAAGGCTGATAGAAAAGACAACTTGATGAAGAACTCACAGCAATTATTAGCGGTGCAAACCACTACAATGTATTAGTGCTTACAGTGCTGCTCCACCAGCAGCCTGGGGTGTTGCAGTCTTCTACACTCAGCGCTGAAACCTGTGACAGGGACCTCTATGGGCCTGGTGTTGTACTGCATCCTCGCACACCTTTCTCCGGTGCTGGTCTGTGGGCGTCCAGGGACGTCTGATAGAATGCACCAAAGCCCCTAACTACTGAGGAACAGACTAACATTAGAACAGTAGTACAGTCATAAAATGTCAACATGTATTTTAGGGTAATCCAGATTTTTAACAAGAAATCTGAGGAAAGCACCAAGATTCATCATTTTGAACAAATAATGGTACCATAAATGATCAGCAATTGCCCTTCTTGCGTCAAAGAACAGTCACAAAGACGCCCATGAGAGAAGAAGCATTTGCAATGTAATGGGTCCCACGTTTGCTCGAGCTAGCGCTATAAGCGTTTTAAACTCCTAACCGGACTTTTCTTGCCACATAAGCTAAAAAGTAAAACAGTTTCACATAAGCGAGCCAAAGGCCGCCATGGGCGCGAAGCAAATACACACAAAAAAACAGAAGTTCGCTCATAGTGAAGCGTATCGCAAAAGTGCAATTATCCATGTAACCGGGTCAATCTCATGCAAAGCGCTCGACTACTGCCCAGTGAGATCGCAATGCCTACGAAATAAAAAGAAAAAGTAGTCCAGAATCCATAAGGAAAACATCGAGCCTTGTATGTTTTCAGTAGTTGGCCGGTGCGCTTGAGGAGGGCTAAACACTGGAAAAGGCATGACGTGTGCATGAGTTTCACTAATGAAATCAGGCAAATTTCCACGAACCAACCAAACCGATGGGGCCCATAGAGAGATCACACCAGGGACAGAGCGCTTTGCGCGCTTGATCCTAAAAACAACAAGATAAGATGCCGTGATGCTGTCATCATTAAACATACGTGATAGGGAAAAGAGGACCTGTTAGAAGCAGAAAAGGATACCAGAAACTAGAACGCTCTCTCCTAGACAACCATGGAAGAACCTAGGAAGCTATTCCAACGAATACAAGGCTGAGAAAAAAGAAAACTAGATGAAGAAGGAGCAGCGTGTGGTGTTGCAGTATTTTACAAAATGCTGAAGCCTGTGACGGGGCTCTAGGAGCAGCGTGTGGTATTGCAGTCTTGTACACACAGCGCTGAAGTCCAGGTGATGGGACCTCTAGGGGCCTGCTGTTGTACTGCTCCCTCGCACACCCTTCTCCGGTGCTGGTCTGTGGACTTCTAGTGAGGACTGATAAAACTGCACCAAAGCCCCTAACTACTGAGGAACAGACTTAACATTAGAAAAGTAGTACAGTGATATATCATGAAAGAACAAGCATTTGCAATGCAATGAGTCTCGCGTTTCCTTGAGTTAGAGCTATTAACGTTGTAAACTCCTAACTGGACTTTTCTTGCCACATAAATAAAAATGAAAAGAAAAACAGTTGACATAAGCAAGCCGATTCAAGGCGCCCGGCTCTCATGAGCATGAGAGAACAGGAGAGACACAAAGGGAAAAATAATTTCGCTTGCAGTCAAATGTATTGTATGACGTGCAAATATCCATGTAACAAGACCGCTGGCCAATGCGGTAACAAAACTACCCCAAGGAGAGACAAACCTTGAGCATTTACAAATGATAAAGGATTTTTGAAAGGCAAGCCCATGAACAAGTGATAGTGATGGGCGTACGGTGGGCGTGGTTTAAAGCCCACATATACATTGCAACACGTCGATGGCTTGTGCACTCGACCTAAAAACGACGAGATAATATACTATGATGCTGCCATCATTAAGCAAACGTGGTAGAGAAATATTAACTGTTTGAAGCAGAAAAGGATACCAGGAACTGGAAAAGCTTTCTCCTGGACAACCACAGAAGATCTGAGGAAGCTGTTCCAACGAATAAAAGGCTGGTAGAAAAGAAAACTAGATGAAGAACTAACAGCAATTATTAGAGGTGCAAACCACTACAATGTATTAGTGCTTACAGTGCTGATCCAACAGCAGTGTCTCTTCTTACCATCATGTAAGAAAGGTACATTTCACATTCCAGGATCAGAATCCATCCTCCTTTACCAAGCAGAGGAGAATATACTGATGTGGAAATCTAAATGCACTAACAGCAGCTAGAAGGAGAAAGTGCATATTAGAAGAAAGCATATTTTGCCCAAACTGAGCACCAAACATAAGCCCATATTTATACTTTTTTAGTGCCACATTTGCGTCATTTTTTGACGCAAAAAGCGGTGCAAACTTACAAAATACAATTGTGCGTTATAAAGCGGCACAAATGTGGCACTAAAAAAGTATAAATATGAGCCATAGACTGTTATGATCACGAAACAAACAACCATAGGAACATTTTCGTCATATAAGCAAAACACAACAACTGCTTATTCTTGGATCGGTTTTGTTTTATTTGCCAGTTTCAAAGCAGAGTAATCGATTATCTCATTACTGAAAATGGATACTACAATCAAAGCTTTCACAAGCCAATCCTAAGGCCACCAATTAATCACAAGAAAGCTGTACAGTTATGAAATTAAAAGAGCAGCATTTAGCACAAAAAATAAGAAGCAAGAGTAACTCACGCAACCAGTTTCACTCAGACGTCAATCATAAGTGAAAGTTAAGAGACCATAAAAACAAAACATTGAGAGCAATAACAAGACACAGTCTGGGAATTTAAGACACTAGCCATAGGGACAACAAAAAAGAAACTAAGCTAGGTCTCAAATGTAAATAAATATATATATATACACACACATATATATATATATATATATATATTATGACTAACATAGTTCCGAAAACTCTTCAAGGTAATATCAAGAGAATCTACCATATACAAAAAAACTGAAGATTTCGAGCAGTTCCATACAATATAATAGGTTGCATAAGGCCAACAGGTGCTACTGAACACACATCCACTAACTTAAATAAAGGATTGTAGTGATAATGGGTACACTGTGAAGTCCAACGGTCAATATGCTAAGTGGAATGCTAAAACTCTGAATAACCATGCCACAAGAAGCATTAGTAAAATTACCTAACCACATTGTAAGAAGTGGAAACTTTCCTCAACATATGCTGAAGGCTGCTTCTGTAACACCACTGCAAAATAAGCATTGCTAAAGTGAACAGGTCAATCTTATAGCTTTATCAATGCTAGTTTTGTTTTGTCTGCAGGGTTTGTGGATTCCCACGGAGGGGACTGAGAAAATGGGCAAAATATAGCTACATTTTGAGGTTGTTTGGGAATCATAGAAAAAAGTGCACCGTAAAAAAGTGAAGGTATATTTTTCAATAAAAATGGCATCAACTAAACGTTTGCTTTGCAAAAGTCACCATCGTCCCAGCTCTGAGGAACATGGAGGGCTGAATCAAAGAATCAATTTTTTTATCAACATATTTTGTCATTTTTCTAAGCGGTAGCCCATTTTTCCTATTATTGTGCTTTGAACCTACTTTCTGTTTGTGGTGGAAATAGATGTAAAATCGTTGGGTGGTCCAGGAAAGCATAGATTTCTTAAAAGTAGACACAATTCTGGAAATGGTCATATGTGTAGATCCCTCAAGTTTTTCCCAGGGAAACTAATTGCTGAAATAAAGCAATATTGAAAATGAATAGGAAAAAACAGCCTTTTGTAACAACGTTTATATCTATCACATTTTGTCACAATGGTCGATTTACGAAAGCAATATACCACTGAGTTTTCCAGATCCGTCTGGTTGGGGGATATATAGGGTTTGTAGGTTGTCCAAGAACTCGAGGTACCCAGAGCCAATAACTGAGCTGCACCATACAATGTTTTTTCATTGTGTACAACATATAGATCAATTCATAGGGGGAAATATGTAGAGTGAAAAATAGGTTTCAAGTAAACCTATGTACTTCTGAAATGGGCACCAGACATGGAGTTTAGGAGCAATGATTATTTGTACATCTCTGAATTTGTGGGTACCCATAATAGCATGTGAGTAAGAGGTGCATTCTTCTAAATATCTTTTTCTTATATACTGGCTTACATTTGGAAGGCATAAATACAGTAAAGTACAATTGGTAATAACAAACGTTTTACTAGTCTATGTTTGCACATGTCTTCTGATAGAAATAGTACCTCACTTGTGTGGGTAGGCTTAATGCCCGTGGCAGAAAATGGCCCAAAACATAATATGAAGAAATCACATTTCTCCACTGAAAACTGGCCCTTTTTTTACAATGTCAGTGGCTGTGGATTTTGGGTCGTAGTTCAGCTGGCACCTAGGGAAACCTAGCATACCTGTACATTTTTTAAAACAAGACACATACAGGATTCTAGGGTGGGGTGACTTATGTGGCTCTCTCTAGCTTTTCGTACCTAGAAGCCCTTGCAAAACTCAAACTTTGGTTAAAAAAAACACATTTTCCTCACATATCTGTTTGCAGGAAAATTCCGGAATCTATGGGGATCCACAAATTCCATAC
This sequence comes from Pleurodeles waltl, assembly GCF_031143425.1. Lineage (NCBI taxonomy): Eukaryota > Metazoa > Chordata > Amphibia > Caudata > Salamandridae > Pleurodeles > Pleurodeles waltl. The sequence continues at coordinate 301,923,719 of NC_090436.1, forward strand.
AACCCAGCGTTCCTACATGTCTCCCGATAACAGTAGTCTGCTTATGTGGGTGAGCCAACAGACCACCACACAAAAGGCCCTAAAGCGCTATGTGGAGGGATCAACAAGAGGGGTAGCTGTGGTATTTGGGGTGGTGTTGGGCCACCACCCATGGAAACTTACCAACCAAAGGCATTTATGATAAGTAGACACCCAGAGGATTCCACTGTGGTGTGCCTTGCATAAATCCCAAGAGGTTTTCTTATCCACAATGCCCCACAAATGTCAAACCAGCAAAAATCACACATTTCCTTATAGTTCTCTGATAGTAACTTCCAGAATCAGGAGAAATCCACAAAATTCCTACCACCCAGCGTGCCTCCACTTGTCCCGATAAAAAACACTGATCCACTTGCGTGGCTGGAGCTCGTGCCCGCAACAGGAAAAGATCAAACTAAGGACAATGGGAGTTCCACTGTGGGACTCCCACTGGCCCTCGTATCATCCGTTCCTTTCATGGTCACTAGGCCCAGCTATACAACTAGGATAGCATTTTTATCACGAAAAGTGGATGAATACTGGGTGGTAGGAATTCTCTGGGTCGCTGTGGATTCCGAAAGATTATGTCACAGAAATGGAAGGATAATTTGTGATTTCAGATAAAGTTTGAGGTTTGCCGGGCATTATGGGTAAGAAAACATCAATGGGATCCATGCAAAGCACACCACCCTGGACTCCCCGGGGTGTTTAGTTTTCAGAAAGGTATGTGTTTGATAGGTAAGCGGCGGGTGAGCCCAGGCCCAGTTAATGCAGCTACCCCTATTGCCAAATTAGTTTAGTTTTTTTTTTAGCAGAAAATGTTGATGTCTCCACATCAAGTTGTGAGTCTTTTACTACTGTGGACGCTGGGTACACCCGTACAAGAAGGGTAGTGTTTTTATTGGTAACTGGAGGAATGCCGGGCAGTAGAATTTGTGGATCTCTGTGTATTCCAGACATATGCATCACAGAAATGCAAGGAAAAATGCATGCTTTTAGGCAGAGTTTGAGGTATGCAGAGCATGGTGGGAAAAAAAACATCACAGAATCCACGCAAGGGATACTACCCTGGACTCCCCTTGATGTCTATTTTTCCAAAATGCCTGGGTCTGGTAGTTTTCACTATGTGGCAGCCTACCCAACCAACAATGTGCACCCATTCACCACAGAATGTGGGACGATATTAGGATTCAGCCTCAATCTCTTGGCCCATATGTAACAACACCACCAAAAAAAGTCAAATGACTTATCACTTGCTATTGGGATAGTCCGTGAGGGAACAGAAAATCCAGTCAGACCCATCCCACTATCTGATAAAATGTGGGCTTTTTGCCTCCAAAGGCAAACTCCCTTTCTGCCCTCCGGGGACGCCAAAATACTGGTTTGTTCATTCTGGGATGGGAATATGGCCTAATATTAGAGTATGACACCCACACCCCCTTATTTCGACCCAAATGCAAAATCCCTGGTGTCTAGTGGGCTTTTGGCTTCGAGGAGCAGTTGTGAGGCAACCTCCCTAAATTGGGACAATCCTTCTATCAGACCCAGGGGACCAGAAATACACTACCGCCACATTTGGGGCGGTGTTATGACTATTGCCAGTGTAGCCCACTCCATCCTTTTGTTTGAGCCATTTTAAAAGCCCTGGTGTCTAGTGGGCATTCTGCCCCACAGGGAAAAATTGGGGGCAAACCTATCAACCCCTGGGGGAGCAGAAATACTGGATTGTCCCTTCTGAGGTAAGGGGTATGGCCAATGCCAGAGTGCAGTGTTGTACCCCCAGGTGGCAGATTTGAAACAACTTCCCCCAACAAGGACAAACCTCTAATCTGGCCCTTGGGGGGCGGGGCAGAAACACTCTATTGCACCTACTGAGGAGGTGGTAAGGCTCAATGCCAGGGAAGTCTGCCCAATCCTTTTGTTTGTTTGTTTTGGCCCCAGTCTGAAATCCCTGGTGTGCAGTGGGCTTTCTACTGCAGGGGGTGGGTATAATGCTATCTGTATTTAACCTTCTGACTCCATTTTGACCACTGACTCCATTTTGTGCTTAGCTTAGCTACAGATGCAGTCACATCGGTGGTGCAGGTTTTTTTCCATGCACAGCTTGTTTTCTACACAGAACTTGTTAATGCTCTTCTTCCTAGCACAAGGTTACACTGTTTTGTAACAAAACATGGAGGATGTATAAGGTACATGATAAAAGAAGGCTTCTGTCCTGGAATGTTTCTATCAAGGAAAAGTACAGCTTCTCTGTCTCAGGAATGCGCATCGGGGCAGGGCCCGTTTCTTTGCATGTTTTCGATGCAGAACGAGCACAGCCTGCACTTGAATTTCATAACTTACCACAAGGGATGGTGAGGTTGCTAGAACCTTCCTCTTGGGTTTGTTTAAGGTATATAAGATTGGGAGGCTTGACAGTGAGCTAGAAGGAGTTCTACTGAACGTGGACGCACGGTTCAGGGTAAAATATCCCATGTTTGAAATATCCCCTACTGCCTCAGCCGTCCAGGACTCCTCGACTTGATGTTGGCAAGGATGAAGAAGTCAACCCCCATCGTGATGCATTATAATTCTTAATTATCTAGCTTTTCTGTGTCACTTTGTCACTATCTAGGTCGGTGTGGATAGCACTGTGCTGATCCTATGCTTAAAAACTTTGCTAGATAAACAGACATTTGAGGTGAGCAAATCTAGAATGTTGCTGGTGTTGCAGGGTGCTCCTTACTAGAGCTGCTCTCCACCTAAACTTGTGAACTACCCAGAGTTCTCTATTCTTTTTTTGCATCATTATTTGACTGCTGTGATTATTTTAGTATCTACACGTGTTTTGCTGCATTCACGTTAAATGCTCACGTTAAGATTTTTCTATGTCCTCGTTTAAGATCTGCAAAGTGCCTTAAAAAATTCATTACTCAGACTAAGAGTGCTGCCTTATTTGCATTCCTTAGCTTCTTTCCCCCTTAGTTTGAAGCTAGGCAGAATAATTTGGCGTAGTAGTTTGCAGGATATGAAGTGAAAGATTTATAAGTGAAAAATGTTTGGCAAAAAGTCAAAGGTGGTTTCCCAAATGCCAAATGACATACCAGGGTGGGAAAAAGCACCCTATGATTTTCTTGCAAAAGAATGGTCTTGTGGACCATGATTATGTGAAAACTGGGGTGGATGTCTTATCGATGCTGAACCAAAAATAGTTTTACTCTGTTTACCGAAAGTGCCAGTAGAACGGGGACGTGATTTATCTATTTTAGGCACGAGGGGCTGGATCCTGTTATCTGCTTAATGAAAAATGCATGAAAAGTGTGAACAGTTAGAACAAAAAAGTCAGCAATTGAAAAGGCAGCTAGCTGAAGCTAAAAATAACGTAAACAAGCTCTCTTGTCAGAATAATTTATTGCAGGATGAAGTGGATACTTATCTATCTGTCGCAGAAAAGGCAGCCGTTTGCGTTGCCCAATACAGATATCATAAACATAGGGGTAGAGTCAATCAAAAGAAAGTTCATGTAGCTACTGCTAAAGGAGGGTTAAATTGGGATCCAGAAATCTGGGATGCCAATATCTGGGATATGACAGATTTCTCAGATTCCAGTGATGAATCGGTTAAAAAAGGTGGGGGCCAGCTTGAGCCAGACGAACAGAAAGTAGTTTGTGCACAGCCTATATTTAGATAGAAAATACAGGGACCTCACAAAACCCGGGGAAGGGAGTTGAGATGCTCTCCCTTAAAGATTATTCTCAGCAGGAGATAAATTACATTATGGATAGGTTTCGTCAAAAACCTGGAGAAGCACTGCTTACGTGGATGGTGCGGTTGTTTGACACAGGAGCTTATGGGGTGGCACTGGATGAGGAAGATGCAAGGACGTATGCACTCTTAGCACTGACCCCATAATATAAGAGCAGTTTAGAGGTTATTGGAATCAAGGAGCGACTAACTTGTTGCAGTTGGCAGTTCTGTGATGCAGTCAGAAATATCATACCAAATCAGACTAGCTGCCAAATGATAAGCCTTGGTACACGTTGAGAGATGCTATGCAAAGAATTAAAGAAGAAAGTATGAAAACTGCTATTCTCTTGGATGAGGCTCACAATTTGTTAGATGCTCCACTGACAGTTTCAGTACAAAATTAAATTATTTGTCTCACTACTCCAACTTACAAGCAAGCAATAATGACTCTCCTAATTAATCAGACACAGCAGGCATTAAAATATGTACTGGAGGCAGTTCACAAGGTGGGAGAGCTTGGAGACTCGACAAAACCTGAGAGAGTCTCGAGGTCTGAAGGTCGCACAGATAATAACAGAGGTATTTAGGTGAGACATGTTTATGGCATTAATGAAGGATGGTGTCAACAAGGAGAAGATTGATAAGATAGATACCAAAAGTTGATGGGAGATGTACCGTAAGAGAGGGCTGGACAGACAGGAGGGCAGCAGGAAAGTGAAGAAGCAGGATAATAAACGAGTGAATTGGGGCCAGCCACAGACCCAGGAGGAAGGAAAAGAGAGGGAGAAAAATGTTTCTTCACAACAGAAAGAGGAGGATGATTTGGACAGTGATTGGTTAACTGCTGAAAACAGGGAAGGAAAGGAATCTCCTCGCACATATGAGATCATTTATCCAGACTTGACTTGGGCAAAAGTTTACAAGTTTAAATCAGATTAGGAAACAGGCCAAGCTCCGGTACATGGATGGGCTTGTAAAGATAACAGACCCCATGTTGATTTAGAAATTCACTGGAAGCACAAAAATGTTCAAAGAGTCCGGGCCTTAATCGACAGAGAGGGGAGGCCTCTTTAATATAAGGAAATCCGAAAAAGTTTACAGGTCAGCACTACACCTTCACAGGGTTGGGTGGAAAGCAAAGCCCCGCAGGGCAGACTACTGTTCACATGAAGATAGGGAGAATGCCAAAAAGAGAATATACTGTTTTGATTGTGCACCTCCTGGAGTGCATACTGAGAACTGACATTCTGAAGGGGATGACTTTATACTTGGATGAAGGTTATCATCAATTTGGATCAAAGCAATATATTTCAGTGGCAGCAGCAAGGGTGGGTCATCTGAAGGTTCCCCCAGTGAAGGTGCCCCCCAGCAACCAATTGATCACCACGAATTGAACAAATATACACCCCCTTTGACTGCTGCAGTCCTCGACACCATCACTTGGACTGAGAGAATACAAAAACATAAAGGGACCTGGTTTAGAACCAATGGTATTGCCAATGCTTTCTTTTCTATACCATTGGCCCCTGAGAGTCAGGGGCAATTCCGTTTCTCGTGGAATGGCAGAAAATTCAGGATGCTAAGACTCCCCCAAGGCTATGTACATAGCCCCACCATCTGTCACGGCTGGTGGCAGAACACCTGGATGAAGTATCTGTCATTCCAAGGGTGCAATTGTCTTATTATATTAATGATGTGATGGTCCAGGGAGAGACACAAGAACAGGTGCAGACTCAGTTAGACTGGGGTGTGGAACTCTTGCAGAGCAAAGGGTGGATGATTAATCCAGAAAAGACTCAAGGACTCTCTCAAAATATGAAGTTTCTAGGAATTCAGTGGAATCAGGGACATAGAGAGGTACTGTCACAGGTTAAATAAAAGATATTAGAATTTGCCACTCCCTGTAATAAGCAGTAGACTCAGCGATTCATTGGATTGTTTGGCTTTTGGAGACAGCATATCTCTCACCTGAGTCAGATTTTGGCCCCTTTGTACAAAGTGACAAGAAAGAAACATGAGTTTGAATTGGGAGAGCAGCAGCAGTGTGTGTTTGACTTGGCAATTCAACAGTAAGAGGGTGCCCCTGGGTTTCTGGACCATAAAGTTATAAGATGCTAGAGTGATATACTTCCTTTGAAAAACAGTTACTTATGTGTTACTGGGTTCTAGTGAATACTAAGCTGATCAGTATAGGGAAAGGTGCGGAAGACATTGTGACGCGAAGGGTTAATTAGCTTGAACAGTGTAGATGAGTGTGATGCCTGCTGAAGCCAGAGCAACGTGGAAAAAATTCACGATGTTCGCTTTCAAGCTTGTTTTATTTTTTATGATGACATTCTGTAGATAAACTTATTCGCAGCTGCATGTGTGAGAAACAGGTTGTGAAGGAGATTCAGTCTCAACCTTGAGAACGAGACCACAGTAAAAGATGGAATGAAAACAATGGCCAGGGAATGGCAAGGCAGCCAAGAGACATGTGCTGATAACATAGTTAGAAAATAATGGAAGGGGATAGAATCCAAGCTTCAGGTTACTTAAGCACTGAAAGGCGAGTGAGGGAATTGAAGCTCGCAGATGGAGTTGTGAAAACTGTCATCTTCAGACCCAAAGTTGCCTCCCTGTTGTGCTGTACAGAGACCATGACGCTCGAGGGGGAGAGAGGTCCAATCGGGCGGTAGAGGGCTTCCCAGCATTTCGTGGACTAAGTTAAGTTCCACCCTGGGATGAAAGGACTTTGTTTCTCTGCTCTATTATTATGGTTGATTATTATGCCTGCACTGTGTTTATAATCTTAAATTTTCAGCTCATTTATATTTTGCTTTCTAAACATCGTAGTGTGAGCCTGCTACAGTAATTGAGACATACATTTTGGTATGCAGTTAAGCAAAGCTAATCTGAAGAATTCAACTTGTTTATATTTTGCTTTCTAAACATCGTAGTGTGAGCCTGCTACAGTAATTGAAACATATATTTTGGTATACAGTTAAGCAAAGCTAATCTGAAGAATTCAACTCGTTTATATTTTACTTCCTGAACATCGTAGTGTAACACATTTTGGTATACAGTTATTCCAAGCTTATATATGTCAATGAATTCTTTGCTCATATGTATGCATAGATGCTCTTTCTCTTTGTAATGTATATATATATATATATATATATATTATACATATATACATGCTCTTTATTGCTATTTTTATTCTGCCATTGTTGAAGTGCTAAATTCATACATTTCCCTGAAATTCTAGTAAAGCTAAATTGTATTAATAATTGGCGTGTGGTCCTTCATTGAGCATCCTTATTGACTTATACCAAACAGGTGTCAACCAATCACCTGGATAAGACATTTTGGTACCAGGAGTGGGGTATAAGTCAATAATGCCTCTTTGGGACATAAGAAAAGTGAGGCAGAGAGCGGAAGGCAGCATGGGGCAGAAGCCAGATTAATTCCCGGGTGGTTAGCAACTGACCCGTTCTCTGGTGTGGCAGGGACTCCTGAACCGGTGGGCAGTGCCGGTGTTATGGGAGGCATTAGATGAGAAAGTGACTCCCCTTTTAGTGGAAGATGCGGTTGAGAGTGTGAAGCTGAGAGGGGCGAAGCTGGAGCTGAAAGCAGCAGGGCAAGTGGGATGGCTTTTCCTGTCTGCGCTCCATACGGTATACAGGAAAACATTAACACAAGATGCAGAGATAAGAAAATTGCGGGATGAGGTTGCAGCCTTGCAGGAAAGGCAGTTACTTATGAAAGAAACTATAGAAAGTGCAGTGACTAGGGGTGATCAAATGGAGGCAAGGTGCACCGCATTAGTAGTACGAGTAGCAAAACAGAAGAGTAGGCAGAAGCCTAAAATACCCTCAGCTGAGCAAGTGAGGGCATTGGTACGCAAAGAAAACTGGGATCCTTATACTTGGGATGGAACAGTCTCGGATAATGATGATGACTGGAATTGAGAGGATGAGGTGGAACTACGTGTAGCAGAACTAGGTGGAGTTGAAAGTGGAGAAGGACGTGTAGGTGAAATTGAAGGTGAAAGGGGAAGTGTAATGGAGGTTTGCCCACTCGTGCAAAATAAGTCAAAGGGAGTGAATGGTGGGCAAATACAGAACTCTAGTTTTGTAAGAGATTATACACAGAGTGAGTTGTTGGAGATAACTTGTATGTTTAGGCAGATGCCTGCAGAGCCTTTGTTTAAATGGTTGGTGAGATTGAGGGACACTGGAGCAGATGGTACATATTTGTCACCAACTGAACTTTTGAAAATGGGATCAGTAACTACACATGCTATGTTAGGGCAACGGTTACGAGGTGCACAGGGGAACCCAAGCTTTCTCTCTAATGGGTTGGTTGATGGAAGGAGTGAAGCAATTGTACCCAACTGCTTTAGATATGGAAGAGAGTTGGGGGCCTTGGCATACGATTTCAGGGGCAAATGAACAACTGCGAGAAATGGGGATGCAGAACCCAGTGTATTCCCAACAGTTTTTAGGACCTGATGTTGAACCCGTGACAGCAGGGATCAGGGCATGGTTAATTAGAAATGCCCCTCCGCATATGAAAGGTGCCTTGTTGGCCCTTCTAGGACCCGCTCAGGGAAGACCAGTGGGGGATGTGATATTATTAATGGCACAATTGGAAGGGTTTGACAGACAAAAATCAGCAAGAGCAGTGGGGCAGAACAATAAGTATAAGGGAGGAGAATCTACAATAAAAGTGACCAGACGACAAATGTGGATAGATTTGTTGAATGCTGGGGTGAAGAAAGAGGAGATAGATGGAAAGCCTACCCCTTATCTGCTTAATAAATGGAAAGCATTGCAGCGTAGACAGAAAGAGAGAAGCAGCCCTCAGCACCACCCATGGAAGAGTCTGAGAAGGAAAAAACAGAATCAGGGAAAAATAGGAAGGTGCCTGTCTCAACTCTATACCCCGACTTGTCCAGCGATGGCTGTGAAGTCCCAGACCCCTTATTATGAAGGTCAAGCCAAACCCCGGGGGTCAGAGCAGTGCAAGAGGTAAGCCCCGGGGACAGGCGGCCATATGTACCTCTCATCATTTATTGGCACAAAGGAACACAACATGTTATGGCACTGCTCAATACAGGTGCAGAAGTAACTTTGATAAATGGAAACCCTAAGAGGCTGCCAGGGAAGGGTGTGATCATTAATGGTTACCGGGGTGCAGAGAAAGAGGCCAAACCTGTTAAGCTCAAATTGTCAATTGGTAAAGGACCCCCGTTCACGGCAGAAGTATTAATAGCCAAAGTACCAGAATACATTATTGGCATGGATTTGTTACTAGGCCAAACTATTGATATGCAATGGGGAACATTTATTTTTGGTGTGAGGAGCGTACATATAAAGAAATCTAGGACAGTTCTGGTTGGGCATGCAAGGTGGAGTCCATTACATGTGCCTCCTCTAAAGGAGCCGGTGTGCATTAAACAGTACCGCATACCCGGAGGTCATAAAGAGATTTCAGAAACCATTCAGGGGCTGCTAGATGCAGGTGTGTTAAGGCCAGCTGTGAGCCCATTTAACTCTCCCATATGGCCCGTGAAGAAACCAGATGATACCTATCGAATGACTGTCGACTATCGACAACTGAATAAAGTGGCTCCACCCTTGGCAGCCACAGTGACAGACATCATCACGCTGGTGGAACAGTTGAGTAAAGATGTGGGGGAATGGCATGCCGTGATTGATTTAGCAAACGCCTTCTTTTTAATTGATATTGATGAGGCCAGTCAAGACCAGTTTGCGATAAGCTGGCAGGACAGACAATTCACATTCAGGGAGTTGCCCCAGGGGTACGTGCACAGTCCCACATTGTGTCATGGGCTAACTGCCAGAGATTTAGCCAACTTCTCGGCAGGAAACATCCGACTTGCACATTACATTGATGACATCATGATCAATGGGGACACTAAAGAGCAAGTCTCAGACACACTGGAAAGGTTAATTGAATACTTACAGCAGAGGGGATGGGCTATTAACCCAAAAAAGGTCCAAGGCCCGGCACAAGAGGTGAAATTCCTGGGCGCTATTTGGTCAGGACCAGTAAAAAGAATACCGCAGGAAGTGATTGATACGGTACAGCAGCTAAAGATTCCTTCAACTAAGGCAGAAGCACAACAATTTATTGGTTTGATGGGATTCGGGAGACAACATATCCCTCACTTAGGATTAATACTGAGACCATTATATCAAGTCACACGAAAAAAGCATCCTTTCCTATGGGGACCTGAACAGCAAAAGGCCTTTGAAGGAGCAAAAGATACATTACAGAATTATTTTGCGTAAGGTCCCATCACAGAAGGAGACCTGCTTGAGCTGGAAATGATAGTACAGGATGATGTAGTGATGTGGAGCTTATGGAAGAGGCAGGGAAAAAAGAGGGTGCCACAAGGATTCTGGCCAAAGAGATTAACTCCATCCATGAGCAATTACACCCCGTTAGAAAAAGAACTAGCAGGAGCATATTGGGCATTAGTAGAAACAGAACGCATAACTGGTGACCCGCCGGTTACCTTAAGAACATGGGTCCCCTTCCTAGGCTGGATAAGAGAAGGAGGGGTTGGCACTAAAGTAGGCAGGGTGGAGAAGTCTACCATCGTAAAATGGAAATGGTATCTGCAGCAGAGGGCAAAACCGGGGCCAGCAGGAGTGTTGAAGTTACAAGAAGATATGCTGGGGGCAGTGGACTTACAGACAATCGGCCCCTCGCCAGAGCCATCTGAGATGGAGTCCTCACCATTTAAAAAAGCCCCACCTTTTGAACAACTCACAGAAGAAGAACAGCAAAATGTATGGTTCACAGATTGTACCACCCGGTACCATCAAGGAAAAAGACAATGGAAAACAGTCACATTCCAGCCTGGTACAGAAACGCTGTTGCTACGAGGAGGAGATAATGTATCAAGCCAGCTTGCAGAACTGCAGGGGGTAGCAGCAATGATTGAACAGGCCCCCATCGGAGAGAAAACGTTTGTGCACACTGACAGCTGGGCCACCTACCAAGGACTAGTAAGCTGGGCCCGACTTGGCGCAAGGATGGATGGAAAATCAAAGGCACCCCCATTTGGTGAGGCGAGCAGCTATGGGAAGAGATGTGGGAGAAAGGGCAAAAATGTCAAATCTATGTGGGACATGTGGATGCCCATTGCCCATCTGACACCTCACTTGCATCTCTATTCAACAACACTGCAGATCAGATGGCCAAAACACGAACAGTGGTCATCAATGAAGATGCCCATTGTCCCGCCGACTCACTAGAACTATGGTTTAATTCCCTTGCAGAAAAACAAAGCCAAAATCTCAGAGGCAGAAGTGGCGACACAGGATTCTGACTTGGTGGGGATGGCCTACTGGGTGCACCAAAAATGTGGACATCTGGGAGGGAAGGTCACTAACAGCTGGGCACAGATTAGAGGGATGCACATTCCCCTAGATTTGATAAAAATAGTTATCATGCAGTGTCCTATTTGTCAACATGCACAACAGAGATCTGTCCCGTAAACTATCAAAGGCCAGTTGGGAGAGGGAAGTTGCCAGGGCAGATTGATTACGCTGGTCCACTACCGACTAGTCGTGGGTGTCAATACGCCCTACAGAGTAGTGGATACTTATTCTGGTTACCTGATTGCCGTCCCTTACAAACGTGCCACTCAGTCTAACACTATAAAGACACTGGACTTGTTAATATTGTATTCCGGAGTTGCACTCCAAATCCAAAGTAACAACGGGTCACATTTCAAAGGAAAATTGGTGCAAGATTATTGTTCACTACACAATATTGAGTGAATTTATCATTTTCCACACTATCCACAAGCTGCAGGACTGATTGAAAGAATGAATGGCTTACTGAAAGCCCAATTACGAAAATTATCAGATGGAACTTTGAGAAACTGGAGAGCATTTAAATGAAGCCCTCCAAATTTTGAATAAATCTTTGACAAATGCAGAGACCGCTTTAATGCGAACGTTGACCCAGTGTTACGGATATAACCCCATGTAGCAATGAACACCATCATGTGTTTGCAAATAAAACCAGGACCCTTAGCTCCTTACCGCGCAACATCAGAATCTGCAGGTCCTGATTTAAATGCTTTGAATATGTACAGACTGAAACCAAGAGACATGGCACTTCTTGAAACAGGTGTTGGCATACAGATCCCCCCCAGAGCATTTTGGATTGATTGCTTCCTGATCAAGGTTGGCACTCAAAGGTATTCAGGTCTTGGGGGGAGTGATCGATGCAGTCTACCAAGGAGAGATCAGTTATCATTTTTAACAGTAGAGACACTGACTTGATAATAAAACCTGGAGACAGATTTGCGCAAATCATAATAATTCCTGTGTATGGAAGAATATTTAGAAAGGGGGTGGCCCCAGCCCTTCTTACAGTGCGTGGGGAGAGAGGTTTTGGCTCAACTTACAAGGTGTGGGTAGAATCAACAAATTGTCCTCTTGCACCTGCAGAAGTTATAGCCAAGGGCCGGGACAACGTACTAATAATCATGAAACCAGGAAAGGATAACTGGGAACATGTACCAGCAGATAAATGTTATTTGCGAGAATGATTATCCATGTTTCTTTTACAGATCATACTGCAAGGTGTCTTTGTGCTGCTTGTACCACCTGGACAGTATTCGGGCGTGTGGGGTTGGGAGGGACCGAAAGCCCCCAGCTCCAAAGTGTTTGACCGGCCACTCCGATCAACACCCTTATTGCACTTGACTGAAAAGGTTTGGACTTATCTGGCACGAGCCATGCTAAACAGAACGGATTTCTGTATGACGAATGTGAAGAGTACTTGTTAGACCTGGCATCCTTGATGTGGTTTCCCCTGTCGTTTTTGGCTCTGCTTCCACTGTCTTGACTGTATGCTGGATTCTGTTTGTGCTACTCTAGGCACTTTACCACTGCTGTCCAGTGCTAAAGTGCAAGTGCTCCTGTGTAAATTGTATGTGTAATTGGCTTATACCTGATTGGCATATGTGATTTACTGGTAAGCCCCTAGTAAAGTGCACTAGAGGTGCCCAGGGCCTGTAAATCAAATGCTACTGGGGGCCTGCAGCACTGGTTGTGCCACCCACCTGAGTAGCCATGTAAACATGGTTCAGACCTGCCACTGCAGTGTCTCTGTATGCAGTCATGCACTGCCAATTTGACTTGGCACGTGTACCCACATACCAGCCCTAAACCTTCCCATTTTCTACATGTAAGGCACCCCTAAGGTAGGCCCTATGTAGCCCCAGGGGCAGGGTGCAGCGTATGTTAAAGGTTGGACATGTACTGATGTGTTTTACCTGTCTTAACAGTGAAATACTGTTAAACTCAGTTTTCTCTGTTGCAAGGCCTATCTCTCTCATAGGTTGACATGGGGGATGCCCTTAAATGATATTTAAGTACAGAGTCCCTTTGGGGGCAGATAGAAATATGGAGTTTGGTGTCTCTGAATTCACAATTTAAAAATACATCATTTGGTAATGTTGGTTTTTAAATTGTCAGTTTGAAAAAGCCACTTTTGGAAAGTGGGTATTTTCTTGCTTAAACCCTTCAGTGACTCAGCCACTTTGTGGATTCCCTGTCCGGGTTAGACTGACAGTTGGGCTGGTGTTAACTCCCTCTAGACAGTGAGACAAAAGGAGCTGGGGAGTAGCCTGCATATCCTCATATGGGCATCTGAGCTACAGTGGACAGAGGAGTGGTCACTTACACCTGAATGGGCTGTGCCTGCACTCACATAATGCAGTCTCCAACCCCCTGGTGTGAGACTGGGCAAGGCAGGATCTTGCAAACAAGAGAGACTTTCCTTTGATGTTTGCCAACTTCAAAGGCAGAAAGGTCTTTAAGTATGTTTAAGTAAGGTCCAAAACCCCTGAAAAATCAGATCACTTCTGGAATCAAGAGGAACCTTTGCCAAGGAGAAGAGCTAAGGAGACATGCTGCCCCTGCCTGTGCTTTGTTGGGATATCCTGCAGTTGCTGCTTCTGCTTGTGAAAGGGGTCAAAGACTGGACTTTGTTGTGCATTTCTGATTGAGAAGAATGTCCAAGGGTTTGAACTGAGCTTGCCTCCTATTGTTGAAGTCTTAGGACCATCAAAGACTTCCTCTGCCAGCACCAGGACTCTATGCTGAGACTCCTGCTGTGCCAAATGGTGCCCTATCCAGTCCCTGGCCCTTGAAAAGTGAAGTTGGCAGACAAGAACTGAAAATCCACGCACAGAACGCTCTGTGGGGAACTTTTCAATGCACCTTAGACAACGTGTCTGATAAACGATGTCCCACCAGATTCGCGGCTGAAATCAACACTCCACCGGCATCGCGGCTGGGAGATAGACGCATCACGGCTGGAGAAACAACGTGCAACACCCACGTATGGAGACTGAAAACGACGCAAACCCCAAGCAGCGTGGTTTTCTGATACCGTGCAACTGGATTTTCCACGCATTTCCCTTGGGTGTCTAAGTCAACCTGACTCTCGAAGGATCCGAGGTGCCCCGTCCGGAAATCGATGCATTGCTCCCTTGCCAGGGAGAAAAACAACACATCTCTGACCCGACCGGAGAAGGAAACAACGCACGGCCTCACTTGTGAGTAAGGAATCGATGCTTCGGTACCCTTTCCAGCACACACTCGCCCGTGCAGCTTTATTTTTTACATTAACCAGGTACTTTGTTTAACAACAGCATTCTCACTGTTTTCTAAGTATTAAGACTCTTATTCTTTTGAAAAATCATATCTTGACTAGTGTATGTTGGATTTTTACCATTTTTGTCTTGTTTACATAAATATTACCTATTTTTCTAAACTAATGTGGTGTCCATTTGGTAGTGTTTCACTGTATTACTGTGTGTGTTGGTACAAATACTTTACACATTGCTTCCGAAGTTAAGCCTGCCTGCTAGTGCCAAGCTACCAAGGGGGTGAGCGGGGGTTAGCTGAGGGTGATTCTCCTTTATCCTGATTAAAGTGAGGGTCCATGCTTGGACAGGGGTAACCTGACTGCCAACCAAAGACCCCATTTCTAACAGTACTGTGAGGTAATTTCCACATGCTTGGTCGCCATACCAACTCCTGACAGTGTTTTGCTGCAAATGTTTAATGACACAAACAAAGATGGAGCAGTTCAAGAAAGTGACATGTTGTCACACTTTACCTTATATGAGTATTGCAGGTTTTGCCAAGAGGTAATGGATGAAAAATGGGATTACCTGACCTATGTGATTACTTACAATATTACTAACAGTGATGTCTGCTACAACTTAACTTGTGATACTTACAAAATTGGAAAATGTGCTCCAATGCGCCTGGAGACAACAACAGGGTTTCCTCAAAAGATCCGTGGGAACTGTGTCAACATAGAAACTATAAAACTTTTAAGAATGTGAATAACATCATGTCTTGCCAACATATTGTGACTGCTGCTGGCCACATCAAGCATGTTAAACTACCAATGGGATGGTTGTTCTCTTGTGGAAATACCATTTATACATACGTTCCTGCCAATATAATGGGTAGACTGTGTGCTTTTATGCGATTAGGACTCATGATGTTTCCATTTCACGCTAAACATACTTGCTATCTAAGGGAAACAGTTCAATTAAGCGAAGACTGTGACTCAAATTCAGTTATTATCTAAATATGAATATGTGAGCTTAAGCATTTCTATAGTAGGAGTTTCAGGATTAGCTGTTTATAATACTCGAGTTGTTAACAGGTTAGCATGTTTGATGATTAAGAACATCAATCACACATCCATCGCATTAGCTGAGTTGCTACTGGATATATGAGGTACTAGAAAAGCTGCACTGCAAAACAGGGCAGCCATTGACTACTTGCTCTTGAAGCATGATCACGGCTGCTCAGAGTTTGAGGGAATGTGCTTCTTTAAACTATCAGACCACTAAATCTATCCAGTCTCAATTTGACACTTTACATGAATTAGTGAAAGGAGTAAGTCAAGATGTTGACAAAGGGTGGTGGAACTGGTTATTTAGCTGGTTACCTGATTTAGGGCAATTACACAATATTTTAGGTGGAATATTCGTAGTGAATTGCATTATAATAATGCTACGTTGCGATGTACAATGCATACCTAACCTACTTACAATAGACCGAAAAAGGTTACTTTTAGGCCAATATGTCATGAGTCTCACCAGTCAAAGGGAGTAGTAGTGTAATGCTATCTGAATTTAACAACTGAGTATATTTTGACCACTGACTCCATTTTGTGCTTAGCTTTTTCCATGCACAGCTCATTTTCTACACAGATCTTCTTCCTAGCACAAGGTTACACCATGTTGGAACAAAACATGGGGGATGTGGAAGGTAAAAGAAGGCTTCTGTCCTGGGAATGTTTCCATCAAGGAAAAGAACAGCTTCTCTGTCTTGAGAATGTGCATTGGGGCAGGGCCTTGCGTGTTTTCGAAGCAGACTGAGCACAGCCTGCACTTGAATTTCATAACTTACGCCAAGGGATGGAGAGGTTGCCAGACCTTTCTCTTGGGTTTGTTTAAGGTATATAAGGTGGGAGGCTTGGCACTGAGTTATGAGTTCTTCTGAACGTGGACGCAAAGTTCAGGGTAAAATATTCTATGTTGGAAAGATTTCCTACTGCATCAGCCATCCAGGACTCCTCTGCTTGATGTTGGCAAGAATGAACAAGTCAATCCCCATGGTCATGCATTTTAATTCTTAATTATCTAGCTTTAGTATGTGCATACATAAATATATATATATTCACTGCATACATATTCATTGTTGATGTATTGCACTTTTTCTGCCTTATCATTATTCAACTGCTGTGATTATTTTAGTATCTGCATGTGTTTTACTGCATTCAAGTTAAATGCTCACGTATATTTTTGAGTGACCTTGTTTGAGATCTTGGAAGTGCCTTAATAAATGCATTACTCAGACTAGGAGTGCTGCATTCTCTGCATCCTTAACCTTCATTCCCTCTTGGTTTGAAGCTAAGCAGAACAGTGGGGGAGGTCAGATTGGGTGAATACCCCTAGCCACCCACATGGAGGTGGGAGGGGGGCAGAAAGTCTATTTGGCCCCATGTTGGAGAGGGGAACATGAGCCCATGTCCAGGGGGAGATGGGCAAATACTGCAGCATCTGGTGTCTAGCAGCCTTTCTTGCCCAATGGTGGGGGACAGAGTGAGGGGAGGGGGCAAATACTGCAGTGTCTAGATACTGCTGTATTTGGTGTCTAGCAGCCTTCAGCATCTACAGGGGATGAATACCCCTATACACGCCCCTCCATGAGGTAGAAACTCTATTGAAGCACTTGAACTAAGGAACAAGTGGATAAACTGTTTTATGATCAATAAATCGACTTAGAAAAATTAAAAAAAAAAAAAAAAATCATACTCTGACTCTTATTTTTGGGTGGATTCACTATTTGTTTTCATAAGATATGGAATCTGAGACACAGGAAGTCTAAACCTCAACTAGGGATACACCCACTTTCACTAATATTGGTATTATGCAACAGCAGGACAGTGTTGGACCTAGGAATAATACAGTAATATATGTAACTGTTTTGTCACATGATTGTACTGTGTTGTTTAGACAGCACCGATCTCTAGTAACATGCCAGTAGCCTGCTAACATTAAGGCCTATATTTATACTTTTTTAGCGCCGCATTTGCACCGCTTTTTAACGCAATTGCGGCGCAAACTTACAAAATACAATTGTGTTTTGTAAGTTTGCGCCGCTTTTGCGTAAAAAAATGACGCAAATGCGGCGCTAAAAAAGTCTAAATACAGGCCTAAGTATCAAGCGTTATAGAAATCAGCACTTCAAATTGCTTTTATTAAAGAATTCCACCAGATATCTAATAGGAGCAGTCTGTTTACTTTTATTCTACACACATACTACCGATCCCAGTAGAGAGTTTTTTACTTGTTTCTTAAAGACAAGGTAATTCGATACACCCCTTAATTCCAGTGGAAGAGAGTTCCATAATGTTGCTGCCAAGAAGATGAAAGGTACGGTCTCCTTTGAGTACTTACTTCATCTTAGGGATATGAAGGAGGACGGTAGAGCAGGAATCTTTCAATCCTTTTGGAAATGTAACAGGGAAACCATTGGCAGATGAATTGCAGAACTGGGTAGAGTGAGGACTTGAAGCAGATGCACAAACTATTAAAAAGTAAATGTTTCTTAAAGGGAAAGCAGTGGAGAGTACATAGATGTCGAGAGATAGGCTCTATCCTTGGAACTTCAGGCAGAAATTATGATGTTGCATTGTGGACCAGCTACAACAGGTGAATAGTATATACTGGTAGTCCGAAGTACGAGGCATTAGAATAATCCATTTGAGAGACAATCACAGCTAGCAAAATGGGATGGTATTATCTGCTAAATGATTAACTATTTACGTGACAAAAGCAAGAGGATGGCACCTTGATCAGTGTTTTAAAGGACAGCTAATCAAACAACAGGATTTCCTGTTGTTTTTTCCACAGTCACTAGATAAATATCCAAGACAGAGGATCATGCACCCTGACAGTAACCCAGCACCATCATCTCCCTTTTGTCAGAATTCAGCTTCATACAATTCCTCAACACCAAGTCAGAGACAGCACTCATTCCAGAATTTGTTATCATAGGCATCCCTGCTATTCTTATCCAGCCTGCCAATTATTTGCATTTCATGTGGGTAACACATTCAAGAAAGATGAAATTCCTTAATCAGTACAGCTAGGAGGGACATATAAAAATTGAAGAGCATAGAGTTAAGAGCTGAAACCTGTGGGATGCAATAAATCCCATGGAGGACTTGGGATCTGAAAGGAGGCAAATATATTACATGACTGCATCACTGAATCCAGTTGTGAGCCTAAACTCCTATTCCTTCCCTCCCAGCCTGTCAAAGAGTGACATGACACACTGTATCGAAAGATCTGGAGAAGTCCAAAATGAGGAGAGATGAAACTCTCCGTTGAACCGAGTACCACGAGAGGCACGAAACCATGTTTGCTCTGGGTTGAAACTAGAGCCAGCTTTGATAAATTTGGTCAGCTGGACATTAACCACTTTCACTGGGGATTCACACAGAAGGCCAGGAGAAAAATAAGATGATAGATGTTAAGGATTGTGGGGTCCAAGAATTACTTCTTCAAACAAGGCAGCATACAGGCTTTTTTTCAAGTCTGCTGGGAGAGATGATCATGAGAGTAAGAAAATATATGACATGGCACACTGTGATGTACAGGCAGAGATCCCATTGTAGTTCTGGTGACGGATTGTCCCTGGTAAAGTTACAAAGCATAACTTGTTTATTTTTATAGATTTTGTAGAGCACGCATTCATCTAAAGATGTGCTGGTGCTGAAGAGAAGCTAGTCATTTAACACACGTAAAAGACCCCTTACTGTTTAAGTAGCCAGGTTTTTATTTGTTTCCTAAAGGCCTGGTAATTCGACCAACATCTGAGTTCCAGCAGAATAGAGTTCTAGGCACTTAGGGCCAGATGTACCAAAGGATTTTACCCATTCTGTGTCTATGGGAAAAAAGCTTTCGTACATATGGCCCTTGGATCCTAGAAGGAAAAGGTCCTGCCTCCTTGTTGAGCTTTCCTCATCTTTAGGATTTGAAGAAGAGAGGAGGAGCAGGAATTTAATTTATATTTTGGAATATACCAGACAAACAAACAGAGGATGGATAATAGACCACAGTACTGAAAGGTTTGCAAGCAAGTGCATAAACTCTTAAAACGTATGTACATATAAAAGAGAAGCCAGTGAACCGTAGGTAGATGTCGAGAGACAGGCAGAATCTTTATATGATAAAATCAATATGAAGAGACTTTGGGATAGTGAGTTGTATCACACAGATATAGAAGGATCTTGAGCAGAATCTTTAGATAACAAAACCAATATGAAAAGGTCTTCGCCATCTGAGTTTTAAATGAATATTTATCGTTCAACACCATTCCCAGATTGTTTTATCCAGATGTGACCCTGCACTCTTATTCCTATCCCTCCCAGCCTAATGAGAAGTAGGATATGACACTGTGTTAAAGTCTACTGAAAGCTCCAAAAGGTCAAAGTTCCAAAACCAACCATAGTTTATTTTGAAGAGTGACAAACACTACCTCAGTACCATGAGAGGTGTGAAACCCTGTGTGTACTGTGTTGAAAAGAAAAACAGAATTGATAAACTGGTCTTGCTGAAAATTAAGCACTTTCCCAGTAAGCTTCCTATCCTATCTTGAGCCCCTTGATGTCCACGTTTTTCCTTACCTTTAAGGCCATTTGTCCCATAGACAACTTGAATAAGAACAGGGATAGTAGGAGAGGAGAAAGCATGATAGGAGGGTCCAGTGATGACTTCTTCTAAAGAAGCAGCACACATGCTTTTTGAGTCATTTGGGAGAGATCTAGATACAAAGTGAGAGATTCACTAATCTGCAGGATGAAGGAACAATGGCCCCCTTTCCTAAGTGGAAAATATGGGTCAGGCATGGATCACTGAGGGAGCTACACTTAACGACATCATGAATTTCATTGTCTCCTCTACACAGATCAGATTCAACTTGGTTGAGGACAGTGGAGAAAGAGGACACGAGTCACACTGAATTAGGTTGCAATTTTCTATATGAAGTAGTCAAAATAACGAATGGTGAAGTGCCAGAGACTGAGTGACCTGCTGTTTGGCACTCTAGGACCTGGAAAATTAGAAATATACTCTTTAACAAAGAAAAATAAAAGATCACTGGTGCTGGCGCCAGGCAGGCTAATGCTGCTGTTTAACTGCTTTGCCACTTTAGACGTACTAGTCCAGGGCGTCACCTTCGGGGACATCTAGTGACAGTGTGGTAATGTACATTAAAACACTGAGCAGAGCCTGGATCTAGGAGCCTCTATATTGTCACACGGGCCACAGAGGGCCGCACTGATGCCAGCAGGGTGACAGTCTGAGGGGGGGTGCTGGTGTTAAGGTGGGTATAGGTGAGGCAATGAATAGAGTTAATAGTGGTTGAATTGCACAACGTAAAACCATAAAAACTGGGATTAATCCCAGCGTACCCACTTTGCCAAATTGTGTGATTCAGAGCAATTATTTTATTTCACGTTCCTTTTTAGGTCGAGCATTGCAGCGCGCATGCGCTGCTTTTCCGACGTGTTGGTGTGTATCTGGGCTTTTAACAACGCCCACCTCACGCCCATCACTATCACTCATTCGTGGGCTTGCCCTTCAAAAATCCTTTGATTACATTGGTAAATGGTTTACCTGAGTGCCACCTTGGGGAGGATTAGTTATTCCTTGGTCATCGCCCCTGTTACATGTCTAATTGCACTTTTGCCGATAAGTTTAACTGTGAGGGAACTTCTTTTCCTTTTGTGTATCTCTTCACGCTGATGCTCATGGCGGCCGTGGCGCTGTGAATTGGCTCCCTTATGTGAAAGTGTTTAACTTTCAATTTATGTGGCAAGAAAAGTCGGGTTAAGAGTTTACAACGCTAATAGCTCTAACTCGAGCAGATGCGAGACCCATTGCATTGCAAATGCTTGTTTTCTCTTTACTACCACTTCAGGATGTGTGCAGTACAAAACCTCCTGTATTTGATGTAATAACCTATAACGTTGACCTTTTGTAACAGGAACCCAGGCCACCCTATGAGTGCATATAAAAATGTACTTGCCTCTTAGCTCATTATAGGCAATGTTGTCAGTGTGTGGGGAAGAATAAGTGTGTCTAAATTCAAATTTGAAAACTATCACTTTAAAAAACACTTCTCAATGCACTGATATAATATGAGGTACTAAAGTAAAACGGTTCTGCGCTGTTAATGAAATCAGTTTTTGTACTTTGAAGAGACCTTATTATATTTTTACACTTTTGCTACAAGATGGCTTTAAAAATGAAGGTGTTCCTGAAGTTAAGTGATGGGGACAACTTAGTTACATCCTTTCTTTAACTGCAATTAAGTTGAAAAAAACGTTTGCATGTTTATTTAGCATTTCTTTTAATTTCAGTGCTGAACAGTGTAAACAGCATGTCAATGCAGCTGGTGTGTCAGTAATTTCAGTATCACTGCTCTACAGCCCGTGGTACTGCAGTCTTGTAAGTCAGCGCTGGTGCCAGACTCCAGGGACGCGGAAACCCAGCAATGGTGTGTGGATCCAGCATCTACCAGTAACCGGCTATAAAAGTACAGCCTTCTACCCCCAGCACCGGAGCCAGGCTTCAGAAACTTCTAGTGGTCAGTATTGCTGTAGGAATTTACCCCTAGGATTGATGCCACTTGTTTTCCAGTAGTTCAAGAAGGCAGACTTAATGCAGCGCTAGGAGACTGACAGACAACCGCGTTTTAAAAAGAGAGCAGGATGGTCGCTCTAGGGGGACCTCTAGTAGCGGCCTGTGGTACTGCACCCTAGAACACCTAAGGACAGCTGCCAAACTTCCGAGACCTTTTTACGCCCGTTAGTTCGGTGTGCATCCGAGTGTCACCAGAAGCAAGCTGTGACACAGCAGCAGTTTAACGACGAGCACCGGTGTCACACTTCGATAACCACCATATGATCGTAGTAGTCCACCCTTTCGAGTCCTGTTAATTGGCAGCCTTGGAAGCCTGTGACGTCGACCTCTGGGAGCATCTTGTAGTGTTGCTGTCTTGTACACACAGCGCTGAAGACTGTGACAGGGACCTCTAGGAGCAGCGTGTGGTGTTGCAGTATTTTACACAGAGCGCTGAAGTCCATGTGATGAGACCTCTAGGGGATTGGCGTTGTACTGCACCCTCGCACACCCTTCTCTGGTGCTGGTCTGTGGACGTCTAGGGACGACTGATGGAATGCACCAAAGCCTCTAACTACTGGGGAACAAACTTAACATTAAAGCAGTAGTACAGTGATATAATTTCAACATGTATCTTACGGTAACCCAGTTTTTTTTAAACTAGAAATCTGACGAAAGCACCAAGATTCATCATTGTGAACATACAAATGGACCATAAATGATCAGCAATCGCCCATCTTGGGTAAAGAACAGTCACGAAGACGTCATGACAGAAAAACAAGATACCACGATGTTGTCATCATTTAGCATACGTGGTAGGGAAAAGAGGAACTGTTAGAAGCAGAAAAAAATACCAGGGACTATAAATTTCTCTCCTAGTTAACTATGGAAGAACCGAGGAACCTATTCCAACGAATAAAAGGCTGATAGAAACGACAACTTGATAAAGAACTAACAGCAATTAATAGAGGTGCAAACCACTTCAATGTATTAGTGCTTGCAGTGCTGCTCCACTAGCAGTAGTGTCTCTCTTCTCACCATCATGTAAGAAAGGTACATTTCACATTCCGGGATCAGAATCCACCCCTCTTTCCCTCGCAGAAGAGAATATAATGATGTGGAATCCTAAACCCAGTAACAGCGACTAGAAGGATAAAACGCATTGTAGAAGAAAGCATAATTTGCCCAAAACGAGCACTAAACAAACTGTTATGATCACGAAACAAACCGCCATAGGAACATGTTCGACATATAGGCAAAACACAACACATGCTTATTGTTGGATCGGTTTCCTTTTATATGCCAGTTTCAACGAAGAGTAATCGATTACCTCTTTACAGAAAATGGTCACAACAATCAAAGCTTTCACAGGGCTATCCCCAAGGCCACCAATTTAATCACAAGCATTTGCAATGTAATAGGTCTCGCATTTCCGAGAGTTAAAGCTATTGGCATTGTAAGTACATAATTGGACTTATATTGCCACATAATTTGGTCCTATCCTGCCACATAGTTCCAGTGGTCCTGCATAAAAGTAAATAACTTTCATTTACCTTCTTCCTCTATATGCAGCAAAAAAAAAAAGTTGTAATTTAGCATCCTAATTTAAATCTACCATGCTAAATTCCTACACAATACCACATTCACCCCCTCATCACCAGAGTTGCTGGCTGACACAATTCCCCCAAAAACCTAGAAAACACCTACACAGTGATGGATGCTGGTGAACACAACGAGACATGAGGCACATGGATAACACGTTGGTCAGTGGGGTTACACACCCATGTAGGTAGCAAGGAAAGGCACAGATATCCAAGCCAAGTGCCATGAAGCCTGCTTGTTACATAACGGAGAAGTAGTGTGAGTGGGTGAGTAGCAGAAAAGTTGCAGAAAAACAGAAAGGCCAGAATGTATTCTGAAAAGAAATGATGATGCATGTTGTAAGCTTTTGTCCTCAGAAACATAAATAATAGTTCGTTGTCATAAAAAGTGACAAACGCACCCTTCCAAGATGGGTTCTCTCACTTTAAATTCCCTTTTACAAAGTAAAGCCAAGTAAAACAAACAGGGCAAGCAAGTTTCCAAACACCAAATGCCAATGGTTTTGCAGCTATATGTACACGGGACCGATTGCTATTACGTTTAAAACGGTTTATTTTTGCATAAGTGTCAGAGACACCACAGTTACAGCAAATGTAGCTTGAAATGTACATCAAATAATTTGGGACGTTGCCAACTCTGTTCCAGTCTGTATGTGAAGTTTTAGAGCCGGTGATTCAGGGCAATTCAAGCCATGTTTACACAGCAACAAAACACACATTTGCAAGTGTGAGGAGCAATACAGATCTTTCCAGCAAGGCTCATTTTCTCTTTCATCTAGGGTAGATATCGGCTTTCAAAACAGATGTGAGTGCATGGCAACTGGTTTTCATGGTAAAGATAGCCCAAAGGCATAAGAAAGAACACACCTGACCTTTCGAGTCATCTGCTGAAAGTGTTTTGTTTTTTTACCCTGAACAACAGTAAATTAGCAAAGAGTAGTCTGGCAGGGCGGGAGAGGGTTAAATAGTTTGTAGGGTACCGAAGAAGAGAATGTATTTAAAAGAAAAGGCCTCTACACTATTTAACACACCATACAAAGCTTGCCGTTTTGTAAAGTTAAAATAACGAATGCCTCTGCTGTGCTCCTCATATATGTAAAGAGTATGTTGTGTCCTTTGGTTGTTATTCAGTATCACAGCTAGTATGCTCTTTAATGTGTTTTATGAAAACGGCAATTCAGAAACCCAGCAAAAGGCTGATGACAACAAAAACTAGGGGCCACGCAAAAGCAGCCAGGTACACTGTCAAAAGTGCCTAACTGGCGTCGGCTTAAAGAAGCTGATGTGCATTCAGGGGCAGAGGTCAACCAAGAAATCCTGAGAACGGGGAGGGCGTTGTGTGAGTGCGTGTCCAAAACAGAGAGAGTGTGAAAGACGTGCTGTGAGAAAAGTCAGACAGAGTGGCAAAGTTAACGCAGGAAAAATATGTGAAAAACGAATGAGAGAAGGAAAAGAGCGGAGGAAGTGAAAGTGTGAAGGAGAGCAGAGAAAGGGAGAAAAGAAGTCAGAGTACAGACTCTGGAGTGAAGGACACAGACAGGAGTGAGAGTGAGATGGATGGGGATCCTGGGTATAAGGTGTAGAAAAGCCGACGAGTTTTATAATTGTACTGAAATGTAATCTTGTCAAAGCTGCATATTCGCTAATTGAAACTCAGAGTATGCAGTGCTGATGTTAGAGCAGGGGGCGGCTTGGAGGACTTAGCCCTTACCATCTGTACAGCCTGAGTCCTCTATGAGCACGCCGATCTTTGGGAAACCCCTCAGCACACTGGTTTTGCCAATAACAAACACTACAGTCAGTCCCTGCTTGTGCTCCGGGGGCACTGTAAAGTGCAAGCTCGATCGGAGCAAAGGAATGCACAAAAAAAATTGCTATAATCCTGCTCCTTAAAAACAACCACCATGCTGAATCGCAAGTCATCTTGAAAAAATTCAAACTTACACAACTCGTATAAACACGAGTCATATGGGTCGTGTTTTACCGTCACCTTTACAAAGTATGCACAAGAAACTGAATCATGTTTACATAAAAGGAGTGAGGGGAGAGCAAGCTGGCCCTGGAAAAGCCCCCACTCCTTTTATTATGTTTGCAGAGACAGCTGGTGGGGAGGAGGGAATAAACAAGCACCCACAGTGTTGAGAAACAGACAAATGCTAAAAAAAGGTCCCTTACAGAAGAGATAACCAGGACATAGCGTAATTAGACAGTAGTTTGTGCTGCTCGAAAAGAGAAAAAGGCAGGACAAAGAGGCAGAACTGACCACTAGTAAGCAAGGATTTTTGAAAGACATTGCAACTAACAAATGAAAACGTTGGAACTCACAGTATAGTACAGTTAAAAGTATACAGCAGGTCGAACGCTAACACTCGACCTAACAAGAAAGCTGTACAATTCTTAAATCAACAGAGCAGCAGTTAACACCAAAAAAGAAGCAAGAGTAGTGTTTACAAAATTGCATTTTTGGGGAAGCTGCTGGGCCCTCATTGATCAGAATTTTTTTTTACATTTGTAAACATGTTTTTGATAGGAAAAAGGACTAAAATGGCATAGTAGCCCTTGGCATCTAACACCTTAATTGCTGAGGTTTTTTTCACTGCAGAGCTGAGTCCTTTTCTGGATAGTTGTGGTACTTCGCACCTAGGCCTCCATAACTTTTATTCACATACATTATCAACACCAAATTTGTGCCCTTTTTTCCCCAGTGTCATTGGGATTCTGAAGGCTCCAAAGTTTGTGGATTCCCATGGAGGGGACAGAGAGAATGGGCAAAATATAGCTAAATGTTGAGGTTGTTTGGGGAAAAGCAGAAAAAAGTGCTCTGCAAAAAAAGTGTAGGTTTCTTTTTCCAATAAAATGGCATTAACGAAATGTTTGGTGTGCAAAGGTCACCACCTTCCCAGCTTTGAGGAACTAACAGAGCTAAATCAAATAACCTATTTTTGTTTTTCCACAGTTTTGGCATTTTTCTAAGAGGTGTCCCATTTTACCTATTTTTGTGCTTTCAACCTGCTTTCTGTTTGTGGTGAAAATAGGTGTGAAATCTTAAGGTGGTCCAGGAAAGCTACATATTTCTTAAAAGTTGACAACATTCTGCAAATGGTCATGTGTGTAGATCCCTCAAGTTTTTCCTAAGGAAACTAACTGTTGAAATATAGAAATATTGAAAACGAGTAGGAAAAATAGCCTTTTGTATAAACGTGTTCATCTGTAACATTTTGCCACAATGGCCGATTTACAAAAGCAATATACCATTGAGTCTGCCAGATCCTCTTGGATGCGGGGATATATAGGCTGTAGGGTGTCCAAAAACTTGAGGTACCCAGAGCCAACAACTTAGCTGCACCGTACAATGGTTTTTCATTGTGTACAGCATAGATCAATTCATATGGGGAAACATGTAGTGAAAAATCGGTTTCAAGCAAACCCATGTATTGCTAAAATGGGCACCAGACATGGAGTTTAGGAGCAGTGATGATTTGTACATCTCTGAATTTGTAGGTACCAATACTAGCATGCAAGTCAGAGGGGCATTTTTTAAAATATCTTTTTCTTACACACTGGCTCACATTTAGAAGGCATAAACGCAGCAAAGTGCAATTGGTAATAAATGTTCTACTAGTCTATGTTTGCACATGTCTTTTGATAGAAATAGTACCTCACTTGTGTGGGTAGGCTTAGCGCCCGTGACAGAAAATGGCCCAAAATATAACATGAAGAAACCACATTCCTCCACTGAAAAGTGGCCCTTTTTTGCAATGTCAGTGGCTGTGGATTTTGGGTCGTAGTTTAGCTGACCCCTAGGGAAAACTAGCAAACCTGTAAATTTAAACTACTAGAAACCTAGAGGATTCCAGGGTGGGGTGACTTGTGAGGCTCTCACCAGATTTTCATTCCTAGAAGCCCAGTGCTAAACTCAATCTTTGGTTAAAAAAACACACACATTTTCCTCACATATCTGTGTGCAGGAAAATTCCGGAATCTGTAACAATCAACAAATTTCATACAACCCAGAGTTCCTACCTCTCTCCCGATAACAACTGCACCCCACTTATGTGGGTAAGCCAACAGACCACCACACAAAAGGTCCTAAAGCGCTATGTGGAGAGATCAACAAGAGGGGTGGCACCACCCATAGAAAAGTACCAACCAGAGGCATTTATGAAAAGTAGACACTCAGAGGATTCCACAGTGGTGTGACTTGCATGAATCCCAAGAGGTTTTCATATCCAGAATGCCCTGGAAATGTCATACTTCAGCTAAAATCACATATTTTCCTTACAGTTCTGTGATAGTAACTTCCAGAATCAGGAGAAATCCACAGAATTCCTACCACCCACGATAAAAACACTGACCCACTTGCGTAGCTGGACCTCGTGCCTGCAAAAGGAACAGATCAAACCAAGGACAATGGGCGTTCCACTATGGGGCTCGCACTGACACTCTTCCTCTCCACTATACAACCCAGCTATACAACTAGGGTAGCATTTTTATTGGGAAAAGTGAATGAATACTGGGGGATAGATATTTTCGGGATCGATGTTGATTCCGAAAGATTACTTCACAGAAATGGAAGGAAAATTTGTGATGTCAGACAGAGTTTGAGGCTTGCAGGGCATTATGGGTAAGAAAACATCAATGGGATACAAGCAAAGCACACCATTCTGGACTCCCGGGCTGTTTAGTTTTCAGAAAGGTATTTGTCTGATACGTTTCCCTGAGTGGAAGCTAAGCCCAGGCCCAGTTAACGCAGCTAACCCTATTGCCAAATTAAGTTACTTCTTTTAACAGAAAATGTTGATGACTTCACATTATTTTCTAAAACTTTTACTGTTGTGGACGCTGGGCTGACCCATACAAAAAGGGTAGTACTTTTATTAGTAACTGGAGGAATGCTGGGCGATAGTGGATTCCCAACATTTGCATCACAGAACAGCAAGGAAATATGTATGCTTTTAGCAGAGTCTGAGGTATGCAGAACATGGTGGGTAAGAAAACATCACAGGATTCATGCAAGGAATACTACACCCTGGATTCCCCTTTTTTTCTTCTTTCAAATCGGTTTATATTTTTTGCTATTGCAACATATCCGACGATTACAGAACACTGGGTGTGAGTTACACATTTGAAGGCAAAGAAGAGGAAAAACAAGAAATAAGAGTAGGGGAGGGAGTCCTAGAGCCTAAGGAACATGAGGGCAGAGTTTGGCAATAAACAATATCATGAACATAAACAGGTACATGTTATCATAACATTTACAGAGGTCAGCTTCATAATAAGAAGGGGTGTGTATAGTGCCACAAGAGGCCTACAATGGCATTAGATGGGGGTGCAGCAATGTGATACCATCTGGAAATAACCTTTGTGTCCAGGTGCAGGGGTACTAGCTGTTCAGAGAATCCAACCCTGGGGGAACCGCCAGGGCAGGAGGTAATGGATCTTGCGACAATGTGAGGTAGGGGCTCCTACGGGGGGGGGCACGAGTGCAAGGTTTTACAGAAATATGCGCACAGTGTACAAAGGGGATGCATGCTGAAGCACCAAGGATTACACATGTTTACACTTATTGTCATTGTTCAGGGAAGTCAGGTGTAATTTTTGGCTTCGGCCCCTGACTATGAAAGTGTCCCAGATCCTGTGACCCGCCAAAGCTAGACCTCGGACGCTCAGGGAGCAGAGTGCCTGTGACTCGGCCCTAGCCCACTCAGCCACTTGTTGACAGCCAGAGTGAAAGGCGCTTTCCACTGCAATGCTATGAGGTGTTTAAATAAGGCAAAAGTCAGGTCTATCAACCTGAAAAGTTGTTTGTCCCCTTTGGCCTCAGTGCAGATGCCAAGTAGGCAGGACTCTGGGATAGGGGAGAGCGCATGGTCAGCCAATTCCCCCTTTTCAGTGTAGTGATTTCGTATCAGGTAAGTTGTATGGACGGGCAGGTCCACACCATGTGGTAGAAAGTGGCTTCCCGCAGCGTGGGCATTCTTGTGTTGTGTGGGGGAACATGCGCTGGAGCCAGTGGGGGGGTAGAAACGCTTGGTGTAGATAATTAAACTGAGTAAAGTGGAATCGTTGGTAGGGAGAGACACACTTTACCTGTTGGAGTGTCGTGTTCCAGGCAATTGGGGATAGTGGAGTAGGGAGGACCACATCCCATCGAGTCCGTACTACGGACTGTCACATGTCAGTGCATTTAAGAAAGGTGCTATACAGCAGGGATACAACTTTGATAGGACCCAACCATGATGATAATGTGTGAAGAATAGGCGATGTTGAAGGTTCTGTATCTCCCTCCCGCCAGGTATCATGTAGGAGCTGTTTCTACCTTGGACTCCCCCCTTGATGTCTATTTTTAACAAATCCTGGGCCTGGTAGTTTTCCCCAGGTGGCAGCCTATCCAAACCAAAAAGTGCATCCATTCACCACAGAATGTGGGACAATATTAGGATTTAGCCTCACTTTCTTGGCCTATATGTAAGAACAGCACCAAAAAAGAAAAAAAAGTCAAATGCCTTCTCGCTTGCCATTGGGATAGGAGCAGAAAGCCTGTTGAGGCTTTAGGGATGAATGAGGGCCTGATGGCAGGATGGGTGAGACCCAGCCCACCATTTGATAAAATATGGGCTTTTTGCTTCCCTGGGCAAACTCCCTTTCTACCCTCCCTTTTGTGATGGGAGCATCGCCTAATGTGACACCAGCGCCCCCTTATTTTGCCCCAAATGTACAATCTCTAGTGTCTAGTGGGCTTTCTACCTTTGAGGAGCAGATTTGGGGCAACCTTCCCAATTGGGACAATCCTCCTATCTGCCCCCAGGGGACCAGAAAGACATTACCGCCCCATCTGTGGAAGGGTTATGGCTCGATGCCAGTGTAGCCAATCCCATTCTTTTGTTTTTGATTCATTTTGAAATCCATGGTGTCTAGTTCTGCCTCCCAGGGGCAAATTGGAGGCAAACATATCAGCCTGGGAGGGAGCAGAAATACTGGATTGTCCCTATTGAGGTAGGGTATGGCTAATGCCAGAGTGCAGCAGTTGCACCACTTTCTTTTGCCCCAAATGCAAAATCCCTGGTGTCTAAGGGGATATGTAGCCCCCAGGGGGCATATTTGGGACAACTTTCCCAACAAGAACAAGTCTCTCATATGGCCATTAGGGGGGCGGGGCAGAACAACTCTATTGCACCTACTGAGGAGGGGGTAATGCTCGATGTCAGTGAAGTCCAGCCCATCCTTTTGTTTGTTTTGGTGCCATTCTGAAACCCCTGGTGTTTAGTGGGCTTTCTACTGATGGGGGATTGGGGAGGTCAAATTGGGGGTGAATACCCCTATCCACACATGTGGGGGGGAGGGAGAAAGTCTATTTGGCTCCATGTTGGAGAGGGGAACATGGGCCTATGCCCGGAGGGGGGCAAATACTGCACTATCTGGTGTCTAGCGGCCTTTCCTGCCCAATGGTGGGGGACACAGTGATGGAAGTCGGGGGCAAATACTGCAGTATCTGGTCTAGTGACATTCTCAGCTGACAGGGGCATACTAGGGACGAACACTCCCTATCTACCCCCCTTCCTGAGGTAGAAAGTCTATTAGGCATTTGGGGAGGTTTTATTTCGAAAGACCACCTTTTTGGGATGGGGGTACAGCCATGCACATAGTGGGAAACCCCCCTACCATATATCATACTCTCTTATTTTTGGGAAATTTCACTTATTTGTTTTCACAAGACATGGAACCTGAGGCATAGGAGGTCCAAACCTCAACTAGTGATACACCCACTTTCACAAATATGGGTATTACGCAACAGGAGGACAGTGTTGGACCTAGGAATAACACAGTAATATATGTAACTGTTTTGTCAACTGATTGTACTTTGTTGTATAGACAGTGCCTATGCCTGGCTCAGGGCCGATCTCTAGTAACATGCCAGGAGCTTGCTAACATTGGGTATCAAGTGTTATAGAAATCAGCAGTTCAAATTGCTTTTATTAAAGAATTTCACCAGATATCGGAGAAGAGCAGCCCATTTACTTTTATCCTACACACAATACTACAGAACCCAGTAGAGATTTTTTGACTTGATCTTAAAGGCAAGGTCATCCGATACCTGTTAGACCTGACAGCCGCAGGGTGGTCATCCCCCAACTTTTTGTCTGCCTCCCTCCATTTTTCTGGCCCTGTTTTTGCTAGTTTTTAGACTCTGTGCACTTTACCACTGCTGACCAGTGCTAAAGTGCATGTGCTCTCTCCCCTAAACATGGTAACATTGTGTCCTACTCAATTGGCATATTTAATGGACTTATAAGAGCCAAAGAAAGTGCACTAGAGGTGCCCAGGGCCTGTAAATTAAATGCTGCTAGTTGGCCTGCAGCACTGGTTGTACTACCCACGTAAGTAGCCACCTGACTATGTCTCAGGCCTGCAATCGCAAGGCCTGCGCGTGCAGTTTCACTGCCACATCGACTTGGCATTTAAAACTACTTACCAAGTCTTAACATCCCGTTTTCCTACATATAAGTCACCCTATGCCAAGCCGTGGCCCGTCCTTTGGGGCTGAGGGGCCACGCCCCCCACCGTTTGCCCCTCAAGAAGAGTGCCTGTCAGGCTGAGCCAAGGTCAGCCTGACAGACACTCTTCATTTTCAGGTCCGGCAGCCAAGAGCTACACATGCGCTACTGGTGCAGGCTCCTGGCTGCCTCAGCTGAACTTAGCTGGGCTGAAGATGTCACAGTCCTGTGGGCGTGACCTCTTCAGCCTAGCAAAGGTGCTTCAAGGCCCTCCCCCTCATGATGAGGGTGAATGTCACCAATTTCTGTGGACACTTCAGTTTAGAGCCCAGAAGCGCCCAGAGCCGAATGTCAATCAGTGACACCTCTTCACAGAGTGGAGTGGGGTCAGCAGTCTCACTGACCCCATCCCACTCTCTGACAAGTTGGGATTGCTGCCTTCCCTCATTGGCTGACCTTAGGTTAGCCAGTGAGGGAAGGCAGCAGTCCCATCTGTCCTGGGACCTCCGAGGCAGAGCTGAAGTTAAGTGTATGTGTGTGTGTTTTTTTAATTAATGTTTGGTGCGCATGTGTCTGTTTGAATATTTGATAAAGAGTGTTGTGAATGGATGTGTGTGTGAATGAATGAGTCTGAGTGTGCATGTATGCATGTGTGCCTGTGTGTCCCGCCTGCCCACCCCTCCTAAAATTACCGGACGCCACTGCCTAAGATAAGCCTTAGGTAATCAATAGAGCAGGGTGCTATGTAAGTAAAAGGCAGGACATGTACTGATGTTTTTTACATGACCTGGTAGGGGAAAACTCACAAATTTGTTTTCCACTACCGTGAGGCCTGTTCCTCTCATAGGCCAGCATTAGAATTGCCCTTATACACTCTTTAAGTGGTAGATTCTGATCTGAAAGGAGTGGCCCTGAAATGCTTAGTATGGCCAGAATGGTAATAGAACATCCTGCTTACTGGTGAAGTTGGAGTTAATATTACACTTTTAGAAATGACACTTTTAGAAAATGGGCATTTCTCTGCACTTACTGCTAACTTTGGCTTACAGCCTGTCTCAAATCCTCATCTAGTCTGTGCTGGTTGACAGCTCCCCTGGTGCATTCAACCCAGACAGAAACACAGGACACTCAGTCACATCTGTATTCATCTGCATACTGAATGGGTCTCCCTGGGCAGGAAGGGTGGAGGGGCTCTCTCCTACACTTCAAAGGCCAGTGGCTTGCCCTTACACAAAGGACTGATAAAGCCAAACAGGGATCCTGGCAGACAGGAATGGGATGAAAGGGGAACTTGTGCACTTCAAAACCACTCTTTGACGTCTCCCCCACTTCAAAGGCATTTTCGGGTATATATATTGGGTCTCTGACCCCAAATCAGACACTTCGGCATCTACACCTGGACTCTGTCAGAGGGACTGCCTGACTGCCCAAATGACTCATCTGGACTGCTTTGCTGAGAAGGACTACTGCCCTATTTGCTGCCTTCTGGCCTCTGACTCTGCTGGCAGGACTCTGCCTTCTCCACAAGTGCTCTCCAAGGGCTTGGATTGAGCTTGCCTCCTGTTCTGAAGTTTGAGGGCGACGAAGACTTCACCCCAGAGAAGAAAATCCCAGTGTATCAGAATATCAACACAACGCACGCACATAACGACGCAGCGCCTGCCACACGGCCGATAATTTGCTGCATCGCCAATCGGATCGACGCAGCGCCTGCTCCTTCTTACCAGCATGTCAAGGATTTTCAATGCATCGTCTCTGGGTGTCAAAATATCCCGCATTGCAGTGAGAATCCAAGGCTGCACTCATGGAAAGTGACGCATCACATTGCAGCGTGGAAAGAAACAACACACTTTCTGTGATGCGCTGGAAAATATGATGCTGCACCTTATTTTTCAATGCATCTCCTCTTCTGCAGCCCCTGCACATGGTTATTTTTTACATATTCCAGGTACTGTGTGTTACAAGGATACAACCACTGATTCTTAAGGATTGAAACTCTTTTAAACCTATCCCCACTTCTGCATATTGGATTTTTGTCGCTTTGGTCCTATTTCATTCAGATAAATATTATCTATTTTCCTAAACTGGTGTGGAGTACTTTTTGTGGGTTTTTTCACTGTGTTACTGTATGAGTTATTGCACAAATACTTTACACATTGCCTTCTAAGTTAAGCCTGCCTGCTCAGTGCTAACTTACCAGAGGGTGAGCACAGGATAATTTGGATTGTGTTGTGTTTTAGCCTGACTAGGACTGTGGTCCCTACTTGGACAAGGACGTATACCTCTGCCAATTAGAGACCCAATTTCTAACAATTCGCCTCTTAATTCCTGTGGAAGAGAGTTCTACAATGTTGTTCCCAAGAAGGTGAAAGGAAGAGCCTCCTTTGAGTAAATGCCTCATCTTTGGGATATAAAGAAGGGAGGAAGAGAAGGATATTTCATTCCTTTTGGGAATGTAACAGGGAAACCATTGGCAGATGAATTACAGAACAGAGTAGTGAGAGGACTTGAAGAAGATGCACAAACTATTTAAAAATATGTGTTTATTAAAGGGAAGATAGAAGAGAGTACACAGATATTGAGAGATAGGCTCTATCCTTGGAACTTTAAGCATAAATTATGCTGATGCGTTGTGGACCAGCTACAACAGGTGAATAGTATATACTGATAGCCCTAAATACAAACCATTAGAATAATCTATTTGAGAGACAATCACAGCCTGCAAAATGGGATGGTATTATCTGCTAAATTTATAAGGATAAACTGCCAGTGCAAAACCTTTATGTGACAAAAGCAAGATGATGGGACCTTAAGCAGTGTTTTAAAGGATGGCTGACCAAACAACAGCATTTCCTTTTTTTTTTCCAACAGGCACTGGACAAGTAACTAAGGAATTCAGCAACCCGATAGAGGATAATGCACCCTGAGAGCAACCCAGCACCAATATCTCTTTTTTGTCAGAATTCAGCTTCAAACAATTCATCACCATCAAGTCAGGGACACCACTCAATCCAGAATGAATGTTATCATATGCCACCTTGCTATTCTTATTCAACCTGACAATTATGTGCGTGTCATATACGAAACACATTAAAGAAAGATGAAACTCCTTAATCAGTACAGCTAGGAGGACCATAACAAAATTAAAGAGCAAAGGGCTTAGATCTAAATTCTTTGGGATGCAATAAATCCCTGGGAGGAATGGGGGGGTGAAAGGAGGTAAAAATATTGCATGGCTGCAGTCAGTTAGAAATCAATGAATCCAGTTGTAAGCCTAAACTCCTATTCCTGCCCTCCAAGCCTGTCAAAAACAGTGAAATGACACACTGTATGAAAAGATGTGGGGAAGTCCAAAATGAGGAGAGGGGAAACTCTGTTTGAACCAAGTCCATCTGCAGTTTGTTTTGCAGAGTAACAATAACTACCGGAGTACCACGAGAGAGTGAAACCATGTTTGTTCTGGGTTGAAACCAGAGCCACCTTTGATACATTTGGTCAGCTGGAAATTAACCACTTTCACTGGGGTTTCAGACAGAAGACCAGGAGAAAAATAGGATGGTAGTTGCCAAGGATCGTGGGGTCCAAGAATTACTTCTTCAAACAAGGCAGCATACAGGCTTTTTTTCAAGTCTGCTGGGAGAGATGTGGATGAGAGTATGAAAAATATGACATGACACTGTGATGTAAAGGCAGGGGCACCATTGTAGTTCTGGTGACAGATTCTCCCAGGTAAAATTACAAAGCATAACTTGTTTGTTTAATGATATTTATAGTTTTGTAGAGCACACAGTTATAAAAAGATGTGCTGGTGCTGAAGATAAACTAGTAATTTAACCCAGGTAAAGGCCCCCTTACTGTTTAAGCAGCCAGGTTTTTATTTGTTTCCTAAAGGCCTGGTAATTCGACATACATCTCATTTCCAGCAGAATAGAGTTCCAGGCCCTTGGATCCTAGAAGGAAAAGGACCTGCCTCCTTGTTGAACTTTCCTGATCTGTAGGATTTGAAGAAGAAAATAGGATCAGGAATTTATTTTATTTTATTTTAATATTTGAGGCAAACAAATGGTAGGTTGATGACAGACCACAGTACTGTAAGGCCTTTAAATAAGTGCATAAACTCTTAAAACGTATGTACATATAAGGGAAGTCAGTGAACTGTAGGCAGATGTTGACAGACAGGCTCTATTCTTAGAAATCTGAGCAGAAATCGTGCTGCTGGGTTCTAGACCAGCTGCATCATGTGAATGGCACAGGCTGGAAGTCCTCAGTACAAGGCATTGGCATTATCCAATTGAGAGCCAATCACAGCCTGTAGAATGAGATAGTGAGTTGAATCTCTTAAATATGGAACTATCTTGTGCAGAATCTTTATACAATAAAATCATTATGAATAGACCATGGACTAGTAAGTTGTATCTCACAGATTTAATAGAATCTAGTGCATAACCTTTATATGATAAAAACGAACATGAAGAGACCATGGCCATCTGTGTCTTACACCATCCACATATTTTCTTTATTCAGATGTAAGCCTAAACTCTTATTCCTACACCTTCCAGCCTGTTGAGAAGTATGATATGACAATGTGGTAAAGCCTGCAGAAAGGTCCCAAAGGATCAAGGTTCATTTTGAAGAGTGACAAACACTACATCAGTACCATGAGAGGTGTGAAACCCTGTGGGTACTGTGTTGAAAAGAAAATCAGAATTGATAAACTGGTTAGGCTGAACATTAAGAACTATCTTTATAAGCTTCCCATCCTATCTTGATCCACTTGATGTCTGTGTTTCCTCTCACCTCTAAAGTCATTTGTCTCATAAACAACTTGAATAAGAAAAGGGATAGGTGAGAAGGATAGGAGAAAGAATGATAGGAGAGACTACTTCTTCTAAAGAGGCAGCATATATGTTTTTTGAGTCAGCTGGGAAAGATCTAGATAAAAAGTGAGAGACTCACTAATCTGCAGGATGAAGGAACAACAGCACCTTTTCCTAAGTGTAAAATATGGGTCAGGCATGGATCATTGATGGAACTAGACCTAACGGTATCATGAATTTCACTGTCTCCTCTATATAGATCAGATTCAAACTTGGTTGAGGACAGTGGAGGAAGAGAACTCAAGTCACAGAGATTTAGATTGCAAATTTCTATTTGAAGTAGTAAAGTAAGGCATGGTGAAGTGCCCAAGACTGAGTGACCTGCTGTTTGGCGCACTAGAAACTAGAAAATTGGAAATATAACTCTTTAAAAAAAGAAAAAAAAGATAATTGGTGCTGGCACCAAGCAGGGAAATGGTGCAGTGTAACTGCTTGGCTACTTCAGACGTGTACTGGCCCAAGGTGTCGCCTTCGGGGACCTCTAGTGACAGCCTGTAGTACTGCACATTAAAACACTGAGCAGGGCCTGGATCTAGGAGCCTCTGCAACATTGCTACGCACAAACACTGTCTCATGGCCTATAAAGTTTGGTCTGTGATGTGACATAGAGACGCATTGATGCCAGCAGAGTGATGGTCTTTTTCGGGGGGTGGGGTGGGGGGGAGTTAGGTGAGGTTTATCTAGTGGCTGAATTGCCCAACGTGAAACCATAAAACCTGGGATTAATCCCTGCATACCTACTTTACCAAATTGTGTGATCCAGAGCAATGTTTAATTTCACTTTCCTTTTTTTTCTTTACTACCACACATACGAGGATCTCCTAAATACATGACTTCAAGGTGTGCGCATTACAAAACCTTCTCCTGTATTTGATGTAATAAACTATCATGTTCGTGTGTAATAGGAACCCAGGCCACCCTATGAGAGCATATAAACATTTTCTTGCCTCTTAGTTCACTGCAGCCAATGTTGTCTGTGTGGGGAAGAATAAGTGTTTCTAAATTCAAGTTTGAATACTATCACTTTAAAAAAGACTTATATGATGTACTAAAGTAAAACGATTCTGCATGTTAATGAGATCCACTTTTTGAAATTTGAAGAGACCTCATCATATTTTTACACTTTTTCTACAAGATGGCTTTGAAATTGAAAAGAAGGTGTTCCTTAAGTTAAGTGGTGCAGGAAAACTTAGTTACATTCGTTCTTTAACTTCAATTAAGCTTTAAATGATTGCCTGTTTATTTAACATTGTTTTATTTCAGTGCTGAATAGTGTAAACAGCAGCCCACTGCTGCTGTTAACCAGGTGACCCAGTTCGTACTTCTGAGTACTAGTGCTCTACAGCCTGTGGTACTGCAGTCTTGTAGAGTCAGTGCTGGTACCAGACTCCAGGGACCCTGAAACCCAGCACTGGTGTGTGGATCCAGCATCTACCTGTAACAGGCTTTAAAAGTACATCCTTTTACCCCCAGCACCGGAGCCAGGCTTCGGAAACTTCTAGTGGTAGGTACTGCTGCAGGAGGTTGATGGCACTTGTTTTCCAGTAGTGCAAGGAGGCAGACTTGATACGGGCAGACAACCGCGTTTTAAACCGAGAGCTGGAAGGTCGCTCTAGGGCAGTGGTCTTCAAACTTTTAATGCCGCGCCCACCCCCAATTGAAAAATAAAAATCATTGGACCCCCCCCCCCCCACCCCCAAATAATTTTTCACAATTATTTTAGAACGATGGCAATGTTTAAATCGGTCTAATCCTATTTAAACATTGTAGTTAAGTACCGTTACCTTTTTAGAACTGCAATAACATGCTTCTGCTTGAAACAAAGGCATGTTATCTGTATAATATTTCTTTTGGCCAGAGTTTGGCGCCCCCCCTGGGATCACTTGAGGCCCCCCAAGGGGGGCCCGCTCCCCCAGTTTGAAGACCTCTGCTCTAGGGGATCCTCTAGTAGCGGCCTGTAGTACTGCACCTTTGAACACCCAAGGACTAGGAGCAGAGTGTGGTGTTGCAGTCTTGCACACTCACTGAAGCCGGTGATGGGGACCTCTAGGAGCAGCGTGTGGCGTTGTAGTCTTGCCTGGGTGACGAGAATTTTAAAGCCAAAACTGGGACATTTCACAAAATAACAGAAGGAGGACTACAATTTTAATTCAACCGAGCGCAGAGAATGACAACGCTCACAGAATCACAGAAAAGGCAGTAGGAACATCCATGAAATGCAAATCTTTAAGCCAGTATCATGCCGCTTAATTAAAGTATCCCTGCTATGGGAAAAATAAAAAGGTCCTTCCCAGTCGTCCCTCTCTAAAACCCGGTACATGAGCTACATTTAAAAAATCTGCCAGGACAGCTGGTGAAAAATCTGGGACTGTAACGGTGAATCTATGACGTTTTGTGACCTTAAATCTTGTACACGTGAGTCCAGATGATGGGGACCTCTAGGGGCAGCGTGTGCTGTTGCAGTCTTGTACACTTACTGAAGCCTGTGACGGGGCTCTAGGAGCAGCGTGTGGTATTGCAGTCTTGTACACACAGCGCTGAAGTCCAGGTGATGGGACCTCTAGGGGCCTGCTGTTGTACTGCTCCCTCGCACACCCTTCTCCGGTGCTGGTCTGTGGACTTCTAGGGACGACTGATAAAACTATACCAAAGCCCTTAACTGCTGAGGAACAGACTTAACATTAGAACAGTAGTACAGTCATATAAGTTAACCATGTCGTTTACAGTCACCCAGTTTTTTAAGAAGAAATCTTACGGAAGTACCAAGATTCATCATTTTGATCAAACGACTGGACCATAAATGACCAGCAATCGCCCATCTTGGGTCAAAGAACAGTCACGAAGACGTCATGAGAGAAAAACAACAATGTAAGATACCACAATGCTGTCACAATTTAACAAACGTGGTAGAGAAAAGAGTAACTGTTAGAAGCAGAAAAAGATACCAGGAACTAAAAAGTTCTCTCCTAGATAGCCATGGAAGAACCGAGGAAGCCATTCCAACTAATAAAAGGCTGGTAGAAAGGAAAACTAGATGAAGAACTAACAGTAATTAATAGAGGTGAAAGCCACTACAATGTATTAGTGCTTGCAGTGCTGATCCAACAGCAGGCGTGTGTCTCTTCTCACCATCATGTAAGAAAGGTACATTTCACATTCCAGGATTAGAATCCATCCTCCTTTCCCTAGCAGAAGAGAATATACTGATGTGGAAATCTAAAACCACTAGCAGCAACTAAAAGGAGAAAACGCATATAAGAAAGCATTTTTTGCCCAAACCAAAACAAAGAGCCATAGGAACATGTTCGACATATAAGCAAAACACACCTGCTTATTTATTGTTGGGTCGGTTTTCTTTTGTCAGTTTCAAAGCAGAGTAATCTATTATCTCATTACAGAAACTTTACACTACAAACAAAGCTTTCACAGGCCAATCACAAAAAGCTGTACAGTTCTTAAATCAATGGAGCAGCAGTTAGCACAAAAAATAAGAAGCAAGAGTAACTCACGCAACTAGTTTCACTCAGACGTCAAATTTCTACACAACAATCGTAGGTGAAAGTGAAGAGACCATAAAAACAAAACATTGAGAGCAATAACAAGACACAGTTTGGGAATTTAAGACACTAGCCATAAGCAAAAAAATAACGTAAATAAAAACCGCTCGAAATGAAGAATCAGTACTAGCAAGCAATGTATGGAAATTCAATGACAAATGAGAACACCAAAAAAGAAACTAAGCTAGGACTCAAATGTAAACAAAACATGTAATTTATGACTAACAGTTCCAAAAACTCTTTATGTTGATATCAAGAGAATCTACCATAGACAAAAAGACTGAAGATTTCGATCAGTTACATACAATATAACAGGTTGTATAAGACCAACCGGTACTACTGGACACACATCCACTAAATGAAATAAAGGATTGTACCTCTAAGGTGTACACTGGTAAGTACAACAGTCAATATGCTGAATGGAATGCTAAAACTCAGAATACCCATGCCACAAGAAGCATTAGTAAAATTACCTAACCACATTTTGAGAAGTGGAAACTTTCCTCAACATATGCCGAAGGCCGCTTCTATCCCACCACTGCATAATTTGCATTGCTAAAGCGAATAGGTCGATCTTATAGCTTTATCAATGCTAGTTTTGTTTTGTCATAGTTTTTGCAAAACTGCATTGTTGGGTACATGCGGGGAGTATAGGCAAGTGAAAGAAAGGCAGAGTGTAATCTTCTCAATGGTTGGTGGAAGTTCAGGCGGTGTGTAATGTATGCACGTCCTTGGTTGTGTAGAGCCTTGTGTGTGTGGGTCAGCAGCTTGAATTGGCATCTCTTCTGTACGAGGAGCCAGTTGAGTTGCCTGAGGTGGGGTGTGATGTGGGTTACACACTTCATTTCTGCTACACTGCACAGCAGCACTGTCACACTTGTGCTGCACCCCAAGCCTACAATATTGAGAAGGGGTCTGGACTACTCCTGCTGCCCGCCTTCCTCCATGGGGTCCATTTGCAATCATATAGATAGATTTCATCCTGATGCCCCAATGCATTTCCTATGTTTATGTGCTAGGTTTAGTGTATATGTTCTCTGGATGTCTCAAAGCTTCCCCTTGTGCCCGAACAGATGCAATTACTGTAGCAAAGACTACTCTAAGAACTTATTCCCAGGTTTGAAATCCCACTACAGACTGGGAGTGTTAAAATAACTCATTTTGTATCCAATGTATCAATACCACATTTGTGCCCTTTTTTCTTCAGCATCATGGGGATTTTGAAGGCTCCTAGGGTTTGTGGATTCCCACGGAGGGGACTGAGAAAATGGGCAAAATATAGCTAAATTCTGAGGTTGTTTGGGCAAAGTAGAAAAAAACTGCTCCACAAAAAAGTGTAAGTTTTTTTTTTTTTAAACGATAACAACGTTTCCTGTGCAAAAGTCACTATCTTCCTAGCTTTGAGGAACAAACAGAGCTGATTTAAAGAATCTCTTTTTTTTTCTCCACATTTTTGTCATTTTTATAAGCGGTAGCCCATTTTTCCTATTTTTTGTGCTTTCAACCTACTTTCCAATTGTGGTGGACATAAGTGTAAAATCCTTGGGTGGTCCAGGAACGCTATATATTTCTTAAAAGTAGAAACAATTCTGCAAATAGTCATGTGTGTAGATCCCGTAAGTGTTTCCCAAGGAAACTAACTATTGAAATGAAAGAAATATTGAAAATAAGTAGGAAATACAGCCTTTTGTATCAACGTTGTCATCTGTATTATTTTGTCATAATGGTCGATTTACAAAAACAATATACAATTGAGTCAGCCAGACACATCTGGTTGGGGGATATATAGGGTCTGTAGGTTGTCCAAGAGCTCTAGGTACCCAGAGCCAACAACTTAGCTGCACTGTACAATGGTTTTTCATTGGGTAACACATATAGATCAATTCATATGGGGAAATATGCAGAGTGAAAAATGGGTTTCAAGTAAACCCATGTATTTTTTAAATGGGCACCAGACATGGAGTTTAGGAGGAGTGATTATTTGTACATCTCTGAATTTGTGGGTACCCCACACTAGCATGCTTGGCAGAAGGGCATTTTTGAAAATATATTTTTCTTACACACTAGATGACATTTGGAAGGCATAAATGCAGCAAAGTCCAATTGGTAATAACACATTTCTACTATTCTTTGTTTCAACATGTCATCTGATAGAAATGTACCTCACTTGGGTAGGTAGGTGTAGTGCCCGTGAGAGAAAATGGCCCAAAACTTAACATGAAGACATCTCATCTCTCCACTGAAAACTGGCCCTTTTTTGCAATACCAGTGGCTGTTGCTTTTGGGTCGTAGTTCAGCTGGCCCCTAGTGAAACCTAGCAAACCTGTACAATTTTGAAAACAAGCCACTTAGAGGAAACTAGGATGGGCTAACATGTGTGTCTCTTACCAGCTTTTTATACCCAGAAGCCCTTGCAAACTTCAAACCTTAGTTAAAAAAAAAAAGACACGTTTTCCTCCAATATCTGTGCAGGAAAGATTGGGAATCTGTGGGGATCCACAGATTTCATACCACCCAGAGTTCCTACATGTCTCCTGATAACAATGGTACCCTCCACTTATAAGGGTGACCCACCACACAAAAGGCCCTAAAGTGCTAAGTGGAAAGATAGACGATAGGGGTAGCTGTGGTGTTTGGGGCCGTGTTAGGTCACCACCCATTAAAACTCACCAACCAGAGGCATTTATGAAAAACAGGCACTCAGAGAATTCCATAGTGGTGTGCCTTGCATGAAACCCAAAAGGTTTTCTTATCCACAATGCCCTGCAAATGTCAAACTGCAAATAAAAGAAAAAAAAAACATTTTCCTTACTTGTCTGTGATAGTAACTCCCAGAATCAGGAGAAATAGACAACATTCCTACCACCCACATGCCCCCCTTGTCCAAATAAAAACACTGATCCACTTGTATGCCTGGACCTCGTGCCCACAACAGGAACAGATCAAACCAAGTTCAATGGGAGCTCTTCTGTGGGACTACCACTGACCCTCGTTTCACCTGTTCCTGTCATGGTCACTAGGCCCAACCATACAACTAGGGTAGCATTTTTAATCGGGAAAAGTGGATGAGCACTGGGTGGTAGGAATTTGTCACAGAAATGCATGGAAATTGTTTGATGTCAAAGTTTGGGGTTTGCAAGGCATTATGGCCAAAATAAAACATCATAGGATCCACACAAAGCACACCACACTGAACTCCCATGGGTATTTAGTTTTCAGAAAGATGTGGGTGTGGTAGGGTTTCCTAAATGGGCCCATTTAACACAGCTACCATAATTGCCAAATTAGGTTAGTTATTTAACAGAAAATGTTGATGTCTCTACATTACGTTGTGGGACTTTTACTGTTGTGGACGATGGGCCCATCCATTCAAGAATGGTAGTGTTTTTATCAGTAAATGGAGGAATGCTGAGCAGTAGAATTTGTGGATGCCTGTGTATTCCCAACATTTGTGTCACAGAAATGCAAGGAAAAATGCATGATTTTAAGCAGAGTTTGAGGCATGCAGAGCATTTGTGGGTAAGAAAATATCATGGGATCCACACATGGCATACTGCCCTGGACTGCCCTTGATGTCTATTTTTCCAAAATGCCTGAGTCTGGTAGTTTTCCCCAGGTGGCAGGCCTACCCAACCCAAAAAGTGTAACCATTCACGACAGCATGCAGGACAATATTGCAATATAGCTTCACTTTCTTGGCCCATGTGTAAAAACAACACCAGAAAAACACAAACGTCTTCTTGCTGCAGTTGGGATAGGATGTTTTAGTTCGCGGGGAAACAGAAAGCCTGTTGAGGCTTTAGAAATGTGGGTGGGGCTTGATGTCAGGATGGGACAGACTCATTCCACTGTGATAAAATGTCGTTTTTTTGCCTCCTTGGGCCAAACTCCTTCCCTGCCCTCCGTGGAGGCCAAAACATTGGTTTGCCCATTTTGGGAATGGGAGTATGGCCTATTGTCAGAGTGCGACACCCATACACCCTTATTTTGCCCCAAATGCAAAATCCCTGATGTCAAGTGGGCTTTCTACCTTTGGGGCACATTTGGGGCAACCTCCCCAATTGGTACAATACTCCTATCTGCACCTAGTGGACTAGAAAGAGTTTATTGCCCCTTCTTAGGCAGGGTTATGGCTTTATGCTAGTCTTTTTGTTTAATATTTTGCGCCACTTTGAAATCCAGGGCAAATTGGGGGCAAACCTCCCATCTGCCCCTGGGAGAGTAGAAAGTCTGAATTGCCCCTTTTGAGGTACACATATGGAGAATGCCAGAGTGCAGCGCCTGCGCTCCTTTCTTTTGGCCCAAGTGCAAAATCCGTGGTGTTTAGGCAGCTATGTACCCCCAAGGGGGCATATAATGGACAACTTTCCCAACTGGGACAAGCCTC
Source organism: Pleurodeles waltl (assembly GCF_031143425.1). Lineage (NCBI taxonomy): Eukaryota > Metazoa > Chordata > Amphibia > Caudata > Salamandridae > Pleurodeles > Pleurodeles waltl. The sequence continues at coordinate 301,968,639 of NC_090436.1, forward strand.
TTATCTAACCCTTGGATGGGGGCAGAACAACTTTATTACACCTACTGAAGAGGAGGTATGGCTCAATGCTAGGTAAGTCTACCCCATCCTCTTGTTTATTTTGGCACCATTCTGAAATCTCTGGTGACTAGTGGGCTTTCTACCGCAGGGTGTCAAATTGGGGGTGAATACCTCTATCCAACATTGCTCCAAACGGTTTATTGGTTTCCAATGTGCCCAGAATCTTCCTGCAGGATTTGGCCTTCAGGAAAGACTGGGCACAGATTGCATGGAAATGCACCCGTGACTGGCAAGTGTTGATTATCAACCCCTCGAAACGGCTAGCCGAGTCTATTGCCATTCAGATCAACTGTGTGGAGAGCTCTATTAAAACCACAGTGACTATAGCAGCATTTAAGAGTCGCCTTTTGGAAATTAACACGGAACTCAATGAAACCAAAGAGTTCCTCACACAACAGAAAATTTCCAAATTACAAAAAGACATTAGCAAGTTTGAACGAGAGAAAGTTTATCCGTATATCAAGGAGGACTTCGAGATTGACACGCAATCGCGGTCATCAGACGAGTCCTCTACATTCAATAGAATAACTCGGAATTACAGCAGTAGCTCCTCCTCTGACGGATGGAGCACTGATGAGAGTACACCCCAACCTTATTATAATTTCCCCCAGTATATTCACAATCAACCACTCTTCTGGCAACACCCTTACCCGTTTTTTCAGCCTCGCCCTATGCCACCTTTTGGGCCTTTTTTAGGCCGCGGCCCGGGCAGAGGAAGAGGCAGAAGGAGAGGAAGAGGCAGGAGAGTACATTGGGGACGAGAAGAACCACAGATGATAACAAGGAGCCAGAACAAGATCGCTCCACAGAGGACCTAGTGGTGAATTTGTCCCACAGACATTTGTCTATGGACGAATCGAAAGTCCTGAACAGAGGTCTAGGCTCCGTCCCTACTCCTTCTGAAGACCCCTTTCGCCTCCTTTGTGAGTTGTCTCAATTTTTTAGAAAGGTTCGTCTACATTTTTTCTTTAAAGACCGACCAGAGCCCTCCGTCACTCATGATACAGGCTTAAAGAAACCATCCACCTTTATGCCTCCAGCTCACTCCCTTCCTTGTGAAGTCTTAGCTTTTGAAAAAGCTGTCCTGTTAGATCGTGAACAGACTATCCCCAAACGACCTTTTGTCAATCTACCTACCTCTGAGCGGGAAGCGCTCAAGATTCTATCTAAGGACCCGTCTATAGTCATAAAACCGGCTGATAAAGGAGGAGCGATAGTCATTATGGATACATCTGACTATAGGCAGGAATGTCTCCGCCTTCTGAGTGACAGGACCTACTATGCACCCCTTAATCGAGACCCCACAAACTCGTTACAACTACAGATAAAAAGTATGGTCAATGAGGCCAAAGGAAACTCCTGGATTACTTTAAGAGAGGCAGAATTTTTGGAGAGTATCCATTCCCGTATTCCATATTTTTACTGCCTCCCCAAAATCCATAAAGGCACTCTACCACCCCCTGGCCGTCCGATAGTTTCTGGCATTGGCTCGGTCCTGGAACCATTATCAACCTTTTGTGATTCATTTCTTCAACCATTAGTAAAGAGTTACAGTACTTATCTCAAAGACACCAAGGATGTCCTGAACCTTATTGAGATGATCAACTCCACAATCCAGGTTGAGGTACTGATCACGTTAGATGTAGAATCTCTATACACCAATATTCCACAGGCGAGTCCGCCCTCCTTCAGCAACCATGGACTTCATTAACTCCGGTACACTTCGTGATGCATTGTGCATCTCTGGCAATGACACAGAATTACTTTCAATTCGAAGATGTTCTGTACCATCAGATTCGAGGGACCTCGATGGGGAGCACCTTTGCCCCAAGTCTGGCATGTTTATACATGTATCAGTTTGAAAAAACTTTCATCTTACCAGTAACGAATCCCTTCTTTAACAATATTAAATTATGGCGCCGTTACATAGATGATATTCTCATCATATGGCAAGGATCCCTTCCGACAATTGGACAATTGATCTGTTTACCAGCTGGATCAACACACTAGATCCCTTCTTGGAATTTACAGCGCATGTTTCAACCACACAAGTACTGTTTTTGGACCTTCTGATCCATAATGTGAATGGAAAACTAGTGACTGATATCTATCACAAAATCACTGACCGGAACAGTTTACTTCGATATAACAGCCATCATCCGAAGGCTCTACACGATAACCTTCCTTTTGGCCAATTTTTAAGATTACGTCGGAACTGTTCCTCTGTTCAATCATTTGAAGGCCAGGCACGTGAACTGAAAAAGAAACTCCAACACCGACATTATCCTTCTAAGATCATTAACCCAGCCTGTAAAAGAGCCCGGCACAACCACAGAGAGGCTCTGTTGGCACCCACTATGCGGGAGGAACAAGTACGACTGACATGTGTTTCGACATATACTCCCCTGTCCAACACCGTCAAAAGACTCATTAATAAAAGGTGGCATATTCTACTGAGCGGGGAACACAAATTTCCAAACCCTTGTTTGCGTTTAAGAGATCTCCCAACATTAGGGACCTAGTTATTCACACACGACCACGCAGAGAGGATGTTTCTGAAGATCAGTCCACATTATGGAATTTACCCCCGGTCACCGGACATTACCCATGTGGCTCCTGCAACGTCTGTTGTTTGACTAAACGGTTGGATAGTCTAGATTTGAAATATTTTGGAGTCTGGCGCTTGACGAAACACACCAATTGTAATACTCGTCACTGTATTTATTTGATTACATGCCCTTGTGACTTACAATAAGTAGGTATGACAACCAGACCCGTGAAGCTAAGAATTAACGAACACCGCAGTAACATCAGATGTGCTTGGATCACAACCAAACTGAGTTCACACTTTTTGGAAGCCAAACATGGCCCCAATGACCTGTGGTGGACTGTCTTACAAGTACCTAGACATAATGAAAATGACCCTAAATACCTGTTCAGGATTGAACAGCGTTGGATTTTTAGACTTAAAACAGCTAGCGAGGGCCTTAATGATGACATTCCTTGGTGGACCCTTTCTCCCTAGTTCCCCTGACTTGCTCTTTCAGGATTGAGTTTGTCCTGTTATCACACATATGTCCTTTCTCCAATGTGGAGGTTTAAAACTTGAGTCCATACTGACCTTTTATTTTATTTGGACTCTTTAAAAAATTTTGTAAAAATCTTTTTCAGCATTAGACCCCCTTTTTTCATGTTATGCTGCATGATGACTAATATCTGTACAGAGATTACTAAATGACGCTCGTTACATATATTAGGATCACTAGGGGCACTGACTTCTATTTACTTTTGACTATCTGGCCCCTGTTCCAAGATGGCCGCCGTTGTTGAAGGCGATTTGCCTCTCGCTAGTCCTTTCTCGGTGTCTGCCTCCTAGACACCGGTGTTCAGCATACAGGGCTAATTGCCCAATTTAGCCCCTCTTTAAATGCATTCCGAGCGCGCGTTGCCTTTGTTGTCAGGCACGCGGCCTCGGGTAGGCACACAGCGGACCACCGGATGAGTAAAAGTAAGTCCACACTCGATGTGTTTCTTTTCCTCAGCATTTATAGGCCAGGCAAAAGGCTAATTTTACATTGTTTGATGGATCTTTTTTAATCAAAGGCTGTGACCAAACGATGTCCGACCATGTTATCGGTAATTCTAAACCAACGCGTATTACACTGCAACATCAGCTAGTGATGTTGTTCTCCAGCAGTATTTTCTAATTCATTGTTTTCTGTTATATATGAATATTGGTCACAATTTCACAAGACCAGGAGTACGTGCGGTCACTTCAGTGTATTTCAGCTACAACTTTGCGGACCTATGTACACTGGGGAGATCCCTTGCTTTGACATTTTTTCTTACTATTAAGGTTTTTTGACAATACTCACAGACGCACTATTTTTCATTCATGGCAATATTTTATATCCATTAAGTCAATGTGATGGCCTTTTGAAAACATTACCCAAATATGACGCTGATGTTTCAGAATTGTATGACTATTTATTCTACTACAATTTTTTCCATATGTAGTGTACTCACCTTGGGTATGAGGTTTTACGCGTCCCTATGATGTCCCGTTTCTACATGGGATGGTAAGCCTTTTTTATGTTATATCTTATGCACCTGATTATTTCTTTGGGGTTTGATGCTGATCGCACTCACCGTGTATTACTCCTCTCTTTATAAAGACACCAATGGATGTCAGATTGTTGTACTTTTCTTTATTTCTGTTTTTGTCTCTTACGCAGGGCGACCTACAACTTGACTGACTGTGACGACTGGGCCACAGACTGTAAGTGACCTCCCAGCATTTACTGTCTTGTTTTTTATGGAGAAGTTACAATTTACAGTCCTGCTGAAGCGCCATTGGATCAATCTCTGACCGTGTAGGCGCGAAACATGTCGACCCAGTGTTAGGAGTGAACACTTTTTCCTCCTTTCCTTTTTTTAGGAGTATGGGCAACATTATTTCCCTTAATACTCCTACATTTATTTTTAATCTTGGCCTGACCCTTACTTTAAAACATTAAATTGAGGCATTAGGTGTTCAGAGCCAATTTTATACCCCTCACTCTCCTTTTCTCCTCTGTCAGCACGTTCTGCAGACTCAACTTGATCTGCTATGCAACTTTTCGGTTGAAGTGCCACCATCCCTTGTATGGTGGCCCGTCAGACGTTGCAGTGCCGGTCTGACGAGGAGTCAGCCCGATGATGATGCTTAGCATCCTACTGTGATGCTTGAGGGCACTCCTACAATACCTTTTTTCAGTCTACTTTTCGTCCTCGCTGACCATTTTCTCTGGAACAGTGTACTCATTTCTATTATACCTCTATCCACGCACTCGTGTCAAAGTATATTGGGCCCAGGAGGTGGGTTGCACAGGCCTATGCCAAGGGGGTGCGCCCCCCCCCCCAAAACAAAAAAAAACTGCATAAATACACTCCCTGGTGTTAGTGGGCTTTCTTTCCCACTGGTGGGGGTGACAGATTGAGGGTGAATACCCCTATCCACTCACCTTGGGGACGGGACAGAAAGTCTATTGGGCCTCATGTTGGAGAGGGGAACATTGGCCCAAGCCTGGGAGGTGGGGTAAATACTGCAGAAATGCAGTATCTGTGTTTAGTGACCTTCTGTGCCCCCAGGACCATACTGGGGATGAATACCCCAAATCCCCCCCCCTTCTATGAGGGTCTGGTCATGCAAATGGTGGGAAATCCCCCCTACCCTATATTTTTGTTATAATATTTATCCCAGAGGGCAGATTGGGGTATCTGCCCCCCATCAACCTCCTGGGGGGCTCAAAAAGACTGCTGAGCCCTTTTTGGGGTGGACATAGCCATGCCCATGCTGAGGGACGAGAGAGAGAGAGAGAGAGAGAGCGAGAGAAAGAGAAAGAGCGAGAGAGAGAGTAAAAAATGTGTGTGCGTATTTTCACTTAAGAAAATACAAGTTACAAGGACATTATAGTTAGGCTCACATTCTAAACATAGAAAACCACAGAAATTCACCTGTTATAGTTAATAGTTATCTAAAGTAACTATAACTTGTGCCCTAAGGCAAGTTTTGTCATCAAAACTGTTACTGCAAATACTTCATTGATATTATCAATGGTGTTATCATAGATGTCATGAGTGCTGTAATTAGCAGTTCTTGGCAAGAGAGTGAGTTATAATTACCTTAGGGCATGCGTTATAGTTACTTGAGATAACTAACTATAGCAGGTGAATTTCTATTAATTTCTGCGTTTAAAATGTGAGCCTAACTATACCGTCCCTGTAACTTTTTTTTTTTTAAAGTTAATTTTTTGTATGGTTATTTTAATTCTACTTCCTAACTATATAACGTCCCTGTGACCTTTGTTTTTTTCCAGTGAATTTCTATGGTTTTTTAACATTTAGTAATTTTATATTAGTATACTTTAATCCAACCACGACCGTGCGTAGCGGTGGTTTGGAGCAGCCAGGCTCTGAGGCCAATCCCCTATAAGCAGTCAACCTTGCGCCATGCGTGGAGGGCTGCGGCCAGACCCTGCGGCCAACCCGTCTAACCACCCAACCCCACGCTATGCATGGCCCTTTGGACGTGCGTGGCAGGAGTTGGCTGGTGCCTGTCTCTCGGTGTGTGAGAATAGATGTGAGAGGGAGTATCTGGGTGTGAGACTGGGTGCCTCAGTGCCTTAGTGGGTGTGTCATTGTCTGTGTGGGTCTGTGAGTGGGTGTGTGAGGGTTTCAGTGGTCTGTTAGTGGGTGTGTGACAGAGAGTTGGTCTGTTAGTGGGTGTGTGACAGAGAGTTGGCCTGTGAGTGGGTGCATGAGGGTCTAATTGGGTGTGTGAGTGGCAAAATGAGGGTGTGAGTAAATATGTGAGAACATACTAAAGGGTCTGAATGGATCTCTGAGTGGATGTATGAGGGTGTGAATGGATCTGCGACTGCGTATGTGAGGGTATGAGTGGGTGTAAGAGTGGGTCTGTGAGTGCATATGTAAGGGTCTGAATGGGTTTGTGAGAGGGAGCATGAGGGTCTGAGTGAGTCTGTGAGTGGTTCATTAGTGTATGACTGAATGTGTTTTAAAAAAAAAAACTAATTTGCAGCAGGATTTGCAACTCCGTCACGATGTTACATGGGGGCCACTGTGAGAGTCGCGACGGAATCGCGACTCCGCGATTGTGGGAAAAAAAAGGCTCTTTCATCATTTTATAATCATAAGGGGTCCCTCCCTCAGACACTTATTGATTTGCATCATGGGGTCAGAGTACCTCTACCCTGACCCCTTACACTATTTTGAGGCCTAATTTCCATCCCCGTGCACCGGTTCATAAGATGGCGGGCGCAACTTTTCCCACAGCTTGCGGCTAGCGAATCACAGTACTGCTTCTATTGCGCGGCGCTGCAACGCTTTGCGCAGAAGCTGTGATGGATCCGCAGCCCTATATTTACAAATATGTTTTCCATCTAATAACTAAAAAACTACTGAACAGATTTATACCAACTAACAAAAAGGCCCCTTTCTGGACCAACAGGTACCTTTCTGCCAATTTTGGTATAATTCCGTCCCCTGGTTTTGTAGCTATCGCTGTTCAAAATCCCTATGGAAAAATGAATGGGGAAAACGTGTTTTGGGACCCCCATTTTTTCTGGGCCCCTGCTTGATGGATATCTCCGTAACTTTCCAGACAGCAGCTGACATGAGCATGAAAGTTTTTGGGGAAATTTAGTTAAGATTTATCAAACTGCGCCAAACTTATTAGCAAAATAAAAAATACTTTTTCTATAGAAACTAAGTCCTAACTATAACTACCTACCGGTACAAGGAGATAAAACCAAAGGTTACAGGGACGTTATAGTTAGGCTCACATTTCAAATCTACAAACCAATAGAAATTCACCTGCTATATTTAGAGTTACCTCAAGTAACTATAACTTGTGCCCTAAAGTAAACATAATTCGCGTCTCCGCCATGCAGTTTTTTCTTCAAAAATGTTACTGCAATGATTACATTTACATTATTAATGATGTTATCAAAGATGTCATGAGTGCTGTAATTTGTGGGGTAATTAGCAGTGCGGGCGGGGGTGTGAGTTATAGTTACCTTCGGGCATGAGTTATAGTTACTTGAGGTAACTAACTATAACAGATACATTTCTATGGGTTTGTACTTTTAAAATGTGAGCCCAACTATAACGTCCCTGTAACCTTTGTTTTTTCCAGTGAATTTCTATGGTTTTTTTCTGTAAATTAATTTTCATTACTATACGTTAATCCAACCACAGCCGAGCATGGCCTTTGGCCATGCGCAGCAACAGTTGACCACAGGGTCTGGCTTGTGGCTAAGCCCTGCAGCCAACTGCTAATAACTACCCAACCTTGCACCGTGCACGGCCTTCAGCTTTGTGCAGTGGAGTTGGCCGCAAGGCCAGGCCTGTGGCCAGACACTGCGGCAACTCCCATTACCACCTAACCCCACACTGCGCACGGCCTTGGCCACGCGCAGCGGGAATTATCACCAAGCTCTCATGGCACCCATTCCCCTGTCTGATTTTGGCTCTGGGAAAGCCAGCTGTGGGAGACAGCATTGCTGTCACAGAGAGGGAGCTGCTAAACATGCAGCTTCCTCTCTTTGAGAGCAATTGTTTCCTCTGTTTCCCTGCTTGTATCTCTGCAGTCAGGGAAACAGAAGAAACCTTTGCTTCCAGCATGTGGGAGCTGTTTCACTGGACTTTAGCTTAGCATTGGCTTGCAGGCCTGTGCCCTTTTACCTAGATAACATGCTCAGTTTCTATTATTTGTTTTTATAAATTTTAGCACTGCTTGCAATTTAGAAGAACTGTTTTTATTTTATAATCAGTTGCCATGCCGCGAAAGCGTCATTATCAGTATTGTACATATTAAAATTGTCATCATGTTCTTTTGCTTTACTTTTGACAAAGAGCAAAATGTAAACATGTCAGGCTTTGTTATGATATTGCCGATACAAGTTTGCACACACAATCTAACTCTTTAGGTACATACCCACTTTAGGATGTCTGCATGAACAATAGCATGTGCCTTAATAAGACAACTTGTGAGATCAAAGCCATTAGAGGGGGTCCACCCAGGATATTCTATCTATACTGTGCAACACTTTGCAGGAGACTTCAGATTTTGTGTCTCTACGAAGCCTTATTTGGATACAAGAGGCTAACCTTGTACTAAAGTAACATGGATTGAGGCGCTTCGCATGGACATGACATGGCCAGATTAGGTTTATCACACCTTGCTCTCTTTAGAGTAGAAAATACCTTTAGGGAGGAATTTGCATATTCAGGCTTATTGCAATATGTTGAGGTTGTACATATTTACATCGCTTATTTTCACAATCCAGATTGTGTTACTTGTCATTATCCTAATCATTGCAGCTCATGCATTTTATCGAAGATTGCAGTCTTTTCAATAAATGTATTGAAAACTATTATGTATCTTCTTTCTTGCCTGTGTGTGTAAGAGACGTATCAGTAACAAGAGAAAAGGATAAGACTTGTTCCACCACAATTTCCCTGAGTGTTTTTCTGAGTCCATGTGCTAGTCTGCCAGCCATCATCTTTACTATTTAGAGTTTTGGTAAGGTGCTGCTAGAGAGTAGGAAGGATTTGGCCCACAGCTGCCAAATGGTGTAGGAGTAACTCAGTCGCCTACAAGCAGAGGTTCTGCTGCCCCTAATCCAGCAGTCATGTAGAGGTACAAGAGTCCTTACGACATGGCACCACTAACGATGGTGTAGGCACTAATTTACGAGTCTCCAGGGTATCTCTGTTTCACACACTAAGGTACCCCAAACACCATTATAGGGAGACATCCATGGTCTTAGGGACAATCTTCCTCAGCTGCAGAGGGAGTGCCTACCTAGACTGTAGGTTGTTCAAGCGTGAACCTTAAAAAGGATTTGTTTCCCCACTGGTGTTCCCAACTCTGATACCTCCTCCATAATATGCAAATGTCATAAACATCCCGGAGAGGAGAACTGCAGAGAAGCACTTACGCAGTTACTTCTAGCCAACAGCTTAACAGACAAGGGCTGGGAAGTCATATTTGTTGTGAGAGCTCATCAAGCATACCAGACAAAAACATTTTATTTTTGGGTCACTTTTCCTGAAGTAAATGATAATTCAAATACATTTCACAACTACAGAATAGTTAAAGTACAACAGCGGTACCAAGCTTACCAACACCTAGAAATACCACTTTCTTAAGACCACCAAAACTGGTTAAATGGCACCCTTCCACATATAATACAACCCGTGAGATTAGGTCCTTTAAGCAATGACGGACCAATGCGGTCTACGTTTGCCACTACACACCACATCCCAATGTGCAGGCTATGCAAGTAGCTGACATCCGCACACTTTAAAATAAGCTAAGAGCAATATAAAGATGACTAATACAGTTCGTAATGCGGACTTTGAATGCCGCTCCAGCAAGGGCTGCTCCAGCTGTCCATCAATTAGCCCCTAAAGGAATTAATCCTCAAACAAAGCGGAACAAAACACCCAGGGAACAGGAGAAGATTTCGTTCTGAGTAGCACAAAAAACATATCAGATAGAAGCAATGTTTCCCCATACAAAACTCCAAGATAAACACAGACTTCTCACAATGGGCTTGCCATTCGGAATGGTTCCATCAAAAGAGGACTGCGTCACTTGGGGTACAGTCTTCGCCGCAATATACACTACCACACATGGTACCCGACACTTACCAATTTTCCGGAACTGTTAAAACAAATTCGAAATTAACACAGAGCAGTCCTGGCCCTAGACTTGGGGATGAAACTGATGCATAATTTTTAGTTTAGTACAATAGAAAAGGTGGTTTTCAATAAGAAAAGTATTTTTGAGAGTATTTGGTCAAAGTTTGGTGCCAGCAGAGATTATTTTCCATAGCAGTTTTACATGTGTGTCCTCTCCAACATTTACGCATGATAGTCCAGCTAACATAATCTGACGTTCTAATAAAAAAAAAACAGGCAGGGTCTGCTATTAATCCACCGAGCCCAGAGGTGTATGAGCTTTCTTTTGCTTTTCTCGGCAGTAGTGTCTAGGTCAGGGCAGATTTATGTATTTATTTAATTTAATATTTAAAGACTAATGGATTATTGCTTGGGCCTGGGCACCAAGGCTTGCATAACCTCATGTCTATGAATACAATACAACAAAGTATAATAGAATACAAAAAAAAACTTTGAATGGATGATGAAACATGCATATATTACTAATGCTTGGTAGTCTGCATTACTTCTTTTGGATATTATTATTAAAGGTTATGTACTAAAAACGGAGGACATCTGTTTTTTCTTATGAATGGTCTATACACTCCGTAAAGGTTTTTTTGTCAGAGCGGTGTCATTTTTTTTCCTCTTAGATGTATCTGTAATTTTGTGAGGTGTATGTTGCTACATAGAGACTAATATATAGCCATCTCTTAGGTATTATTAAGCAGGCTTTAGCCATTTACCTAACTTTTTTTAAGTCTTTTTTTCTTGGGAAATATGTAGTCTTACCTGCTAGAAGAACCACATTGCATAGCATACAGATCTGATTTCCAGGTCTGTCTCAGTTTGTCTCTACCTTCAGTTCAAGCCGTCAATACTTGTTTACAGTAGTAAAATAACAAATACATGTTTAATGTAAAAATAAACAATTTCTTAGTTTTCCCCAACACTCAGGTTTCAAATATTCAAAACCAACTAGATGTTGGAAAACAACAATTTTGCATCACTCGCATCAGACTCTTAAAGAAAAATGTTGTAAGGGAGAGAACATTTATTTCCATCAGAAAATCAACAAGAAGCAACTGGAGAAGGAGACACACCACCAAGTGGAAAAGAAAAACATTATGGACTATGTTTTCTGTGAATCAGTATTTCTGTTATGGTGATGACCTACAGATGTACAACCGAGCTTTGAAAAAACAGGCAGAAAAACAATCGAAGCAAGCAAGTACTACAGGCTGAAGGATCTGAAAATCGATGTTCACTACAACCTTGCTTGAGGAATCTTCACCACTAAGGTGGTGGTGGGACTGGGCAGTAGCATGGCTCAGGAACTATGCACCTCTGTGAACTTGCTGTTAAAGTAGCTTATGAGTCTTGCCTTTTCCCCCATTAATTTCTGGTCTCTGGGGAATAAGTTTTCCCCCACTCTCCTTGATATAAGTACTAATTGTCATTACCTGCTAAAAGAATGATCTCTTCAGGACGGAGTATGCTTTCCTGTTAAAAGGAGCAAAGGTATCTCATTTAGAGATAAATATGGCTAGCTCACCTACATAAAATATGTGCCTGTTTGTGGATTTCCACAACAAATTTGAATATCTGGCACCCAGTATGTTACTGAAATGTGTCCCAGGATCATAGGGTTGAATACAGGACTTCAACATAAAAAAGTACTTTCATAATAAAATACAAGATCAAACTAAACAATATGAAAACAGACCATTTTACACAGAGAAAAAGGTGTATTGGAGATGTGGTGCGAATTTTATTCTAGACATATGAATGATTGGGATATGAAGGGATCAGCTTCAGGAATAATTTAAGGAATGCAAAGTTAAAATGCCTCCTATATAGGAAGGATTTGGTAAAACGGCTTACAAAGTGTGGACATCCTAAAAAGCTCCTATCATTAGTGGCAGATAAAGCAAAAACTGAAACAATGACCATCCTAGCATACAAGACACAAGATTTGTAAAGACGTTTTATATCAAAGATAAAAAAATAATAATCCAGAAACATGTAGTGAAAATACCTAATAAAGCACAATTACAGCGCAGTAGAAATCTTTACATAAGCCACAAATGGCCTCCAGTAAAAAACAGAACTGCAGAACATGTTACACTATAAAATCTAAATTGTCCCATGAACCGACTCGTAAAACTCTGGATAACGGACTGCATCTGATTGCCCCATTATGCAAAATCCTTGTACGGCCAGTGGCATAGCGTGGGAGGTGCAGGGGGGGCCGGCCGCACCGGGCGCAACATCTTGGAAGAGACTCGAGTGCTAAAATCCACGGTTTAGGGGGCGCACATTACTTGCCTAGCCCCGGGTGCTGACAACCCACGCTACGCCACTGTGTACGGCACCTGAGCCTCTGTTCGGCTGAGGGCCAAGACATTGGCAAGTGGGATGATCCCAAAGTAAAATAGGTACTTGAGTTTCTGTCAAAACAAATTATACATGCAGATCTATGTCTCTATTAAGGAACACAGAGAGGAACGTGGCAAACAGTGCTTACTGAGGATAAAAAAAAGTTAAGGATACGTCAAGGCTTATCTCGGGGATAGTTCCTGCAAGGCATATTGCTATAGAGGGTCAAAAACAGCCAGCAAGAAGATACAACGCACTCACTTTCCCATACATCACGCGACGCAAGGAGGAGATATTATTACATCAGAGGTTTTGCAATGAAAAAACAGACTTTCGATATGTAAGTAACAAAGGTAACATTTAAATACTGCTACGGCAGAAAAATTGAACAAAACTTAGCTGCATGTAAAAATACAAGGCACTGAAAGGGCCAAAAACATAACAGGGCCCAGTATTAATAGCATTCACAAAAAAAATCTATTGCTGTTTTATGAATAAATGGTGGCAACCGAATAAAAAAAAATAAAAAAAAGGATACTCACCGATTGACTGTACTGATTAGAATGTTTTTAAAAGAAACTCGTTCTGAGTGTGTGAGGACAACCATGCATATTCTTAGAACTAGCACAAAAAAAAACAGCTGAAACACTTGCATTTGAACTTCCAGGATGCTTTAAAACCTGATATTCGTACATTCCGGAGAGGAAAGTTCTTTACAGAAGCTACTTCTGCTAGCCTACCGGAAATGCAAAACGCGCACCCCAGCCATTGCTTTACCCACAGATATGTTCTCCTTTAAATGTAGTTTAAATACTGTGCTGATATATTTCTCGTCCCTTTGGAGGTGTGTAATCTCTCAGCTTTTTCCACAGTCCACTGTCACCTGTGATCAAAATGATTGTTTTCAGTTTCAGTTGGTATATTTTCCACATCATGATAGTGGGGGGGGGGGGGGGGGGGGGGACAGGGAAAGTGATCGCATCCTGATGTCTCCTTATATTTAAGCAGAATAGCGTTCATGCATAAAAATGTAAATATAATGCTGGCTATTATTTCACTTAATGTGTGGCTGAGAGTCTCAAGGATGGGCAGTCAAAGGAAAACGTGTTTTGGGCAGAGGCCAATTATCGTTATGTCAGCTAGTCAGTATTTGGGAGCCATTTTTCATGAGATGCTTAGCAGAGGATTAGTGTAAAGTTATATACTTTTGAAATGTTCACTTTTATATAGACCAGAGTGAAAAAACGTGAATATTACACATAACTGATTACAAGTCGTAGGACAGCACAAGGATGGAAAGCAGAATCCAGGGATGCCACCTGAGTGGCGACAGCTGGGCCTCAGCGATTCCATAGCACAAAGAGAATCCCTGTGGTGACAGCGAAGATCTAGCCCGTTGCCACTGGAATTATTAGGTTCCTAGGCTATGTGAGCTAAATTGTGCCGTTTGTCCAAATGCCTCTAGAACCCCTATATGTATGAGAGCAGATACCAAATAAGTTGGACCATGGGGTAGCATAAGTATGGTAGAATGAGACACTTACACCCCTGTATAAGCATACCTCAGCATAGTTCAATGCACCTGCATTATTATTACATCTGGATCTTTATTCAGCATGTTAAATGATGTTAACACTCGCCACCTTTCAGGCTATGGACCTCTTGGCCTTTATGGTGACTCACAGTAGGCTGGAGCAGGGTTATAGGTACAAGAGAAAACAGCAGGAAGATGTGAGGTAAAGGGGAGTAGCCAAAGGTGTTAAGTCTGGATAGAAGTTCCAGTCTCAAAAAAGGCAAAGCTCAAAGGAGATGGCACACAATCAAGATTCCAAGGGAGTAAAAAACACAACAAATATTCTCAAGTGGTGGTCCTGGTGTAAACTAAGCAAGACTGAGCATCACAAGGGAAACCCACCTATACAATGTAGCCAACTATCAGTAAGCTGTAGTGTGGTTTTGAACATTGTAGCCACGAATGACACATAAGCATAGAGTTAACTGATTCTATGTCAGGATCGGGGGTTCAGATTATGCTTCTCAATCTTTACTGTAATAATAAATAGCAGCCAATAAAAAAAAACATATTCAAAAGTACATTTTCCATGAATATAAGAACATTGTCACAGATCACATTCACCAATCACAAATTATCTAGTTCCATAAATATCTGAGACACCATTTTGCCTCCTCTTTCTTTGCTGCTGCGCCGCTGAGATAAGTACCCCACATGTACTTCTTACGATATATGTTCTTAATTGGATTCTGAATATTAATGCAGTTGCCAATGTCACATTTGTGCTTAGTGATGCAGGACCTTCAGCTCCCGTCCATACCATTACTTTTGTTGTCGTTTCAGTCATTCTGATGAACTGTGGTTCATTATTTATTTGTTATTTAGCATAGGACACTTCTCCAAGAATCCCCTGACTCTGGAGTATTGTGGAGTGGGGAGGGAGCTGTGTTGGTATCTTGTTCCGACGAATACAGTCCTCTTTGCACACTTATGATTTTGACATGCACATGTGCACCAGACTCCAGCGACTAGTCCCAAACACAGTACATGCCTGTAGCCCAGGCTGTATTGAATCCAGTCTAGAAAGCAGACCATAGGCCACATGTTTAACCTGCAATATCATTCTAATTGGTGGTTGTGCATCCCATTGACAACCCCGTCAGTGGAGTCTGGGTTTGTAAAATTTTACGAGGATCAGCGCAGAGGGCAATATGTCAGCTTGGGAACACAATCTGCATGATTTCCACAGAAAAGCACAGATCGATCCTGATCTGGATAGTTCCCAAACTGAATGTCTTGACCAGCTCTAACGCTGGCCCTATTGTGGCTGGTCTCTGGTTTGAGGCCTCATTTGTGAAGGATCTGGGAACATCTGTAGCCACCTTCAGTGCCACAGACAATGCACAGTCTTCCCTATAAAAGGTGTTTAATGCAAGCCTATTTTTTGCTGGGCCAGACGTTTCAGAAGTAGATCATCCAATGGTACTTTCTTCTAAGGAACCCAAAGAGGACTCATTCCCGAGGTCAGGAAGGATGATATGACTAGTCTAGAGGAGGCACCTTATTCCCTTTCAAGTTGCGAGGCAGCAGAGGAAGGTTTATCAGGAGGCTACCTGTAATGGGTTCTTAGTCTTTATGTGAGGGATATTGGAATAATACTATAGGCCCGGCTTTGGGTTGGATAATGGTTTTATTGGTATGTGTTTAAAGTTTCCTCTTTTTGTTTTAGGTTTCTGGGTGGCTCGCTACTGTTTTCATCCGGGTTTTCTCTTCTTTCTGTTAGGTGTTCGGGTAGAGGTCTCAACCAGTCTGTCCCTTGGTGGAGTAAGGTCGGTGCTTCTCTCCCGTGATGGCGGACCGGGTTCCCCAAAACAGAAAGAACGAAACAACAGGTAAGTGTAGAGGTAAAGGTATGGGGTTTTATAGGGTTAATGGGATGGTGGGAGGATGGGGTTGTGCAGGATTGTGGTTGGGTATTTTTAATTTCTAGTGCATTTCACCTTCCCGTGAAATCTCTCTCTCTCTCTCTTTCCTCCTTAGTGTCTTCTCTAGCTGGGAGAGGGGTTGTGTCACAGTGGGATTAGTTAGTTTGGGTTCAACAGACTTCCCCTTCTCTGCAGCACCTTTCTCCGCTCGTCCCTGTAGTTCCCTTACACTTCCTCCTACCCTGTAACCATGCCGGCACAAAAGAAAGGCTTAGGTACGATCGTACCTGCGAATGCCACGCCCCTCCTGGGACGTGGCGGGCCCCTTCGTGGTGTTCTGGTTTCTCATCTGTGTTCTCCTGCGGTGGGAAGAGATCTCCTCCTTCCTCCGGCTCCTTCGGATTCGGTTCGCGTGGTTCCAGGGATCCTCCGTTCACAAAGAATACCGGCGTCTCCTTCCTCTCGGTCCTTGACGGCAGGGTTCCTTTCTGCTTCTCCGACGACGCCTTCGGGCGTCCGTCTTCAATTTCATCTCTCTTTTTGACGCAGTCCGCGTCTGACATCACGCGCTCCAATCTCTCTGGAGTGCCCCGGGGGTACGGTGCTGTCGGCTCCAGCTGAAGGCTAGTAACCGAGGCGATAGACGCCCGGTTACACTACCACTGAGTATCCTCAAAAGAACTAGAATCCAGCTTCACAGTTGAAAATGATCCCTCTACACTAAGTGGTTTTGGGGTAGAGAGTTCAATATTTCATATCCAATTGGCAATACATATCCCAGGACACATGGTCCTGGAGACTATCCAGGGCTACAAACTAGAGTTTTACGACATTCCTCATCAACACTGTCGCCCAGGCAGATGTTTCTTTCCCTACAAGAACAAGCTAACTTGCAAGATTCAGGCACCTCTAAAGAAAGAAGCACTGTGCCTGTCAGTTCCCCAACCCAAAGATTTTATCAGAACAATATTACTGAGGGAAAAAATGTTGGAGATCCAGGTTTGTTTTGAATTTAAAAGAGTTCAACGTATTAATACTGTACCAGCATTTCAAAATGGAGGGTATTCATCTTCTATGGGATTTCCTTCAATAACAAGATTGGATGGTACGTCTAGACCTGAAACAAGCTGATTTAACCAACCAGATCATTGACTCCCCATAGATGCCATCTACAATTCTTTTGGCAAGGCACATGCTATGAGTTCAAAGTGCTCCCCTTCGGACTATCAAGAGCTACACAGAGCTTCACCAAGCTCATGAGACTAGTAGTTGAAAGGCTGAGAACCAGGGTTGCATGTCTGATCATCTATCTGGATGATCTGATCATCATGAACCAGGACCAACAAACAGTAAATCTTAACCTCAGCTGGGCAGTGAAACTACTTCAGCACTTTAGGACTGTAATAAATATTCATAAATTGGTCTTGCCTCCATCTTAATGCATCAAATTCCTGGGCTTTCAGGTGGACTTGTTAAGAACACAGCTTTGGTTGCTGCCTCAAAAAGTGAAGACTTTCAAGAGAAATGAGATTAGATTTGACCAGCCAGATTCTGTCATTGAGATCTTTATCCATAATAGTGGGTCTCTTAGTAAGGCAATTTTTCTGGGCCCGTTACACTACAGGGTCCTTCAACATCTACTGGGAGGCCCGTTGTGTGCTGACCAGTTATCTCTAATGGCAGAGGGCAAGACCAAACTGTCTTGGAGGCTCAACCACATGGATGCATCTAGCGGCAGGGCTATCTTTGTCAGTTTATTGGAGGTAGTGGTAAGAGTAAGATGCCAGCAGATGGGCTGGGGAACAAGATGTGGACCAATCTCCAGGAGGAGGAGGGAATGGGGCTGGAGTTGAAACTAAACATAAATTGCCTGGGGCTTCTACCAGGCTTCTTCACCATTAAGAGTCTACCCCTTCCCCTACCTATCCCAACAAGGTGAACTGCTGCATCTTACGTCGGATGGACAATGTCTATGAGGTCCAATATAACTATAAGCTGGAAGGAATGAAGTCCAGTTTGTTGTCGGAAATAGCCAAAGTCTTCTGGCATTACTGCCTTCAAGTTTGGATATTGGTCATGGTGGAATACATATCAGGCCACCAAAACCTGATAGTACATTGGAACTGCCACCACCTAATAGACAACAGTGATTGGAAACTGCACCCAACAGTGTGTAAGAGTTTCAATCGGACTTGGGGTCCCTGCGTAGTGTGTATGTTTGTGTCTTGACTCAACAAGCAACTCTTTCCTTCTTGAGGTGGCAATTGGACCCTCTGGAACAAGCCATGGATGCCTTCCTCCAAGAATAGTCTTATAAGTGGCATTACGCCCTTCATCCATTAGTGAAGATTCCAAGGGTGCTGACTCAGGTGAGGCATCAGAAACTAGAGATATTAGTGGCCCATCTGGAAAGCCCAGCCATGGATCCCATTCCTGCTCGACATGTCATACGACTTCCAGATGAGACTGCTAGCGTTCCAGAATCTCCTCACAGACCTTGAGGTCAGTTACATCTGTTGATTCTCATGGGACAGCTTACCCTCATGGCCTGGAGGGTTTCAGAAAACAATGAAGCATGCCAGGTCTTTCACAGCAAGATAACTTTTATATCCAGCAAGCCTGGTCAACATATACCCACAAGCAATGTGCCTCGGCATGGAGAGGATGGGTTGGTTGGTTGGTAGAACAAATGGGGTGTTTGTCACATATAGGTGACTCGTGACTTGCGTACAGGTAGGTAAACAACTTTCATTTGGCCAGATCAGAAGACCACTAACCACTGGAGGATAAACCAGTTGGTGAGCAACCCACAGTATGTAAACTGAGGTATTAGACTATCAACACCACCCAAGCCATGCTATTCGGTTTTGAGGGACGTGAATACAGTTCTAAGATACCTGGAACATTGGCCTGATAATGGATGTCTAACTCGCAAGCAGCTGTCAGAGAAATTAACACTGTTGCATTGTTTGATATCATGCAGAAGAGTTTTTCATGTTCGGGTGCTCGACTTAGCAGTTATAGTGTTTTCTCTGAATGGGGGTTTCCTTTTCAATTTCAAATATGTACCAAAGTTCATTCTCATTTTGTTCCTTAGCCTTTTTTTTGCGAAGTTTAAAAGAATATGAAGCTTATACAAAGGATTTATGACTAAATCCAATTGATCAATTATTGAGTGCACTTAAAATACCTGTTGGACCGGTGGCCAACACTGACCAGGCAGGTTAACTGATGTTGTTAGAAGTGGGTCTAGATGTTACCAAATTCAGAGCACATTTGGAAAGAGGGGTAATGGTCTCGAAAGCACGTTGGATTCCTAACTAGAGAATATCATGACGTCGGCTGATTGGTCATTAGAATCTACATTCAAGACTTTCTATCATAAACCATTTGTTGATTTAGCTTTTGTTGTTGTGGAACAGATGTGAACAAGCATAACCTGATCCTCTGGTCCTGACAGAATAAAATATTTTCAACCTGATTTGTCAAGAATTTTCAATTCTATTAAGGACAAGGAGGCAAGGATTATCCCAACATGTGTCAATGTCTGACATCAAGTTTTACATACTTGAGTTACAGAATTCTTTTGATATGTTTTCAATGTTATATTTGGTGCTTTTATCCCACCTGTTTGTTAGACTGATGAAATTAGAAGGTGTTGTGGTGGTATTATCGCCAAAATGTTCTTTACATTTTAGGCAGTGATGCCAAACAAGTGTCAGAGACACAGATTTCTGTTGGCAGCCTGATGGATACTACTCTAGTTTCTCCTTAAGGATATGGAGATAATGAAAAGGATCCTCACGGTCAGCAGTGATCCAGCTCCCGTTGGCATGTTGGTCTGGGACTGATCAGTCCTAAGAGATAATATGAGTGGAACAGTTACTTGATGTTGAGTTTTATTGTTGATGACTGAGTTCTCATGTGAGAAAATAAAAAGGTGGCAAAATGGGTTCTTGGCTATCTATGGGACTAAATCTTATGTGAATTGGTGTATGTGATCTAAGACAATGCTATTCATGGGAAATGAAAGGTTGACTATGTTTTTCATTGTTTTTTAAGTAAAAATTGGGAACCATATTACTCGCCTCCATGTCCTTAATAAATTTGAAAATTCTTGATATGTCAGCTAGAAAAATTTGTCATTGTCCCGCAGTGCTAGGACCCCGGAATTAAGCTGTTACCACTGTGGACTGCTCAAGGATGCTGACCAACCGCACACCAGAGCCCCAATGTTCTGCTTATTTTTTGCAGACACCACTCTCACCACACAATGAGGTACCCTTGCCGTGATGATACTTCTATTTCTGATGGGGTACAGTCAGGTCGAAAGACAACACAGAACTGTCAGAACCAATTCCCTGTGACAACACAGAGTGCTGACAGGAATAGACAAACTCGCCTGTAGAGCAGATAGTGTCTATGCTGGGATTGGGGCGTCAAGCCTAATTAGGAGCAGGCAAATGTCAAATGTCTGGAGCTTAACAATGCTTTTGCCGTGGGAATAACACGCACACACCAGCTGAATAGAAGACTGTAGTATGCATGGTACTGCTTGAATGGCACATGCTCCTGCAACTAAACCGGTGTTGTACTGCAAGACAACATGTTATTCTGAAAGAACAGGAAGGTTATGTTTTTTTTTTGTAGGCTTAAAACCTGAAGACTTACCGATTCCATCAAAATATAGTCAATGAATTCTAGGAACGATAACAAGTTTTGTTTCACAGCTTATTTGGCAAGGGTATGAGCAGACTTACAATCTCTGTAGGCATAGTCTGGGAGCAAGGAGTTGTTGTGGTTGAACTTGTGCCACAGATATAGCCCAGAGTTTGCAACAATGCCAGCCCATGTTAGGGAAAGACTCCCAGAAAGATATACTCTTGTTCCACAGGACTGGAAATGTTGCCTCCATGTCCAAGTGGAAGGAGAAAGCCTGTTCTTCAGAGAACCTAACATCATCACAACAGAGTGGAGGGACGAGTTTGAGATCAGTCACATCTCTGATGTGTATCATCAAATTTCAGATAGCTGACTCAGATTGAAGCATTGTTGCTTTCTTGAGATTAAATTAGGTTTTCATGTTCAGTGACAGCTTCTGGCTTTGCTGGACAGATCAGATTCTGCCACCAGTGACTACAGGTATCAATTTTAGAAAGCATGTTGGCATCTCGAAGGACAGAGACTCAATGTCCCTATCCAGCGGCGATAAGTAGAGCTTTGTACGATTGTGTTACTTTCACTATTAAGCGCACAACTGCCCTGGTGCATCTTCGCACTGATTAAGGAAAGAGATTGCTTTAAGTGATTTCCAGAATACAACCATTTTCAGAGAGTTGCAGCCGGTTCCACAGATGAGAAGCAAGGCCGTATAGGATCTACTTCCAAATTCTAATTCCCCAAAGGAGGACTTTTAAGTAGTAAAGACAGAGTTTAACTCCGAAACCACCTGTGATTGTAGTGGATCAGTCTTTCTTGATCAATAAGGGAAGGCTTCATTTATAAAAAGCTTGATATACTATGTAGGTTTTAAAACAATTCTATTATCCAATGATGGCTATAGTCTAGGCAGTTGGTGATGGAAGACTATTTCTGAAACCATTTCCAAACGAAGATCATTTTTTCATCATCGAACATCCAGATCTGCATATGATACTGATGTAGCAGCTGTGAAATTGGTATTAACTAAAGCAGAGACAGGAATGATCTTATGGAACAAGCTCAATTCCCCATAAAAGGAGATGAGATTGGATTTTAAGATGTGATGCAGATTTGCTAGCCACGGTAACAGAGAAAAGAACAAGACATACATCCCAAACTAATAATTCTGTTTTGTCAGCAATACCTTTGATCTATGGTGTTATATGCTGCTGAAAAACAACAGAGATTGGGCTGCTGACATTCATTATGTATAATGAGAATCACCTCTTTAGTGACAGTAATCAGCTTTAACTAATGCAGAAACTTGCAATTCCCAAGTGCGTTCCTGGTCAAACAGAATGCCCAAACTTCATACCTGTAAGGTGATTGTAGGATACTACGGAACGGTGAAGAGCACAGAGTATTTGACTGGGAACAAGTCTTTGTGCTGACTAATTCCAAACTGGGTGTCAATGTTTAGACTCAACAACATTACCCTCTTGGAGGTGGGTGTTTAGAGATGAATTAGAATAAGGCTTGCTAATTCCTGATGGTCCTTGTGAGGAAATGGGGTGTATTATATAATGTGGTTGTGCAACCTCACCATGTAACACACTTACCAACCCCTTTAGGACCAGTAGGTATCGTTTGCCAAACCATCAGCTTAACTCTAGGTAGCTTTGGCTCTGAGCAGCAAGGCTTACACAAAGGAACAAGTGTAAAGCATTTAAAAAGCACCAAAAGAAATGAAGTAGTAATCCACAAGACACCAAAGAAATCCAACATCAATTTATAATAATAACTGTATTTTTAGAGACCATAATGAAAAATTCCAACGGAAGGTTCTGGAGATGCACCATTTACACGGTATAATAAATCAAAGCATTTCACTCAATCACAAACAAGCATTGACAAATTCAACACATTTGACACTAGTAGGCTAGTTGTAATGGGGTCACTGGGAGTCACTTTAGGCGACCAACTCCAATAGGGAGCCATTCACTGGGACTATTAAGGTCCCCAGAAACAGTTACTTCAAGGGCAGAAGCAATACTCAGTCAGTTCCAGGTACTTTCATCTGTTGCAATGGCTTCCTATGGAAGTGGTCCTGATGTAGGGGATGAAAGATGCCGGAAATGCTCAAGAATGCTTTGAATGTGATGCAGCAGACCCCTTGTTCCACCCAAGAGGGTTAGGCGGTCTTGACCACAGAGTTGATGTCACTTGAAGTCCTTTTGGTGCTGGTAGAAATCCAATCACCGTTGGGCTACCAGTTGCCTGGTATCACAGTCACAGTCAAATCATTCCCTGGGCAATAACTCTACTTCAATGTGCCCAAGCTGCACTCCAACAACTCTCTTGGGCTCAGCGAACTCGGGTCAACTCTAAGCGTCGGTCCTGGTCTCTGGTGCTGTACAGTTGGCAGCAACTTGAAGACTGAGGCTACCAACTTGCCCCAGCAGGCTACCCAGCTGTTGTAACCCTGTGAACATGAGGTCAGCCAACTGACCCTTGGAGTCTCTTGTCTCCGGGTACCCAGCAAACCTCTCCACGGGCAGGAAACAGCAGGCACACTCCCCTCTTCTTTGCTAGCCACCAGGAACAGCAGGTGCAGTCTATGCCAGTGCAGCCTCGTTCTGCCAGTTACATGGGACAGCAGGGCAGTCCTTTTTCTGTTCTTCCTTCTAGTCCAGTGGTTCCCAACCTGTGGTCCGGGGACTCCTGGGGGTCTGCGAAGCCTTCTCAGGGGGTCCGCGACTGCTCAGAAAATGTAATATTATTAACAGTTTAGGTCCTAAATGACTCACCGGGGGGGTCCCCAAATTCCAATAATGATTCAGTGGGGGTCCCCGGGTTCCAGTAATGATAAAATGGGGGTCCACATAAGTCAAAAGGTTGGGAACTACTGTTCTAGTCCAATACGAGATCTGAATTCAGAGTGCCAGGGGTGCCCGATTTATGCTCAGAAAATGCCCTCAAGGTTGGATATGGTTGGTAGTCAATGGGCTACAAAGTTCCCTCCCTCCTGATGACCACTTTCTGGGATGTGTGGCATCTGGCTATCCCATGATGCACAAGTCTGTCCACTCCCAAAATGGCAGAACCCCTCTCTCAGCATCCAGAGCTCCCTAGCCCAACCCAGAGGTGTGGCTACCAAGGGGAGCTACATACCATACACATCCCTGAAAACCAGGTTTGGGAACAGGATTACCCTCTCCTTTCCAAGTTTCAGCTACTCTGCCTCTCTCCCAAGTGTTTTCCATTTGCTCTTCAAAGATGACTTTGGCTTTGAAGAGCTCCTTTGGGCCAACACCTGTGTGGCGTCATGCAAGAGGGCAGTAACACCTGTAACCAGTGCAGGTCCCTACTGTCTCCTTTCCTGCGAGTCATTTGCGCATCTCTCTTTGAGGGCAGAAAGCTTCATGTGCAAAAGATGATGGCACAGGAGATAGAAAGAAACTAAGAGGCAACTTTGTAAAAGTTGCATACCGTCACTGGTTACATTAATTTTGGCTTAAGAACCAAGTCAATCTTAAGCAACAAGTTGTTGAATACCTTGGAGTATCAACTTTGGTCACATCGTTAAGGATTTAGCATAGCTGAGAGGGTCAGTGTGTAACCCTGCACTCACCAACGGGGCGACCTGACCAAGTCTTTCCACAGTCAAAAAAAACTGTTTCGCATTTTTACAGTCAGAACACGAAAAATACAGGTTCTGCTCATGAAATGTGATGCACTATGCCTTAGGGATCTATGGCTCTGGCATTGGGGTGGCTTACACATTTCAGCTGGACATTTAACTTTGCCATGGCTTAAAATGGCAAAGTCAGGCTAGAAGTTCGAAACTGCTCTTCCAATCTACAATGGCAGATTGGGAGACACATTTGACTTTTCTCACACCCAGGGTGGCACAACCAGTGCTGCAATCCCTAGAGTGACTCCAACCTACAGGCCCTGGTTACAATAAACTAGGCACCTAGTGGTAAATTAGCTTATTCCAACTGGGTATAGCCACTATAACATACATGTTTTGGAGTCAGGGCACTGAGGTCTGGTTAGCAGGACTCCGTGCACTCTCAAGAGTCGAAAAACCAGCAGCGTCAGTCGTAAAACCTGAAAGTGACCATACAAAAAAAAAAAAAAAAGAGGTATTTCCTTACAATCCTGCTCAAATATCTGAAAGTGAAAAGAAAGAAGGTATCTAGGCTGGTGTCAGTGGTGCTTGAAGAAAGATGGAAGATGGTGTTGGGGCGGAAGGGGAAAATGGAATGACTAATGCTGTAAATAGTATCAGGGACACTAAGAGCTGCAATGGAAGCACAGGTGGAGCCAGTCCTAAAGGAAGAAGAAAGTCATTGTAGCTTTTGTCATGGAACAGATTTAAAATGAGTAGTCCTAGTGACATATTGGCGAGTACCAAGCTTGCATCAGAGAGACATGGGAAAGGCTGATTGCACTTACGTCAGCAGTTGTCAAAAGAACAGACGTGACTGAAATGGAGCCACATGCAGAGTGAGGGGAAAACTGAGAGAGGCACTTTGTGACAACAAGGTTCTGTGAAATGAGCTAACAGTACTTGCTATGATCCAAGGACCTGAACTCTTGGCCTGTATTTGAGACTTTGGAGTGGGCTTCTGTCCTAACAAGATCTGAATTGAAAGCAAGAAGTGTTGTGCCACTTACACCTAAGTAAAATACTGACCTTGTGTGGGAGAAACCTCCCAACAAAGCTTTGCCTGGTGGCTGACTGGACTTGAATGAAATGATGCCTCTCAATGCCTGTATTTCATATTCTACCTTGGGGAAATAGGGACGTGCCCCAATACCTAGGCAAGGCTTTTTTATCAATTGAACAACCATGCCTACCCATCTGCTTCTTGGGCCAACTGGGAGTTAAACTGAGCCTCTGAGCAAGAGGAGGATAAATCAAGTGTCAACAGACACTATTAGATTGAGACTGTAACCAGTGACAATCACAGGATATGCTAGGTAGTAATCCTTAATGCTAGTCCTGGTGGCACCGGAAGAGACAGAGCAAAAGTCCAGACTCAGCCTGAGGGTGGGTAGCATGCTTGACCTATTGGATAAACATTTTTATCAGCACCACACTCAAAAAGACAGACTGTCTCAATCCTCAGTGCAACTGCTATTCCCAGATGTGAAATGGGAATGGACCCGACAGTACAACCAAATTCCTAAAAGAGCAAATGGTACTACTGGGCTTGGTTTCCCTTGCCTGGGCTTTGACACCCCGATATAGCGGAAACAAGTTGTCAGGTTCCACAAGAAAAATGCTGCACGATGTGGTACTTTTACCTTCATCAGGGATTACACACACCACAGGTTACTTTGAACACCACTAGGTATGACTCTTTGCCTTAACAACAGAAATGCTGCTTCATTCTATGAACAGTTTCCAAGACCTCACACTTACCACCGACTTTTCTTTCCAGTGATGAAATTTAATATCTCCCGGGGCACAGAGTTAAGTTTATGTAACTGCCAGCACAGCATACATAGTAATCACCAGATCTGATTGTAGCAAACAGAGTATGTGTCTACTAAAAGAAGCAGGTTCTAATGCACATCAATTTACATAAAATAGGTACTGGTAATCGTGGACATCTGTCTGGTGAAAAGAAACACATCTGAATTTGCCCACGAAATAGAATCACGTGCATAGCACTATTAAACAGCCCAAGATTAGGCAATCAGAAAAAGAGAGGGATCGGGGCCTTAGAAGCAATCATAATTTTAGACCATGCAGATAGAAGTCTAGATCAAATCTTGGTTAATGGCAAATACGTTATACAGGGCCAGAGGTTCTAATAGGTCAGTTCTTAAAATACTGAAATGTAGTGGTTCAGAATCCACCCTACCTCATGAATATTAATGAGATAGGTCACAACTTGCGATGAACTATGACTGGAGGAAATTACAGGGATGAAAATCTGCTACGGTAAGAAGACCACCAGGTTTGTGATTGCTTTATAACAAAGTCAAATGCAATCCACTTGTATTAAAAGAAACAGGACTGCATTTAAAAAGAAAAATAAGAGTTGTGAGAGTTAACAGTGATCCCCTGTGACATTCACAAAAGGGAAAAGAGTCCCTCCTTCCCTTCCCTACATACATTACCAATCCCTTTGAGGTGTTAGCAAAATATCAATGGTTTGAAACCTGATTTGTTTGGCAAATATTGCTACATAAGATACAAATTTAGTATTTGGAAGATACGCCTACAACACGTCCCTTCAAGATACTAAACTGGTATCCATTTGGAATCTTGTTTTAGTTGCCGAACAAAAAACAAAAAAACAAAAAAAGACACCTAAAATGGAATTCTTTCATAAGTAAAAGCATTTTAACAGACCTAAAACACCAACTTGGGGTGTTAGTGACCGTTAAAATGCTTTGTACCTCTGATCCTAAGTTTTTAATGTTTATTGGCTAAAAGATGATAAGGGTATACCTGTCAAAGAGTAGATGTTGAGAAAATCATCTGAGTGTCCTTCTTGAATGAATGAGGGAAGGGCGACATCCCCCAATAGTCATAATGCCATTGTGCAGTTAACAATAAATGTGAAAGGTGTCAAGTGTCTCCTTAAAAGGTTCGCAGTTAGGAGAAAAAAACATAAAGTGCAAACACTGACAATTAAAAAAACAAATTTCTTGGAAATCTTGAAGTTCTGGATTTAAGATGAAGATTAATACATAAGTTAATAGCAAGGAACAAAACGTTTCCCAACATCAAGGAAGGAGAAAGAACCAAACAAGTATATCCAGTTCCAACTTCAAGAGATAACAATTAGGGACAGAAAACAACAGTGGGACAAAGGGAGTGATGAAGAACAAGATGAAAAATAAGGAACAAATGTGTTGCACAGCTTCCATCACTTGTAAATACCTCCATTCAAAAATGAACTGACATCACAAGAAAATACTCTACTCCAGAGGTCTTCAATCTGGGGGTCGGGACACTTTAATTTGAGTCTCCTGTGCTGTGAAAGCCGCACAGACAGCTAAGGAGACTTTCAGCCCAGGGCTTCTGCTTCCTGAATGAAAAGCAAATGTGCTCTACGAGCTGATCAGCAATGTAAAGGGTGCTTGGGAGCAGCTTTAAATGATCAAAGCTTTGTGAGGACAAACATTTTTGTTTTTTTTGAGGGGTAGTGCGAAGAGTTAACAACTGAGCTGTGAAGTGCATGCTTGTAATTGTATTTACATAGCGCTCACTTCACCTGGAGGTGTTGAAGGGACAGCTATTAAAAAAAAGGTATTGCATATGTTCTGATATTACTTAAATCCACATTTTGGAAGCACAGTTTTATAATAAACCTTTTTGTAGTGGCCTATATTATACTGTGTGCAATGCAAGTATAAAATAATGCCTTTTTATATATTCACAGTGCTTTCTGTCTCAGGCTGTGACCTCATGGCACTAAAAATACACAAGTCACTATTCTCAACTGTACTAACAAAGATTTAGTTCAGTTGCTCTCCGGTTAAACACAGACCTCTGCAGTGCATTAACTAATAGAGGTTTCATAATGCACTACAGTGCATTTCCCAATGAGTAACAACTTTATTTTATTTATTTTTTATTTCAGCTAGCTATTATTTTATATGTAGCTACCTGGCGGTGAAAGACTTAAAAAAATTTAGAGAATATTTTGGGTTTATTTATGAGAGGCTTGTGCTGCTGGAGCATCACCTTTTTTGATGCTCCAGCATCACAAGCCTCTCAATCGTACCTATGAGCTGACTCAAAGCCACCCTGAGTGGATTGAATGGCCTTGTAGATATGGAGTAAGGCAAAGCAGTGCAAGTCGCCGCATTGCCTTACTTTGCGTCAAGGAGGTGTTCCACGGGCGTAGTGGTGGGTGTTCCTATGCAACACAGATGGATTTAGACACTGCCCCAGATTTACAAAATCACGTAAACTGGAGCAGTACCAAAACCTTACGTCTCCCTAAAGCACACATAATGAGGAGAAATGTTTTAATTTCTCCTTGTTTTATTTCTCTTTCCATGTGTGCTGCTATCTGCCACTCATGTAGAAAGAGGTACAATGCCTTTCTGGATTGTTT
The DNA here is from genome assembly GCF_031143425.1 of Pleurodeles waltl. NCBI lineage: Eukaryota > Metazoa > Chordata > Amphibia > Caudata > Salamandridae > Pleurodeles > Pleurodeles waltl. The sequence continues at coordinate 301,997,474 of NC_090436.1, forward strand.
TTGTGCAGGAAGGTGCCCCTTCCTGCACAAATACAATCCTGCCTATGTTGGCAGTAGGCAGCAATTGTGCACCAGCACAGGGGGAAAGGACAGAAATGTACTGTATTTCATAAATACGGTCCATTCCTGCCCTTTTGTATTGGAGTGTGGCAGTGTAGCAAGAAGCCTTGCATCTCTGCCCCATGTCAATTCCTAATAAATGAGGACCTTTGTTTTTAGCCACACCCTTGACCACACCCCCACACTCACTGATCTTTGACTTGCTAAACACTGTTTAATATTATTTCCTCACAGTAAAAATGATTTGCTGTGCGAAATGGGGATGTTTATTATTGTTGATGATGAGGAGTACCAAATTCTAGACATTTCTATCAGGAGGGGGTCCTTACACCTACATTTTTTTTAAGAGGGGGTCCCGGCATCAAAAAGTTTGAAGACCTCTGCTCTACTCCATCTTGGATTGCAAACCTTAAACAGAACTTTTAGTTTGTAAGTCATGTCCACGCCCCTTTCCTGAAACTCACAAGTCAGTTTGGCACATGAAGAAAAAGGTCAAGTTCGACATCTTGTGCCCAGAGCAGAACTTTGCAGTCCTGTCACTGTCTTTCTACCTCAGTGTTCTGTACAGTTTGAGGAAGGCCCCTCAAGGTGACCATGAAAGTGGAAATGCTGCAAAGGTCTTCAAAGAGAGGATCCCTAACCACATTCTGCAAGCAGTGTTCAGTAGCATGCTGTCTGACTGGGCAAGCAGGGCACAGTCTTCTTCTAAAAGTGTGCAATCTCTGGTATGCTCTCTGTCAAAGATATAACAGGGATTCACTTAAAAATCCACCTACATTCAGTTTCAGAAGATACTAAAGATACTAAAGGTTCTACACAGATTTCAACTGCATAAATTGGTCTAATGGCAAACAAGCAGTTGATTACTAGTATTATTACTTCCAATAATAAAGGGTGTAAGTTAGAAATCTTGTCTGAATAGGAGAGAGATATTGAAATGGGCAAAATAGGATTGTAATCTCAAGTTATATACCTATGCTTTAAGCCTAAAGGAAAAATGAGGGGCTGCTCTTCATAAGGTGCAGTCAGTGGGGAATATTTGGTTCATTTGGTCATTAAAACTACTAAAAACGTATTAAATATTGTGCAAACACTTCCTTTTTTAAAACTTGTAGTAGCGGAGAAAACAATAAGTAATAAATCGTAAGATCAAATCAAGGCAATGAAACTCAATTAGGCACTGGCTAACGTGACATGATATTGAGAAAAATACAGACCTGTACACATATTCAGAACTTGAAATGTACATGAACTTGCTGAATGGCATAATGAAGGCAATTCCAGAGCAATGCACGCTGAGCCAAAGAAGAGCTCCCATCTACATACAGGAGGAGCAACAGAATCTTCTTACCTAACGAACAGAGTATGCGGTGCAGCAGGAAAAGCATTCAATGTGAAGAATTAGGGGCACTGAAAACAATATGATCAAACCTAACTTGGTTTGCTGAAAGTTAATTAATTGGAAGAGATGCACCCTTATCTACCAGCAGTCCATGGGGACTGAAAGCGTTGTGTGAGATTCATGTATTGGCACATTACATAGTCTGCCACAAATGAAACCACTGAGGCAATTAGCTCTACTTGGTGATCGAAGATCTTAGCAAGGACTTTATGTACAAGAAGATACAAGTGAACTACTGAGTTTACCAATCAAAGATAATATTTAATTAACAAGAGAGGCAGGAATATCGATTTATACTGGTTGTTTAAAGCAAGACGAAGATTTGGAGGCCAAAAAAGTGCAATCAAAAAGTGGGTGATTGATTAGAATGACCTTACTATCAATTACATAAGCCAGTAATTTGGTAATGCCATTTATCTTGAAGAAAAAGAAAACATTTATGCTAGCAACAGGTAGGCCTCATCTAAACTTATGAGCTTGGTGTTGTTGACATGGTTATGGAAAATAAAGTTAAAAGTGTGAATGAAAAAGGAAACTGATGTTAAACAAAGATTAAAAATAAAGTGAGAATGCAATAAGTCACAAAATAAGAAAGTTTGGGCCTCATGTATAATGTGTTTGGTCAAAATACCTGCAATTTGCGCATCGACTACGCATCTTGTTTGGGGTCAAGGGCAACAAGTTTTTATGTTTACTTTGTCCTTGGGACAAGTAGGCCCAACCCTCTGCAGCACAAACCCTTTGGTTGCCTGTTTACAGAGAGTGGAACTCTCTGCAGTTGAGGTAATGTGTTTCCAATAGATAATGCTGTTTGAACTTGTATTTATGGTTCATTATTTGAAAGCCTTAATTATTAGGGTGCGTGCTGTAAATAAATGTTTTAAGGTCACACTTCACTACTGACGTTGGTTCCAGTACAAAAAAAAAATGTGTATACACATGTTTGAAAAGTTTAGGCTATGAGGCTCCCAGAATGCTCTCTGATTAGATGCAAATGAAGTGTCGTTTAGTAAAATGTTTTGATGCATGCTAGTATTTCCCAAAAATATTTCTAATGGAAAATCAGTGTAACCATTTTCAACAGGATTATCGGAAGCATGAAAATAAACAAACACTGACAAAGCCAACTGATCTGATATATTTTTATAAGTCTTTTAGTTTCATCAATGCGTGTCTTGTTTTGACATGGCTTTTGTAACACTTTACTGTTGTGGGAGCTACCAGGCCCTCAACATTGTAACAAACACTGGCAAAAAAAAAACCAAAACGTTTTTGAACTCTAAAAGCACACGTTGCCACCAGTGGCATAACAAAGGCCCCGCAGCCGCCCTCCAGGGGGCCCCTTCAGCACAGCACCTGCCCTGAGTGAGTCTGGATAGGGGGCTCCTCCATGTTCTTTGCAAAGGGGCACCCTCCAGTTTCGTTACTGATTGCCACTGTAGTTCCTGACACTGAACAAAACTACTTTGTGTGCCAATATGCTCCTTGTGGAAGAGCAGAATGCAATCACTCACTGTAGGAAGTTGGCTCTGTATGTGCTATTTCAAAGTAAGGAATAGCATGCACAGAGTCCAAGGGTTCCCCTTAGAGGTAAAATAGTGGTAAAAATAGATAATACTAATGCTCTATTTTGTGGTAGTGTGGTCGAGCAGTAGGCTTATCCAAGGAGTAGTGTTAAGCATTTGTTGTACATACACATAGACAATAAATGAGGTACACACACTCAGAGACAAATCCAGCCAATAGGTTTTGTTATAGAAAAAAAAATATCTTTTCTTAGTTTATTTTAAGAACCACAGGTTCAAATTTTACATGTAATATCTCATTCGAAAGGTATTGCAGGTAAGTACTTTAGGAACTTCAAATCATCAAAATTGCATGTATACTTTTCAAGTTATTCACAAATAGCTGTTTTAAAAGTGGACACTTAGTGCAATTTTCACAGTTCCTAGGGGAGGTAAGTTTTTGTTAGGTTAACCAGGTAAGTAAGACACTTACAGGGCTTAGTTCTTGGTCCAAGGTAGCCCACCGTTGGGGGTTCAGAGCAACCCCAAAGTCACCACACCAGCAGCTCAGGGCCGGTCAGGTGCAGAGTTCAAAGTGGTGCCCAAAACACATAGACTAGAATGGAGAGAAGGGGGTGCCCCGGTTCCGGTCTGCTTGCAGGTAAGTACCCGCGTCTTCGGAGGGCAGACCAGGGGGGTTTTGTAGGGCACCGGGGGGGACACAAGTCCACACAGAAATTTCACCCTCAGCAGCGCGGGGGCGGCCGGGTGCAGTGTAGAAACAAGCGTCGGGTTTTCAATGTTAGTCTATGAGAGATCTCGGGATCTCTTCAGCGCTGCAGGCAGGCAAGGGGGGGATTCCTCGGGGAAACCTCCACTTGGGCAAGGGAGAGGGACTCCTGGGGGTCACTTCTCCAGTGAAAGTCCGGTCCTTCAGGTCCTGGGGGCTGCGGGTGCAGGGTCTCTCCCAGGCGTCGGGACTTTAGGTTCAAAGAGTCGCGGTCAGGGGAAGCCTCGGGATTCCCTCTGCAGGCGGCGCTGTGGGGGCTCAGGGGGGACAGGTTTTGGTACTCACAGTATCAGAGTAGTCCTGGGGTCCTTCCTGAGGTGTTGGATCGCCACCAGCCGAGTCGGGGTCGCCGGGTGCAGTGTTGCAAGTCTCACGCTTCTTGCGGGGAGCTTGCAGGGTTCTTTAAAGCTGCTGGAAACAAAGTTGCAGCTTTTCTTGGAGCAGGTCCGCTGTCCTCGGGAGTTTCTTGTCTTTTCGAAGCAGGGGCAGTCCTCAGAGGATGTCGAGGTCGCTGGTCCCTTTGGAAGGCGTCGCTGGAGCAGGATCTTTGGAAGGCAGGAGACAGGCCGGTGAGTTTCTGGAGCCAAGGCAGTTGTCGTCTTCTGGTCTTCCGCTGCAGGGGTTTTCAGCTAGGCAGTCCTTCTTCTTGTAGTTGCAGGAATCTAATTTTCTAGGGTTCAGGGTAGCCCTTAAATACTAAATTTAAGGGCGTGTTTAGGTCTGGGGGGTTAGTAGCCAATGGCTACTAGCCCTGAGGGTGGGTACACCCTCTTTGTGCCTCCTCCCAAGGGGAGGGGGTCACAATCCTAACCCTATTGGGGGAATCCTCCATCTGCAAGATGGAGGATTTCTAAAAGTTAGAGTCACTTCAGCTCAGGACACCTTAGGGGCTGTCCTGACTGGCCAGTGACTCCTCCTTGTTTTTCTCATTATTTTCTCCGGCCTTGCCGCCAAAAGTGGGGCCTGGCCGGAGGGGGCGGGCAACTCCACTAGCTGGAGTGTCCTGCTGGGTTGGCACAAAGGAGGTGAGCCTTTGAGGCTCACCGCCAGGTGTGACAATTCCTGCCTGGGGGAGGTGTTAGCATCTCCACCCAGTGCAGGCTTTGTTACTGGCCTCAGAGTGACAAAGGCACTCTCCCCATGGGGCCAGCAACATGTCTCGGTTTGTGGCAGGCTGCTAAAACTAGTCAGCCTACACAGATAGTCGGTTAAGTTTCAGGGGGCACCTCTAAGGTGCCCTCTGTGGTGTATTTTACAATAAAATGTACACTGGCATCAGTGTGCATTTATTGTGCTGAGAAGTTTGATACCAAACTTCCCAGTTTTCAGTGTAGCCATTATGGTGCTGTGGAGTTCGTGTTTGACAGACTCCCAGACCATATACTCTTATGGCTACCCTGCCCTTACAATGTCTAAGGTTTTGTTTAGACACTGTAGGGGTACCATGCTCATGCACTGGTACCCTCACCTATGGTATAGTGCACCCTGCCTTAGGGCTGTAAGGCCTGCTAGAGGGGTGGCTTACCTATACTGCATAGGCAGTGAGAGGCTGGCATGGCACCCTGAGGGGAGTGCCATGTCGACTCACTCGTTTTGTCCTCACTAGCACACACAAGCTGGCAAGCAGTGTGTCTGTGCTGAGTGAGAGGTCTCCAGGGTGGCATAAGACATGCTGCAGCCCTTAGAGACCTTCCTTGGCATCAGGGCCCTTGGTACTAGAAGTACCGGTTACAAGGGACTTATCTGGATGCCAGGGTCTGCCAATTGTGGATACAAAAGTACAGGTTAGGGAAAGAACACTGGTGCTGGGGCCTGGTTAGCAGGCCTCAGCACACTTTCAATTGTAAACATAGCATCAGCAAAGGCAAAAAGTCAGGGGGCAACCATGCCAAGGAGGCATTTCCTTACACTCACAGAAAAGCCAGCCAAAAGAGAGAAATAGAAGTTTAATAAAAACAAAATGTCTTTGTTAACACCAGACCTAATTAGGGACCAAGACCCACATGTAGGTAGCTTTTTGCATGTCGCAAACAGCGACTTTCGCTGTGTGCGACGTGCAAAAAGCACATTGCGATGCACAAACCCAGTTTTGCGATTCGGTAACCTGGTTACCGAATCGCAAAACGGGTTTGCGACTCGCAATTAGGAAGGGGTGTTCTCTTCCTAATTGCGACTTGCAGTGCAATGTAGGATTGTTCTGCGATCGCGGGCGCAAATCAATCGCAGTTTGCACCCATTTCAAATGGGTGCTAACACTTTCGCAAAAGGGAAGGGGTCCCCATGGGACCCCTTCCCCATTGTGAATGTCACTATAAACATCCTAAGGACCACTGCCTGCTCTGAAAAAATGAAACGAAAACGTTTCTTTTTTCGTTTTTGTAATGCATCTCGTTTTCCTTTAAGGAAAACGGGCTGCATTACAAAAAAAAATAAAATGCTTTATTGAAAAGCAGTCACAGACATGGTGGTCTGATGTCTCCAGCAGGCCACCATCCCTGTGAGGGCCGCCATTCGCAAGGGGGTCGCAAATTACGACCCACCTCATGATTATTCATGAGGTGGGCATTTGCGAAGCCCTTGCGAATGTAGGATGGTGTCAGGGACACCATCCTACATTCGGATTTGCGACTCGCAAATTGCGACTCGCTCCGACTCACAATTTGCGGGTCGCAAATCTGAACCTACCTACACGTAGCCCCAGATTCTTAAAGAAAGTCACAAAAGTGCACCCATGGTATATGTCGTACCCCTCTAAAATATTTGTGAACTGTATTTTAGCATGGGTAAATACGCATGTGTAGATTTGCTCATGTGAAAATCTATTGAACATTTGCAAGTTCATTTTCCCTCCAGCCACTTTCTTCCCAACCCTGGAAGAAGTTCTAATTCTGCCATTGTCAGGAGTAAATGTCCAACCTTTCTTATTATGGGAAAATATTAGAGAGAAGCTGGTGAAAATCTTTAAAACATGCAGGTTAGTAGGTTTGCAGACTCAAAGGCATTCCAGCCCTGGAACTATTGCTTACTGCTTCCTCCAGCCCCAGTATGCAGATCTGCAGAAAGGTGGCAACATAAGGAAATTGCTACAGTAGGGACTGAAACTGCAAGTATTCAAGCCCTACTATGGTAGTAGCCCTGGCATAATCAGAGAGGTTATTATCAGAGCTCTTATATAATGAGATTGCTGCCGTAATTTGGCGCCACACTACATGGCACCAAAGGGACAAGTAGATCATTTTACAGGACAAGTAGATTTGAGAAGCAACCTGTCCCCTGGACAAGTAGATATTTTAATAAATTCCACACCCCTGTGATCAATGCTAAAGTGCAGGTGCTCTCCCTTCTAAAGTTGGTATGATTGACTTACACCTAATTGCCACATTTAATTTACCTTTAAGTCCCTTCTACAGCGGTATCGCTATGCCCAGGGCCTGTAAATTAAATGCTACTAGTGGGCCTGCAGTGCAGCTTGCGCCACCCACAGATTAGCCTTTCATACCGGTCTCAGGCCTGCTAGCTTAGGGCCTGCATGTACAGTTTACTGCCACGGAGACATAGCATCTAAATTTGCTTGCCAGGCCTGGAGCTCCCCTTTTACTACATGTAAGTCACCCCTAAGGTAGGCCCTAGCTAGCTCTATGGGCAGGGTGCTATGTATGTGGAAGACAGGACATGTGCCTGGTTGTGTGGACTGTCCTGGTAGTACCAAACAGCCTATTTGGTTTCTCACTACTGAGAGTGCTGCCTTGCTCATAGGATTGTATTGGAAATGCCCTACCTTATATTTAGGGGATATTGTCTGATTATGAGGAGTAGCGTAGGCATGTTTGGTATGGTTGTAATGGTAGTGAAAAATGCCGCTTACTGGTGAAGGCAGATTTTTTTATTACCATTATAGAAATGCCACTTCTAGAAAGTGGGCATTTCTCTGTGCTTATGACTGGTGTTTTGCAGCTCGACTCCAATCCATGTCTGGGGCAGAGTGACAGCTGGGGTTGTGCAGACTTTTAAGGCTTCCTGTACACAGGGAGGATGGAGGGGTCATAGAGGCGCATCTGCATATCAAATGGTCTTCCTGGGCTGAGAAAAGGAGGGGCGTGGCACACCTGCATTTGTAAAGGCTGTGCCCTGGCCTGACACAAAGGGCTTGTTTACCCCCCACTGATGTCTGAAGCCTGAAGCCTCTGCTGGAGGAGAGAGGGGACACTCCTAGAACCAGTTACAACTGGTTGGAAGCTCTTCTTCCCAGTTTGTAAAAGCTTGTGCAAAACTGAGTATAAGTTCAGGGGGTTTTCCCCATGTTGGAGAGACACTAATGGACCACTGAACTGTACAGAGGATGCTGCTGGAGGGACTCACCAGGAACTGCCCTGGACAGCTAATGTTGGGCTGACCTGTGACCCTCTGAGTCACTAGGAGGAACTGCCACTGACTGCAACTCTTTGTACTGGCGTGCTTGCTGGGCCCTGCCGCCCTGTGCTCCCTCTTGCTGTCTCCAGGGGCTGAGTACTGAGGCCCCTGTCCCCTGCATCGGAGCACTAGAAGAGCGCTTTGCATCTGAATCCCTGAAGCGCAGGAAGGGCGCTTCGCATTAACTGCCGAAGCGCGTGAAGAGCATTTTTTCATTTTTGCCTGAGTGAATCCCCTAAGAGCATTAAGAGCGATTTGCTTTATTTGAATAAAGCGTGTGAAGACAGCTTTCCGTTTGGCCCAAGTGGAGATTCACCGCTGCATGCTTGGCTGGGTCAAGGATAGCCAGTGCGAATGAATCACGCTCTTGAATTGGTGACCCTGGGGCACAGGAGCACGTGGGGTAGTGCCCCGGGGCACAAGCAGGCACTGCTTTGGTGCGGTCACCACTGTGGCCCGGGACTTCTGTCAGAGGACGTTCGCACACAGGGTCGGGTGCGGTCGTGCTGGCCAGAAGAGGAGCAGCTGTCTGGGGAAAGGGAAACCTCATCGGAGGTTCCCCATTCCCGCTGGGCCACCTCCTTGTTGTGGCGGCTTGCTGGTGGGAAACCTCATCAGAGGTTCCAGCTGGGCCAACAAGTAGGGACTTCTTGTTGTGGTGGCATGCAGCAGGCTGGGGTGGCGACCCTCGATGGAGGTCCCTGGCCCTGCCGGCGATAATTCTTCATCTCCGCAGGTGTAGGAATCGGCATGTAGGAGCTCCAAGATTGGGTCACGGATGTCCCCGTTTTGTCCCCAGCATTCCTTGTTGTAGCGCATGGGTAGGTAGCAGATCGTACTTGCCGGTTCTGGTGAGCATTGTCACCTACGCCACATAAGAATGTTTCATTTAGGGGGCATTCATGATGTTGTTCTGATATTGATGATATGTGTTTTACCATAAGTGCATCTTTGGTGCAATGACAAGCTGAATAATGCTTATGTTGCAGGATAACTAGTAACCTATGTGTTTTATGTGACTACTGCTGGCTTTTGCAGAGTAATAGTACTGAGGAATGTTCTGACAACTGCTTGTGTAGCAGTTTATTACTCACATGTTGTGCTTGGTCTAATGATGTTGTGTACTATACAGATTGTTTTTATATAACTTGGTGTTGTGTTTCCTTTGTGGTGTATGTAGTGTGTCACAAGTGTTGTGCAATCGCTGTGCATATTGCCTCTGGGATAAGCCTAACTGTTTGTGCCAAGCTACCAAAGGGGTTATCCTGGGTGCGTAACCCCCTCGTCCTGCCTAGATGGGTAGGTTTTGCCTGGCTTAGGTGCACACCCGAGCCAACCAGAAACCCTATTTCTAATACCTACATATGTGCTTAGGGTAAATTTGCAAACTACAGAATCATAGGGGGTAGCAATTCAACCTACCTCATGAGTATTAATGAGGTAGGTCACAAATAGTGACCGACTACAATTTGCTGCCATCAGAGGGATAGGGGTCTACAGCCCACCATGTCTGTGATTGCTTTTAAATAAAGCAATCATTTTTTTAAAAAATTCATCCCGTTGAAAGGAAACGAGAAGCATTTTTTTAAAAAATGAAACGTTTTACAAACTAAGAGCCTGGGACCACTGTCAGCTCCTAAAAAGGTTTTTTCAACAGTCATAAAGGGTAAGGCATCCCTTGCGTACTACTTCCCGTTTACAAATGGGTTACCCCCTCCTCTGAAGTTTTGGTAAAATGTTTATGTTTTGTGATAGGATTTCAGTTGCAAAACATTAATACATACCATAAGAAATGGGCATTTAGAAGAGATTCCCTAAACACTCCCCATTCCAAACACTGATACGGTATGGTTTCCTAAACCCATTTAACGATTTAAAAAGTATTTTCCGAATCGTTAAATGGGCTAACTACATTTTCAAAAACGTTTGCAAACCCTCTCTATTTCTGGCCCTTAGACAATAGGCCAGATGGACAGGGCAGAAACATCTATATCCACACTTCATTTCAAACACCACAAGATAAATTACTGAACACAGGAGCTGAATGCAGTCACTGTTCTTTGATGACTGTGCAGGAGGGATATCAGGACTGGCAACATAAAACAACCCTCAACAGCTCAGTGACATTCTAGCTTCAACAATACACTATCCATGTAATATTGCTACTATTTTATAGTGCACCTACCATGAACAGCTAAATTTGTTGTGTATATTGTAACTTCAATAAAATAAAAAAACTACATCAGGACAATATAAAACTCACGATTATTTAAGTGGTTATGTGCTCTGAAAGGCACTAAACATATACCATTGAAGGACAGAAGTTCTATACCCATGGTACTTGAGGTAAAATACAACTTGTGTAGTTCCCAAACTATTCAGATGTAACATATATTGGAAAGGCACACGTCTTGTGTACTCCAGTAAGGAATTACTTGTTTTTAGGGGAACTGCTGATGGCAGGAACTAGCTGTTTAACACATACACCACCTAAGATGGTTGATTAAATCACTGGGTTAATTGTGTGAGTAACTGCTTGCTCCATCTACCATTCTCTGTGGTATTTGTTAAACGCATAGTTCTTGGTTGTGTATGCTAGTATACTAGAGGGGCAGTAAAACAGATAATGAATAATAGTGAGTTAAAATAAGAAACATGGCTAACCATCACATCCTGATGAGCAACAGATGGACAATGAACGAGGGAAACGCTGGAGATATTGGAATACTGTTATAAAAAATATAAAAAAAAGATACATCCCTCTGATTCACTGAAAAAGAGAGTACAGTGACAGAAGGCTATCCTGAAAGAACCCCCCAACAAAACCAGGACCATGTGGAAAGAGGTGTCAAATTCACCTTGAACGAAAATTACCAGGCATACTTGTCCTCAGGTGTAAACCAATGGTAATTCGAAAGAAAGAAAAAAATGGACAAATTAAAACAAGGCAGATTAATAATGAAAGAAACATAAGCTTAAAGACACACTTCAGCAAGAACAAAATAGTTAAAGTACATGAGCAGAATATAATGCAAAGTGCAAGCAAGAAAGAGCTTCCTGAAATATTTACCTTCAAGATGGATTTATCCCTGTTTGCTGCAGATTTCGAGTCAGCCGGGGATGCAAAACTGTAGGTTTTCTGACCTACAGAATCAAAATGAAAAATACATTAATGGTGATGATACCAATATCAAGTCAACAACAAACATATTTTAAAAAAATAATTCATTGAACACAATATTTGAAATTAGTAGGAAGGATGACCGGAATATCAATTTTACAAAAGCTGGCCAAGGAACATCTTAATAATAATAGTAACTTATGGTTTCTTATACCATCAGCTCCTTTTGCTTCACAAGAGGACATTCATCACAGGCCAACAACCGAATTGAATAACCATCATAGCTGTTACAAAAGCAGAGTGCTTCTGTGTCCACATGACTGTTAGCCCTTCAAAAGGGTGACTGATGGACTAAGAGTACATTGGTACATTAAGGTGGAGTATGCATCAACTACAAACTGAAGACGTTTTGCACAAATAATCTTTACAATGGATTGGAAAATATTATCACGGACGATCTCAACAGATAATGCCCACAGAAGGCTTGTGGTGAATCACAATTGTATGTTTTGCAGTTTACTGCAGCCCAAAGCTGAAGCTGTAAATGCCCTACACGCATTACACCCACATAAGTAATATACCCCTTTTAAACAAGTACTCAAGCATGAAAGACAACAATCAACAACAGACACAAAATCTCACGCATAGGGTTACATATACCATAGGTAACAAAACATCTACTGGAAGAAACCGCATTTTTAGTAAGTGTCAAGTAAAGCAGAAAAGGAGCTTTCTGTACCTAGATCGTGGGTAGTTTGTTTGGTCTTTGGAAGAAAAAGGCAGCAGTGAAGGCTGGATGGAAATGTCACCAATAAGCAAAAGGAACAGTATACAGCAGGGTCACATTGTCTTGTGGAAAAACTGCTTAAAAACTTTCACCACAGATAATTACTGACCTTTTCCGGTTTGTTGCAATGTTAACAACAAAACCCTTTTGGCTCTAATGTTTTACATCATTTGAACTTAAGGATCTAAAGAATTTTAAAATCAATCCAGAAATAAAACAAGTAATATAAATCCCCAATAGGACGTGGTCTCTATATAGGGATGGCAAATGGGAGAACACTTCAAAATAGTATTTGAGAACTGTTCCGAAGGCAAAAAATAACAATTTCAACATTCATGTATGCATGGACACTAAAGGGTTTAATGTGCTTTTATTTATTTAGATATATTGCAAACAGAATAACTACACATTGAAGCTCCTCTAGATACAATCCAGTGAGAAGATCTAGTATTTTGTCTGTCAAATGGGTGGATTTGAATCAAACTACTGCGGAGACTAACTAGGGCACAGGCACATCTCAAAGAAAAAACCTTCAATGAGGGATATGCCAGTATAATATCCATGCAGAGTTGCACAGGTAGTGTCAAAGAATGTCCTTTAAGAAGGTAGTTCTTTTTTAATATGTTTTATATAACAAGTAGCAATACAATGTATGGAAGAGTGTATGTAGGAAAGTACCATCTTGCCTGGCATGTTACCCCCATTTTTACTTGTATGTATGTTTGTTTTTGCCTGTGTCACTGGGATCCTGCTGGCCAGGACCCCAGTGCTCATAGTTTGTGGCCTTAAGGTGTTTCCTATGTGCTGCCTAACTGTATCACTGCTAACCAGAACCTCAGTGTTTATGCTCTCTCTGCTTTTAAAATTGTCACTGCAGGCTAGTGACTAATTTTACCAATTCTCATTGGCACACTGGAACACCCTTATAATTCACTAGTATATGGTACCTAGGTACCCAGGTATTGGGGTTCCAAGAGATCCCTAAGGGCTGCAGCATTTCTTTTGCCACTCATAGGGAGCTTAGACAATTCTTACACATGACTGCCACTGCAGCCTGAGTGAAATAACGTCCACGTTATTTCACAGCCATTTTACACTGCACTTAAGTAACTTATATGTCACCTATATGTCTAACCCTCACTCAGTGAAGGTTAGGTGCAAAGTTACTTAGTGTGAGGGCACCCTGGCACTAGCCAAGGTGCCCCCACATTGTTCAGGGCAAATTCCCCCGTCTTTGTGAGTGCGGGGACACCATTACATGCGTGAACTACATATAGGTCAATACCTATATGTAGTGTCACAATAGTAACTCTGAACATGGCCATGTAACATGTCTAGGATCATGGAATTGTCCCCCCCATACCCTTCTGGTATTGGGGGGGACAATTCCATGCATCCCCGGGGCTCCAGCATAGAGCCCGGATACTGCCAAACTAACTCTCTGGGGTTTTCTCTGCAGCTACCGCTGCTGCCAACCCTCAGACAGGTTTCTGCCCCCCTGGAGCCTGGGCAGCCCAGTCCCAGGAAGGAAGAACATAGGATTTCCTCTGAGAGAGGGTATTACACCCTCTCCCTTTGGAAATAGGTGTTAAGGGCCGGAGAGGAGTAGCCTCTCCTGGCCTTTGGAAATGCATTGAAGGGCACAGATGGTGCCCTCCTTGCATAAGCCAGTCTACACCGGTTCAGGGATCCTCCACGGCCCTGCTCTGGCGCGAAACTGGACAAAGGAAAGGGGAGTGACCACTCCCCTGACCAGCACCTTCCCAGGAGAGGTGCCCAGAGCTCCTCCAGTGTCCCAGACCTCTTCCATCTTGAATGCAGAGGTGTGAGGGCACAATGGACAGCTCTGAGTGGCCAGTGCAAGCAGGTGACGTCAGAGACCCCTCCTGATAGGTGCTTACCTCTCTCTGTAGCCAATCCTCCTCTCAGGGCTATTTAGGGTCTCTCCTGTGGGTTTCCCATCGGATAACGAATGCAAGAGCTCACCAGAGTTCCTCTGCACTTTTCTCTTCGACTTCTGCCAAGGATCGACCGCTGACTGCTCCAGGACACCTGCAAAACTGCAACAAAGTAGCAAGAAGACTAACAGCAACATTGTAGCGCCTCATCCTGCCAGTTTTCTCGACTGTTTCCTGGTGGTGCATGCTCTGAGGGCTGTATGCCTTCACCCTGCACTGGAAGCCAAGAAGAAATCACCCGTGGGTCGACGGAATCTTCCCCCTGCTAACGCAGGCACCAAACTTCTGCATCACCGGTCCACTGGGTCCCCTCTCATCTTGACGAGCGTGGTCCCTGGAACACAGGAGCTGGATCCAAGTGGCCTGACAGTCCAGTGGCCCTTCTGTCCAAATTTGGTGGAGGTCAGTCCTTGCCTCCCCACGCCAGACAGTAATCCTGTGTACTGCGTGAACTGCAGCTGCTAGGGCTTCTGTGCACTTTTGCAAGACATCCTTTGTGCACAGCATAGCCCAGGTCCCCAGCCCTCCGTCCTGCACTGCCCAACTCGCTGAGTTGGACTCCGACTTTGTGGGACCCTCTTTTGTTGTGCTGAGACGACCGCCGTGCTTCTGCTGGTGCTGCCTGCTTCTGTGTGGGCTCTCTCTGTTGCTGAGCGCCCCCTCTGTCTCCTCCTCCAAGGGGCGACCTCCTGGTCCTTCCTGGGCCCTGGCAGCACCAAAAATCCTCAACCGCGACTCTTGCAGCTAGCAAGGCTTGTTTGCGGTCTTTATGCGTGGAAACAACTCTGCATCCTCCAGCACACTATGGGACATCTTCTGACCAAAGGAGAAGTTCCTGGCACCTTCCGGTGTTGCAGAATCTTCGGCTTCTTCCACCCGGATACAGCCCTTTTGCACCTTCATCCGGGGTTTAGTGGGCTCCTGCCCCCCCGGACACTTGCGTGACTCTTGGACTTGGTCCCCTTCCTTTACAGGTCCTCAGGTCCAGGAATCCGTCTTCAGTGCTTTGCAGTCAGTCGCTGTCCTTGCAGAATCCCCTATCTCGACTTTACTGTCTTTCCAGGGTAGTAGGGTAACTTTACTCCTACTTTTCAGGGTCTTGGGGTGGGTATCTCGGACACCCTTGGTGTTTTCTTACACTTCCAGTGACCCTCTACACACTACACTAGGCCTGGGGTCCATTCGTAGTTTGCATTCCACTTTTGGAGTATATGGTTTGTGTTGCCCCTAGGCCTATTTCTCCCTATTGCATTCTATTGTGCTTCTACATTGTTTGCACTACTTTTCTAACTGTTACTTACCTGATTTTGGTTTGTGTGTGTATATTACATACCTCCTAAGAGAGTATATCCTCTGAGATACTTTTGGCATATTGTCACTAAAATAAAGTACATTTATTTTTAGTAACTGAGTATTGTGTTTTCTTATTATTTTGTGCTATATGATATAAGTGGTATAGTAGGAGCTTTGCAGGTCTCCTACTTCAGCCTACGCTGCTCTGCTATAGCTACCTCTATCAGCCTAAGCTGCTAGAACACTACTAATAAGGGATAACTGGACCTGACACAACGTGTAAGTACCACAAGGTACCCACTATAAGCCAGGCCAGCCTCCTACATTGTAATAATGGCAATATGAAACAAATATAACACAACCCCGGTCCAAATAAGTTAACAGGTTTCCATCTTTGTCTTGCATGGCACATTTCCCACTACCTAAACAATGCCGGATTCTTTTCACAGATGCGTTTAAGTCCAGGCTTAAACCAAAAAATCATGTTAGTAGATGGGAAATACAACTGAAATTCACTCAGGAGGGACGGTAAGAGGTTATTCAAATGACAGCAGCTATTTGTTCTCAATTATGAAGCTGACTGAAATCTAGGCATTCAGAATTATCTTGGGCACAGAGATGCAAATAAATGTGTGGATTAACACGAAAAATAAAGTGAGCTTAAGGACAGAGCTTGGGCACATTAACATCATAATAACATAAAGATCTTCCTCTAACCTCTGTCCATCAATAAGATGTTCCTCTATCTAACAACAAATCTATATTCTCACCTGCAGAAAATACACCCAATGGTAAACTGACCCACTGCAGAAACATTAATTAAAAATGTTTTCGTCCATGACTCATTTAAATGGGTATTTGAAATATAACTTATTATAGCCACTAGAGTTGTCTGCTGAATACACAAAAGATGGGGACAGGCTTTGAAATAGCTCACTTATAATTTTGCGAGGGTGACTACCCACCTCAAAGAATAATCACAACCCCTGTCACGGTGAACAGTCAAAGTTTCTAAATAAATCTGAGCTAAACTTCCTTGTAGCCATGGCAGAGAGACTTAGCTTAGAGCAATGTATAAAGCATGTATGCAATATCAAAACAGTAATAAAGTAAAAATGCAAAACTATAACATAATCACAATCTACATTAGAAAAAAAAAAAGGAGTCAAATTTAATAAACAAAATGACACATAAAATGACAAATATCCAATAATGGGAATCAGAGATACCAACTTTTTCAGGTTTTAATTAGAAACAGTGGCAAAAAGCACATGCACCAATGAGTGTCAATGGTCTCATCAGACTGGCCCTAGACACAATTTGAAGCCACTGCAATGCAGCCCGTGGGTCAGATGTACCAACCAGGTTCGTCCTGGTGAAAGATTTGACCTTCTAACTAAGTCTTTCAAGTCTCAACTTCTAAAGCTTCCAGGATGGCAGTGGAGGACAGCATCGGGCAGAGGCCAACAGCATGGTTCAGGGGGCTAAAGTCTTTAGCCACACTCAACGTGGGCTCTAATGGCTGGAGTGTGTGTGGCACGTGTACTATGGTAATCCTAGTGCCCCCTCAAATCTACTACTAAAATCCAGTAAGAGGAGGAACTATAGCCACAACAAACCCAGAGATAGATGACTAATAGGACAAAAGCACAGGGTCCTCCATCAACCGGAGAAGAGATACAGAAGATCTGTCTTTGAATCCTGTTCTCACCCTTTCAAATATGCCCCAAAAGTTACATGTGGCTCAACAAATCTGTCAAGCAAGATGTGACAATGTGCTGTCAAAATGAGGCCCAGAGCCCTCACCCTGCATTTTATGTGGAGATCAGAGGAGTCTTTGCAGCCCATTCAGGTCAGCCTATTTACTCCTTGGAAGCAGGTCACACCTTTTTTGCACCTATTCACGGCTGGGCCAGGCTGAGAGCTGGCACAGGTTTATGCTAATTAGTACTGACAGTTCTGGCATGTAAAGGGTAACTTTCTAAAAGTTAATTTTCTTTAATATTTATTAAAAACAGGGTTCACAAATAGTGGTTCGATTATTTTATAGCTGGTTCCTTTCCTGAGATACAATATTGGTATTTAATATTGACTCTCAGTATTCCTGTGTGCGCCAGCCAGCTTTCCTACAGTGAAAATAGCTTTTGGGGGTTAGTCACTATAAGGCCAGACGAATTTCTAAATTTTCCATGAAAATTTCTAAATGCAATACTTGTAAATAACATGCACCCTGCCAAGGCCACCACTGGGTGACTTAATAGTGACTTAGTAGTTTTTGAAAGGAAGCTTTGGTATTTAAAGGGGGTTCACTTTTACAGGTTGCAGAGCATGGTTTGCACTGTTAGATTCACGCTACAATAATGGGCTTGAAGCCATGTTTGTACTGCCACTATAGTGGATGGCACAATAGGTGCTGCAGTCCACTAGTGGCATTCATCTTCCTGGCCCTGGGTACATTTTGTACCCTATACTACAGACTTATAGGCAAGTTAAATACACCATTTAGAAGTATGCCAATTTGACCATCTGAAAGGATGAGCACAAGTCAGCATGGATAAAGTGCACAGACTTCTAAAGCCAGTAAACTAAAATAGGGTGCAGCAAAGTTGAAAAGTTAAGGGTGATCATGCAGGAAAGGAGGATTTCCTGCAAAGAACGAAAGAAAATGTGCAGTTGATCAAAGCTAGGAAGTTCATGAATGATTGGCAAAGTGGCTGGATGTCCAAGCAAATCCTCACACCTTGCTAGAGCATTAATACATTTTCTATAGATCGGGTCACCATCAGATGACTTCAGTATCTCCTGTGCTGGCTCAGACAAGATCTGTGGTATTTTAGAGAGGACTTGAATCACGAGGACCTTTCATGGGTCAAACGTGTGAACTAAATTGCTATCAATGCTATCCATAAATGCAGTAAATGTAGAGAAAGTCAATGAGGATTTTTTCTTCCTTGTATGAATCATTCACAAAGACGATGGAGGTGAAGGATGAGGTGCATAGTTAATGACCATTAGCCTTTGCATTATGTTTAACATACTCTGCACAGAAAATAGGTGAAAATATAAACAAGATAGTAAATCTGTTCATGATTACTTGAATGGTCACAGACTGCATTTTAAGATAGTTGCAGTGGTTAAGCACTGCTTAGGTGGTCTGAAATAAATGTGATAGTAACTTAAGACCAATAAGTAAGAATCGTTCATAAAGTAAGTGCCTCAATTAAGGGTACGTCCCTATTTATGTGATCTACAATCAAATTGGACGTCTTTCCCACTTGGTCTTTCTTTTCTTCCTAATGATTCTTCTCTTCCTTCTTCTGGTTCCTCTCTTTCTCATTATCCTTTCCAAAACCCCCACTTTCTGGACATTCTCTCCCTCATTTAACCACACCATCTAAAATTGGACATGTTTGATAACTTTTACCACCATTACATTGTTTCTGACAGAGAAACTGAATTCCTCTCTCAGACTTTTACTCCCTAGAAAACCAAGTTGTTATTACACATTGGGCTGATTATTGATCCCAAATTAAACTGTTTCTCTGAATACAATGTTTCCTGCAGCTGCTGGAGTGCTCATTTGGTCACAATGTTCTGACTACATTAGCCTAGTTTTGAAAAAATCGATTTTAGTGTCCACTACCAATGTGCTTACATTTAGCATCACTTGTTTTACCGATTGGTTCAACGTCATCCATACTGGGCAAATCTAGAAACTAAGAGTTCAGAGAAAACAGAGGTTGATATCTCAAGGTTCTTTAGAATCAAACACCAAAGAGTGCATTTTCAAGTGCATACATCTTGGCATAGGAAAGTTTTTTTCTCCTCCTCTCAGAACAGTTGGTGATGTTTTAAAGAAATTCCTAGAATCATGGCTCACATGCTCACCCATTAGGTATGATTTAATGAATGGTAAAATCAGACTTTATTTCCATTTGCCATTGAACTACCAGCCAATAAATAGGATTCAAATGTGATGCCAGTAGCTTCCTATCCTATGAAACTTATGCCCCATTCAGATTAATTGTTTTGCAGTGCTTGAAAAACAATGTTCTTCCACTCGTTTTTGAGCCCATGGTCAACTGTATCTTACATTCATGGTACAATATCAACTTACCAGAGAAGGAAATGCCTCTTTACAATAAACATCACTTTATGAGGTCTTAGAAATGTGTCTGCAATCCCCCAAGTGACTTACCCTATGGCCATTTATCAGATAATTCCTAGGTGCTGCAGTCGGTGTGCCTATATTTAATAAAATATACATATATCAAAACATGTAATGCTATTTGGAAGTCAAAAGTCACTCCCTGTTGTGTTACAGATTCCCCCTTTCATGTTTTATAGTGCAAGCAGCCTACTGTGACAAAAATTGTAATTGCTTTTGACATTCATCACTCCAGTTTAGTTACTTGGAGTTGCAGTGACCAAGCGGACTCTCCTTCATGATTAAGTTTCATAGCGACCACCAGGTTGTATACAAGGTACATTCAAGATACATGCTGCACACACCACCATGATCAAGAACTTCTCGACTTGGTCTCCTGATCCAATTGTAATATTTTCGAACTCCACACTCACCAGGATATAATGCCATTTCAAGGTATACGTCGTCACTCAAGCTGAGAAGGGACATAAATGGCAGAAAGAGTCAATTCACACCCTCTTGATGCCACTAGCAAAGAGACTACCTCTTGGGCCGTTACCACTGGGACACCCAGTGGGGACTCAGGCACAGAAAAACCCTCAAGCACACAAACAAACTGTACTGCAGCAATGTCTAATAATATAGACAACACCTAGTGCAGAGACACTGTTAAAGAAGCGCAGCACGAGTACCCACTTCCAGGTCTCTTGCACCCTTGTAAGCTCAGAGCCTGGACGAATAGACACGGAGTCAGGAACCCAAACAGAAATGATGGCTAGACACACCCTGCCAAACAGGACTGATGGCTAGACCATTGTAGAGGCGGCCTGGGACCCAGTTAGAAAGGCACACATTTCATAAACATGTACCTATAACTTTAGAGTCAGTATCTGAAGCGAATTTTATGGGGCCACAGAATTTAGAGATTGTTTACTACTGCCCAGAGATAATAAGCATATGGTCTCTCAGAGTCTATATAGATGGGAGTACGATTCCTGTTACTGAACGTTTCCTGGGGTCCTCAGGGACCGCATGCTGAAATAACATACCAACCAATTGCAAGCCTGAACCTCAGCCTTTATTTCTTTGGAAACCAACAGGGGTGAAAAAGTGGCGACATATTTAGAGTCCGTACAAAATTACAACTTGTAATAACTTGCACTCAGAGTTTGTAGAATCAATGAGTCTCACTCAAGATGGGCGTTACACAATTGATGGATGTGTGAAGTGGCATTCCTGCATGATGGTTTTGTTGGAAAGTCTTAAATACTTACAAGAAAGCACAATCATCTGCTTTGTTTTATAGTGATCAAAATTATCACTGCAATCTTCACAATGATGCAAGCAGTCCGGTTTATCAAACTATTTTTACATTTTACAGCATATCCAGTGAGGAACATTGTGGTGACATAGATAACCATACTGTAAACATTTTGTACTTTGACACAGAGACAGTCAATAACTTATATTATCATCTGGAGAAGTTAATCTGTTGCAGTTGGATTAGAAAGTGAGGAGGGTGCCTGTTATGGTCTCAAGCGACAAAGGATAAGGTCTCCACCTGCGCCTTTTGATGGCATGCATGTACCATGAATGTACCTCCCAGGGGTGTAGGAGTAGCATCTCTACAGGAAAAGGCCTGTGAGATAGCAGACCAAAATTGTGGCTTTTGCTCCATCCTTTGTAAGACTGCTACCAACATAGCACTCACTGATGTCTAAGACAATAAAGGCCAGGTCATCCAGCTTGTAGACGTTCACCTTGCATTTGGTGGGGACTGCCACCACTTTACAACTAGCCCAGCCAGGACAGCACTAGGACCTCTAATAGATCCTCCCAATCAACCCACTCTGCCACAGACTCATGCTGTAATTCGCCTGGCTGGGCTCTTTAGAACCTGTGGCATTGATTATCTTTCCGCAAGTCAAGCACTTTCTCCACTTTGCTGTCAAGATGGCTAAGTGACAGAAACTTCTCTGTTGAGAGGTGCATTATTTTCAAGGTCATGAGTCTGAATCAAGGAGAATCACTACTGTAAAGTCAGTAAATTAAACACCATTAAGTTAGGCAAAAGAAGTTTCTGCTATTTACAATGCTTATAAGTAAAAAAACAGTGGAATTACATGCTATACAGAAAAAAAGGTTTTTGGGGGGGCATGTGGGAGCAGCAGTCCATATTATCCACAGCCCTGCTTAACTTTCAACACTTAACTAGGGTTTTATGGTGCCAGGGTTTCTAAACTAATCTGTCAATCATTTCAGATAATTCCACTTTGATCTTGCCCTCAGGAAGGACAACTTGGATGCACATAGCTCTGACATGTGACAATCCATACAGCTTAGCCAGGTCCAGAATTGCGCTTTAAGACATAGCCGTCTCTTGCCAGAAGAGAGGCTGCAAGCTACCCAAACAACACCTTTTGTAATACTGAACACTTCCCTCTTCTTCTGAGACAAAGGAGAGGAGTCTTCTCTCTAGCACACAGACCCCAGACCTCCCCCACACCAGGACATTGTGGTATAGGTTAGCAAATTTAGCGACACAACACAGAAATTTAGCGCCTCAAAAATCGAAATTCAGCTGCATTTTAGCTGCAATCTATTTTGCTACAGTTACACATTGCCTCTAAGTTAAACCTGTCTGCACTGTGTTACAGCTACCAGAGGGTTAAGATAAAGTTTCATTAGTTACTTTAGTGGTTCACCTTGACAAGGACTGTGATTATTACTTCAAGTGAATACTTACTATAAAACGTGTTGCCAAGGGCCTGAAAAATTCTGCATTCACTGGTACGCCTCTTCATATCTAAAATGTTCTGAAACCTAGAACGTAATTATTGAACAGAGATGCTGTACATGTATCATTAACTCGAATTGAAGTAAAGGTGAGAACTCAAGCATAAACAGAGGTTGTGGCCTAACGGCCAGAGCTGCCAACTTTGGAACTGGAAGACCGGGTTTGAGTCTTGGCGTCAGCTCAACAAACATCCTGTGCATCTGGGCAAATCACTTAATCTATCCATGCCTAAAAACAAAATGATTGTGTACTTGTGTAATGTAACTGGTGCTCATGTGAAGTGCTCCAATACCTTTGGGTTGAGTTTGTACTACATAAGAAAAAAAAATTAAAAACTCGAATTTTGCGGGTCCTTTTGTAAAACGTTGCTGGATTTTTTCAAAAGTTCAGGCTTGCAATTTTTTCAAATTATAGTGAGGGGTCTGTACAACACATCTAAACATGGAAAACAGCTTTGTAAATCAGACTCAGGACCAGCACTTGTACTGGGCGAGGAAATATAGCAGCTTTAAACCACCACCAAATGGCAGCACAAAATTCCTGCAAAATAGACACAGGTGTGGCTTTTTTAAGTGCACTGGGAGCACATCAACAAGTACATTTATTTTTGCATGGAGTACCTCACACAGTTCTTGACTAAACTCACAGCGACCATAGGGGGGTATTTACGAAAGACAGGTGGGTTTTAAGTTAAAAGGAGGTCACATACGCAATACTGGGAATCAGGCTGACAGCCTGTACTTCTTGAATGTAGTATCTCTTGAAATCCTTTGCTCATATAAAGCTGGATTCCAAACTGTACAGCAATTACTGTACATGCTAATTACTGCACATGATAATTAGGGTACGCCCACAATTTTTTTCCCCAGACACCTGTTTGGATAAAAATGGTTGGCAAAAATGTGAGATACTGTATGCTATATACCCCATTCTGGCCCTCAAAACTAGCTAATAATTATAACACCTAGTAAATACTACACCCTGGGGTGGACTCGGGAGTGATAGCCTACTTCCTTGATAACACCACAACAGTATGATAAATGGTTTCAGGGTGTGTGGCGTGAGTGGGAGAGGCCAAGTTCTACTGCAGTAGTTGTCAGTTTAGTTCAGGAAGCACAACATATACCAGAAGAGTTGGCATTGACCGAATGTTTTCATTAGGCTGATCGTGCCTTGAAAGTAAGCAGAGTACAACTGTGAGGTATGTCATTAGTCGGCAATCAGATTAGGATGCCAACTAGGCAATTTGCTGTCTTGTTCTAAAACAGTGGTGATAACATCGCAAATCGCTCGTTGGGAATATTCAGAGGGTAGCAGTCCTAGTCACAGAGAAACAGATACTACAGATTTATAGGAACAGTGGACAAGGGAGCCCTGTGATCAGCAAGGTGCCTAGATTTTGCGATGGCACTTCGGCAGCAGAAGAGCATTGTGCATGGCGTGCATAAAATGTGCTAAGCAGGAGGCTCAACAAATATCCTGCGATTCTGGGCAAATCAGTTAATCTTCCGTGGTTAAAAACAAATGTGTAACGTAACTGGTGTGCTCGTGTAAAGCGCTCAAATACGTTTGGGTCGAGTCTGCACTATATAAAAACAGAAAAAAACTTAACTTTTGCAAAATTAAATTGCAAGATTTTTGTACAAAAATGCTCATTTCACTTTTTTTTGTGTGAAGATTGCTGTATTCGAGGGGTCTGATAGCTATGCAAGAAAACTCTCTTTCTGCCTGCCTTCTCCGGGCACAAAAAGCTGGCTTTGGCATGCACTTACCCCAAAAGTGAAGCGAGAGTCCACACTGCTGCACTGTAGTATACAGTTCCATACTACACGTGTTAGACAGCACCAGGAAGGCCTTGCAAACATCCACGCCAATTAAGTAGGATAAGTGACTGTTCCACTGCTTTAAAGGCTTAATCTATAGCTTAGAAATAGTTGGACAGGTTATCCACTGCAGAGTCATGGTAGCGTGTGCAGGAAGAATGGCACCGCCAACAAACAAACTCAACTAACGACCTATCAGATTAGCGTATGAGTCTATGTGAGAGACTCACTTGGTTCACCATAAATGATGCGGCACTCAAGAAATCACAAATCAGAAGAGTTCTGGGGGGTTATACAAGAAACCCTTTTTATTAACCATCTCACATGGTCAACTGTCCCCAGGCCAGTGGTTTTGGGCCCTGAACCAGTGATGGTCGGAGCAGAAAGCAGGTAGCACAAAGCTGGATGTTTGCCGAGGAGAGCACTTCTCCACACTCTCTACAGCCCCTAGGATTTCGCCAGCCAAGTTGTGTTTTAGCAAGAACAATAACATGTAACTGGCTATGGGTATGGAACGATTCCTCTCCGTCAGGTCTGGCTGGCGCAGGCCAAGTCGAATCCAAAGTTTAAAGCGCTGGCCAGCCCTGAATAGCAAACACTTGGGTGAGTGATTCATTCCACTAGGGAAAGAGGGAGTTGTCAAATGCTATTCAGCAGTTTATGTTGAGAAGACAGTACCAGGGTATGTGAGCGCAGACTTTCTTTTATTGAAGATTCATGGGATTATGGTTCCGAAAACTAATGAGAAGGAAAAAAACATTAACTCTACCAGTTAATGCAGCTTGATGTCACCAGCTTAGTTAATGTAGTTCCATACGAAAGACGTTAGAAACATATGTGCAGCAGAAGCGCCAGATGATAGGTGAGAGAAGCACCACAAGTCTTTTGCACCACACATACATAAACATATCATGAAATAAAAAGCATGTGCAATCCAGCCACACAGTGTTCGAATGTGCTGGCTCTATGTGTGTATTGATATATTAAGAGGGCGTCAGTACGCTGCAACCCAAAGTTCGGTATAGGGTCCAACTGTGAACAAAACACATTCATTAAAATTACATGTTAGAGACATCCAAAAATAACTGGTATTTTTCCCTGCCATAGGTGGCAAACGTAGGAGTAGTAGGGGGAAGTGATTGCATGCCTTATTTCAGCACTTATGACATCAAAGGGTTGAACTCTCCTTTTACAGTTACCCCTTCATTAGTCTCCTGTTTGCTGGACAGATATCAGAGGCAGGGCAAGTAGTGAAAACTAGAGAAATCGTTGCTACCGTTTACTATCTGTCCCTGCTACGGTCTTCTTGACCCCTGTGACCTATGGTAGTAGTTACTGTATGATGGTAAACAGCAGCAACAAATGATAGGTGTTCATAATTATTGTCAACTGCATTTCTTTGTCTTTTAAACAGTAATATGTTATTATAGCTAGAGAACTGTGCTTAATCGCTTTCGATCAGTTGCAACAGAGAACAGAAAAAGAGGAAGATGACTGGGAGCCCAACACAAATCTGCAACGGTCTGAGTCTCCTCGACACGGCTGTACCTAACCACATGCACTTTCAACAAAATCCAGAAATCTAAACTCTGCATACGGGCCTTCAGCTGAATTCAAATTAAGAACCTTGGGCGAGGACATTGCACATCCAGCTGTACTCAATTGTCCCACAGAGATCCTTTAAAATATGTTGCTCTGGTCTTACTGTGATCTTAACAGTGCTCCGAAGTGAGCTCAAGGTGCCACTGCTAGTGTGCTACAAAACTACACTAGTAAATCAATATGCTTATTGCAACTATAGGGCATCTGCAGCGATTGGCTGTTGAAGCTCTATATGCCTTTTGAAACGGTGATCAGGGGGGGTATCAGCTGACTTCATCAACATCAGTCACAGTTGAGCTCTCAGACAAATCACGATTTGACAATCTGTGACTCTTCTAAGCCTAATCAGCACAGCCAGCTCTTGCAGCCCAGTGACCCCACAACCCCGCATGGGAGACCGATGCTCTGAAAGCCAGTCTGGGAGACACACTCCCCAGCACTGCAGCACTCCTTGTAACACAGTCTAGTCAGGTGAGTCATGTATTCTCTCAACAATGAAGGTCAAAAAGGTCACTTAACTCTACAGCATGCGCGGTAATCCTCTACGTTACCCTAACTATATTGCACTGACAACCACAGGTATCATGCTCTTATTTGGACTCTATTTTCTGAAAGATAAAAATACCAGGTGTTGTTCCACAAAGTAAGAGAATGAATGTCCTTGATATAATGCAAGCAGTGTGGTGCACACACAGCAAAAGACGAACTGCCAGGCTTACAAAAGGCCCAGAGTACAAGGTTCCGTGCCAAAAAAGCTGCGATACGAGTCTACAACTAAATGTCAATAGACTCTAAAACGTACCCAATGTCTATTGCATAGTATATACACCCAGGAGTGATGTCTTCGCAGGCTAAGCATTCGTCTCCATAGGCCCCTGCACACTTTCTAATTGATCTTTTGTGTTGATCTTTTGTGAAAGAGAAAACGATAATAGTCCTGATTGGCACAGTAGCGAATAGAGGCTTCTGTGACTAGTGCTACGAAAGTACCAGCCTGCTGCTGAATTTACTCGCAAGAACGTATCACTTTTAAGTGTCATACATCTGCAATTAAATATAAATCATAAGTGCAATGAAACCATTTAAATATCATTCATAAGCAATCTGAAAAATTGGCCAATATGGTAATATCATAGGCTCTGTTATAAAACTAGCCAGTGGACGACGAATAATGTCTGAGGGGACCAGGCAACCAGATACCTGCTGCCTCAAGACTCCAGACATATTACACATGGCAGACCAAGTTATGAACTTTGGAAGCATATACCTGTACAGCGGGGAAGTAAAGTTCAACTTCTTTACACACCTTTAAACAGATATTTATTGTAGTCAAGCACACAGTATAGAGCCAAAGGACTCCCATACCTTGTTTACCCCTCGGCTCTCTGGTTGGGGCTGCCTGTCCCTGTCGGATTCTGGTGCTCGGCTCGTCAGTCGCCTGAGCTCCAGCGCTGCGGGCTCTGGCGGTGGCAGCGGCTGTCAGGTGTGCGGTGGGGGCGCTATCGCCACGGGGCTTTTTGTTTTTGCCACCCATAGCTGTTGCGCCCTAACTCAGCCTCAAGCCAGGCACTCAAAATCACAATGCTGAAACCTAAACTGTCCCATCCAGGCTCCCTTCCGAACCGGCACAGCGCACAGTATTGTGGGTGAACACGCTTTCTTTGCTTCCGGTGCGCAGGCGCAGGGCCGCTGTTGCTGGTATTGAACGAAGATGGCGGACGCGTTTGGGGATGAGCTGTTCAGCGTGTTCGAAGAGGATAGCAGTGCCGGGAAGTCCAAGGCAGCCCAAGGGCCAGCCAAGCCCGACAAAGGAGGGTGAGTAGAGAACAGAATCGGAATGTGTTCCAGATCAGGCAGTGTGGTGGGCGAAATGTTGCAACCGAACCCAGTGTCTTATATGTGAGGGTTAGATAAGAAAATGAAGTGGTACTGGTTAAGACCAGTGGCAGGGTTTAGGCAATCGGAGTAACTGGGGACAGAGGTTAAGTGAAAAAGCTGTTGTCATTTAGGACTAAATGTGGATATAGTGTATTTTAATGTAGCTTGGCAGGAGAGAGAGCGTGATGGATATACGTTTCTTTTAGTGTTACTTTTTCCTCACATGATCCGTGCTCAAGCGTCATGACTGTCATTTGTGACCTTTTATTGCGTGTTCAGCGCATACCACGCATTGAAAATTACACAATTAGACGTATTACTCCCTTATTGCTCTCTGAATTCTGTGTGCGTATGAGAGAGAGCGCAGCCTTAGCTAGTTTTAGAGGGTTACTGTCTCTAATGTATGTTAAAACCTTGAGAGATTACAGTGCCGTGCTGTAAGGTTTAGACGACCAAGTCTAGTATATAAGAAGAGTATTTTCTCAAGTATCAAAAACGGAACTAATCGTTCAATTACTGATATTATATTAATATGATCTATTTTAAATCCACTTTTTCTAACTTCCGGAGGGTCTTTATTTAGAAATTGTAACTGCTCCTGAGTCCTTATCCTTTCTCATGACAAGACATATGTGATTGACAAGCAAATATAAACGAATATGTTTATATCCAAGTATCGACAGGTAATGTGGTGTAGTCATATAGTATAATAATTTCTTCCAACTCGACTGGTAAGTTTTCCGAATGCATCGGACATCTAGAGACTGTAATTTAGCTTTGCATGTTTAATGAAGCACGGAGGTAACATAAAAATAAAAGGGAAACGTTAACCAAATTAGTAGCTTGAGCTAAAATTGAATTAATTTCACCATTGCTTAAATACGAGCAATGCGACCATGGCATGTGTACACCTTAGCGGTGCATGGGTGCCATTGAATAAGATGTTCTATTTTCGATATACATTCTTATTATAATTAGACATCTATCTGTTAATTGGTGCGGATTATTTAAGAGTCACGTGAACATTTATCAGTTGGTTCCATTTCAAGGTTGCTGTTTTTATTTTTTTAAACATCTCTATTTGTTTAAACAAAGGGAATCCTTTCTTGGGTTTTTTGTTTTGAGTTAGATTGTCAATTAATCACTCATTTTGTGCATGGTTTCCCACTAACTTCCTCCATGGACACATTTTTCTCATAGTTTTAGAAGCTGTTACTTTGCCTATTGTCATTTTGTTTTCTTGCACCGCGTGTGTTTTAGCCCTAGGAAGACCTACCAAGTAGGCAGTGTTTTATAGTAATGTTCAAAAGCAGTCCATACACTTCAATGGTGGGTGGGAACACCAAAAGTGATTGCCCCTCCTATGTTTAGGGACTGCTACTGCCCCTTCATCGAAGGTCATTAGACCGTAGACCATTGATACCCTTTTTATTCTAGTCTAAGATGCACAAGCCTTTTAATGTACCAATGTTTGGGAAATGACCTAGTAGCCTCTTAATTGAGAAATCTTTAAAGTATGTCAGCACAGCATCGTTTGTCTTCTGAATGTCACGTGGTATGCTTAGTGGTATGTTTTTCATTTGTGGATGTCTAGAATACAGTAAGCATAGTTGATTTCTAATTAGAACACTTAGTAATGGTTTTTATAAGGCTTCTCTACAGTGCTGAGGTGAAGAAACGAATCATGTTTATTAAGAAAGAGTCCTGCGTGGTTGCAAGCCTACCCACAGCATTCTCGAGCACTAGCTGTTACCCAGTGAATCCATCAAACACTAAAGTCAACATTTCGGAGCGCCGATGTAACAGAGAACACCAGGGTGCAGCTTAGAATGGTAACATAAGACTGAACAATATTAGCGCTCTCTTGTTTAGCAGTTGAGTGAGCCATGAAAATAAACTAATATATAAAGAAAAGAGCATTGAAAGAAACACCAGTCTTTTGTCAGAGGATGTATCAAGGTGTCTTCGTGTCAAACACAATACATCAGACTACAGTTCCTACTTACAGAAATAAGTTGGGGATTTATAGACATGTCAAATATCAACTAGTCAATCAGACGCTCCAGCTATGTACAGTATAATAGTTTTTTTCAAATATGCAATTATTGTCAACATACTCATGATTTTATTTTTAATGGTGACTATCGTCGTAATCTATGATGTTGTACTTAAAACAATGTGATTGTAATTGTGGTGTGATTATTAACATAGTCTAGTCATGCCACATTTTCGTGGACACCATTTTATTAAGAATGATGTAGATTTTAGTGTGTTTCTCCTCCTGCTCATCTCCCCTCCCAATCCATGTCCCCCGAATCTCTTTTTTCCCCACAGTTTTTGCGGAGCACTGGACACTGACACAATGGTTATTTTCCTTAGAGAGCATGTATTGTGAGTGAAACCTTACATTGTGTTCTTCGTGTATCTTTTTGAAGGACACCTACTGGAAGTTATGATGTAGGATTGTTAGTACACTAGTGTAAGAGTCGAGTTTGTGAAGGTTTCATTTTCTATTTTACCTCTCTGGACTTTTGTTACTGTGGAAGAGAATGGAAGATTCCTGACTACTTTAGAAAGGGTTAGCGTCATAATACTTTTATTCACAATTGCAATTCTGATTTGTCCACGGTGTAAGAAATCTGCAGTTTTGCTTTTTGTATATGTATAAAGGCCTCTTTGGGGGTGATCGTAAATACTTTTTGTTTTCCTATAAGCACTTTTTCTGATTCTTTATAGATTTTTCGGTTCTCTTAAAATGTTGTCAGTATTCCTTATGGGTCTGAGGTTGAGATTTGAGAGACTGAACTGCTTATTAGAGTTAAATGGTTTCCGATTTTCTAACTATATACTCTGAATCTAAGCCTTCATCGTATTTACTGCATTTCCCAGTTTCGTCGTCTTAAGATAATTGTATTATAGATTTAATTTATCGCTCTAGTACTCGGTTATTAAGTAGCCTCAGTCACTATTTGATTTACTCTATTTTATTTTGGCCTGGATGTTGTAGAGGGTGGTGATAGTTATTGTTAAATCAAGCGTGCTAGAGCCGGAATGCCAGAGGTACATTTTGGGGTGTTCAAAATATTGGGGTTCAGTACATTTTTGAGGTTTGGCTTCCCACAACAACTCTTAAATATTTTTTTTTCTCAACAAACCAGCATTAGCAAGCAATTTCTACATTTCACCATTGTCCACCGAGTCTCTAACATGTGTTGACCTTTACTTCCACTACGTGGCTGTCTAAAAACAGCACCAGGAGTGAATTATCTAGTCCTTGCTACTTTCTTGGTATATAATTTTTTAAGTTTGAGCTAGATTTTCTTTAATGCTTCTTCACCCATTCCCCCAAGATAAACTCAACTCCTTTATTGTAAATCAGTAGTTTAAAGAAATTCTTTAAAATATCATCACATTCTGCTTTTTGAGTATAGCAGAACACCTGTCTTCAGTCTACCTCAAACGGGTTAATCAAAAGTATACCTTATTTGTAATTTGTGGCCAGTACGAGAAATTGGCTTGAACAATCATCTCCAGTTTGTCCCTGAGGCTAAAAATCGTGCAAGGAAGAGGATGTTAAGTTTGGTAATGGTGTAGCTTGGAGAGCTCCACACATTTCCTCTCTCATTCAGAGAGATTCTACCCGATAGCCTTTTGCCTCTTGCCCCAGTATTACAGTGCTTCGAGCTGATGGGTTTTGGAAAGCCTGGTTGTCTGACGCTTCTCTTGTGGCCTTGCATAATGTCACCGCCATTGCAGGAACTGCTGCTGAAGCTAAGTTGACTATAGCATGAATGAGTGATATCTCTCCTGCTGTGAGAGTAGCAACAGACTGCACTGTGCTAGAGGAAGTTTGAGGTGAGGGAAATTGGTTAGCTCTGCAAATGCTGCAGAACCCCCCAGCCACCTCAGCACCCTCATTGTATCTTGTTGTTTGTCGCTTTGAAAAGTGTGCTACCCTGTAAGACGTGTGTATACTTGAATCATTTTTTCATTTCGTGTCATCACTGTTGTTTCTTTAGATTAAGCTCCTGTGCCTCCCTGGAGTAGTAAGACTATTGGTGTGGGAACTGGGATTGAGTCGTAAATAGCCATCTTGTATCTGGGCATTTAAGGAACCCTAGGTTTAAAAAAAAAAAAACTACCATTCAGTGCTTTTGTTAGTATTGTGCTAATTTCCAGCTCTGCAGTTAATACAGCTCAAAGAAGTTCAGTCTCAGATCACAACGTATAGAGGGGGACAAGAAGACATCAACGTTTCCATTAAGAAATGCTAAATGCTTTCACTCTATCAACAATAGAAGTCTGTGGTGAGGAAAAAAATGAGTGAGACAGAACAGGCGGAGGAGGACATGCTGAGATCCATAGTGATGTGTACATTTCCCCTTCAGTCTTTGTGTGTAGCAACCCATACTGCAGTTGGCCAATGCGACTGTAGGAACAAATTCAGCACAAATTGCTGGGAAGGACACTGCTTCATCTATTGATAGTGTGGTTTCCAACACTATCTCCAGCTCTCCAAGGGATTATCTACACAATATTGTGGGCTGTGTGGCTGCTGTAGACCAGAGAAAACAAAATGGTCCATAAGGGAAATTAGTGACCAAAATGACAGTCGACTACAGCAGCTACTGAAAAATCAACCCAAGTATATGAATACCTTATCAACCTCCCATATAAGGCTAACGGCAAACCATCATTCAGACAGTGCCAATACAGACTTAATTACCAGAGAAATAGAAATCCGCTGAAACATGTGCTTGACCTTCTTCGTGCAAAGAAGGGATTGTGCCGTATTTGTTGCAAATATGCCTACCAAATCGAAAGCACTCCGTTTTGTTGTTAGTCTTTTATTGAAAGCCTTCACAAATACTTTAGTGCTAAGTGTGCTGTAGCCCGTTCTGCTAGACCCTGAAGTCTTGCCAGAAAAGAGGACATCCTTAAATGTGATGGTTCAGATTTTTCTTCTTTTGGAAAAGTAAGGGAATTGTGAGCATCCTGAAGCACTAAACATACAAGCCAAAGGTGATAGGTTATAAGTTAAGGACATTGATTCTGGAGAATAAAAGCACTCTGACTAGATTACAAACGTGCCTAACATCTGAAATCACAAACTGTGGGTAACCTTGCATAATAAGGTATTGGGCTGGTTCAGGTGACTGGAAATTAAATTTATGAATGATATTCCAGTAATAACTGTATCTCTGTTGTGTGTGTGCGCGAGTAGATATCTGTCAGGAACACTGGAGAAGCCTGGAGTTGGCCAAAAAATCATTCAGTAGCAACATTGCAAATCATTCCAGTTCTCCAGCAGTGTAAGGTTGCAGTTTTCATTGTGTGAGCTGTAGCTATGCAGGGGAAGGGTAGAAGTCCATTGCGAGTCAACCTTGAGCTCAATGCTGGACTCTAACATCACAAGCATGGCTAAGAAGCATGTGTGCATCTTCAGATGTCTGTAGCATTACAGCATATCTGTTCTAAATGTATTTAATATCAATAAAATCAAAGTATATTTTGTAAAGCCTCTCAGGCTTTGCACATAACAGCTTAGTTTCTTCTTTTCCATCTTTCATGTTAAGTTTTATGCTTGTTCTATACACACTTAAGAATTGAAGCATTGATTCTCATCATGAGCGAACTTGGTGAAGTCTAAACATAGGTAATAGTAGTTTAGTACAAACAAAATCCATTTGTGGCAGGAACAAAACAAGTGATTTGTATGTTCAAACTTGTGCTGGCAGCCTTGGTCTTTTATTTTCAGGGTCTCAAACCATTTATGAAGGATAGAATTTGTTACTGAAGATCCTAGGAATGTAAATTAAGAAATGAGTGCCCTCCTAGTTAGTGAATCTGTTGGTTTACCCTATAGTTAAAGTTTAGGAATCAGTGACACATTGTTTTGAGTAGACAGGAATGCTACAACAACTCTTGCCCCCAGTCTTGGAAGGGAATTCCGGCAATGGCTCAGATGCTTGCACATTTACACAAGCTGATTTGTAGTAATCACACAAAGGCGACTGCTACTAGAGATGTTCTCTGTCGGAGTTCCATGTGGCGAGGGTGGATGATGGGGGTGGTGAATGTGTATATGCAAAATGTTAGGCACTTGCAATGTTTTGTATACTGAGGTGCCTGAAGCCGTACTTCATATGGGTTAGTAAACGTGAAAATAAAGATGTTAAAAAATCCACCTGTCCCCTCTATTAATGTAGTAATAATGGGGATGTGCTTAATAAAAAGTTCAGTTTATCAAATGCTAAAAAATATTATAAATATTATCCCTCCTCAGTGAGATCTTCAGTGCCAGGTCAGCTTGTTCTCCTCGCTCTATTGGAATTGGGATGCTATCTAAGAGAGCAATATAGAACTCCTGTGACTTAAAGCAGAGGGTCCCCAGGCTCATATAGGAGGGTGCTTATCCAGAGAGTAAATTCTGGTAACCTTTTCCAGGTAGTATAAATATAAGAAGCCAGCGGGATAAAAAAATATGCCTATGACACCACGGGGGCTTAAAGACAGAGCAGGTTTGCAGTGCCTTGTATTGTATCCGTATGAAAGTGGATACAAATAAGCCTCCTTGCTTGCAAGGACTTAGTACAAAGTATCATAAAGTGTAATATTGTTGAGTCTCCACCATGATTACAATTGGAGGGAGCTGCTCCTGTTGATTTCATGGTCTAATTTTTGGTGAAAGGTCTTGACCAGCATTTTACCTAGCATAAACCTTAAATACAATGACCTTTTCAGTTCTGGAAATAGTCCATATTCGGTTCTGTTAGAAATGGAGTCTCTAGTTGGCAGTCGGTTTGAACCCTGTCCACGTAGGGACCCTCACTCTAATCAGGATAAGTGAGATAACCAGCTCAGATAACCCCTGCTTCACCCCCTTTGCAGCTTGGCATAAGCAGTGAGGCTTATCTCAGAAGCAATGTGTAAAGCATTTGCACATAACACACAGTAATAAATGAAAATACTACAAAAGAACACCACACCAGTTTTAGAAAAATATCCAATATTTATATAAGACAAGACCAAATCCGATTAAAAATCCACCATACAGTAATAGTAGGTATACAAATTTTGCAAGATTTACTCAAAAACACAGTTCCTTGAATTCGATGGGTCCACCTGGGGCTATCACAACGTCGTGATCAACAAAACTAACAGTTCAGGTCGGCCTCTGCGTCGCAGGCAAGCTACAGTGTCGGGAAGACCCACAAACACTACCATGGATTTGCAGGGCATCATGATCCTTGCAGTGAGCTCCGAAGAGCGGCGTCGTGGTGTCTGTTCCAGAGTTGTGTGTGGGTCATCTGGCCCTTGAAGTTACACGCGTTGTGGATCTAACTCCGGGCTGATGAAGTCAGTAGCGCTGGCGTGGATGCTGCGGTGCGAAGCAGAACAATGCAACGTGTGGTGCCCACATGTCACGGTGCAGGCAGCGGCTCGGTGACGGCGTCCAGCGGTGTTGGTGAGACCAGGGCTTCGGTGTGAAGCAGAGCGGTGTGATGTACAGTGTCACCAGGTCAAGGTGTAGGCAGCAGCGTTGTCATTGCTGAACCACTGTCGTCAGTAGGCCCATGACAGCAGGACGGTGCTTTGTGACCGTAACGAGCGGTGTCCACAGGCCACGGTGTGGAAAGGATGTATGGTGACGACACTGGAGTTGATGATGCTGGCATCGGTGGACTGGGGCTGCAGTGCGGGATGTGACGGTGCTTTGTGTACCTTACGTGCGTTGGCCACAGTGCAGGCAGTGGCGCCGGTGTCGGCAGGAGTGTCGTCATCGGGGATGCCCAGGCTGCGGTGTGAGCAGGCGATGCAGGAATGCGAAGCCCACAGGTCTCAGTGCGAGCAGCGGCTCGGTGAAGTCGTCCGATGACAGCGTAGGTGAGACCAGGGCTGCTGTGCCAAGCGAGGCAGTGCGGCTCCATGCGGCGTCGGCAGGTCACGGTGCAAGCCAGCTTTGTCATTGGTGGCCTCGCAGAGGTTTCTCCTCTTGAACAGCACAAAATACACAGTTCCCAGTGCTGCAGGTCGAGGAAACTGAAGTCTTTGGTGTCCCTGAGGCTTCCAACATGAGGCAAGCTCTACTCCAAGCCCTTGGAGAATCTTCTCAAGCAGAACACACAGCAACGTTCACCCTTTGCACTCTTTTCAGGCAGAAGCAGCAACTGCAGGCCATTTCAACAAAGCAACACAGCAAAGGGACATTACTCCTCCTCCAGCTCTTCAGCTCTTCTCCTTGGCAGAGGTTCCTCTTGATTCCAGAAAGATTTTAAAAGTCTGGTGTTTTGGGTCTTCTTTTTCCCTGTTCTGCCTTTGAAGATGGCAAACTTCAAAGCAAAGTCTCAAGTGTTTCCAGGATCCTTCCTTGTACAGGCCAGTCCCAGACACACACCAGGGGGGTTGGAGACTGCATTTTGTGAGGGCAGGCATAGCCGTTTCAGGTGTAAGTGACTACTACTCCCTCCACTCTAGCTCAGATGGCTCATCAAGATATGCAGGCTACACCCGAGCTCCCTTTGTGTCACTGTCTAGAAGAGAGGTGTGCACAGCCCAACTGTCAAACTGACCCAGACGGGAAATCCACAAACAGGCAGAGTCTCAGAATGGTTTAAACAAGAAAATGCCTACTTTCTAAAAATGGCATTTCAAACTCACAATCTAAAAACCAACTATACTAAAAGATGTATTTTTAAATTGTGAGTTCAGAGACCCCAAACCCCATATTTCCATCTACCCTCAAAGGGAATCTGCGCTTTAAGGATTTTTAAAGGCAGCCCCCATGTTAACCTATGAGAGGGATAGGCCTTGCACAGTGAAAACTGAATTTGGCATTATTTTACTGTTGGGACATGTAAAACACACCAGTTAATGTCCTACCTTTTTAAATACACTGCACCATGCCCATGGGGCTACCTAGGGACTACCTTAGGGGTGTCATACATGTACCAAAAGGGAAGGTTTGGGCTGGCAAGTGAGTACACTTTCCAGGTCGAATTGGCAGTTTAAAGCTGCACACATTGCAGTGGCAGGTCACAGCCATGTTTACAGTGCTACTTATGAGGGTGGCACAATCAGTGCTGCAGGCCCACTAAAAGCATTTTTTTTTACAGGCCCTTGGCACCTCAGGTGCACTTTACTAGGGACTTACCAGTAAATCAAATATGCCTCTTATGGATAAACCAATCAACAGTATAATTTATCTGGGGAGCAGTTGCACTTTAGCCCGTGATCAGCAGTGGTAAAGTGCACAGAGACAATAGGCCAGCAAAAATAGAGTTCAGTAACCCGTAAAAACAGGAGGTCAGCAAGCAAAAAGACAAGGGAGACACGCCAAAAAGCTGCGATGTCTAACAGGTTCAAATTGGGTATTGGGTTTAATATAATATAGGAAGCGAGTCATGAGTTGACCATCCTCCTTTGGTTCTCATGGTGGTGGATGTTTACCTTTGATTAGTTGCACACTTGGTGTTGCGGAGGGGTGGTTGGTGGGGGCGGGTGGGTTGGGGGGGCATTATCTTTGGATTTGTCTAGAAGTCCACACAGCCTAAAGTTGATAGAGTGCTTGTGATATGGCTGAACAAGGACATCTTTTTCGAGCTATGGCTCAACCAGATTTCACACATGTTTTTTAGGTAGAAAGCTAGCTCTGAGTTTGTCCAGATCCGTACCCAGTCCACGATTGGTTTAAGTACTAGCATAGTTTTGATCTTAAAGCGTACATCCATTCTGTGCGCAACCATCGGGGTCCCCGGGACCTAGACGAAGTAGGCTATGTAAAAATCTGTTCTCAGCCTTCACTTGGTCAGTCATTTTTATTAAGAACCTTTTTCAAGGTCAGTTGTCTTTTTTTCAACCCCTAAAGTTCTGCCCCCATGTGAACTTGGGGCCACATCTTTCATTTGATAAACTTTTAAGGCGGGTACAATTAGTCTGTAGCCACATTTATTGCAAAATCTTTTAATGGCAAGGTGACTTTGCCTTTTATTAACTGCTTGGTTTACAACATCATCTCGTCGAATATGACACCCAGATACTCATAATGAAACACTCTGCTTAGGGGCTTGGTAGAAACTTTGAATGTGTGAAGGTTTCGCTGTGGGTTAAGATCAAGAATTTCGTTTTTAACATACTAAACATAAGGTTCTTTTTTTATCCAGTAATTGTTAAATCCTTTAAGCAGCTTGTGCATTGATAACTCTGTGCAGGTGAGGACATTGGCAAATAACAGAATCAATATTTTATACTCTAATCACCCCTCATGTGTATGACCCTTCCAAATTCACAGTTAATTATTAGACACATGCAGTACATTTTTGTTCTGACTTCTCCCCCAACCCCCCCCCCGCATTTTAAATTTTTGTTATTATGGGGCAGCTCGTATCCATGGGTGCTGGCTCATCCATATCCTGTTGGGGTGGCAGATAGGTTTTTAAAAAAAAAAAAGGGGTGTGACTGCCAAGACTCCGAGTTTATTTGCTTTGCAGATGTTACGAGTCCAATGCATCTATCTGCTCACATCAGCATTATAATAATAATTTTGCCTTTGCAATAATGTGTGGGTGCTATTATATTTGTATTCCTTGGCAGGTATTTTGCTCATCTTTTATGGCACATAAGGTGTGGTATGCATCAGAATAATTGCATCTCTGTAGGTGTATGCATTAAACGTATATAGTAGGGTTATTCCAAAAGGTCCTAAAGAAGCACTGCTTGACCACATGTGGCAATAGTTAGAAACACTTCAACCCTAGGAGTGCGGTCAAAAAACACCTCGGGTTCAACTGGTTGTTTGTGTTCTTAGTCTTGCCATACATTTTCAGTTTCTGTAAATAAGTCCTATGGGGGAGCTATAGACAATTATAATTCTCTAATCCATCTGACACTATAGGCCTAATTACAACCTGGGAGAATGGGATACTTCGTCACAAACGTGACGGATATCCCGCCTGCTGCTTTACAAGTTTCATAGGATATAATGGAACTTGTAATATGGCGGCCAGCATATCTGTCACGTTTGTGGTGGAGTATCTCATCTGCCAAGGTCGTAATCTGGTCCTATATCACTGACACATGAGCACTTAACACAGTTAGTGAAAAGATCCTGACTAAAGAGTCCCTGTTGAGGATCCCTGCTAGTCATTGCATCGCCCGGCTAGCATGGGACAGAGTGCTATGATTCAGCATGCCAACGTGGTGAGTGATGATTGATGTCCATGAAATAACTTGTTTCTTGCTTTCCTGCGAACCATGCTACACCATGGATAATACTAAATAAATTTGGAATGTCACACTAATAAGTTAATTTCTGGTCTCTCTGGAACGTCACATTTCACAATTTCATATTCCTGTAGGGAGGATATGTAATGCACCATAAACACCTCCCAGACCCTCACATTTTGTATGTTGTTGCTTGGCTGAACAGTGAAGAGGCCTGAACATCTGAACAACCGACCACGAGTAAAACCTCATCTGGGTGGCTACTTTCTCAAGACTGCCCAAAGTCTGGAAGCCCTGCAGAGTTTATCTGTATGTCTAGCTGGACGTTTTGTTAATGGGAGCTGACCTGATATAAGAAAGAGCTGTGACAGATTTGCTGGCTAGGAAATCCATATGGGTGGACCTTGATGCCCTCAGGTCACCCAGGAAACATGAAATATTGACAGTACAGCTCGCCAGGAGAAGCAAAAAAACAAAAAAAAAAACAGCGGTCTCATGGAGTTTGCATCACTGTCTTCCTTGTGAAGATGAGCCTGCAAAATCCCATGGAGGGTCTGTATCCCCCCATCCTTCAGGGCTGAATGACCAAGAGGCTGTGTTTTTTAAACTCCAGAATGGGGAGCTGTTCTTTTGGTTGGAGAAGTCCTCTCTGACCCCAGAATGTCTTGCCTTTCCAGTGCCAAAGGTATTTATAATTGAAGTTGTGGTCAAGTAATTCAGGTCACAATTGGGACTGGTGCCAGCAGTTTCTCTGGTGGGTGCACCCAATCACATGGGTGCTACCACCTCTTAGAAATCTTGACCAGGACTACTATGTATCCAAGAAACAATCACCTAAAGCTTTAAGGAGGTATTGGAACTAAATGGTGTATGCTGGCCTATATTACAGTCGTATTCACAGGAGCCAGTAACTTTTGGGATGCAGTCCCTTACCAGATCCAAGTGACCCGATTTCGGTTCACTGCATACTTAATTTTATGCTGAATCAACCAGAAAGCTCTTGACTTAATTGAGTGAAGTTGATTATGTTGGCTGGCTTATTTATTTATTTCATCAGTTTTGGGTAACAGCATTTATTTTTCCTTCTATGTCGAAAGTTGAGCCATTGATGCTTTAGCCCTCTGATTTAGCCATTGTGATTCTGAAAGCTTTTCCTATATCAAGGCCTTAATCTTGTAACCAAAGGTCATACACCTGTATCACATGACTACATAACCTCTCTCGATTGCAGAAGAAAGCCTTTTGCAAACGACTCCTGAGTGCTGTCAAAGATGCCGAAACAAAGCCTCTAGTATGCCATGGGGTCAGTGAAGAGAAATCTAGTGCATGTAAGCTATGAGCTTTCTGTATCTTAACCTTTTTCTATTTTCTGTTTGTTCACCGAGTGAGGCAGATCCCGTATTGGTACCGGTTTTAGTGTCAACCTGAACTTCTAACTCTCCTCTACTTCCTTAAGCTAGACGTTACTGCTCACTATTATTCAAAAGGAGTAACTTTTTTATGAAATAGGGGTGAATTCATTTTCTGGCCCTGGGAAACCAGTTCTAAACTGTATCCACACTCTAGAAACCACAGACTGGCCATTGACTTCCAAGGAAAGAGCTCACAGATTCCCTGCCTAGTAAATCCATGCACTGTGCAAATGTCTACTTTCTGTCATTGGATTGTTAAAATGACAGGAGTCAATTTTTAAGATGTAAGTTGCTGTTTGTGCAAGGTTCGGGCATTGTTAATTTACTGCTGAAACCCCTACTCCTAACACAAATCGTTTAAAAGGCAAAGAATTCTATTTGTTTCTAGGCTGATATGGCACTGATTTGGGGAGCAGAATGTTCTACATCACATGTTCTTAAAAAAAACTAATGTATTAAGCCATTATAATCTGTAGCATGAAACAATTCTGCTAAATACATAGACACAACTAGATAAGTAAAACGGAATTGCTTTTAGATACAGGTGCCATAAATACTTTGGGGTTTGGGGCAGTTGAATCTGTAAATGGAATTGTGTGGTTTCTGTACTTGTATTATTGTATTCGATTAAGTTTGAGTTCCTTTGCTTCTTCAGTATCAGATTGAGTGATGGAATTTAGGGCAGTGTTGGTATTGAGCCTCCCTTCTTCTAGCAATGAGAACTCTGACAGAAGGCATTGTGTAGATAGAAGTAGCAATGTACTTTGATATCCTTGTTGGAGAAGGAGAGCAAATATGACAAAACGTTCTTGGTTTACAGTATTTTTGTATCTGTGAGTGTAAAGTCAGACACTTTCAGTTGTTTAATTACATGCCACTTTTTATCTGTCATGTATAGAAAACGACCTGATGGAAGACCCCAACCAGTTCCTATTGGCACATCTGTCAAAAACAAGCGAGATGTTGAACTGGACAGTGAAGATGTCATTTTTGGGAAAAAACTAAAATTGGATGCCTCTTCAGAAGACGTTAAGTATGGAATGAATTTACATATTATTGATCAAAGCAGATGGTTGGAATTTTTGTTGAATCTTAGTGGATGTTTTGAATTGGATGCTGTTAGCTAAGGTTTACTGCAGCTAGCTCTTCTAGAAGTCCAGAATGAAGATATATTTTATTAGACCAGCTGTTTCCACAGTAACATAGAGCCAAATTATATGTGTGCTTTGCACACACTGCCAACATGCAGCTTTAATTCCTCTTTTATCAAGCATTGCAAAGGTGTTTTGCTTTAACTGATGACCGAGCTGACAAAAATCCCTGGAATACACTTCTTAGTTTAAAGAAGACATTTATTATTATTCCACCATGAGGTTCCTAAACAAATGAAAGAGATTAGTAGGTCGAAGGCACATGGTTAAAAATAGTCACAGCAATGAAAGGAAAATATATCAAAGTGATTCTCAACTGCAATGTACACAGCAAATATATGTGAATATATTATAGCATAATTGCAAAGCAAAGGGTAAAGTGAAAATTCACCACCTTAGGGCCTGCCAAGCTCTTCATCTTTTTCATGCCAGCAAGTTGATGACCCCTGTTCAACTGTGTGAAAGAGAGATCCACCCTCATGGGAAAATGTCAGGCATTTGACGTCCAATCCTGACAGAGGTCTCAAATTCCCTGAGCAGGGCCACCTCATTTATAGTTTAAACAATCATGGAACAGCCTTCTGAAAGGCCCTCCCCTCTCAGATAGAAATATTCAAACATGCTGGCTACTGTAAGCCAGAGTTGGAAGGAAAACGTTGTACATTGGCCAACCTTTCAAGGCTCCCCTTCCAAGGCCGACCTGTTCCCTTCACTGGAGAAAACAAAAAAATATGTGCTCTCTTATCAAGAACTGTTCGTGTTTGGTGAGTGAAATACAAAAAAAACATAAGCTTAGTTTACCATGTGGAAAAACACAGCTCATCTGCAATCTCTAAACTGCATGTCTAATGCCACGGTAAAGCCAATAGGCAGCTAAACTGAATACAAAATGTAAACTGCAACTGGTGAATACTGAACAACTAATTTGAACAGTGGTGAAACAGTCAGTGGTCAAACCTACCTACTTTCAATACAAAAGGTTAAGATGTTTTCTTTGTTAGTGCAAGTTTTTCAAATAGGTGGTTTATAGCCCCATTAGGTCACTGATTAGGTACAGCCAACTAGGATTTATGTGAAACATTATTTTCAGATTATCTCTTCATTTGTGTGCACATATTTGTGTTTTTGTCCTGACAAGTATCCTGTTTAGTTTGATTTTGTATTCAGTACTCTATATCAAGATTTAGCTTAATAATAAAGTAATCTTGAAATGTAATGTCCAGGGTTTGGTACAGTGATTGCCAGTTTGGAGTAAAAAAGAAGTTATCAAGAGATTTTAAGGAAACAACAATAGTAACTGGTCAAGGAGTGGCAATTTCTGCAGTGCGCACACTCACTGCTTAATAATATGAGAAATGGTCATCTGGAGAATGGCTTGAAAATCAAGCAGAATTTGGTGGAGGATGGCAGGATGTGTGCCTTACTAATGATGTATTTATTCCTGCAGCCTGGCAGACCTGATGCCAAGAATCAAAGTGCAAGCTGTGGAAACAGTAGAAGGCTGTACACATGAGGTAAGCATCGCAAAATGCTTGACTGTGTCTATTAATTAGTGCTATGAGTAGTTTTGAAGCTATATAACTAGGCCAAATTATTTGACATAAAGTTTTTAGGTCGACCCTTTCGGATATAGTGCAAGCTGTGTGGTTGAGAAAGGCATAATGTGGACTTACAAAGAACGTAAAGGGGCTTGCAGTCTGCCCGTTGATTACCATTGGTTTGTTTTACTGTTAATCCTATTTGTCTGCTTTGTATACATTGGCTCACCTTGTCCATCCGCATGTCCCTCCCACGAAGCATAGCCTTTTCACCATCTCTT
The DNA here is from genome assembly GCF_031143425.1 of Pleurodeles waltl. NCBI lineage: Eukaryota > Metazoa > Chordata > Amphibia > Caudata > Salamandridae > Pleurodeles > Pleurodeles waltl. Next base: position 302,040,652 of record NC_090436.1, read on the forward strand.
TGAATGACTGGCCTCTATCCTTTCTCTGCTCGTTTTTAGAGATCTACTTTTTTCTTTTGTCTAAAGCACTCCATTATAGTGCATGTTTACCATCTGCCTACTGGTTCTCTTCTTTCCATATCGCCCTTGTGCTTCTACACCCTCCACTGTGATTCACTTATCGTGATGTGCTTGCTCCCTGCAGTGCTTTCTCATCCTTTTCCTCTGACACCCTCCCAGATCCATATTGCTCTCTCTCCTGTTTGCTTTTCTCCCCTAGCCCCACGTTTCTCTGCCTTAACCCCATGCCCTACATGTTACCATCACTACCTGCACCCTCAGTATTACCTCCACCACTGTTCTTACTTTCACTCTGCCCACTTTAAGAAAACACTCACTTTCACGCATTTTTTCTTTATCTGCCAATCCATCTTGCGCCGTTTTGTAGGCATGCAAAACGGCGTAAGTGGCCGTGTCATATTTTTCTTTTTTTCCTTAGCCTTGCTTAAGACCATTAGGAAAGCCAATAGGGTCCAAAGATGAGACCTATTAGCTCTACCAATGCTTGCTTCAGTTTGTTTTATGTATTTAATTTTCAAACTTGCCAGCGTTGTGGTGTTCTACGGTCCTGACTACAACAGCTTTTAAGACTTGCTTTGACTGCTACTTAGTGTCTTTTATTCTGGTGATTGAAGATTCTTTACTAATCCAATAAGCGGGGTGGATGAATCCACAGGGTCTAGCCTACCTTCACCCCCTAACTACTTGCAAACCTTATTGTTATGGATGGATAGGCCTTGTCCCCCTGATCGTAGCATGCTTCATCATCTACCTGTCCATCCTCCCCGATCAAGGTAATAATGATCCGACTGCCTCAACCTAGCCCACCTGGGAGACTCTTTATCTGGGTGATGGATGTTAAAAATAAAGTGTCTTCTGGTATTGTAGGGAATCAGTTATTGGTTAAAACTACCTCTGTGGTATCGCGGGATATCTCCTTTATTATGGATTGTACAAGACCGGTGTGGATTCTTCCCAGATAGCTCACTTTGAAGGTCTAATTGCTAGGTGACAACCAGAGTCAACTAATAGTGGCGGAGGGAGGGTGGATTGAATGTGGAAGGGGAAAATCCTCAGTAAACAAACAAATGGAAGAAGATGGTAACCTTCCACCCATGACATTTTCACCGGTAAAAATGATTTTTTGGAGGACTCTTGAAGGCATGGAAAAAGAACAACCTGCAGCTAGACTGCTCTGTTCTGCACTTATGAGCACAGTGTTTCTAAATAAACATCTTTCATAGTGGAGTACTTGCTAACCCCACACATTGGGTCTCCACACATGCCCCTTGCTTGAGTATACACAAGGAACCCAGATTATGGTTGAACAGATAAGACCTTCATTGGAGAGAACCGGTGGCAGTCTCGCTACAGTTCGCAGATTTAAATAAACAAAACTAGTACTCCTAGAATGGCTGCTGCTACCCCTCTGTCGTTTTATATCGAGGATAAGGGGGTAGTAGCCACGGTCAGTGAAGTTGGGATTCACCCTTGGCTGATGATATATCAGCAGAGTCTTAATGTGTTAATGAACAGCTCAGTAAAAATGCAGAGCACTTCTTTTAAAGTTTCAACTGTTCAAGTTCATTGGTGGAAACACAGTGCATGCCAGAAAATAACTGCAGTGTGTTCTACCAGTTTTCTCAAGCATTATAGACAGGACAATGGAATTATTCATATCTGCTGCTGTATTATTTTTTTACATAGTTATGGATTAGCTGCAATTGGCACATTCCGTCATAATCTGCAGCTTTTAACAAAATATTGTTTTTAGCTCAAACAGATCAAAGGTTATTAAAATTGCAATGACCAATGGAAGGCCTTATCCAAATGATACCTGGCCATCTTCCAGTTGCCTTTAATGTGTTTGGCTGTTATACCGGTACTAATGAGGTGAAACCTTTGTCCAGTCATCGTTAATGTGAAAAAAATCAAAAGTACGCAGTAATATCGCAGAATGTGCTGCATTATCCAGCATAATTTTCCCTTTTCTTGGTGCATTATTTAGTAAACCTTGCTGCGTAATTTGGTTCTTCCTGGCCATATAATTTGTTTCCCTGCTTATAAACTACTTTTAAAAATAATTTTTCTGTTCATTTTCCTTTTCATAAGAAAGGAATGGTATTAAATAACTCAATTAAAAAAAAATGTTTATTTATATTTGTGGAGGACCCCTTCCGTAAACTTGTACATGCATTTTGTTTAATCAGGTTGCCCTACCTGAAGATGATGACTTAATAGCCCTAAAGCCCCGAACTGGAAAATCTGCCAAGGTATGTTGTTGTTATTTGCGTAATAGATCATAAAATTAAAATGGTAAAATAAGTCGAGTTGCCGATAAGGGTCAATGCATGAAAAAATGGCATTCCTTGTTTCTATCAAACAGCTTTTCCCCATTTTATGCCGATGCAAAACTCCTGCTCCAAGTGCTCATCATTTGGTCTGATCTTGAAACCCAAACACTCACTCACAGTAGTAGGTCACTCTTTGTTGTGCACAAGACTGTATTGCAAGTCATTTTAAAAGTTCCTATAGACAATTAGGTAATTTGGGTTTTTGAAGAAATATCCAGTTTTAGCGGGTGACTATATTTTAGCATGATACTTGGTTTACCTTTTACACAAGCTAAGGTCGGTTTAGAGATGCTGATGTGTGTGCTGTCCACAAATGTCAATGCAGTAATAAGTTGGGGTGCAGCACATCTCTGCATGTGTGGTGGGACATATTGTTGTATGTGTATACTGTTCAATGTAGACGGTGCACAATATAGATTTTTTAAATATTTTTTTTAGCCTCTTTACAGTAGCTTCAATGTATGGCATGAAGGCGAGCCCGCTGTCAAGCAGTACATCCAAATTGAGTGCACTTACTGTGACTACTGAGTGATGCCCATTGAGCTGCTTTACCATACAAATACTTTTTTTTTATTCCCAAAGATCCTCAAAGTACAAACATAAATGAAATACAAGATACAGAATAGTAAAACTAGCAGTTACAGAGAAAAAAATACGGTGTTAAAAAAAGGCAAAAAAGACACAAATATTGAATCATAGGAAAATTCAAATCTTCCTACAAGCTAAATACAAATTGATATCTTACTGGTATGACATTACATAATAAAAACATTTTATCTAGGTTTAAAATGAAGTTGAAAATACAAAACATATGTCCCCATCAGTTGTTACCATACTTGAAATGATATATCAACCACACATCCACATTTAATCATCATTTTATTGACACTTGTTATGCCTAATCCAAAAAGCCATAACTATTTTTTTCCAATCCAAATACATGCAATATACCTGTTCTCAAAATTCTAAAGGTATCTAAATATCTCGTAGTGCCCAGGTTCTTATAGAGCGGCACACTCCACTCAACCTGAAGCCTGCCGTGCTGACGTAGAAAAACAATGTGTTCCAAAGATTCAGTACCCCTGGAGCATGCTGGGCACCAGTTGTCCATCCCCCGCCCACCTCCTTCTCATCATGCCATTTGGAACTAAAGGCTTTAACCAGAAGGGTGCCATATCGCAATTGAAGATATTCAAGCTAGTGGTGGTACAATTTTATCAAAGGTTGCCTCATAACACGTACAAAGTTTTGCCTCAAAGATCATTGTGAGCCTTCCTTTACTCTGGGTCAGTTTCAACACCTATGGCCTCCCAGTACATATTTTTGATATTCTCTCAAGGAAGCGTACACAGCAGCTCAGGAGAGGACCAATAAATGTTGAGCCTCAATTTCTACAGAAGTGATTTTAAAGTGCGAAACCATTGGATCTTCTCTACCCCCTGTAAGGCCGTAAGGTCTCTTGCACCTTCTCGATAGGAATCCAGTGTGTCTGTAGTCCACAACCGGAACCAGAACTTTGAATGTCTGTATTCATTTTTATGAGAAATCTTTCTGTGTGCCAGATCCAAATATAAAGGCATGAGAGGAGTACTCGTGGGAAGAAATAAGACCCTCAGGAGCCTATGTTCCACATTATCTGGACTATTTGAGTTAGTGGTGCCCCAGTATTTCCACACCATGCAAAACAGAACCAATAGCCGTGACACACTAGATTTCAATGGCAGGGGCAACCCTTTAGGAGATGGTCTTACGATGGACCTTTACTACGCTTGCCATCTGCTGGGTAAGTGCCAAATGAGCCTTTTCAAGCTGGGGGACCCAAATCCGGTTGGGTGTCATTCTAATACTTAAATAATCAAAAGCGGACACCCGATCAATGCATGTGTTACCCACCAATATCCACCTGTTGTAATGGTTTGCTTTGTTTCTAGAAAAGAACATGCATTTGGTATTGGCACTGTTGAGTTCTAAACCTTGCTTAGCACAAAAGGAGGAAAAAGGTCTAACAGTGATTGTATCCACTGAGGTGACATAGGGATCAGTAGGGTATCATTAGCAAAGAGGAGGGCTGGATTCCTCCCTCAAATTGTTTTGAGTACATCACACCTGTCCTTACTAAGGTGATTGATCACCCATTGATGTAAAGAGAGAACAGGGTGGGATCCAAGACACAACCCTGTCTTATTCCTTGACTTACCTACAAGATTCGGTCACCTACCGATCCGCACACCATATGACCCGAGCCATGTTTCCTACGTGAAGCCTCACAAGATTGGGGGTGGTGGGGTGGGATGCCCATATTTTCCAATACTCTCCACAATTTCTCACTCTGGACCATATTGAATGCAACATATAACTTTCCCCCATTGATTAGCACCCTGTGCCAATAAATACAAGCCAACCAGAAGACCTGTTCTAGTAGACCAACATTGGCTCTGAAGCTCGACTGTAGGTCTGAAAGAATACACTCTTCTATGATCCAGTCCTGCAGATGTGTGCACTTGTTTACAAGAAATGTTTTGAATAGTCAGTTAGACTGATAGGGCAGTAGTTCCCCGGATTGACCCAGTCCCCTTTCCTATAGATTGGTAGGATCTTTGCAACCTTCCATGAGGTGGGGATCTTGAGGTCTGACAAAATAGCATTGGATAGGATGTTAATATATGAGCCCCACATCTCTGGATTCACTTTATACAGATCATTTGGGATTCTGTCTGGTCCTGGCTCATGGTCTGAAATATAAGAGTTGATAGCGGCTAAGGTCTCATTAAGTGAGAAAGCAAGGATGTTGGCATCATCTTGGGCAACCACATATTGGATCATTTTATCCTCCTCCTTTAATGCACCCCCACTCGTATACAACTAACTGAAATGAGACACCTAATCATATGTTTGTTTGCGGAAATCCATCACAGTTTGGGGGCCATTTAGGTATACTGCTGCAGTATGCCAGAAGGTTTTGCTGTCTTTGTAGTTCAAGGCATCATGAAGAGTGGACCACAGGGAATTTCCCCACTTCTTTTTAGCTATAAACAAGGCCTGCTTATACTGGGCCTTACAATTTGTATACAGATCTGTAGGACATTGGGTGAAGTCCGAACCAAACCAGCATATTGCTGTCCAAACCTTTGATTCCACAGCACAGGGGGAAGTAGAAGAACCCCTGTATATGGATGCCAGAGGGGAACAGACTAAAACTGATCATTAAAAATACAGCGAGGCTGCCTCCTAGCTGGGTCTACAACAATGGTCGACACAAGAGAAAGAAACAAAACCAGAGAGAGCCTTGGCCAATCTCCAAGACCTGATATCACCCTTAATATGACCTACTACTCTGCAAATATCAGTGAATAGTAAGCCGGAGAGGGCACTAGTTGACTTTGTTGATTGAGTTACCCATTTGGGATACAATTAATTGAGGGGGACAGGTGCTTTGCAGTGTTTGGGGAGGTGGGAAGATCTAAAGTAGCGGGGGTTTTATGGGGAACTTACCCACTTAAGGTGTCGTATTTTTGGTTGTTCGAATACATTGTTGAATTATGCAAAAAGAGAGCACTACCTAACCCCAGATGGGCAAGTCTGCAAGTTCCCGGCTCCAAGGACGAGCTGGGAGAGGGCGCCAGATCAGATGTAGTAACAATCATTAATCATTGAAAGTACTTTTGTGAAATGTAAATGATCTGGAATACAAGAAAAAGGGCTGAGTAGGCCTACAATATCTAAAACGACATACCCTGGAGATGGTTTTATTGCAAGAAACAAACATGATGAGCAGCACTTACAAGCCCCTGGACAGATGGGGATACAAGATGTTAGTTGATGCAGAGGAACAACTTGAGCTCTAGGGAAGTGTGTATACTACTTGGGATATGCTGCTTAAGAAGTTGATCTCCCCTTTTGTCCCAATGGACATGGTTTGACCCACATGGCATATATGTGGCTCTGTCAGGACACTGGAAGGACTTATCGGTTCACATGTGCTCTATTTACACCCCCTCGTGTCACCCCCCACCCCCAAATAAAAACACCCCGGCATTGCCAAATGTAAGTTCTCTAGTCCTGAAATAACCAGATAGTGTTGATGCTTGTAGGTAACTTTAACATGGTGGTGATTTAGGGCTGGGATAGGAAAACAACTATGCTGGCCAATGGTAAACCAATCCCATGATTTCTTGGTTGTGTTAGACCTGTTGGACTTATGGAGATCGCACAACCCTCAAGATAGGCAGTATACTTGCCACGCTAGTGCTCATGGTAGGCTTTTTCACATTGACTACATTTTCACTCTGCACCTACAGGTTAGCCAATTTTCAGAGGTCCGAGACCTGGCTAGGGGAATTTCAGATCATTCCTGTTAGACCTGACAGCCTTAGGGTGGTCACCCCTACTTTTTGCCTGCCTCCCTCCACTTTTGAGATACTGTTTGTGCTGTTTTTTAGACTCTGCGCGCTTTACCAGTGCTAAAGTGCATATTCTCTCTCCCTTTAAACATGGTAACATTGGATCACACCCAATTGGGCTATTTAATTTACTTAAGTCCCTAGTAGAGTGCACCATATGTGCACAGGGCCTGTAGATTAAAAGCTACTAGTGGGCCTGCAGCACTGATTGTGCCACCAACTTTAGTAGCCTCTTAACCTTGTCTCAGGCCTGCCATTGCAAGGCCTGTGTGAGCAGTTTCACTGCAAATTCGACTTGGCATTTAAAAGTACTTGCCAAACCTAAAAATCCTCTTTTTCTACATATGTCACCCCTAAGGTGTGCCCTAGGCAACCCCTAGGGCAGGGTGCTGTGTGGGTAAAAGGCAGGACATGTACCTGTGTAGTTTACATGTCCTGGTAGTGTACAACTCCTAAATTCGTTTTTACACTACTGTGAGGCCTGCTCCCTTCATATAATAACATTGGGGCTGCCCTCATACATTGTTTGAGTGGTAGCTGCTGATATGAAAGGAGTAGGAAGATCATATTTAGTATGGCCAGAATGGTAATACAAAATCCTGCTGACTGGTGAATTTGGATTTAATACTACTATTTTAGAAATGTCACTTCTGGAAAGTGAGCATTTCTCTGCACTTAAATCTTTCTGTGCCTTATAATCCACGTCTGGCTGGGTTTAGTTGACAGCTCCTTGTGCATTCACTCAGACCCACCCCAGACACAGGATACTCAGCCTCACTTGCATACATCTGCATTTTGAATAGGTCTTTCCTGGGCTGGGGGGGTGGAGGGCCTGCTCTCACACAAAGGTCTGTCGCACCCCCTACTGGGACCCTGGCAGACAGGATTGAACTGAAAGGGGACCTGGTGCACCTCTAAGCCACTCTTTGAAGTCTAACCCCACTTCAAAGGCACATTTATGGAATAAAAACGGGGCCTCTGCCCTACCACCTCAGACACTTCCTGGAGAAGGAAGCAGAACCTGCACCCTGACAAGAAAAACTGCTGGCTGGCTAAAGGACTCACCTGACTGCTTTCTGAAGAGGACTGCTGCCTTGCTGTTGCCCTGCTGCTCTCTTGCCTTGCTGCAGAAGGGCTCTCCAAGGGCTTGGATAGAGCTTGCCTCCTGTTCCCAGAAGTCTCGGGACCAAAAAGACTTCTCTCCTGCAGCTGAAATCCCTGTGCGGTGAAAATTCATCACACCGCCCGACAAGAACGACGCACAGCCTGCTTGCGGTGAAAATTTCAGTGTACGCTGAGTGCGGAACGATGCATCCCGACTTTGCAAACAGAAGATCGACGCAGCGCCAGCGATGCGACCGGAACTTTGATGCACAGCCCTACTGGATCGACGCAAGCCGACTCATAACGCCGCCGCCCAACTTCCTGAGAGGAATCGACGCAGCGCCTGCCGGGCAGAGAAAATTCAACGCATTGCCTACCGGAATCGACGCAGCCACTGTGACTTTGCTCCGCAGGCCCAGGATTCCATGCATCGTCCCCGGGGAGTCTGAAAACCCTGCAACCCAAAAAGGATCCAAGTCCGTGCACCAGAAATCGACGCAACGTCTTCCCGTGTGCGAAGGAGCGGGACAGACGCACACTCACCGTTTTCCACGCATCTCCTCCTCTGCAGTCCCTTGCGAAGATTTTTCAACGCAAACCAGGTACTTTGCCCTGCAGGAGACCCTTGTTGTTTCTAGGAGAACTTAAGACACTTTTTATTGCTTTTACAGTAATCTTTTAACTCTAAAGACACTTGATATCACTTTCAGTGATATCCCTACATTTGCTTGTTTCATCTTTAATCGTTTTGACCTGAATTTATTCCGATAAATAGTGTATATTTTTCTAAATACTGTGGTGTTATATTGTGGTACTGTATGATTTATTGCGCAGATACTTTACACATTGCTAAGTTAAGCCTGACTGCTCAGTGCCAAGCTACCAGAGGGTGGGCACTTAATAAATGCACAGAACACTATTTCAAAGAAAATGAGGGCACAGTTGCCCTCACACTGTGGGAAGCATACAAAGCTGTGGTCAGGGGACAAGTCCTATCCCTGATCTCAGGACTTGAGTGAGATAATAGGACAAAAATGGATGGTTTGATACAGGCTGCTGCTCAAGCAACAAGAGTATAAAAGTCTGACCAACAATGCTTCCCTGGCAGCACACACAGTCCACCTATTGACTGTATAACATGGAAATAAAGCAGGCAAATTTCTGGCCTGGCTTGACAAGAGTGTCTATTACACTCTGATATACTCCCCTCCGGTGACTTAAGATGGCAGAGGAATAGGCTGTCCTTCTCAAAGACATGCACCTCCCCTGACTAGCACAGGAGGATGTAGAGTATCTAGAAACCAATATAAGAGTAAAGGAGATTTAGGCAGCAGCACTGGAGCTGTAGGCAAGGCAATCCGTGGGGCCCCAACGGTCTCCCGGTGGAGCTCTGTAAAGCGATGGCCACAGAACTAGCCCCACACCTACTAACCATGTACAAAGAGAGCAAAAGACGAAAAGGCAGGACTCCCTCACTCAAGACCAGTGCCTCGTTACCATAGTAGTTATTCATAAGGAGGTGAAACCCTTGGATGATTAAAGGTATTTTTTTTTTTATTTATTTATTTTTATATTCGCCAATATCGTTACTGACCACCGAGGTCAAAAAATTGGCCAAAATACTGTCAGCACAAGTAAGAAAGGTTATTTACTCTTTGATTCACCCCAATCAGTCGGGCTTTATGCCTAGTTGAAGCCCAAGGCTTAATCTCCAGCTTCTATATGGAGTGCTGGGGCAGACTGAAAACTTATGTGAGACTGCGCTGGTATTGTCTTGAGATGTAAAAATGGCGTTTGATACACTGGAACAGATTTAATATTCATAGTATAGGGCGAGTTGATGTTTGAACTGTGATATACGCAGTGTATCTGCTTTCTATGCAGTGGCCAGGGTCAAGGAGAATAGGACGTATTCCTCAATATTTAGACTTCAATGGGGCACCAGACAGAGATGTCTCCTGTCGCCTATGATCTTTGCTCTGGTGCTGGAATGACTAGATATGGCTGTAGGAAATTACCCTCTTTTTGTCATTGTTACCCCCACGTTTTGACTGCTGTCAGTGCATTCACTGGGATCCCGCTGACTGTGTGCTCTCTCTCAAAATTTGGGTGCTCAGGACTTGGTACACCCAACATTTGGCATACTTGTTCCCTCATATAAGTTCCTAGTATATGGTACTTGGATACCTAGGGCATTGGGGTACCATGAGAGCCCATGCAAAACGTGTCTGCAGGCCTGCCGTTGCAGCCTGTAGGAAAAGGTGCATGCACCCTTTCACTACAGGTCACTGCCCACGGTCGCTGTAAGTCACCCCTTTGGCAGGCCCTTCTAGCCCAGAGGGCAGGGAGCAGCATAACTGTGTGTAAGGGCACCCCTGTGTGGGCAGAGAAGCCCCTATGAACACCAGCTCCAATTTTCCTGGACTTCGTAAGTGCGGGCAAGCCATTTTACCCCTGTACTGCACACAGGTAATCTGTATCCAGTTACATAATGGTCACTCCGAACCTTGGCATGTTTAGTATCAAACTTGTTGGAATCATACCCTAATACTGTTGTCAGTATTCGTTGTGTGATTCCATGTATTCTGGGAGCTCCTTAAAGGACCCCGCATTGCTCTTACCAGTATTCTAGAGTTTTCTGCTGCCACACCACAGGCAGGTTTCTACCCTCCTGCTGCTAGACCTCCTCAAGCAGAGGAAGGCAGAATAAGGGATTTCCTTTGGGAGAGGGAGGCCACATCCTCTCCCTTTGGAAATAGGTTTTACATGGCTTAGGAGGGGTAGCCTCACCAAGCCACCCAAACTGGAGAACGGAAAGGGGAGTAACTACTCACCACCCCAGGGGTGGTGCCCAAAGATCCTCCAGGTGGCCACTTCATTCTGCTTGAATCAAAGGTGGGCAAAGGCCCCTGGGAGCATGTAAGTGGCCAGGACAGGCAGGTGATGTCACAGCCTCCTCCTGATAAGTGGTCACCCAGCTAGGTGACCAATCCCCTTTCCCGGGCTATTTAGGGTCTCCCTTCAGGGTGGGTGGGTCAAATTCGACATTTAAGATTCCAGCAGGACTCCTGCGTCATTTACTTTATCTTCTGGCCACGGGGACTGCAACTGGACCCTCCAGGAACCGGCAATCTGCAATTCCAACGACGACTCCGCTTAGCAACATTGTTTCTCCGGCTCCTTCCATCAACTGCAACATTTCTCTGGCTGTGTATTCTCCAAGGGCGTCAAGTCTTCAGCAAGAAGGAATCTCTGTTGAAGTGAAGGAGTCACTCCCGTGCATCCGCATGTACCAACTACAATGACGACTGGCTGCATGGATCCTCCCTCCTCTGGAACTGCGTGGATCCTGCATCACAAGTGTTGGTCTGGAGTGGTCCTTTTGGTCCTCTCTACCAGCTATCCAACTTGGGAGACGGTAAGCCCTTGCCGCTCCTGCAGGTTAGTACACCTGTGCCGTGACTCTTGCAGCTACCAAGGCCTGTTTGTTCCTCCTCCAAGGGATATTCAGGCTCCGTGTAGCCCTGGGCTCCAGATCTCTTCCTTGCAAATCAGTCTCCTGCCTTCTGCTCCAGTGACGTGGGACTCCTCTCCAGGTGTGCTGAGGGCCTCACTGCAACTACTGTGCCTACTGCCTGTGGGGGCTGCCTCCTCTTCTTGTGACTCTCCCAGCTGCTGATGGTCACTTAAGACTCCCCTCCTTGGGTCAAGTCCCCTGGGCCTTGGTGGTCCTCTTCAGCCTTGCAAAATCTTCTTCTCCTACTCTTGCATTTGCCAAGGCTTGTTGTTAGTTTTCCGGCACTGCTGACCGACTGCATCACAACCGTCCCCATGGGACATCACTTTTATCTCCTCTGGAACTTCTCTGCTGCACTGCTGACATTCTTCATCAACAGTGGACCTGATCCTGCATCCACAGAAGGGTGGGTAGTGGCTTCTGCCACAACCGGACACTCCAACTCGAACTGGACTTGGTCCCCTTCCTTTGCAGATCCTCTTCTGTCAGGATCCACCTTTTGGTTTCTTCCAGTCTAGTCTGTGTCTTGCACAGTCCTTTTCCAAAGTTCTCCTGTGGGTTTGGGGAAACAAATAGGTACTTATCGCTTCTCTCCTGGTCGCTAGGGGGGCACCCAGGTACTAAGCTTTTGGGATTCCTAGTTCCTCCAGCTCCACTCTGCAGATTCCACTTCCTTGGGTGGGTGACAGCCTTTCACATTCAACTTACTTAGTATATCCTTCTGGGGCCTTCACTATTTACTATTGCTTTGCTACTGCTTCCTATGCTAATCACTGACTTTTAATGTGTACATAATAGTGTGTTTACTTACCTCCTAGTTGTGTGTTGCCTAATTAGTATTTTAGTATATGTTACTATAATAAAGTACCTTTTATTTTTGTAACATTGTGTGGTTCTTTCATGTGTGTAAGTGCTGGGTAACTGTAGTGTTATAGCATAAGCTATGCATGTCTCCTAGATAAGTCTTGGCTGCTCATCCACAGCTACCTCTAGAGAGCATGGCTTCCTAGACACTGTCTTCACCTCACTAATAAGGTTTACCTGGAGCTGGTATAAGGTGATAACACCATAGGTGCTCACCACACCCCAGGCCAGCTTCCTCCAATGACAAGACCCACTGGTCAGGGGCTTAGAATAGGGCGGGGCCTGGGAGGACAAGATATCTTTATATGTGTTAGTTTATATTTCGGGCCCTGAGCTGACAGTGAACAGAATAATGTAAATGTGATTTTTGGTAAGTGCTTGGGGTAGGTTATCAATTGGCATAAGTTCCTAATATACCCTCTAATGGGCGAAATGGCAAGCGTACCACTGGACTGTAGGGTGACCACTGTACATAGCTGATTCTGCTATTTAGTAATATTCATAACACCCGACGCTGACTCTTTCACGAGTAGAATAAAAGTTTGCTGTTGGATAGACTAAGAGGTGATGTGTGACACTGGTGTGGCCTGCTGCTCTCCCTTCTGAGCAGGGCGTCTTAATTTAAAATGATGTCCCGGTCACTGTAAAGAAATGGCTCCCTGTTGCAGTTACCCCCCACTTTTTGCCTGATACTGATGCTGACTTGACTGAGAAGTGTGCTGGGACCCTGCTAACCAGGCCCCAGCACCAGTGTTCCTTCACCTAAAATGTACCATTGTATCCACAATTGGCACACCCTGGCATTCAGATAAGTCCCTTGTAACTGGTACTTCTAGTACCAAGGGCCCTGATGCCAAGGAAGGTCTCTAAGGGCTGCAGCATGTCTTATGCCACCCTAGAGACCCCTCACTCAGCACAGACACACTGCTTACAAGCCTGTGTGTGCTAAGTGAGAACAAAATGAGTAAGTCGACATGGCACTCCCCTCAGGGTGCCATGCCAGCCTCTCACTGCCTATGCAGTATAGGTAAGACACCCCTCTAGCAGGCCTTACAGCCCTAAGGCAGGGTGCACTATACCATAGGTGAGGGTACCAGTGCATGAGCACTGTGCCCCTACAGTGTCTAAACAAAACCTTAGACATTGTAAGTGCAGGGTAGCCATAAGAGTATATGGTCTGGGAGTTTGGCAAACACGAACTCCACAGCACCATAATGGCTACACTGAAAACTGGGAAGTTTGGTATCAAACTTCTCAGCACAATAAATGCACACTGATGCCAGTGTACATTTTATTGTAAAATACACCACAGAGGGCACCTTAGAGGTGCCCCCTGAAACGTAACCAACTATCTGTGTAGGCTGACTGGTTCCAGCAGCCTGCCACACTAGAGACATGTTGCTGGCCCCATGGGGAGAGTGCCTTTGTCACTCTGAGGCCAGTAACAAAGCCTGCACTGGGTGGAGATGCTAACACCTCCCCCAGGCAGGAGCTGTAACACCTGGCGGTGAGCCTCAAAGGCTCACCCCTTTGTCACAGCCCAGCAGGGCACTCCAGCTTAGTGGAGTTGCCCGCCCCCTCCGGCCACGGCCCCCACTTTTGGCGGCAAGGCTGGAGGGAACAAAGAAAAGCAACAAGGAGGAGTCACTGGCCAGTCAGGACAGCCCCTAAGGTGTCCTGAGCTGAGGTGACTCTAACTTTTAGAAATCCTCCATCTTGCAGATGGAGGATTCCCCCAATAGGGTTAGGATTGTGACCCCCCTCCCCTTGGGAGGAGGCACAAAGAGGGTGTACCCACCCTCAGGGCTAGTAGCCATTGGCTACTAACCCCCCAGACCTAAACACGCCCTTAAATTTAGTATTTAAGGGCTACCCTGAACCCTAGAAAATTAGATTCCTGCAACTACAAGAAGAAGGACTGCCCAGCTGAAAACCCCTGCAGCGGAAGACCAGAAGACGACAACTGCCTTGGCTCCAGAAACTCACCGGCCTGTCTCCTGCCTTCCAAAGATCCTGCTCCAGCGACGCCTTCCAAAGGGACCAGCGACCTCGACATCCTCTGAGGACTGCCCCTGCTTCGAAAAGACAAGAAACTCCCGAGGACAGCGGACCTGCTCCAAGAAAAGCTGCAACTTTGTTTCCAGCAGCGTTAAAGAACCCTGCAAGCTCCCCGCAAGAAGCGTGAGACTTGCAACACTGCACCCGGCGACCCCGACTCGGCTGGTGGCGATCCAACACCTCAGGAGGGACCCCAGGACTACTCTGATACTGTGAGTACCAAAACCTGTCCCCCCTGAGCCCCCACAGCGCCGCCTGCAGAGGGAATCCCGAGGCTTCCCCTGACCGCGACTCTTTGAACCTAAAGTCCCGACGCCTGGGAGAGACCCTGCACCCGCAGCCCCCAGGACCTGAAGGACCGGACTTTCACTGGAGGAGTGACCCCCAGGAGTCCCTCTCCCTCGCCCAAGTGGAGGTTTCCCCGAGGAATCCCCCCCTTGCCTGCCTGCAGCGCTGAAGAGATCCCGAGATCTCTCATAGACTAACATTGCAAACCCGACGCCTGTTTCTACACTGCACCCGGCCGCCCCCGCGCTGCTGAGGGTGAAATTTCTGTGTGGACTTGTGTCCCCCCCGGTGCCCTACAAAACCCCCCTGGTCTGCCCTCCGAAGACGCGGGTACTTACCTGCAAGCAGACCGGAACCGGGGCACCCCCTTCTCTCCATTCTAGCCTATGTGTTCTGGGCACCACTTTGAACTCTGCACCTGACCGGCCCTGAGCTGCTGGTGTGGTGACTTTGGGGTTGCTCTGAACCCCCAACGGTGGGCTACCTTGGACCAAGAACTAAGCCCTGTAAGTGTCTTACTTACCTGGTTAACCTAACAAAAACTTACCTCCCCTAGGAACTGTGAAAATTGCACTAAGTGTCCACTTTTAAAACAGCTATTTGTGAATAACTTGAAAAGTATACATGCAATTTTGATGATTTGAAGTTCCTAAAGTACTTACCTGCAATACCTTTCGAATGAGCTATTACATGTAGAATTTGAACCTGTGGTTCTTAAAATAAACTAAGAAAAGATATTTTTCTATACAAAAACCTATTGGCTGGATTTGTCTCTGAGTGTGTGTACCTCCATTTATTGTCTATGTGTATGTACAACAAATGCTTAACACTACTCCTTGGATAAGCCTACTGCTCGACCACACTACCACAAAATAGAGCATTAGTATTATCTCTTTTTGCCACTATCTTACCTCTAAGGGGAACCCTTGGACTCTGTGCATGCTATTCCTTACTTTGAAATAGCACATACAGAGCCAACTTCCTACATTGCTTCCTACAGTCACATTTTTTATATGTTAGAAAACCAGCATTATGAGGTCCATAGAGTGTACTTCAAGTCAGTGGAGGCAGAAGTGCTACTATGAGACAGTGGACCAGGTTGGATCTTCTTGCCCAAACTGATGTCCAAAATTATTACTAGGCATCACAATTAATTATGGTCAATGACTGGGCCTTTGTGGCACAGACTGAACCGGTGTTAGAAATAGACAGACGTGATGGGTGCTAGAGGTTACTTGCCAGCACTCTAGGGGGGTTGGGTGGGCAGATGTTCAGTGGGTTGCCCATCCCAAACCAGAACAGTAATTAAATTGTGGAAAGAAGTAGCATCATACCTAGCATTCGGGAGAAGAATAACACGTGTCACCCCATTCTGAGATACAGTAATGCTAACGACACTGGAGAGGCTTTGGGGCTTTGCCAGGTAGTACCAAATTGATATATCCACAGTGGGGGGCATATGGGTTAAGGTAGATGCAGTTCGCCTGTGAAAGTTAACAAGAGACTGTCAGTTGGCAGACTCTGAGAACTGCTGATATCTACAGGTGGGACATGCCCTGTGATCCGGATTAGTGAAGGGTACGGAGGTGGGGGAACTCCTTTCCCTGGAGGGCAGACTCTTGAGCGAACCTGTGCCCAAAAGAACAAAATCACTGACATATTAAAAAGAGAAAAAAATCTTAAACTACAGCCCTGATGCTATCCAATAACTAAATAAATAAGAGGTGAGAGATGGACGTAGGCAACTGTGAGAACGGGTAGCTGGAGGAAGGTCCTCAGCCTCCCTAAAGAGAGGTCGCTATAAAATGCAGAAAGATAGGCTTCTTTTTCAAATACTGTGGGATTGCCCGATTTATACAAGTATTTTGGTTGAAAATCACATATTGTATGTGACAGGTGAGGAGCAGGGGGACTGGCAAGTTCAGCAAAGAGATGTGTGCTTAATGAGATAGAGTTAGCGAGATTACAGAAGGTGTGAATCATGCTGGTATTAATGGTAGCAAAACAGAATATTCCAAAAGCATGGGGAGCAGGAACTTCTCTGGATTTGGGAACCTGGATGTGGGAAATTGACTGGTGTTTGCTGGGAGAAAAAAGTGGTGTGTAAACGAAGGGGCTTCCCTAGAAAATGGAATAAGATTAGAAGTAAATGAAACTCTTATTGTGGATTGATACATAAATGAATGGAACTGCAAACCCCAATCAACGGCAATAGCACTCCCACCACAGCACAGTCCCAGGAGAGACACCATCGATGATTGAGGGGAGAATAGTAAGTCGAATGGGCCTGAAGCTATCAATAAGTACAAAGATTGTGCATACAGCAACGAAAGTTGTAAATGTCATTGGTTTATTTTTGAAATCTGTAATAATAAGATGGTACAAATGAACCTTAATTCCAGCTGGGCAATGGAATGTGTATGTTTCTGGGCCTGGATGGGAGGAGGGAACACCAGTAGGGCATGCATCAAGTGCAGGCTTTCTGAACAAAGTTGCTCTTTCTAAAAAAAAAAAAAGAAGAAAAAAAAAGACAAGCTTATCAGAAAGAAGGATGCCACAGGTGATGTAGGCATGTGTATTACAAGAAATGCAAACCAGATGCCATGGATAAGTGTAGTGAGGCAGGCATATGCCAGACATCTGAACACACTGTGAGCTGTCACTGAGCTCTGTGAACTGGCCTTCTAAGGCAGATGATCTGGTTTCAGTCAGGCATTTGATTCAGATCTAGTTGTAATGTGTATTGTAACAGAATCCAGAACACATTTCAACTAAGTTTTTAGGTTGTTCCATGTTATATACATAATCCAAAATGGATGTAACTGTTTTACAGGGGACCATTGTACGCCATGCAGTCTGTGGCCCCAGATGACATCCTGTATGGACGAGTGCATGTGGACGAGTGCATGTGAGCTGTTTGTAAGCAAAAGTGTACAGTATAACCTTAGTGGATTAGATAGCAGCTGGCCATCAAAGGATCCCTGTTGGGGATACTATTTTACAAAGCCACTCAAGCATCTCTCCGATTATAGGTAATGGTGGCTGTGCTCATGAGTTTCACATGCCAGCATCCATCAGTCTCCCAGTAGCTTTGTGAGGGACAACCACTTTCTCCTATTGATGTGGGCATACTTTGTGTGCATTTTCATTTCTAGCAGAGTGTAAAACTGCTGGGAGAGCAGCAAAGACCTGCATGCATGCATGCATTGCTACACATTGTTCTCAACGTGGAAAGCCAGTGGCCAGAAAAATGAAAAAGTAGGTCAGAATGCCCAAAATGAAGGCAGGATGTCAAAGCATATCACTGAGGGGTGACCTTTCCCCCAGCACATGCTGTGATCTGCGTCCTGACAAAACCCAAGCTCTTCTCTCTGTATTTCTAAAGGCAAAGGCTCCATAAAGATTGCTGTGATGTCCCAAATGAATAGCACCAGATCTTAAAGTTTTCCTTGCTGTCATATAGTTTTAGGTTTATTCAGGCTCATGATTTCTTTACCTGTTGGGAACTCCAACAACTTGTTGACCCACAATGTGATCCTATATCAAAGAGAAAGCTAGCTGGCCGTTTCTAACTCTGTGTATCCCTGTAACATTTTAGAAGAATAAATATTAAGAGGGCAAAAATCGTTCATGGAAAGCACATAACCCCAAATGAGATGTGATTTCAGTACCATGTAGGCAGAATAGTGCTCAAATGTCAAATAAAAATACTACTTTAGAAATGTCTAATCTTAGCTACTTAAAACTTTCTCCAAGATCATGTCCTGGAGATTGGTAAGGCGCTACTCACTGATAGAATCAGTAGTCAATTATTTTAGTAAAATTACTGGTCTGTACCTTACCATTTTTTCATGTCCTTAATGGGTGCTTTCAATAAATGCATATAAATTGAGATGTGTCCGGTAAAGTGAATGGCATGCCTTGTTCAAAAAGCACACTATTCCTTTAAAGTTGCAGTGCTTTTCCTAATGTTTGTTTTATTTACAGGAATATCCATTTATCCTTGATGCTTTCCAAAGGGAAGCCATTTTGTGCATTGATAATAACCAGTCCGTCTTGGTTTCTGCTCATACATCTGCTGGAAAAACTGTCTGCGCTGAGTAAGTGACAATTTTTTATTGTAATGGCTTACCTTTTACTTTCATTGCAATAATTTGAGAGGTTTGAGGATGGCTTTTTGGCGTTTACTCTGACTTTGAACATTCTCCTACACTGATGATATATGATTAACTAGGTATTGAAGAAAAATGCAGTTTACAAGGGTGGAAATACATGCCTATTTGTAACTCGTTCTATAAAATGAATTGCTCATCAGTCATGCAAAAACAGGAAATAGATCATTTGCATTTGGGCCACAGTCCCAAATGGGTGCTTTTTGAAAAGCATTCCAGACCTCTTTTTCCTTTATTTTGCTTCACATGTGTTTCTTGTATGTAGCACTTGGTAAGTATATTGCACTCTGGGGTTTAGTATTGTTTAACTGCATTAAAAAGATGTAAACCTCCCTGTTTGTATTTACTGAGTGTCAAGTGCTTATGCTGTGAAGTTCAAGGCTGCTTTATGAATGTATGACAGTGTATAGTATGCTAATATTGCATTAGATTAGTACTTGCTGCCGTCTTGGGTGTTAGAATTATGTCTATTAGTGTACCCAGTTAAGATGTGTGTATGTATTCTGCAGCTTCCTGTTTGTATTGTATTGTTATTGTTTTGTAATAGTATTTATATAGGTCTTACTACCCCTGACGAGGCGTCAAAGCGCTTTTCAGCGAGTAGCACGCTACTCCAGAACCCAACAAGAATTAGTGATGGATTAGTATCGGGAAATATTAGTACAGTTTTAGTATTATGAGTTCATTTGTGCCGCGGATATGAGAGTTTGGGAGGGGTGAAGGAGGAAAGAAGGAAAGAATCCAGAAGTGTTAATTGGGAGTATATGGTAATAGGATTTAGCGTGAGATAAATGAGGGTGAATTTAGTAGGGTTGTTTGGGAGGTCATGGTAGTAAAGTGAGGTTTGTTGAGTTAGATGTGGAAGCGGAGGGAAGAGCTTAGGCAGAGTTATTTAGGAGATGAAAGTAGTAGAATGGATTTGGGATGAGTCAGAGAGGGAATGGAGGATAGATTGATAGAGACATGACATATGATGATGGGTAGATAAGTGTGATATAAGATGAGAGCAGGGATTCATAGATATCTAGTACATAACAACCCACCCAGGAGCCATGCAATGACCCACGAACATGCCAAGCACAGAACAACATACACACATACATACACACATACATACACATGCATATATATATATATATATATATATATATATATATATATATATATATATATATATATATACACACACACATATGTACATACAATACATATTTAAAACCATGGGTAAATATACTTAAACAGGTTTAAAGAGTGTGTGTGTGTGTGTGTACTTTATTGTTATGACATAGTAGTGATAAATATTTTCTAAAGAACTATACATAACTAGAAATATACACATAAACAGAAAATATATTTATCAACATAGGCCTATGCAGTCAATAGTTGTTTGAATATGGTGGCTATGAAGGAAAGAGCCAACTCTTGAGTAGTTTTCTGAATACAAGAAAGTTATCTGTGGCTCCTATAGTTGGGGGTAATGAATTCCATAATTTGGCTGCTTGAACGGAGAAGGATGTACCACCTATAGTCTTTTTCTTGTATGGTGGTGTTCTAAGGCGGGGTGCCAATCTTGAGCGGAGGTTTCTTTGTTGAATGTATTTGGTTATTTTGTTTCCGATAAAAAGCGGTCCTGTTCCATGTATAGCTTTGTGGGTGATACAAAGCAGCTTAAAGTGCATCTTCTGGCAATGGGTAACCAGTGCAGTGCTCTCAAGGCAGGGGAAATGTGGGCATTACATGTAATAGTAGCCTGCCTGCGGAGTTCTGAATACGTTGTAGTTTTTTCATAATAGATAGAGATGATCCATGGTAGAAGCCATTGGCATAATCCAGTTTGGATAGTACAAGCGCGATAGTAGCTTGCACCTTGTGTGGAAATCCGAGGTGGGGGAAGATGCGTCGTAGAGTGATGAAGCTTGTTCGTTCTAATTTGTCCACTTGGGCATTCATAGGTAACTTGGAGTCCATGGTGATTCCAAGGTTTTTAAATTCCTCGGATAATTGAGGAGGTGGTCCGAGATCGTCAGGCCAGATGCACAGTGGGTTATAACTTTTCCAGTCACTACATAGGAGTGTCTCTGTTTTGGAGGTATTTAGTTTGATATGGCTCCAGGTCATCCACTGATCAACGGCTCTGAGGCAACTGAAGATTTGTGAGTTTTCAATGTTTTTGGGACATTCTAATTTAAGTAGTATTTGTGTGTCATCTGCATAGTTGTAGCATGTGAGATGAAAATCATTGATCAGTTCTGGTAATGATATCATGTAGATGTTGAAAAGCAAAAGTGAGATGATTGATCCTTGGGGGACCCCTGCTTTTGTGAGGTAGGGTTAGGACGAGAAGGGGGGCGAGTAGATGATATTAGATGTTTTTTGAAGATAGGAAATAAACCAGTCAAGAGCAGTCCCTTGTATGCCGGCTTTGTGGATTCTTTGAATTAGGGTGTCATGGTCAACCATATCAGAGGCAGCCGAGAGGTCCAAGAGAAGTAGTGCAGCAACTTCATTGCGGTCGACTGTGTTTTTAAGATCATCCCAGATTGCTACGAGTGCAGATTCAGTGCCTCTTCGTGGGCGGAATCCAGTTTGGAAGTCTGAAAGTATAGAATTGTCTTCAATGAATTGTTACATCTGGGCGAATGCTGCTCTTTCTATCAGTTTGCCCAGGAAAGGTCCATTTGTGATTGGTCTGTAGTTGTTGGGGTCTTGCGGGTCTAGGTTTGTTTTCTTTAATAAAGGTCGTATGTATGCCTTTTTCAGGTCTGCAGGAAAAGTTCCTGTAGTTAAAGAGTTGTTGATGATTATTCTTACAGGAGTGGCAGCAGAAGTAGATAAAAGAATGTTCTTGAAGATTTGTGGCGGACAAGGGTCAGAAGGGCAACTGGAAGGCTTGCTTGCTTTGACCAAATCCATAAATTCACCTTGGGATATTTGTTGGAAGGACTGTAGAGGCTGGGCTGGTTTATTATTAGAGGGTATTTTAGGAAAGGGGTTGGTGCTGATGGTTTTCTTCTGTTTTAAATAGGAGTCCAGTGTGTCTACCTTGGTTGTGTAATGAGTTGCCAGTTTGTTTGTGAAATCTTGAGTAGTGGGATGACCTCCTTCCATGCACGTAGGTTTTCGAAATTCATTAAGAATTTTATAAAATTCCTTGGTTGTAGATTTAGCTTTTTGAATTCTGTCCGAGTAGTACTTTTTTTTTTTCTTTTTTTTTTCCCTTTCCTTTTTTTTTTTTGTTTGATGATTTGTATTTTCTGTTAAGTTTGTGTAGCTTCAGTTTGTCTTGACTGTTGTTTGTTTTGAGCCAGGTCCGCTGCAACTTTCTGATTTATTGCTTTATCTTTTTAAGTTCTGTGTTTCTCCAAGGTGTTGGTTTTCTTTTGTCGTGTTTAGTTTTTCTGAGTGGTATTAGGATATCAAAAGCTTCCTGTAGCCACTCATAAAGTTTTGGAACAGAATTAATTGTATCTAGATCTGTGTTGGCTGTGTTTCTAAGTAATCAAAATTGAGTTTGCTCCATGGTCGATAGGTTCATGTATGTAAGTAGCTGTGGGGGTGTGTTGATTTGTGGAGTTTTATGTCGGAAAGTTATCAAATGGTGGTCTGACCAAGTGATTGGCGAGATGCTATGAACAGTAACTAGTTCAGGCTTACCAAAAATTACATCTAGGATGCGTCCAGCGATGTGTGTGGGATTGTGTACAATCTGATGGAGGTTCAATGTGACTAGGCCAGTGGTGATAGCTTTTGGATGGGGCATATTGGGTTTGTCAAACCAAATGTTTAGATCCCCAAGAATGCATAGGTTGGCGTATAGTGTAATAAGGTTTGAGACTGTATCTAGAAAAGTATCTGGGAATGTCGAGTTGTTAGGTGGAGGTCTGTAAAGAAGGAGAAAGTTAAAGGAGGAAGTTGGAGTAGGGTGGCATCTGGTGAGGAGGGCTTCACAACCTTGTATGGAAATGTTGTCTGTTTTACTGAGGTTTATTGCCTGTTTGAATATAATAGTTAGTCCACCTCCTCTCTTGCCTATACAGTTTTGTGTGATGGTTTGATAGCCCGGAGGAAGGGCTTCGTGCAACACTGGGGCAATGTCATCTCCCAACCAAGATTCTGTTATGAATAGTAAGTCAGGTTGTGTGTCTGTGAGAAGGTCATAGATGTGGTGCTTGTTTTCTGAGAGTGACTGAGCATTCATGAGCTGGCGGTTTAGAAAAGGTGTGTTAGTGGCAGTGTTGTTTTCTTTAGTAGAAAGGTAAGCAGTATAATTTGAGCTTGAAGCAGGTGTTAGTTGTGATGGCTCACAATAGTCTTGCTTTTCAATATAGTGTTCCTCTTCCAGCAGGTTAAGGAGGCATTTTGTTGTGTCTGTGTAAGGAAATGCCTCCTTGGCATGGTTACCCCCTGTAAGGAAATGCCTCCTTGGCATGGTTGCCCCCTGACTTTTTGCCTTTGCTGATGCTATGTTTACAATTGAAAGTGTGCTGAGGCCTGCTAACCAGGCCCCAGCACCAGTGTTCTTTCCCTAACCTGTACTTTTGTATCCACAATTGGCAGACCCTGGCATCCAGATAAGTCCCTTGTAACTGGTACTTCTAGTACCAAGGGCCCTGATGCCAAGGAAGGTCTCTAAGGGCTGCAGCATGTCTTATGCCACCCTGGAGACCTCCCACTCAGCACAGACACACTGCTTGCCAGCTTGTGTGTGCTAGTGAGGACAAAACGAGTAAGTCGACATGGCACTCCCCTCAGGGTGCCATGCCAGCCTCTCACTGCCTATGCAGTATAGGTAAGACACCCCTCTAGCAGGCCTTACAGCCCTAAGGCAGGGTGCACTATACCATAGGTGAGGGTACCAGTGCATGAGCATGGTACCCCTACAGTGTCTAAACAAAACCTTAGACATTGTAAGTGCAGGGTAGCCATAAGAGTATATGGTCTGGGAGTCTGTCAAACACGAACTCCACAGCACCATAATGGCTACACTGAAAACTGGGAAGTTTGGTATCAAACTTCTCAGCACAATAAATGCACACTGATGCCAGTGTACATTTTATTGTAAAATACACCACAGAGGGCACCTTAGAGGTGCCCCCTGAAACTTAGCCGACTGTCTGTGTAGGCTGACTAGTTCCAGCAGCCTGCCACACCAGAGACATGTTGCTGGCCCCATGGGGAGAGTGCCTTTGTCACTCTGAGGCCAGTAACAAAGCCTGCACTGGGTGGAGATGCTAACACCTCCCCCAGGCAGGAGCTGTAACACCTGGCGGTGAGCCTCAAAGGCTCACCCCTTTGTCACAGCCCAGCAGGGCACTCCAGCTTAGTGGAGTTGCCCGCCCCCTCCGGCCACGGCCCCCACTTTTGGCGGCAAGGCTGGAGGGAACAAAGAAAGCAACAAGGAGGAGTCACTGGCCAGTCAGGACAGCCCCTAAGGTGTCCTGAGCTGAGGTGACTCTGACTTTTAGAAATCCTCCATCTTGCAGATGGAGGATTCCCCCAATAGGGTTAGGATTGTGACCCCCTCCCCTTGGGAGGAGGCACAAAGAGGGTGTACCCACCCTCAGGGCTAGTAGCCATTGGCTACTAACCCCCCAGACCTAAACACACCCTTAAATTTAGTATTTAAGGGCTACCCTGAACCCTTGAAAATTAGATTCCTGCAACTACAAGAAGAAGGACTGCCTAGCTGAAAACCCCTATAGAGGAAGACCAGAAGACGACAACTGCCTTGGCTCCAGAAACTCACCGGCCTGTCTCCTGCCTTCCAAAAGATCCTGCTCCAGCGACGCCTTCCAAAGGGACCAGCGACCTCGACATCCTCTGAGGACTGCCCCTGCTTCGAAAAGACAAGAAACTCCCGAGGACAGCGGACCTGCTCCAAGAAAGGCTGCAACTTTGTTTCCAGCAGCTTTGAAAGAACCCTGCAAGCTCCCCGCAAGAAGCGTGAGACTTGCAACACTGCACCCGGCGACCCCGACTCGGCTGGTGGAGATCCAACACCTCAGGAGGGACCCCAGGACTACTCTGATACTGTGAGTACCAAAACCTGTCCCCCCTGAGCCCCCACAGCGCCGCCTGCAGAGGGAATCCCGAGGCTTCCCCTGACCGCGACTCTTTGAATCCAAAGTCCCGACGCCTGGGAGAGACCCTGCACCCGCAGCCCCCAGGACCTGAAGGACCGGACTTTCACTGGAGAAGTGACCCCCAGGAGTCCCTCTCCCTTGCCCAAGTGGAGGTTTCCCCGAGGAACCCCCCCCTTGCCTGCCTGCAGCGCTGAAGAGATCCCGAGATCTCTCATAGACTAACATTGCGAACCCAACGCTTGTTTCTACACTGCACCCGGCTGCCCCCGTGCTGCTGAGGGTGAAATTTCTGTGTGGGCTTGTGTCCCCCCCCGGTGCCCTACAAAACCCCCCTGGTCTGCCCTCCGAAGACGCGGGTACTTACCTGCCAGCAGACCGGAACCGGGGCACCCCCTTCTCTCCATTCTAGCCTATGTGTTTTGGGCACCACTTTGAACTCTGCACCTGACCGGCCCTGAGCTGCTGGTGTGGTGACCTTGGGGTTGCTCTGAACCCTCAACGGTGGGCTACCTTGGACCAAGAACTGAACCCTGTAAGTGTCTTACTTACCTGGTAAACCTAACAAAAACTTACCTCCCCTAGGAACTGTGAAAATTGCACTAAGTGTCCACTTTTAAAACAGCTATTTGTCAATAACTTGAAAAGTATACATGCAATTTTTATGATTTAAAGTTCCTAAAGTACTTACCTGCAATACCTTTCGAATGAGATATTACCTGTAGAATTTGAACCTGTGGTTCTTAAAATAAACTAAGAAAAGATATTTTTCTATATAAAAACCTATTGGCTGGATTTGTCTCTGAGTGTGTGTACCTCATTTATTGCCTATGTGTATGTACAACAAATGCTTAACACTACTCCTTGGATAAGCCTACTGCTCGACCACACTACCACAAAATAGAGCATTAGTATTATCTATTTTTACCACTATTTTACCTCTAAGGGGAACCCTTGGACTCTGTGCATGCTATTCCTTACTTTGAAGTAGCACATACAGAGCCAACTTCCTACACCCCCTGACTTTTTGCCTTTGCTGATGCTATGTTTTGATTTGAAAGTGTGCTGAGGCCTGGCCCCAGCACCAGTGTTCTTTCCCTAACCTGTGCTTTTGTTTACACAATTGGCACACCCTGGCATCCAGGTAAGTCCCTTGTAACTGGTACCCCTGGTACCAAGGGCCCTGATGCCAGGGAAGGTCTCTAAGGGCTGCAGCATATCTTATGCCACCCTGGGGACCCCTCACTCAGCATAGACACACTGCTTGCCAGCTTGTGTGTGCTGGTGAGGACAAAACGAGTAAGTCGACATGGCGCTCCCCTCAGGGTGCCATGCTAACCTCATACTGCCTATGCAGTATAGATAAGTCACCCCTCTAGCAGGCCTTACAGCCCTAAGGCAGGGTGCACTATACCATAGGTGAGGGCACCAGTGCATGAGCACTGTGCCCCTACAGTGTCTAAGTAAAACCTTAGACATTGTAAGTGCAGGGTAGCCATAACAGTATATGGTTGGGAAGTCTGTCAAACACGAACTCACCAGCACCATAATGGCTACACTGAAAACTGGGAAGTTTGGTATCAAACTTCTCAGCACAATAAATGCACACTGATGCCAGTGTACATTTTATTGTAAAATACACCCCAGAGGGCACCTTAGAGGTGCCCCCTGAAACCTTAACCCAACTACCCGTGTAGGCTGACTGGTTTTAGCAGCCTGCCACACTCGAGACATGTTGCTGGCCACATGGGTAGAGTGCCTTTGTCACTCTGTGGCTAGTAACAAAGCCTACACTGGGTGGAGATGCTTATCACCTCCCCCTTTCAGGAGCTGTAACACCTGGTGGTGAGCCTCAAAGGCTCACCCCCCTTGTTACAGCACCACAGGGCATTCCAGCTAGTGGAGTTGCCCGCCCCCTCAGGCCACGGCCCCACTTTTGGCGGCAAGGCCGGAGGAGATAATGAGAAAAACAAGGAGGAGTCACTGGCCAGTCAGGACAGCCCCTAAGGCTACCTGAGCTGAAGTGACTGACTTTAAGGAATCCTCCATCTTGCAGATGGAGGATCCCCCCAATAGGGATAGGAATGTGACCCCCTCCCCTTGGGAGGAGGCACAAAGAGGGTGTAGCCACCCTCAGGGCTAGTAGCCATTGGCTACTGCCCTCCCTGACCTAAACACACCCCTAAATTCTGTATTTAGGGGCTCCCCTGAACCTAGGAACTCAGATTCCTGCAACCTAAGAAGAAGAGGACTGCTGAGCTGAAAAACCCTGCAGAGAAGACGGAGACACCAACTGCTTTGGCCCCAGCTCTACCGGCCTGTCTCCCCCCTTTATGAAGAAAACTGCTCCAGCGACGCTTTCCCCAGGACCAGCGACCTCTGAATCCTCAGAGGACTGCCCTGCTCTAAAAGGACCAAGAAACTCCCAAGAACAGCGGCCCTGTTCATCCAAGACTGCAACTTTGTTTCCAAAGCAGCAACTTAAAGACAACTGCATTTCCTGCCAGAAGCGTGAGACTTGCGACTCTGCACCCGACGCCCCCGGCTCGACTTGTGGAGAACAAACACTTCAGGGAGGACTCCCCGGCGACTACGAGACCGTGAGTAGCCAGAGTTGCCCCCCCTGAGCCCCCACAGCGACGCCTGCAGAGGGAATCCTGAGGCTCCCCCTGACCGTGACTGCCTGACTCCCAGATTCCGACGCCTGGAAAAGACTCTGCAGCCCCCAGGACCTGAAAGATCGGAACTCCAGTGCAGGAGTGACCCCCAGGATGCCCTCTCCCTTGCCCAGGTGGTGGCTACCCCGAGGAGCCCCCCCCTTGCCTGCCTGCATCGCTGAAGAGACCCCTTGGTCTCCCATTGATTCCAATTGAAAACCCGACGTGTGTTTGCACACTGCACCCGGCCGCCCCCGTGCTGCTGAGGGTGTACTTTCTGTGCTAACTTGTGTCCCCCCCCCCCCCGGTGCCCTACAAAACCCCCCTGGTCTTCCCTCTGAAGACGCAGGTACTTACCTGCTGGCAGACTGGAACCGGGGCACCCCCTTCTCCATTGAAGCCTATGCGTTTTGGGCACCACTTTGACCTCTGCACCTGACTGGCACTGAGCTGCTGGTGTGGTAACTTTGGGGTTGCTCTGAACCCCCAACGGTGGGCTACCTTGGACCCAAACTTGAACCCCGTAGGTGGTTTACTTATCTGCAAGAACTAACAATTACTTACCTCCCCTAGGAACTGTGAAAATTGAATTTGCAGTGTCTAGTTTTAAAATAGCTATATGTGTTTTATTTGAAAAGTATATATGCTATTGTGATTATTCAAAGTTCCTAAAGTACTTACCTGCAATACCTTTCATGCAAAGTATTACATGTAGAATTTGAACCTGTGGTTCTTAAAATAAACTAAGAAAAGATATGTTTCTATACAAAAACCTATTGGCTTGGAATTGTCTCTGAGTGTGTGTTCCTCATTTATTGCCTGTGTGTATGTACAACAAATGCTTAACACTACTCCTTTGATAAGCCTACTGCTCGACCACACTACCACAAAATAGAGCATTAGTATTATCTCTTTTTGCCACTATCTTACCTCTAAGGGGAACCCTTGGACTCTGTGCATACTATTCCTTACTTTGAAATAGTGCATACAGAGCCAACTTCCTACAGTCTGTGTGTGTGTGGGTGGTGGACTTTGTGGATGAGAGAGACATGAAGAGTGTACTGTTTTTTGTAGGGTAGTCTTGTTATGTAATAGACAAGGGGATGCGAGGTTAAGAGTGACATGTTTATTTTGTTTGCGTCTGTTTAGTGTGGATGGAGTATGGGTTAGGGGTGGTGGAGGAGTATGTGGATCATGATGTAAGGCTCTAAATTGTGCAGGGGAGGAGAGGCAAGTGAATGAAAGCTGCTGGGTTGGGGTGCTTGTAGTAGGGGTTTGTGAAGAGTGAGAAAGTAGGGGTAAAGATAGGACGGGACTTGTATTCTTAGTGTAGTCCTGAGGGTGGGATTGGGTGTGACCATAAGTATAATGAAAGTTTGTGTTGATTTGATGTGCGTGGTCTGTATTGTTTTTGTGGAATAGTGAGAGGGGATATTGATGTAGTTGTTTTTGGTGAGGGATTTGTTTGCGAGTTAGTGCTGGTGAGTGGAATTAGAAGGGGTGTTGATCTGTTTTGGAGATAAATGGATGAGGTGTGTAAGAGGGGATGGATGTGTGTCAGGGGAGTTTGTGTTAGTTGTAATGACTGGAAGAGGTAATATCTGTGGTGGAGTGAAGTGTGGGGATTCTATGGGTGTGTGTAATTGGTGAAGAGAGGGGAAGGGTGTTTGAAGTTTGTGTGTTGGAAGGCTGGGTTTAGGGATTGTTATGATGAAAGGTGGTCTGTGTGTAGCAAACCGAGGATAGTGTTGTTGGTTAGTATGAACAGGGAGAAATGTATAGTGTGGTTTTGTGTTGTGGGTGATGGCAGGTTGTGTTGGTGGGAGTGGGCAGAGTAGTGTTTTTTGTGAGAATGCAGGTGTTTGACTGTTGCAGTTGTGGAGGATATGCATATATGTGTTGTATAATAGGTATTGTGTTGGGTGATGGGACATTGCAATCTGTCTGCGGTCAGTTTGTGATGCATGAGTTGGATGTCTTTGCAGATAATGTGTTTGCATGTTGACGGATGTGTAGGGAGTGAAATCATTCCTGGTCATTTGAGAATTGGGAGGCATTTCTGGCCCTAGGCCTTAGTCCCTACAAGTCCTGAACAGGCCCAAACAGGCAACTGCCCTTGTCCTCTCCGCCCTTTGCTGAGACGCCCTGAGTCCTAAGCTTAAATAGCCCTACTGGCCAATACAAACCTAGTCCTAACCCTAACCAATCGGATTTGTAACCCTGATTCAAACAACTAATGGGAGACCCAGCCCTAATCACCATTCATACCCCTAATCCTGACCACCAATCACAACCCCAGCCCCAGAACCAGCAACCAGTCAGAATCTCAGCCCTATCCACCAATTACAGCCCCAGCCCCAGCCCTGGAACCAGCAACCAATGGGAAGACCAGCCCCCAACAAACTATCACAACAACATATGCAACAACCAATAGGAACTTATATAAGGAGCAAGTTAACTGAAGTCCAGTCCCTGTGGGCAGGGAGGAGGCAGCTGCTGCTCTATTCAAAATCTCCTTGGATACAGACAGGCTGAATCCAAGCTAGCAGAGTCTACTTTCTAGGTAAGGGAGAGATTGTTTAAAAACAAACACTAGAATACTGCTTGTCGCGCACTCTGAAATGTGGCTTTTTTAAGGCAAAAAAACAGGGGAAGCAGACAGTTTCTAAACACAATTTAAATCACAGAAACAGATTAAACAGTCTCCTAAACACACTCTGCAAGATGTATCTAGCCTTTTTACTTAGAAAAGAGGGGTGGGGGTTATGAGGTCATGTGCCACAATCTAGAAAGGTAATTCACACAGTCACTGCATGTTTGATGTCATGTCTGTCCCATGTTGTCAGTTTGCCACGTGTGTTTAAATTGTGTAGGTTGCAAATGAGAGTGAGGGACTGATCCTCTCACCTGCACTGTTATGGGGTTCAGAGGCTGAAATACATGTAATGTATGCAAAACATCCATGTTTATTAGTGTTGACTTTGTACTTAAACACTTCGATCAGTCCACTGCAGGATTAAAAATATATTGGTGCTGTGCTAGCATACCTACTTACAGCCTGTGGTACTGCACCCCTGTAAATCCAGTCATTTTGCTATGCTGCATCTTACATTTAAGTTACACCATGAATTGCTGCTGCTATTCAGCAGATAAAGCCTGTTCTGCAGTACCACCCACTGCTAGGTTGTTTGTTGCAGTATAAAAAGCATTTATTTTCTAGCAATACTTACTTTTCTTCATAATTTGGCCATTCTGATTCTTAATCTACAATTTTTCTCCCTCCCGTGTGGCAAGATTTAATTTCCCAGTTAATAAGAAAACCCTTGACCTTTGCCTCCATCTTCAGGTCCAACTTTATTCCTGTGCGTGGACATCCTTTTATTTAAACATAGAAAATGCAACTAAAACAATATATAATGCGGAAGTGATATGGTTCCACTTACTTAGGTCGGTAATATGGCTCTAAAAATCAAAAGCAGTTTATTCGGTCTAAGCCTGTGAAATCATGGACGTATACAGCCTGTTTATCAAGACTGTAATTTTATAACTGCAAAGCCTCACCCCCTTTCAGATCTTGGTAAAGAGGCCAAGGCCCAGGGTCCAAAATTATGGAGCAGTCTCTGTTCCAGCCTACACAGGAAAACTGATTACTTGCAGTTTGGGAAACTCCTGAAAATCTTTTTATACAGAGTTTCTACTAAGCCCATCATACCTTTGGGGGCTGTCAAAGAAGCGAATGTCTGATACAGGTTCCTACCACACATACAGTTGGACTGGATTTTGAACTTAAAATCTTGGTTTTCCCCCTCTGTTCAACGCTTTGAAGTGATATGATGTGTGGCACTGGGGAGGCGTGACCAGCAGCCGATGCAGTAGGACACGAGTCGCTGAGTTCCTGCCCGACGACCCCACATCCCTAAAAGTCCTGCAAATATGAAGGCCCCATTGGAGTTGGAACCCCCAGTAACCCTTTCACAGACCTCCTGAGCCCTAGATGTGGGACCTGAAAGCCACATGAGTGATTGAAAAAGACTATACTCGAGGTCTCATACAACCGCAAGGGGCCAAGACAATATGGTGGCGTCCATGGCATGGAACTGTGTAGACTCCTACGGGACAAGGGAGGTCCTGCGTGCCTCACGATGCGAGCGTGAGACCCTGGCGTCCCTGTCTCATCACTGATTGCTCTGACTTGTGAGTGCAGAATCGGAGGGGGGCTGAGAAGATTGAGGGAGCTGCGCGATCGGCAGCACTCCTATGGAGCAGCAACGCGGCAGAGGAACAGAGAGGAGACAACAGAACATGAGAGCCCCCAGGTGCAGCCACCTCGATCGGCCTGGGCCTCTGCTGTGGGCCCCTAGACCAGCAGGTGGGTACAGGAATAGCCAGGTGGGTCTGTGGGTCCCGAGCAGCGCGAGGGGGCAGAAACAAGATGGCAACACCTGGGGCGTGAAAATAAGAGCCGCCTACGGAGCAGAAGAGGAACCAGTGTTTGGAGGAAGGACCCTGCAAGAGGTTGGTGACCCTAGCTGGCTACCAAAAGACCTGTTGGGCAGAAATGGTGACTGAAGAGGGTAAAAACAACTATAGAGGCCATGTAACAAACAGAACCCCTGCAGGACAATGACTGAGGCAACAGGATGAGGTGAGGAGGCTGGTTCCAAGGGCCACTAGGGCTGGTGGAGCTGCAGGGGACTATGGAAAGATGATTGCTGGTATCGCACTGGAGAGCACAGAGAACCTACAGCCACCAGGCATGCAGCAAGTATAGGAGAGCGCCCTTAAAGCAAACAATACCTTGTTGCGACAGGAACATTAGAGGTACCCCAAAGCCAGAAGGGGGACTGGTGTTGCTTACTCCTGACCTTAAAACGCCTAGAGGCCTGTGAACCCAGGGCTAGAGGTGGCCATAGCAACATCATGAGAACCCGATACAAGAACTCCTCCATACTTCGAGCTCCCAGCCTTGCTCCCAAGATGGTATAAAATAAAACAAGGGAGAAGAAGAGCACTCAAGTAGCATCCCGAGGGGCTTAAGTCAGAATGCTTCAGAGGGCACGTAGGCTAGCAGGCCAACTAGGGTAGATCCTGCGTGACTACTTGCCACTACTAGCTACCATGGGAAAGATGAATAAAAGGAAATACGGAGCAGCGTAGAGCAATGGCAGACTCCCAACGAACCAGTATACCGTCCTAGAAGAACCCCAGCAGGGCCCCACGCTGACAGACGTCTTGCAAGTCATCACAACTACGAGACAATCACTCGAAACCAAGATAGATGCGCTGGGGTTAGACCTTGGCATTCTCAAGGACGATCATCGGAAACTGGCCGAAAGATTAACCATGATGGAGAAGACACTGACGGAGCTTAACCGCAAGGTGGGCTCCTTACAGATCAGACTTACAACGATGGAGGCGAAAGTGCGCACCCTGGAACTCCGAGCAGAGGACAGCGAGAATAGATCCCGGAGGCATAATATCCACATTGTAGGTATGCCTGGAAAAAGTGGAGGGGAGAGATGCGTTATCCTATTTTGAGAGATGGTTGCAAGAGGGGGTAGCATCAGAGGGACTCGCCACCTTCTAGGCGTTGGAGAGGGTGCATGGGGTCCCAGCAAAACCGCCGCTACATGGAATGCCATCTCGGCCAGTAATTGCTGGTCTCTTACATTACTGGGATCGCGACCATATCCTGGCGAGGGCACCAGAGATAATTGTGGACAATCAAAGTGATGATCTTCCCGGACTTTACCAAGGCCGTACAGAAACATGGAAGCTCAAGCAAGACTAAGACATTTAAACGTGAAGTATACCATGATGTTTCCTGCCCATCTTAGTCTCCACGGCTTAGGGGATGCATTTCTTTCACACACCCAAGGAAGTATGGGACTGGCTGTATCTCCAAGAGCTCCCTGAACCTAGCTATACAATGGTAATAGGCAAGAGTGCATGGAAGAAATCAATTAAAAAGAAAGCGTGAACCTCAATGGAGGCACACCAACTAAAACTGAGGCTCAACAAGATCAGCGAAGGGTGGTAGAAATAGTTGTAGAGATGACCTAGAAGAGACGAGAAGGCACCAGCCCAAAGGTGATGGACACAAATAGTGAGGTCTCCATATCTAGCGAGGGTTCTTCAGAACATTCAATGACGAGTTATCTAAAATCACCCGACACAGCGGATGAATGCTTTTGAGACTAGCTTACAAGCACACAGAACCATGTGACACCCAACGGGGGTTGAGGGGCATTCCCTACTCAACAAATACCTAGACTACTGCACAAGGAGGAACAGATCTTTAGGGAAACGACTGAGTTCTTAGAGTTGACTACCTACTCTAACCTGGTCAGAGAACATAGCACAGAGCTGGGGTGCAAATATATGATGACCATATTTGGGCAGGGGGGTGGGGGTGGAGGGGTGGGGGGAAGTCGGGCGGGATGCCCCCTGTTGATTGCAACCTCCCCTGCGACGTTGTTTGGTAGACATCTCCACCATTATTAAGTTAAGTACTATGGTTTAGATGGGGGTGGAAGGGGCACTTGTCCTGGGGAAAGGGTGTTTTTGGGATTGTTCAGTTAGCCTGTTTTGGGAATGGGGAGTTCGAAGTCACATCACCACACAAATCATTCTAATGAAAGGCCAAGAGAGCCCGGAAAAGCACTGTGTACAAGTTGGAAGAACCAAAATAATAAGGGATACGATTACACTTGTCAGACACCAGAACATAAGATAATCACTTGGAATATTAAAGGGATGCATACCATGGCTAAGCCATATAAAGTCCACTCCTACCTGCAGCATAGACAGGTGCATTTTCTGTAGGAGGGCAATATGCAGCCAACAGCCAAGGACGGGCTAGAGATACAAAGCAGGTGGCAAGGGCAGCTATGTTATACTACATACTCTGCATATGCGCAAGGGGCCCTGATCTGGTTTCGGGCTGGGACACGGTTTTAGTGTCCGAGTCGAATGATTGACTCGGAAGGTAGATATATGGTGGTAAAAGGTAGATTAGAGGGGAGCGATGTGGTGCTGGATAGTATATACAGCCCGAACGTAGATCAAAGCAGTTGTTCATTGGCATATCTAAAACCTTGGCCTCCTTTCTAATGGGACCAATAATACTGGGAGGGGATTATAACTGTATAGCAGACCCTACCCAAGATAGATCACACCCACCCCTTCCAAGCATGCAGACTGAGAGGGTAGCACGTGCCTTTTCAAGGTGGCAAAAAGAATGGGGGTTAGTAGACTCCTGGGGAAAGCAACATCCCATGGGTAGGGATTATTTTTACCATTCCAGCATATATGATATGCACATCTGCTTAGATGCTATATTATGCTCCCCAGATAGATATTCTGTTGTATGTACTTAAGAACGTATAACTCGCACCCTCTCAGATCACAATTCACTGTTACTCTGTCTTAGGTGGGGGCGAAGAGCGCCCCAATATTCCAATGTGGCGAGGACCCAGTCTTACAATCTTCGATAGGCACGGCTATTACTCACTATTTTGATGAAAACACGGGCACAGCTGAATCCCCCGTGGTGGAATGGGATGTGTTTAAGACATTAAGTAGAAAGGGATGCATCTCAGAACACATGGGCTAGGGGAAGCATTCATTTCTTGGACCTCTTTACTTTACAAGAATCCAACAACTAGAGTCTGCAAAGGACGTAAAATATCCCAGGATTACAGGGTGGAGAGGGGTACTAGACA
Organism: Pleurodeles waltl; assembly: GCF_031143425.1. Classification (NCBI taxonomy): domain Eukaryota; kingdom Metazoa; phylum Chordata; class Amphibia; order Caudata; family Salamandridae; genus Pleurodeles; species Pleurodeles waltl. The sequence goes on from NC_090436.1 coordinate 302,075,909, forward strand.
GGGATGCCTCCTCTCACCCTTGCTATTTGCACTAGCCCTAGAACCCTTTGCCTCCTGGTCTCGAGGAGGGATGATGTATCGGGGCTTAGAAGGGAATCAAAAGGAGCACTATATTGCATTATATGCAGATGACATGCTTCTTTTCCTCCGTAACGCCCAGAGAGACCTCCCAGGAGTGCAATATATGGTAAAGAAATATGGCTCTTTGTCAGGACTCCAAGTAAACTGCAGCAAATCCAGTCTATTCCCAGTACAAGCAAATGGCATGCCCCCAGATGCTCTAGGACCCTTGCCCTGGCAACCTCGTTCAATTACGTATCTGGGAGTCCACATATACCATCACATAGACTATCTGCTGCATGGCAGTCTGGGTAGGACCATGAGAGGTCTGAAAATGAGCATAGTGTTCTGGTCTATACTGCTGATTGTGTTAGCTGGGAGGGTGGATCTTCTAAAAATGGTGGCACTTCTCTGGTTGCTATACTGAGACATTATCCCTCTGGGTTCCTAGGGAATACTTTAGGGAAATTGATAAGATAATAATGGGATTCATATGGGATTCTGGCCGCTGCCGCATGTCTCTAACCACACTGCAAAGACCGACAAGAGAGGGGGGAAGGGCAGTCTCAGAATTTGAGGCTTACTACCTAGCAACCCACCTACAATGGCTTACACAATGCGTAGCGGGAAGAAAAACACAGCGGAGATCACTCCCCATATTGATCCCTTACCTAGCAGCTCTGCGTAAAGCGATTCTAGGACTCCCAGACACTGGTAGTGAAAATAAACCTGAATTTCAAGTTACACAACGGTGTTGGGCAAGACATCTCTGGAAAATACCCACGCGGGTCCCATATTCCCCAGATCTCCCAATAGGGTTTTTGGAGGAACTTCCACACAGAGTGTCTTTGAGGGGGTTAAGGTCCTGAAAAGAATCAACGGCGACCGAGATCGGAGCGCTCTGATTACTGAACGCTCCTTCCATTTGAGTACTTTGGTGCCCAATATGAGTTGCATAGAAGTCACTTTCTACTTCATAAAGGAGTTACGGAAGCTATTACTTGACACTGGAATGCTGGGATAGAAGACCCTGGTACCGAGAAACAAGAATTGCTGGAGGCTGAATGCATGGGACCTAAAAGATGCAGAAATACCACGGGAATTGAGAGTAGAGACCGAAGAAAATAAGGACTCTGTGACCTCCGCTATCTCGCTTTGGGAAGCCCATAAACCAGTTCTTCAGGACACAGCTCAAAACATATATGCGCAGAAACGTTGAAGGGAAAGGGAGGACCTATAGTCAATAGAGAGCCAATTGTTGGACTTAAGAGCAAGACCATGGGGCTGTGACTGACCCACACATCCAGCGTAAACTGTTGATCTTGCAAAAGGAATACAAGGCACTGGCGCACCATGAGGCGAGGGACCTAGCCCTGAGACACTGTTTGTACGAGGTGGGGGATAGGACAGGCAAACTCCTTGCCTGGCTGGGCCTCTGAGAAAGAGAAGCCACATGAGTATACTCCATAGTAGGGGATAGTGGGACTGTACATAACACTAACTCCGAGATCGCTAATGCATTCGTGAAATACTGTGAGCACCTCTAGCACACCAGGGGTGTGGAATTTAATAAAATATCTACTTGTCAATGGGACGGGTTGCTTTTTAAATCTATTTGTCTTGTAAAATAATCTACTTATACCTTTGGTGCCATTTAGTGTGGTCACAAATTATGGCAGCAGTCACTTTATGTAAAAGCTCTTATAATAGCCTCTCTGATTTTGCTCAGGCTACTACTATAATAGGGCTTGAATACTTGCAATTTCAATCATAATTTTTTTATTTTGCCACCTTTCCGCAGATCTACATACTGGAGCTGGAGGAAGCAGTATGCAATAGTTCCAGGGCTGAATGCCTTTAAGTCTGCAAACCTAACTTGCATGTTTTAGGGATTTTCACCAGTTCCCCTCTTTTCTCATAATGATGAAGGTTGGAAATGTACTCCTGACAATGGCAGAAGTAGAGGTTCTTCCAGGGTTGGGAAAAAAGTGGTTGGAGGGAAAATGAACTTGTAACCGCTCAATAGATTTTCATATGAGCAGATCTACACATGCATAATTGCTTGTGCTAAAATACAGTTCACAAATATTTTCTAGGAACTGGATTCCCTGGTCAACTTCTGTAAGTTCTTGTGAATTGAGTCCCTAAATAGGTCTCGTGTTAACAAAGACATTTTGTTTTTATTAAACTTATATTTCTCTCTCTGTCGGCTGGCTGTACTGTGAGTGATCACATTCAGTTCTTCCACAAGGAGTATATTGGCACACAAAGTAGTTGTGTTCAGTGCCAGGAACTACTGTGGCAGTCAGTGGCGTAATGAAACTGGAGGGGGTCCCCCTTCAAAAAACATGGAGCCCCCCCCCCAGGCTCGCTCAGGACAAGTGTTAAAATGGTGAGGGCTTGGCAGTTCCCACAATAAAGTGTTACAAAATCCATGTCAAAACGAGACACTCATTGATGAAACTAAAAGACTCACAAAAAATATTGGATCTGTTGGCTTTGCCAGCGCTTGTTTATTTTCATGCGCTTCGCATAATCTTGTTAAAAATGGTTACATTGATTTTCCATTAGGAATATTTCTTGGGAATACTAGCATGCATCAACACATTATACTAAATGACGCTTCAGAGAAATGGCACCCAAAATTTCATAGTAGCGAAATGTTTTTTCTTTTTTTCTTTTTCTACTTGTTTTTTTTCTGACCATTTTATTTTGAAAACAGAGAATCATGACTCTGGCTTACAAGCTTCTGCAAACATTTTCATCTAATCAGAGAGCATTCTGGGAGCATTATACTTAGCATAATATTTTGTTAAACTTTTCAACGTGTGTAGACTTTTTTTAATTTTTATTGGAACCACTCTCAGTAGTGTAGTGTGACCCTAAAACATTTATTTACAACGCTCACCCTAATAATGAAGGCTTTTCATTAATGGACCATAAATAAAAGTTCCAACAGCATTAACATAGGTACATACATATTACCTCAACTACAGACAGTTCCCTTCTCGGTAAACTGGTAGCCAAAGGGTTTGTGCTGTGGACGTTTTGGGCCTGCTTGTCCCAAGGACAAAATAAACAAGAAAAACGGTTACCCTTGACTCCAAACAATATGTCCCGGCGTCAGACGGTAGGAGTTCCACATCCCTGCATACGCACACAAACGTGAGCCCATCCCTCATTGGGAACTACCTGGCGCAGATCCCCATGCCACGCTTGACAGCGGAGGACAGGAACACACTAGCTATAGACCCTGAAGAAATTAAAACCGCTATTGCCACGATGTCCCCAGGGAAGACCCCCAACGGCCTCCACGAGATTTGCAGAGGGCCACGATAGTGGTTGTGGGAAAGTGCCCTCTTTCTTGGCATGGTTACCCCCATTTTCCGCCTGTTGTCAGATTGTTTGAATGTGTCTACTGGGTTCCTGCTAACTAGGACCCCAGTGGTTTTGCTCTCTCCTATAAATTTTACCTTTTCTTCTCACAATTGGCTTACTGGTCCCCCCATAATAGTTCTTAGCATATGGTACCTAGGTACCCAGGGCATTGGGGTTCCAAGGGAACCCTATCAATCAATCAGGGATTTGTAAAGAGGATCTCAAGGGGCAGAGGGGAGAGGAAGAAGGGGGGGGGTGCTGCTACTTCTCAAACAGCTAGGTCTTGAGAAGTTTGCTAAAGGTAATGAGGTCTTTGGTCTGGTGCAGGTGGGTGGGAAGAGTGTTCCACGTTTTGGCAGCGAGGTGTGACAATAATATACCGCCAGATGTAGTTCTGCAGACGTGTGGGACTGTTGCAAGGACGAGGTCAGCGGAGCGGAGATGCCGGGTGGCAGTGTAGAAGGAGAGTCGTTTGTTGAGGTATTCTGGTCCGGTGTTGTGCAGTGCTTTGTGAGTGTGGGTGAGGAGCTTGAACATGATTCTCTTGACTGGGAGCCAGTGCAGGGTTTTCAGGTGGTCTGTGATGTGGCAGTGGCGGGGGATGTCCAGGATGAGGCATGCGGAGGCATTCTGGATGCGTTGCAGCCTCTTCTGGAGTTTGGCCGTGGTTCCTGCGTAGAGGGCATTGCCATAGTCCAGTTTGCTGCTTACGAGGGCTTGGGTGACTGTTCTTCTGGTTTCGGTGGGTATCCATTTGTGTATCTTTCGGAGCATGCCGAGGGTGTTGAAGCAGGAGGAGGAGATGGCGTTGACTTGCTGGGTCATGGATAGTGAGGGGTCCAACATGAATCCTAGGTTGCCTGCGTGGTCAGTGGGAGTCGGAGCGGTTCCGAGAGTGGCAGGCCACCAGGAGTAATCCCATGCGGAGGGGGTGGAGCCGAAGAGAAGGACTTCCGTCTTGTCCGAATTGAGTTTGAGGCAGCCCTATGGGCTGCTGCAGTTAATTTGCCACTAATAGGGAGCCCATGCAAAGGGTTCAGCAGGCCTGCCACTGCAGTCTCCGTGAACCGGGTGCATGCACCTAGTTTCACTACAGGTCAGTCGCCCCTATTGTAGGCCCTCTCAGCCCAGAGGGCAGTGTGCAGGTACATCCATGTGAGGGCACCCCTTCACTAGCAGAGGTGACCCCACAAACTCCAGCACCATTTTACTGGAGTTCGTGAGTGCATGGACGCCATTTTATATATGTACTGGACATAAGTCACTACCAATGTCCAGCAACATAATGGTAACTCCGAACCTGGGGATATATGGTATCAAACATGTCGGAATCATACTCCAATACTATTGCAACACTTGGAAGTATGATTCCACGCACTGTGGGGGCTCCTTAGAGGACCCCCAGCATTGCTACCACAGTCTTACAGGGTTTCTTGGGCAGCCCAGCTGCTGACACCCCTCAAACAGCTTCCTGCCCTCCTGCTGCTTAATCTGATCAAGCTCAGAAAGGCAGAACAAAGGATTTCTTTTGGAAGAGGGAGGTAACACTCTCTCCATTTGGAAATAGGTGTGTCTAGCTTGGGAGGGGTCGCCTCCCCAAGCCACTGTTTTGCTTTGTAGGGCACATTTGGTGCCCTCAGTGCATAAACCAGTCCACACCGGTTCAGAGACCCCCAGTCCCTCTGGCACAAAAACGGACAACGGAAAGGTCAGTGACACTCCCCTGTTCATCACCACCCCAGGTTTGGTGACTAGAGCTCCAGCAGAGGGTCCCTGGGTTGTGCCATCTTGATTTTGATTCTAGGGTTGGCAGGGAACTCTGGGAGCATCGGAGTGGCCAGGCCAGGCAGGTGACGTCGGAGCCCCCTCCTGATACGTGCTTACCTGGGTAGGTGACCAATCCCCCTTTCAGGGCAATTTAGGGTCTCTCTCTTGGGTGGGGTCCTCAGATTCGGCTTGCAAGATTCCAGCAGGACTCCTCTGCAACCTTTGCTTTGACTTCTGGCCTCCGGAACCACAACTGGAACCTCCAGGAACCTACAAGCTGTAGATCCACGCGTAAGACTCTTCTGCAACATTGTATCCAGAGTTCCTGCCAGTTTTGCAACAGTTCCCTTGCCGTGCATCCTAAGAAGACTGACAACAAGCGACGATGGGCTGCATGGATCCTCTCTCCTGCTGAGCTGCATAGATCCTGCATCACGGGTGGTGGTCCGGAGTCGTCCTCTTGGTCTTCTCTGCCCGCTGTCCAACTTTGATGGAGGTACCTTTGCCTTCCCATGCAGGACAGCAACCCCGTGCACTGCATCTCTTGCAGCTGCCAAGGCTTGTTTGCATCTCCTCCTCCTAGTATCCAGAGTTCCTGCCAGCTTTGCCCAGTTTCCTCGCTGTGCATCCTAAGAAGACTGCAACTCTTCATGCTGCACAAGAAGGAATCTCCCTTGGAGTGAAGGAGTCCTTTCCCTGCAATCGCAGGCAACTACAACAAGCGATGATCGGCTGTGTGGATCATCTCTCCTGCTGAGCTGCGTGGATCCTGCATCACGGTGGTGGTCGGGAGTAGTCCTCTTGATCCTCTCTGCCATCTGTCCAACTTTGGTGGAGGTAAGCTTTTGCCTTCCCACGCAGGACAGCACCCCGTGCACTGCGTCTCTTGCAGCTGCCTAGGCTTGTTTGCGTCTCCTCCAAGGGATCTTCAGGCGACGTGCAGCTCCAGTCCCCAGCACTCCTTCCTGCAAATCCCAGCCTGCGGCGTGGGATCATCTTTTGTAGTGCTGCATGGGTTTTTTCAGTGGCTTCTGTGGGACTTCTGTTGGTGATGCCTATGCTACTGTTGACTCCCTGTGACGCTGTGGGTCCCCTGTGACTCCCCCCTCCTGGGTTGAGTCCTCCTGGGCCTTGCTGGTCCCCAGCAGCACCTCTTTTCCACTAAACGCAAGTTTGGCTTTGCCAAGGCTGGTTGGTGGAAATCCTGCACCCACACCCGTCTGCAATCTTCCTTCCGTCGTGGGACATCTGCATCCATCTGGAGATCTTGACTGACTACTGGGCTGTAGTGCTGACCTGTTCTTCAGAACCGTCGAACAACTCCTGCATCCACAACTGGGTGGATAGTAGCTCCTAGTCCTCCTGGACTCCACTGTGACTCTTGGACTTGGTCCCCTCTCTCCACAGGTCTTCTTTCTTCAGGATTCCTCTGCTCTTTTTCTTGCATTCTTCTCTCTGGGTGTCTTCTTTTTCTTCTTTTCCTCTTTTTGAGTGGTTTGGGGGAAATCCAGTGTTTTACTTCTGCATTCCTGGTTGCTGGAGGGTACTGTGTTACTTAGCTTTGTGGTTTTCTAATACCCCCAGCTCCCCTCTACACATTTTGCTGACCTAGATGGGGGTACCTTGTTCGCATTCCATTTTTTTTAGTATATGGTTTGTGCTCCCCCCTAGGGTCACTATTGGTTATTACTGTTTGCACTGTTTTCTAACCTTTTCTCTATGCCTATTTCTGTTTGGTAGTGTATATATTTAGTGTATTACTTAACTCCTAAGGGTGGGTCACCTGCCAAGTGATCTGTGATAATCTGTGCTAAAAATAAAGTACCTTTTGTTTTTGTACAACTGTTTTCTTTCATGTGTGTAGGTTCTGTGTGACTACAGTGGTATTGAAGGAACTTTGCATGTCTCCTAGATAAGACTTTGACTGCTCATCCACAGCTACCTCTAGAGAGCCTGGCTTCTAGAAACAGCCTACACTTCACTAAGAGGGGTTACCTGGTATAAGGTGTGAGTACCATGGGTACCCACCACACACCAGGCCAGCTTCCTACAGTGGTGATTCCTAAGGAGGGGAAACCACACATACAAGTGTAATTCTTACCATCCTATTTCACTCCTGAACGTTGAAGTGACAATCCTTGCCAAGATACTTGCCACGTGGCTTGTCACAGTCATACACTAATTGATCCACCTGGATCCACCTGGATCAACAAGGTTTACGTCCAAGAGATCAACAAGATTAAATCTGTGTCGTATTTGCGCTTGGATTGATGCTGTTAGGGATTGTGAGGAGCCTCACTTGCTGGTAAGTCTCGACCCCCAGAAAGCATTTGATACAGTCCACTGGCTGTTTATGATGCTGGCGTTGGAGAGGTTTGGCCCAAGATTCCAGGAGTGGGTTAAGCTGCGGTATACCAACCCAATGGCACCTATCCATGTCAATGGTCACCAATCAGATCAGTTTCCCATAAAAAGAGGCACGCATCAGAGTTGCCCTCTTTCACCTCTGTTGTTTGCTCTTACTATCGAGCCCCTTACGAGTATTATCCGGTCACGCACAGATATCCTAGGTTTCCAGGTGGGCGAGGGGGATAATGAATCTGAAAAGATCTCTCTGTATGCGGATTATATCGTTCTTTACATCACCAGCCTGGTAGAGATCTTGCACCAGATCTGGGATACACTTAAAGAATACAGGACCTACTCGAGCTATAGAATTAATTGGTCCAAGTCGACTTTTGTAGATAGGGGGGGCTTCATTGTGCCACCAGCGAACCTACACATAGATGGGGACGGCTTTAAATATTTGGGATCTACATAAAGAGAAACCTCATCAAAAGAAGAGAACAAAACCTTACCACAGTTATCTCTGGAAACACGCACCTGAGGACCACCCTACGTACCTGCTTGACAGAAGTCAATGCACAAATCTCACCTATGCTTTTTATTTGGGGGTAAAGGCTTGCAAGTGCTCCTGCTACCCACACAACTTAATGTAGATGCTTGGAACAAGGCAGGGTGCAAGATAGGGTGGCATGCTACACTTACTAGGGAAACGCCGTACTGGGAGGGTACCTACTTAAAGGAATTGGGGAGGTTGCTGGGCTTTCAAGGTGGTATACCATAGGTATTTCTAAATTAGGCCACCCTTTAAAGGAGGGTTTCACTGAAGACCTTTTTCGACCTGCAAGAGCTGTATCTTATTTCAAGATTACTAGCATTATCGTTACATTCAATTAGTGCACTCGCGGTGAGCCAAAAACTTAGCTGTATCGGACCTCCCAAACTGCGCCCCATTACAGGAACGTCTCCTTACAGGTCATCTGGAAGAGAAAGCCATCTCTTGGACATACAAAACATCCAATAATAACCATCCACACTCAAATGACTGGGGCCAATTGACGATACAGACTGGGAGACCACCCTTATGCACCCCTGTACAGTGGCTTACGACTCCAATTAAGTCTCATTCAGTTTAAAATTCTGCACAGGATGTACTATGATAGGGTGAGACTACACATAACCCCAACTCCAACCTGCCTCTGCTGTGTATCTGTAAGGGGCACGTTCATGCATACTCTGTGGACAAGCCTGAGTATACAGAAATACTGGTCAAGTATTAAAGGCTAATTGGGGCAGGTGCTTGAGGCACAGACACCGGTGGAGCTTCGCTACTTACTGCTCGGCATACACACAGATGTAGACCTGAAATACTCCAAACTCCTCTTTAGCAGTCTAGGACTAGTTGTGGCAAAGAGGTATGTTGCCAAGTACTGGGGATCTTCCGAGCCACCACAATCACAGAGTGGAGGCGAAGGATTGATCAGTATATGATGGCCAAGAGGGTGACTTATCTGGCCCGTGGATGCCCACAAAAATTAATAAGGTGCGGGGCCCAAGGAAGTCTTAACCTGACTTACAGGACGCGCTATCTACTTACAGGTAGAACATTACACTTGAACGCTGACACACAGTCTTACACAGTTGAACACAAATTATAATGGAAGCCCTTCCTTTGCTCAAACAGATGGGGGTAACAATTGCATTAGTGAGCTGCTTTGTTCACCTCCACCTGAATAGTGTGCTGAAGCTTCATTGGAGCTGCAAGATGTATGCATCTGCCATCGTCATGCTGAGATTGGAAAAGGACATTGAGCATTGGGTCTTGGTGTTTAACGATCAACTAAGGGGTCAGCCATTATGAGATGACAGTGCTGGTCCATAAATAATGTACCCCTTACTTAGAGGTGAACTCAGGTCATCTTTGCGACAGCACCTCTGGCCATTCAACTCTATTAATGCTTTGTTTTGTCAGTAAGCTGCAGCTTCAAAGGTGGCCTGGATTGCTCATGGCGCTTTCCACCTATATTTACTTTGACTGAAGACCACAGGGACCCTTGTCTAAGACTGCCTGCTACTCTCATAATACATGTATTGGCAGCCCCTTTTAATCACTGGATACAGTTTTTAGCAGGTAAATTGGGACTAACGTTTGCTGTTGACAGCAGGTCATCCATTTCATCTATTAACATTTTATATAAATGTAGTGATAATGCAGCATCTAGTAGGTTGAGTCAAACTGATAACTAGAACACATTGGAATCTCATGATTTCTGCAGCTCTGGTTATCTGGTGGGTTTCTTTGTAGTCACTAAAAGAAATTAGTATGACTATGTTTCATGGTCTAGAATAATCTTTCTTTCTTTTTAGATATGCTATTGCCCTAGCTCTGAGGGAAAAGCAGCGAGTAATATTTACTAGTCCAATTAAGGCCCTGAGTAACCAGAAGTATCGTGAGATGTATGAAGAATTCCAAGATGTGGGTTTGATGACTGGAGATGTCACTATTAACCCTACTGCATCATGTCTTGTGATGACTACAGAGGTAATTTTAACCTTTTTATTGTAAACACAATAACTGTTTTCAGTACCTGATTAGGAGATTTCCTTCCTACTGACTTTATTACGCACCTGTAATTTAAAAATTGTTATAATCTGCTTTGAAGCTGTGCAGTAGTCATAATTGTGAGATGTGTTTTTCCATGTGGGAGGATGGGAAGAATCCTGTATTGAGAGGACATTTGCAATAGACCCTTTCATCGTGTCATAGCTGTGAGGGGATGTCGCTTAATCTTACACCCTAAATCCACTCTTACAAAAAGCAGTTACTTTACAGCCTGTATGTGAAATCTGGTTGTACTACGATTTATGCCACTGTTGAACTGCAAGCCGCCTTTCACATTTTCTTGACCACAGTAGAACACCCTCTTCTGTGTATGTTGCTCATCATTTTGGTATCGTGATAACTAGGAATAGCATGGCCATCAACATTTACTAATGAGTGTTCTGGGTAGAGTGAATTAAAAATTTTGTGCCTTTTAGGTGACATTTTACTGAGCAGCAGATGATTATTGAAATGGTTTGCTAACATTTCTTGGTAATGTAAAATCAAATTCTGTTTTTTATACTAGATCTTAAGGAGCATGTTGTATAGAGGATCGGAGGTCATGCGTGAAGTGGCATGGGTTATTTTTGATGAAATTCATTACATGCGTGATTCAGGTATTTTAAACCATATATCAAACACTTATTTCTAAAAATGTACTAACTTGTAAAAAAAATATATATATATATATATATATATATATATATATATTTGAGTAAAAGTGTAAGAATGACAACCCATGTTGGCTTGTTTGATTTTAATTGAACCTATAAAAAACTTGCATACTGAATTATATTTAAATAAACATGACTTTCCAAGTCTATCATCTAAAGCTCACAAAAAGGACATGGTTATTTTAGGTGGGTGTGCCGTCCTTGCAACAGAACTTGGCATTTCATTGTCATTCTAATGTTAATTATGTCAAGTCTCAGTTGCTAACTAACACGTAGCAGGCAGCCTAAAAAAAGATGTATGTTAAAGAACCTGCTTCAGATTAATTCTTATTAGTTTTACGTGGTACTGTACATATGCTACACAACAAACCTTGCTGTTTGCTATGACGTGCAATTACCATACTGTTAGCAACTATCAAGTTTTTTGGTTGTTTTATTAATTTATAAGTGTTAGAAAAAGTATAAACATCCATACACTACACAATATTTAGGCAAAGTTGATAACAATACCTTTCATTAGGTATAGGAATGTACATGAATTGCACTCCAGAATTTATAGACAATATGATAAATATCACATTTTTTGGGTGTCTCTAACCTTGAAGTCTTTCAGCATTGGTCCTCATCCCCATCTTACTAAAAGATTTTTAGGTTTTACCTACAGAAATTATTTAGCCATCTGTTGTTGAAGATATGTTGTGGACAGTACTAATACTTGAAGTGGACTTTTGGTTTATCCCATTGCTGTTAATTGGTTAGGTTTCTTTTCCACCTCATTTGTTTGTTTCTTACCATCTTTTTGATAAGATGAATTATCTTTCTGTGGCCCACATCAGGAAATTACTTTGTTCTTTTTCTTTAACCTCTTATGGGACTGTTTTCTTGCCCTCTCTTCCATGTCCTCTCCCTTCTACCACATCTGAGCCCCTGTGGTGTGTATTTCTCCTTGTCAAATTTCCGTTCAAATGGCATGGGGGGGAATTTAAATACACACAGATATGGAGTTTAGCGACCCTGAACTCCATATCTCTAACTGCTCCTGAAGGGAAACTGTACTTTAAAGTTCTTTAAATGCAACCCCCCCATGTTAACCTATGAGAGAGATAGGCTTTGCAACATTGAAAAACAAATTTGGCAGTATTTTATTGTTAGGACATGTAAAACACATCCGTACATGGTCTACCTTCTAAATACACTGCACCCTGCCCCTGAGGCTACTTAGGGACTACCTTAGGCATGCCTTACATGTAGTAAAAGGGAAGGCTTGGGCCTGGCAAGTGAGCACACTTGCCGGGTCAAATTGGCAGTTTAAAAATGCTCACACACACTGCAGTGGCAGGTCTAAGCCATGTTTACAGGGCTAACCATGTTGTGGCACAGCCAGTGCTGCAGGCCCACTAGTAGCATTTGATTTACAGGCCCTGGGAACACATAGTACACTTTACTAGGGACTTATGAGTAAATCACATATGCCAATCATGGATAAACCAATCACCAATACAATGTACATAGGGAGCACTTGCACTTTAGCACTGATCAGCTGTGGTAAAGTGCGCAGAGACAACAAACCAGCAAAAACAGAGTCCAGCATACCATAAAAACAGGAGGTCAGAAGGGAAAAAGACTGGGCAAACACACCAAAAGATGCCAGGTCTAACACATGGCTTTCCGGTGGGGTTCAGATAAGATGATTATTTGACCACAAGAAGGATTACAGTGGGATTTGAATTCAGTGACACAGTTGTCTAAGAAGATATACAGGGGGAAGTTAAATAGGGCACAGAGAAATAGTGAATTGAAATGGGCTCATTGAGTTGAAGATTGGAAGCTTTCAGCCTTACAACTTTGGATGCTTTTGCAGAGGAGCCACGGGGTAGCCTAGGCAACAGCACAATGCCTTGAACACTACATTGTGCAACAATAAAACTTGATTATCCCCCAGATCTCTAAGGTCACTATGTTTTAGTGTTTAGGGACAACCCCTTAGCCTTATGTTGAGCTATGAGTCTTAGTGAAATTGCTTAAGACAACATAATTTATACTTGTCTCTGTGATGCTACTTCTGCTACTTCTAACCAGTGGTCAACTGTGAAGCTATTCTACTTTATTGTGCTAAAGGGTTTAAGACTCTAAAGCTCGACAGTGTGAATGGTTGTCTGGTAAAGCTTGATGTGAAGTTTAATGAGAGGGGTCACACAAGTTAGACTGCTAGCCAACGTTCTGCACCATGCAACTATACAGAAAAAGCATTTATCTTGAGTGGGGTGTAGGACTACAGATTTTTAAAGTTCTCTACCAATTTTTATACCACAGTGCCCATAGATGGTGTGTATAGAGTTTGGTTATGCTTCTGAGGTTATCTGCAAACTAAAATGAGATACCTGATAACCCACAACTAAAGAGGAATTCCTCATAGCTATCAGGACACTGAAAAGCATCAGGCTCAGATTAGTGTTGGTAAGCTTTTATTCAACACGTGCTTCCAGGTTACTGATTGTTCTGAAAATGGTACTCAACACTGGAGCAATGTCAAAGAAAACCATACCCTCAATGAAAGATGAAGTGGTATCACCGGTACTCTACTTAAGATTCGTAGCCTCACAATTATTAATTACTACCTGGCCAGATCTCAGAAGAACATTTTTGTGCCTTAAATATTTTGAAAGAAACGCTAAAGTGAGAACCTAAGAGGGAAAAATATTTAAAACAATGTTTAAAACAAAGCTCTTAACAATTTACTTTTAAACCCTTTTTCTTCCATAGGACATCTATTTAACTCCAGTCATTTCCCTTACCGAACACAGCCGGACCCTGCTTGATTGTTGATTTATACCACTGTTTTCCTTAAGCAAGGTTATGTTTCTCCTCTGTTCTGAGGCATTATGGTCTCTTTTACATACTGTAGCCAGTGTGATGGAACTATATCAGGTGACAGTGGGTACTCCTAGTGCCTACATGACTTTACGCTAACTGCGATATACATCAGCCTCCAGGCAAGGTCTACAAATGAAGCCCAGGATATATCTGTCTAAACTAGACCTCCTTGTTTGGCTTCAGGCCCAAAATGGTTTCTCCTCCAAGAACAGTGCAGAGGGAGAACTCAATGAATTTCTCTGCTGCATTTTGTGCAGCCTCTTAATCTTTCAGTAAGACACATGTAGCTTCCGCTTATTATCTCTCTCCCACACAGATTCTTTTTCCATTGCCGAGCCTCCCTTCAGCACCAGTTTTTGATCTGTCCATTGTTGGAGCTTGCAACCTGTCTGTGCAAAATGAGGAGGTTGTGCAATTGACACTGATGTTGACAGGTTAGATGCTGAATGGTTAATCGCTGAAAGAACCAGTATGTAGAGCAGTGCTGTGCAGTCTGTCTTCTGTAGGCAAGAGGATGATTGTGAGGGGGTACACACCAGCTACTTATATAATGTAGGTGAAGTGCAACAGGGGGTGGGTGATAATTTTTTTGTCTGTCAGAATTTTGAGTGGAGAGGCTGTCCTATTCAGCCCCTACCTCCCCTGAGAGAGTGTAGTAGCCAAGACAATGATGGACTCCAGTAGCCCCACCTTGATAATACACCATGAGCAGGTTTTCCCAAACTAGGGGCCGGGAGAAAGAAACATTTAAATTGATTATCCTTGGTTGTGCACCAGTGCAGTGCTGTTGAACAATCTCCCTAAATCCAGTTTTAACACAAAACATTGCACGTAGTCCCAAGCAAGACACAGGGTGAACCTTCCAGTATTTGTTGCTAGTTTTTTTTTTTTTTACTTCACATAGCTATTTCAACCTAGAATGTGTTCACTATATGCAATAATACACAACCATCCCAACGTCTGTGACTTTTTTGTTTAAATTGCAAAATATGGATGTGACCTAACAGCCAAGGCTCTCAACTTTGGAACTTCAGAACCAGGTTCAAATCCTAGCATTGCGTTGGCATCTTTTGAGTTTGAGCAAGTCATAATCCGTGTTCTTGCTATATAATAATGCTGTGTGTGTATTTTCACAAAAAATGTGTATTGGTTAAGTTTCCCGGCACCATTTTCCAGATAGATTATATATACATATACAGAAGGTTATCTAAGAAAAAAGTCCATCACAGACAGCCCATGTTCCAAAACTTCTTTCTTTTATTTTCTGAAGTTACTTGAAAAGTAATAACAGATGATGGACGGAATTTGGAACAAATCAAACATTCACCCCTAGTCACGGATCTGGGTTTAATCCATCAGTTTTGTTTTAGTTGCCACATCGTTCCAGTTTGGACCCAGCTTTATGCAAATCAGGCTTCACCCTACCCCCTCTGGGAACAGTCGGCCCGAACTGCCAGGCCAGGTCCTCCCTGGACCAGAAACAAGCATCCTGGGTCTGGTTTTGTGGCCCCATCCCTCATCAGCCAGGCTAGCTTGAATCTGGTGGCATAGCAAGCATGGGACCCACGTCTGGGCATACCCTTCCCACTTAGGGCGACAAATACAAAAACCACAGATAATGGACGGAATGTGGAACAAATCAAACTTTCACCCCCAGTAACAGATCTGGGTTTAATCCACAAGGTCAAGGCTGATTTGCGTATGTGGCTCAGTCCAAACTGGGGTGGCATTGTGAGCAAAAGAACAATAGATTAAACCCAGATCTGTGATTGAGAGTGTTTAAAAAGCTTCAGCGCTCAGTCCATCATCCTTTTGCGTTACTTGAAAAGCAGCAGAAATGTCCAATACTGTGTTGTCACAGTAAAAACAGCCAACACATGTTTTGAGACACAGTACAGGGATGTTTAATATTAATATATATATATATTTAAAAACAAATAAGGCACCCGAACCCCAATTTTACATATTAGCGCATTTGTTATGAAACATTTTTTCTGCAAATGAAAAGAAAAAAACAAAAAAGAAATCGCAAAGAAGAAATCAGAACAGCAGATGAAACAGATTTTCTTCATATGTGTACAAACAATAAAATTACATGTAGAGAAGAAGCAGTCTTATACTGTACAGCACAGCTTTATAAAACCAGTCGGACACATCACTGTAAACCAGAAACCCCACACCCAAAAAGGAATTCCTTTAGGTGGTAGTTATTGTGTGCTCCCTATTCATAAACCACTCAAATCACAGGTTGCAAGAAAATAAGCACTGAAACCTGAAGAAACAAAAAAAAAATGTAAGGCTCACACTAAAGTATGTAATATGTTGTGAGTCAGATTCTAACCCCTGTCCGTGCCTGTCAAAAGGCAAGTGAGTATTTTGCTATGCTATATCTAAATAAGTAAAGTGACAGGAATCTTAAAAACGACATGTTATGTACTTGTTCTCGAATCTTCTTCTAAATTGAAAGCAACATTGGTTCCCCAGTATAATTAAATTAATGTACAGCTGCCATTCCTGATGTAAAAGACAATGTGAAACAAAATCTTGAATCTGTATATTCCATATGCAGCTGTAAGCACACACAGTAATACACACATGTTGTAAACCAGCCCTTTGCTAAATATAGTGCTAGGCCAAGGCATATTTCTTAAAATCGCACCGACCAAGACAAGAAAACCCATTCACAGCAACTGTAGCTAACTGCACCCTGTCCGTAGGGTAGTACGGAGTCTGATTTAAAAAAAAAAAAAAAAAAAAAAAAAAAAAGAGAGAAGGTATAAATAGAGCAAGTGCCAAATAAACCCCCTGTAGACAAACACTCATAAAACTGCTTCTATGAGCGGTGAATATCTCACAAGAGCAAAATGTGTTTATTTATTTGTTTATTTTTTTTAAATGTAATGACCGGTAAGCAATCTCTATGAACTACATTGACGTTTGAGCCAGGCAGACTAAAGCGCATGATTCATGCTGGCAGGAGCAATGCAGCTCTCACATGAGCTACAGAAATTACAGCTTGACGACTAGTAAGCGGTCTTGGTGTCTCATAACAAACACTCCTTCTAACATATTGCAAACCTTTCCTCAAGGAAAGGTAATCTCATATAGCTTATACAAAGGCATGCAGTCTGTTACCTCATCTAAGATAGCTTGTGACCTCCAAACACCATTCGTATCAAGATCGATACATGCAACTTGTCCTTGATATCCCCATGATACAGGAGTCTACATTTCTATACAAGAAAAAAGACAAAAAAGAAACCACCAGAGTCCACTCCTGGTCCCCTGTACAACAAAAAAGCTAATCTAGCCCCACACCTCCTTACCTAACAATCAACATGATTTGCGCCAACTATAGCACATCAGAAAAACTACCAGAGTCTGTCCCAGCTTCTTACTTAAATATATCCATCAATAGAAGATACCTGTGTCTAACATGTAGCCCAAAGTAAACATACAAGAGATATTCTCAAATCGAACTCCCTGGAAGCTCCATTAACCCTTGTTAGGAACAATCATATTATTCAAAACACGCCATCCGAAGAGTTGGTAACTCTGGCCACCTCCCTACAAGTGAGCACCTAGCTCTCTACCTCTGTTAAATCAGATGAAATCAATATATACTGCAACGATAATTTCAGAAAACAGCCCTTTTCAAAATTATCCGCTAAAGATAAAACGTGTATCCCTAAATCTCACTCAGGTATCGAACCCTGACCCGTGTTGTGCATTCCAAGTGGAATTCCTGGTGTCCTAAACCTCGGATTGCATATTCACAGGGCAGTACTAAATATGACTACGAATTACCAATCACCATTTAAACATACTGAGAAGTATCCCATGCGTGTTCAAGCCTATTCTGAAACTTAGTGTTTAATAAGTGATGGTCAAGTAAAACTATCAGTTGATCGAACAGAATTCAATGTAAAGTACTGAACTGGCCTAATGTATAATATCAAAATCCTCAGATTAACATCGCTATAGATTTGAGGAATGCACAATCAGCCTCCTTCACAGCATCAAGTTTAACAACCAATCCTCCAAAAATCTTATTAAAAGCCCCTTCTAGTAGAAAATCAACCTCGGAACCTTCTGCAGAAAACATAAACCTACAACGACACTAGATATCACAGAAAAGCAGGTAATTCTACATCTACAGTCCAACCAAATCTCACTGTTTTGAAGTGATAATTATAATATTTCTCTAGCGCTTAAATTCCTGTCAAGGTCTCCAACTCTTCTGCTTATTTTAGCTTCCTCTATATCAATGATTGTTAAGCTCTCTAAATCTGAAATTGATTCTGTACACCTAAAACAAATCACCACAGGATACTTATTATCAAAATATTTTATGGCCCTGTTGTGTTCCTTCTATCTAACTTACAGTTTTCACATTATAGCCGCAATGTATTTTTTCCCAGAAACAGACACCATCCTATACTGCTACAAGTGTTCCAATTAATAAACAAATTAAAGTGAAATTGGTTGTTTCCAAAAACATCAGTGACCATTCTAACTTCTGATACATATTTGCAACAAATGCAGTTTCCACATTTGAATGAACGTTGAGGTAATTGTGACAACCACCCACTCATTGTGTTCTTACTAGAATAATGAATTGTCACTTGGACTAAGTAACATGCGCAAGATGGATGCCTTCCTCTATACCATTTTGGGCTTGTCTGTCAATATACCTCTAAAGTCAGGATCCAATATGGGAATGTCCCCGTGTTGGCATAACCTGTTTTAAATCTGTCTGTTACCACTGTTATAGGTTGTTAGAATTCTAACTTCTTTACAAGAGACAGCAGTGTTTCTAAAGCGTTTTTTAAGTAATTAATGACTAGTAATTGTATTAGCTATAGTCCTGGCTAACCCACCATTAGGAGGTAAGTAATACACTAACTATATACACTAGCAAGCAGAAATAGACATAGAAAAGGTTAGACAACAGTGCAAATGGCAATAACGATCGTGACCCTAGGGGGAGCGCAAACCATATACTAAAAAAATAGAATGCAAACATGGTACCCCCACTTAAGTAAGTTAAATGTGTAGAGGGGAGCTGGGAGTACTAGAAAACCAGAGGTAAGTAATACAGTACCCCCAGCGACCAGGAATGCAGGAGTAGAACACTGGATTTTCCCCAAACCACCCAAAAGGAGGAAGCAAAGAAAAAGCAGACACCCAGAGAAGACTGCAAGAAAATCAGCACTGGATTCCTGAAGAAAGAATACCTGTGGAGAAAGGACACAAAGTCCAAGAGTCACAGTGGAATCCAGGAGGAGTAGGAGCTACTACCCACCCAACTATGGATGCAGGAGTTGGTCGACGGTACTGAAGAACAGGTCAGCACTTCATTCCTGGAGTCAGAGAAGAGTTCCTGATGGATGCAGATGATGTCCCATGCTGGAAGTAAGATTGCAGACTGGTGTCGGTACAGGATTTCTACCAACAAGCCTTGGCAAAGGCAAACGCGTGGTTAGTGGAAAAGTGATGCTACCAGGGACCAGCAAAGCCCAGGAGGATGAACCCAGGAGTGGGAGTCATAGGGGACCATGTGCATCACGGAGAGTCCACAGGAGTCCCACAGGACGGGGATACAGGAGTCGCAGAAGAAGCCCACACTACACTATAAAAGAGGATCCCACGCTGCAGGAGAACCACGCGGGAAGCTGTGCTTTGCAAGATGGAGTGCTGAAGGCTGGAATTACATGTCACCTGAAGATCCCTTGGATGAGATGAAGTCAAGCCTTGGCAGCTGCAAGAGACGCGGTGCACAGGAGTACTGTCCTGCATGGTGGGACAAAAGCTTATTTCCACCAAAGTTGGGTAACTGACAGAGAGGACCAAGAGAAATACTCCGGACCAGCACTTGTCATGCAGAATCTGCGTAGCTCAAGATGAGGAGAGATCCACGCAGCCGGTTGTCACTTGTTGTCGGTGCCTGAGTTTGCAGGGGTGTGACTCCTTCACTCCTCTAGGGGAGATTCCTTTTTCTTGTGCAGGCTGAAGAGCTGCAGTCTTCTGAGGATGCGTGGCCAGGGAAATGTAGCAAAGCTGGCAGAAGACGTGGAAACAAAGTTGTGTAAGTCTTCTTCGTTGTAGCAGTGTTTGTCGGTTCCTGTAGGGTCCAGTCACGGTTCCAGTGGCCAGAAGTCGAACAAGAGGTTGCAAAGGAGTCTTACTGGAATCTTGCAAGCCAAATCTGAGGACTCACCCAAGAGAGAGACCTTAAATATCCCTGAAAGGAGGATTGGTCACCTAATCAGGAAAGCAACTTATCAGGAGGGGGCTCTGACGTCATATGCCTGGCCTCTCAGATGCTCCTAGAGTTCCCTGCCAACCTTGCAAACAAGATGGCAGAACCCAGGGATCCTCTGGAGGAGCTCTGGACACCATCCCTGGGGTGGTGATGGACAGGGGAGTGGTCACTCCCTTTTCCATTGTCCAGTTTTGTGCCAGAGCAGGGACTTGGGGTCCCTGAACCGATGTGGACTGGTTTATGCACAGAGAGCACCAAATGTGCCCTTCAAAGAAAACCAGTGGCTTGGGGGGGGCTACCACTCCCAAGCCACCCGTATTTCCAAAGGGAGAAGGTGTTACCTACATAGGCTAGGATTCACAATCAATTACCAAAATCTGTCCTTCAGCCAGCACAAATTCAGCCATATCTAAGAGCAATTCTGAACACTGTCAGCAACGAATTCAAGCTTTCCACACTCTTATATCCCAATTACTATCCAATCAAACTTGCACAGCAAGGTTTATCATGAAGCTTTTGGGTATGATGGCATCATGCATAGCAATAGTGCTCAATCATGAGACCCCTGCAATAATATCTCACTACAATGGTCTTGGGCACAGGCCCAACTTCACGATCTAGTGTTGGACTGCCAGACTTAAAACTCTCTGCAATGGTGGAATCGCACTAACTTATCAAAGGTTTGGCCATTTCAGGACCCTGTGCCACAGACCATAATCACCACGGATGCATCAATGACAGGTTGGGGAACCCGTCTTAGCAACCTTAAAAACAGGGAGAATGGGACTCAAACCAGCAGACTTACCACATAAACCACTTGGAATTGCTGGCAGTCAATCAATCAATAAATTTGTTAAGCGTGCTACTCACCCAGTAGGGTCTCAATGCGCTCGGGTGGTGGGGGGGAATGGTACTGCTCAAAGAGCCATGTTTTGAGGCGCTTTCTGAAGGCTAGGAGGTCCTGGGTCTTGCGTAGGTTGGTGGGGAGGGAGTTCCAGGTTTTGGCGGTGAGGTGGGAGAAAGACCTGCTGCTGGATGTGGTGCATTGAATGCGAGGGACTGTTGCGAGGTGAGCAGAGCTGGCGTGTCGGGATGTGGAAGTTAAGTTGTTCGTTAAGGTAGGCCGGTCCGGTGTCATGGAAGGCTTTGTGAGTGTGGATTAGGATTTTGAAGACTATCTTTTTGTTGATGGGTAGCCAGTGTAGGGTTCTTAGGTGGGCGGAGATGTGCTCGTGGTGAGGGAGGTTGAGGATGAGACATGCTGAAGCGTTCTCGATGCGCTGGAGTTTTCTCTGATACTTGGCTGTATTCACTGTGTAGAGGGCGTTGCCGTAGTCCAGTCTGCTGCTGACGAGGGCGTGGGTGACCGTTCTTCTGGTTTCTACAGGAATCCACTTGAAGGTCTTGCGGAGCTAAGGGAGGATGTTGAAGCAGGACAATATGGCATTGACCTGCTGGGTCATGGAGAGAGACGTAGTCTAGTATGAAGCCGAGATTGCATGCGTGGGTGGTGGGTGTTGGGGGTTGTCCCAGGGTGGCCCGCCACCATGAGTCATTCCATGCTGACTTGTTGGGTCCGTAGATGATCTCGCTTTTAGACCGGAATGGGGGAGGCAAACTCTTTGGGTCATCGAAGAGGCGTGTGCGAAGGGTTTGGTGGTATACGGTGTCGAAGGCTGCGGAAACATCGAGAAGGATGAGGGCAACGGTTTCATCCTTGTCATGGCTGGTCCTGATGTCATTGGTGCAGACGATGAGGGTGGTCTCGGTGCTGTGGTTTTTGTGTAATCCAGACTGGGAGACGTTGAGTATGTTGTTGTCCTCCAGGAAGCGGGAAAGTTGGTTGTTGACTATCTTCTCTATGACCTTCGAGGGGAAGGGGAGTAGAGAGATAGGTCGGTAGTTTGTGAGGTCCTCTGGGTCTGCTTTGGGTTTTTTGAGCAAGGCGTTGACTTAGGCGTGTGTCCAAATATCCTGAAAAGTAGCGGTCTCGAAGGAGCTGTTGATGACGGACTGGAGCTGGAGGGCGATGATTTGGCTGGCATTGTTGAAGATGTGGAGGGGACAGGGGTCTGTTGGAGAGCCTGAGTGAATGGTGCTCATGGTTTTGGTAGTTTCTTCATTGTTGGCGGGGGTCCAGGTGCTCAGTACGTTGGTGCGGTGGGGCTGACCATGTCGGTGGTGGTGGTGGTGGTGGTGGTGGTGGTGGTGGTGGGGGACGGCGTTATGAAGCTTTCATGTATGTCTCCAATCTTGTGGTGGAAGTAGCTGGCGAGGGAGTCGCAGAGGTCTTGCGAGTGGGGAGGTTTGATGGCGCAGGATTTGGGTTTGGTGAGTTCCTTGATGATGTTGAATTGTTCCTTGCTGTTGTGTGCGTTGTTGTCTATCTGCTCTTTGTAGAAGGATCTTTTGGTGATCCGGATGAGCTGGTGGTGTTTGAGCATGGCTGATTTGAGGGCGGTGAAGTTGCTCACTGATTGTTCTTGGCGCCAGGCTTTCTCAGTTTTCCGGCATTCTCGTTTGTAAGCCTGGAGTTCTGCAGTGAACCAGGGAGCTATCTTGTTGATGGGGGTGGTGTTGGTTTTTTTGAGTGGAGCAAGGGTGTTTGTGCAGTCGTCGAGCCATCGTTTGAGGTTGAGGGCAGCGGTGTTGGGCTAGTTGGTTTTGGGTAGAGTGGATTGGGTGAGGTTGGAGATAGGCTGTTCCTTGGAGATCTTGTTCCACTTGCGGTGAGGGATCAATGTTGTTGGTGGGTGGTGGGCTTCAGGAAGGAGATGTGAAAGCAGTGGTGGTCAGTCCAATGTAGTTCGGTGGTGTGATTGAAGGTGATGTGGCTGCTGGAGGATAATATGGCGTAAAGCGTGTGTCCGGCTGAGTGGGTGGGCGAGGTGACCAGTTGCTTGAGGCCGAGGTTGTCCAGCAGGGCAGTGAAGATGCTGGCGCTCTCCAGGTGAAAATTTAGGTCGCCGAGGAGCAGGTAGTCCGGGGAGGCTAGCGCGTGGGAGCTGATAGCGTTGGTGATGGCATCACAGAATTGGGGGTGGGGGCCTGGCGATCTGTAGACGAGGGTTCCTCTCAAGGTGGTGTTGGCATTGATGTGTATCTGAAAGTGTAGGTGCTCAGCGGCATCCATGGTGTCATTGGTGTTGGTGGAAATCCTGATGTAACTTCTGTGTACTATGGCGATTTCTTCCTACTGGTTTGTTGATACGGTCTCTTTGGGTGATTTTGTATCCCTCGGGGATGGCTATGACGATGTCTGGTTCGGATGAGGGGTTCATCCATGTTTCAGTGAGGAAGGCGATGTCGGGTGAGGCTGTCGTGAGTAGGTCCCAGAGCTCGATGACATGCTTGTGGACAGAGCGGGTGTTGAGGAGGATGCAGCTGAGATGGTTTGGGTGTATGGTGTTGTGGTGCGTGTTGGCTTCATTGCAGGAGAAGCAGCATGAGTAACGGGCGAAAGGTCCATGGGTGTGTCTGGGGTCAGCCTGGGCGCAGGCGGTCCGCCGGCCAGGGTTGAGAGCGTGGAGCTCTGTGGTGGAGTAGAGGCGTTTAGAGATGTGGGAGGAGTGTGGTCCAGGGGGACGGGCACTGGGCGTGTTCCAGGCGCAGCCGGGCTTGCCTCTGGCACGCCAGCCGTGCAGTGGCTGCCATTAAGAAGGGGAGGTGGGAGGGAGGGTGTCTAGAATGGGTGCTCGAGGGGGTCGGGCCGCAGGGGACGCAGCGGCGGGGACGGGGAAGCCAGTAGGAACCTAAAGAAAGGAAAATGGGAAAAACAGCAAATGGAGCAAAAACTGAACAAACAGAAAAATGGGCACAAAAAGCAGAAATGCTGAACACAGGAAAACAAGACTAAACATGATGCAATGCCTACCACTAGACACCAGGGATGAGGGCCTCGAACTCGCGGCAGCAGCGAGGGTGGGGTCAGGAGCACGAGGGCAGTCCGGTGTAGCTGCTCGTCGTGCAGAGTGGTTCCTGGCCTTCAAGCAGGTCAGGGGTCACTCTGGGCAGCAGCCGCTATTAAGACAGGGAGGTGGGAGGGAGGATCAGCTGGGAGGCGGGAGGGAGGGTGTGTAGAATGAAGGCTAGAGGGGGGGCGGGGCTTAAGGGGACGCAATGGTGGGGACGGGGAAGTCGGTAGGAACCGGAAGAAAGGAAAATGGGCAATACAGCAAACGGAGCAAACAGAAAAATGGGCACAAAAAGCAGAAATGCTAAACACAGGACTGAACACGATACAATGCCCACAACTAGACACCAGGGATAAGGGCCTTGAACTCGCCGCAGCAGCGAGGGTGGGGTCAGGAGTACGAGGGCAGTCCGGTTGAGCTGCTAATCGCACAGAGTGGTTCCTGGCCTTCAAGCAGGTCAGTGGTCATTCTGGGCAGCGCACAGGGGCTGCCATTAAGAAGGGGAGGTGTGAGGGAGGAGCAGTTGGGAGGCGGGAGGGAGGGTGTGTCAAATGGAGGCTCGAGGGGGGTGGGGACGCAGCGGCGGGGATGGGGAATCCAGTAGGAACCAGAAGAAAGGAAAATGGGCAAAACAGCAAACGGAGCAAACAGAAAAATGGGCACAAAAAGCAGAAATGCTAAACACAGGAAAAAAAGACTAAACACAATACAATGCCTGCCACTAGACACCAGGGATGAGGGCCTCGAACTCGCGGCAGCAGCAAGGGCGGGGTCAGGAACATAAAGGCAGTCTAGTGGAGCTGCTCGTCGCGCAGAGTGGTTCTTGGCCTTCAAGCAGGTCAGGGTTCACCCCGTTAGCATTCAAAGCATTCCAACCACAGATCACACACAAAACAGTGTTAATAGGGACAGACAATATGACAACAATATATTATCTACAGAAACCGGGGGGGGCCCACATTTTATCTCAATTGTCCCTTCTAGCACAGACAATTTGGAAATAGGCCATTCAGTCGCATTCACCTATTAGCAGAGTATATTCCAGGGATACACAACCAACTAGTGGACCTCTTAAGCAGGACTCAGCAACAAGTACGCAAATGGAGATTCATCCACACGTAATTCAACACTACATTCACATGTGGGGAGCACTGGACACAGACCTTTTCGCAACCAGCGAAAACGCAAAATGCCCAAACTTCGCGTCCAGTTACCCACACCCTCAATCCAGGGGCAATGCTTTATGTATTAATTGGTCAGGGTTATTTGCTTACGCTTTTCCACCTCTCCCACTAATTCCATTTCTGGTCAGGAAAATTTGTCATACCTTGCTCACTACGATACTCCTAGCTCCCACCTGGGCACATAAACAAAACACTTGGATCTGTTTGTAGTACCACATCACAAACTCCCAAACGGACCAGACATTGTGAGTCAAAACAAAGGTCAGATCAGGCATCCCAATCCCAGTATTCTCAACCTGGCGCTTTGGCTCCTGAGGTCATAGGGCTTGGATATCTGTAACTTCCATCAGAACGTATGGATATTTTAAAGAAGGCACGTAACCCTACAACTAGACAATGCTATGCAGCTAAATGGAAAAGTTTTGTATGTTACTGTCAACCCAAAAACATTAATCCACTCAAAACGTCAGTACAGGATATTGTATGTTATTTGGTTTATTTACAAAAAGCAAATCTGGCATATTTATCTGTTAAAATTCATTTGACAGCAATATCAGCCTACCTCCAAAACAGACATCACTCTTGTTTATTTAGAATTCCTGTCATAAAAGCTGTTATGGAGGGGCTTAAAAGTTTTTCCACCTAGAGCTCCACCAGCTCCAGCCTGGGATCTTAACATTGTGCTTACAAGGGTTATGGGTCCACTATTTGAACCCGTGCATTCTTGCGATCTTAAATTTCTATCATGGAAAGTTGCTTTCTTGGTAGCAATTACTTCCTTAAGAAGGGTTAGTGAAATTCAGGCATTCACTTTAGAAGAACCTTACTTCCAAATTCACAAGCACAAAATAGTACTCAGGACAAATACAAAATTTCTACCCAAAGTGGTTTCACCATTTCACATCAGTGAGTCAGTGGAATTGCCAGTCTTCATTCCACAGCCCGATTGAGTTGCTGAAAGAGCTCTGCACACTTGTGATGTCAAAAGATCTCTTATGTACTATATAGGCAGAACAAAAGATTTCAGAAAATGTATAAACAACTTTTTGTTGCTTTTCAACCGCCTCATAAAGGGAATGCCATTTAAAAACAAGGATTAGCCAGATGTATAGTAAAGTGCATTCAAACTTGCTATCTCAAAGCTAAAAGGCAACTTTTAGTAACTACTAAAGCGCGTTCTGCTAGAAAGAAAGGAGCTTCAATACCTTTCTTAGTTGATATACCAATAGCAGACATATGCAAAGAAGCCACAAGTCCTACACCTCACACATTTTCAAAACATTATTGTGTGGATGTGTTGTCTCGCCAACAAGCAAATGTTGGTCAAGCGGTGCTTAAAACATTATTTCAGACTACTGCAACTCCTACAGGCTAGCCACCGCTTATTTTAGGAGGGGATTGCTTTTCAATCTATACAAAGCATGTGTATCTGCAGCTACACATGCCATTGAACGGAAAATGTCACTTACCCAGTGTACATCTGTTCGTGGCATGTAGTGCTGAAGATTCACATGCATCCTCCCTGGAAGCCTGTAGCCGTTGTGGTACTTTATTATGTAATATGTATATACGTTGCATGGACGTCTTATTTACTTACTGTATATATTTACATATACGATTCTTCAATCCTTCACCCTCCTGTGGGAAAAGAATCTAACAAAGGACTCTATGCCCATGCTCCCTACAACCACGGGAAGGAGTCACTAGATCTCGTGACTCGAAGAAGCTTCTTCATAGAAAAAAAACTTGTAACACTCCGAGCCCAACACTAAATGGCGAACTTATGCAAAGCATGTGAATCGGCAGCACTACATGCCACAAACAGATGTACACTAAGTAAGTGACAATCAATCAAGAGTGTGAGTGGGTGCATTAGCTTCTAAGTGGATCTGTGACTATATGTGTGGGTGTCTGAGTGTGTATGTGAGTGTGTGCAGGAGTGTCTGTGGGTGTCTTAGTGGGTCTCTTAGAGGGTGTGAGAGTGGCTGGGTCTTTGAGGGAGCTGGTTACTGCCTGAGTGGGTGTGTGACTGCCTGACAGGGTCTGTGACTGGGTTTGTGTGTGTGCCTGTATGTGCTCAGTACATTTAACCCCCCCCCCCCCCCCATGTAACATTGCAATGGATTTGTGAATACCAGAATGGCAAAAAAAAAGTTTAAACTAATTTCTTCATCCTTTACACTTCATGGTATCACCTAATTAAAACAATAATGAGGTCAGGGAACATCTAGCCTGACAACTTCAACTATAATGCAGCCCTTATTTTAGCCTTAGGGACTGTGTCACTATGTAGAAAATGGCTACTGCAATTTTCCACTCGGAATGCGACCAGCCAATCAGTGCCTTTTTGTGGCTTAAGTGTTCACAAATCTGCCACAAATGGAGTCAAGCTTGTAGGTAGACAGATTTGGTTTTCCTTTAATTTCATCCAGACTACTGAACAAATTTACACCAAATAACAAAAGGCATAATCTGTGCACCGAAAGCTACTTTTCTAACAAATTTGGTGTAAATCCTTCCAGCAATTTGAGCTTTAGTCACGTTTAAAGCTCCTTTGGGAATTAACCTGGGAAATACAGTTTTTTGCCTTACACCCTACCTCCCGTCATGTTGGGTTTTCATGGAAAGTTTTTGTGTGATCCGTCAAGCGGAGGCTGAGAATTTCCATGGAGATTTTAGACACGACTACAGCCGGAACTGCTGGACGGAATTACACCAAAATTGGTAGAAAGGTAGCTCTTGGTCAAGAAAGCATGCTTTTTGTTATTTGGTGTAAATCTGTTAGTTTCTGAGAAATGTTTATATGTATATCTAGGTGTGCGAATAATTTGTGAATTCTCCTGTGCAGAGATCTGATTGGCTGCAACAGGAAGTGTTGACAGCCATTTAAGGACTCAGACTCAGTTGAGTCCAAAATCCTCTCCCTTAACTTGCAGCACTACTGATGATACACTTTATAGTGTATTAACAACTGTGACAATTGGGTTTCAGAAAGCATTCTTTGCACATCAACATGTAAAGTATACTGATTTGTTTTCATCCTATTAAAATATTTTTTCATCACACAGAAATATAAAAAAGGGCTTTCACAACTACTGAAATATATTTTGAAATGTTTGCACATTTGACTTAGTCATTTAAATGTTGTTTGTAGGAAGTTGGCTCTGTATCCACTATTTCAAAGTAAGGAATAGTATGCACAGAGTCCAAGGGTTCCCCTTAGAGGTAAGATAGTGGCAAAAAGAGATAATACTAATGCTCTATTTTGTGGTAATGTGGTCGAGCAGTAGGCTTATCAAAGGAGTAGTGTTAAGCATTTGTTGTACACACACAGGCAATAAATGAGGAACACACACTCGATGACAATTCCAGGCCAATAGGTTTTTGTATAGAAAAATATCTTTTCTTAGTTTATTTTAAGAACCACAGGTTCAAATTTTACATGTAATACTTCAAATGAAACGTATTGCAGGTAAGTACTTTAGGAACTTTGAATAATCACAATAGCATATATACTTTTCAAATAAATCACATATAGCTATTTTAAAACTAAACAGTGCAACTTTCAACAGTTCCTGGGGGAGGTAAGTATTGGTTAGTTTTTGTAGGTAAGTAAACCACCTACGGGGTTCAAGTTTGGGTCCAAGGTAGCCCACTGTTGGGGGTTCAGAGCAACCCCAAAGTTACCACACCAGCAGCTCAGGGCCGGTCAGGTGCAGAGTTCAAAGTGGTGCCCAAAACGCATAGGCTTCAATGTAGAAGGGGGTGCCCCGGTTCCAGTCTACCAGCAGGTAAGTACCCGCGTCTTCGGAGGGCAGACCAGGGGGGTTTTGTAGGGCACCGGGGGGGGGGGGGGGGGGGACACAAGTTAGCACAGGAAGTACACCCTCAGCAGCACGGGGGCGGCTGGGTGCAGTGTGCAAACACACGTCGGTTTTCCAATGTAAATCAATGGGAGACCAAGGGGTCTCTTCAGCGATGCAGGCAAGGGGGGGTAGCCACCACCTGGGCAAGGGAGAGGGCCTCCTGGGGGTCACTCCTGCACTGGAGTTCCGATCTTTCAGGTCCTGGGGGCTGCGGGTGCAGAGTCTTTTCCAGGCGTTGGGATCTGGGAGTCAGGCAGTCGCGGTCAGGGAGAGCCTCGGGATTCCCTCTGCAGGCGTCGCTGTGGGGGCTTAGAGGGGGCAACTCTGGCTACTCAGTCTTGTAGTCGCCGGGGAGTCCTCCCTGAAGTGTTTGTTCTCCACAAGTCGAGCCGGGGGTGTCGGGTGCAGAGTAGCAAGTCTCACGCTTCTGGCGGGAAACGCAGTTGTCTTGAAGTTGCTCCTTTAGAAACAAAGTTGCAGTCTTGGGTGAACAGGGCCGCTGTTCTCGGGAGTTTCTTGGTCCTTCTAGAGCAGGGCAGTCCTCTGAGGATTCAGAGGTCGCTGGTCCTGGGGAAAGCGTAGTTCCAGCAGCCTGCCACAACCGAGACATGTTGCTGGCCCCATGGGGAGAGTTCCTTTGTCACTCTGAGGCCAGTAACAAAGCCTGCACTGGGTGGAGATGCTAACACCTCCCCCAGGCAGGAGCTGTCACACCTGGTGGTGAGCCTCAAAGGCTCACCCCTTTGTGCCAGCACCGCAGGACACTCCAGCTAGTGGAGTTGCCCGCCCCCTCCGGCCACGGCCCCCACTTTTGGCGGCAAGGCCGGAGAAAATAATGAGAATAACAAGGAGTCGTCACTGGCCAGTCATGACGGCCCCTAAGGTGTCCTGAGCTGAAGTGACTCTAACTTTTAGAAATCTTCCATCTTTCAGATGGAGGATTCCCCAATAGGATTAGGGATGTGACCCCCTCCCGAGGAGGCGCAAAGAGGGTGTACCCACCCTCAGGGCTAGTAGCCATTGGCTACTAACCCCCCAGACCTAAACACGCCCTTGAATTTAGTATTTAAGGGCTTCCCTGAACCTAAAACTTTAGATTCCTGAAACTACAAGAAGAAGAGGACTGCTGAGCTGAAGAACCCCTGCAGAGGAAGAACAGAAGACACCAACTGCTTTGGCCCCAGACTTACCGGCCTGTCTCCTGCCTTCCAAAGAAACCTGCTCCAGCGACGCTTCCCAAGGGACCAGCGACCTCTGAATCCTCAGAGGACTGCCCTGCTTCAAGAAAGACAAGAAACTCCCGAGGACAGCGGCACTGCTCCAAAAGAACTGTAACTTTGTTTCAAAGGAGCAGATTTAAAGACCCCTGCAACTCCCCACAAGAAGCGTGAGACTTGCAACACTGCACCCGGCGACCCCGACTCGACTGGTGGAGAACCAACACCTCAGGGAGGACCCTCCGGCGACTCCGAGTCCGTGAGTAACCAAAGTTGTCCCCCCTGAGCCCCCACAGCGACGCCTGCAGAGGGAATCCCGAGGCTCCCCCTGACCGCGACTGCCTGAACCTAAAGTCCCGACGGCTGGAAAAGACCCTGCACCCGCAGCCCCCAGCACCTGGAGGAACGGAACTTCTGTGCAGGAGCGACCCCCAGGAGGCCCTCTCCCTTGCCCAGGTGGTGGCTACCCCGAGGAGCCCCCCCCCTTGCCTGCCTGCACCGCTGAAGAGACCCCTTTGTCTCTCATTGAAAACCATTGAAAACCCGACGCGTGTTTGTACACTGCACCCGGCCGCCCCCGCGCTGCTGAGGGTGTACTTTTTGTGCTGACTTGTGTCCCCCCCAGTGCCCTACAAAACTCCCCTGGTCTGCCCTCCGAAGACGCGGGTACTTACCTGTTGGCAGACTGGAACCGGGGCACCCCCTTCTCTCCATTGAAGCCTATGTGTTTTGGGCACCCCTTTGACCTCTGCACCTGACCGGCCCTGAGCTGCTGGTGTGGTAACTTTGGGGTTGCTCTGAACCCCCAACGGTGGGCTACCTTGGACCCAAAACTGAGACCTGTAAGTGATTTACTTACCTGCTAAAAATAACAATACTTTACCTCCCCCAGGAACTGTGAAAATTGCACTGTGTCCATTTTTAAAACCGCTTATTGTGTTTTATGTAAAAAGTATATATGCTACTGTGATTATGCAAAGTTCCTAAAGTACTTACCTGCAATACCTTTCAAATGAGATATTACATGTAGAATTTGAACCTGTGGTTCTTAAAATAAACTAAGAAAATATATTTTTCTATAACAAAACCTATTGGCTGGATTTGTCTCTGAGTGTGTGTTCCTCATTTATTGCCTGTGTGTATGTACAACAAATGCTTAACACTACTCCTTTGATAAGCCTACTGCTCGACCACACTACCACAAAATAGAGCATTAGTATTATCTCTTTTTGCCACTATCTTACCTCTAAGGGGAACCCTTGGACTCTGTGCATACTATTCCTTACTTTGAAATAGTGCATACAGAGCCAACTTCCTACATTGGTGGATCAGCGGTGGGGTACAAGACTTTGCATTTGCTGGACTACTCAGCCAATACCTGATCACACGACAAATTCCAAAAATTGTCATTAGAAATTGATTTTTGCAATTTGAAATTTTTCTAAATTCTTAAAAGTCCTGCTAGGGCCTTGTGTTAGTCCCTGTTTAGCATTTCTTTTAGTGTTTAAAAGTTTGGTAAAAGTTTGAATTAGATTCTAGAACTAGTTTTAGATTCTTAAAAAGTATTCCAACTTTTAGAAGCATAATGTCCAGTACAGATGTGAATGTGGTGGAACTCGACACCACACCTTACCTCCATCTTAAGATGAGGGAGCTAAGGTCACTCTGTAAAATAAAGAAAATAGTAATGGGCCCCAGACCTTCCAAACTACAGCTCCAGGACCTGTTGGCAGAGTTTGAAAAGGCCAACCCCTCTGAGGATGGCAACACAGAGGATGAGGATAGTGAATTGGAGGATGATTCCCCCCTACCAGTCCTATCTAGGGAGGACAGGGCCTCTCAAGCCCTGACTCCAAGCATAATAGTCAGAGATGCTGGCTTCCTCACAGGAGGGACCAACCTCTCTGAAATCACTGAGGATAACTCCAGTGAAGAGGACATCCAGTTAGCCAGGATGGCCAAAAGATTGGCTTTGGAAAGACAGATCCTAGCCATAGAAAGGGAAAGACAAGAGATGGGCCTAGGGCCCATCAATGGTGGCAGCAACTTAAATAGGGTCAGAGATTCTCCTGACATGTTGAAAATCCCAAAAGGGATTGTAACTAAATATGAAGATGGTGATGACATCACCAAATGGTTCACAGCTTTTGAGAGTGCTTGTGTAACCAGAAAAGTGAACAAATCTCACTGGGGTGCTCTCCTTTGGGAAATGTTCACAGGAAAGTGTAGGGATAGACTCCTCACACTCTCTGGAAAAGATGCAGAATCTTATGACCTCATGAAGGGTACCCTGATTGAGGGCTTTGGATTCTCCACTGAGGAGTATAGGATTAGATTCAGGGGGGCTCAAAAATCCTCGAGCCAGACCTGGGTTGACTTTGTAGACTACTCAGTAAAAACACTAGATGGTTGGATTCAAGGCAGTGGTGTAAGTAATTATGATGGGCTGTACAATTTATTTGTGAAAGAACACCTGTTAAGTAATTGTTTCAATGATAAACTGCATCAGCATCTGGTAGACCTAGGACCAATTTCTCCCCAAGAATTGGGAAAGAAGGCGGACCATTGGGTCAAGACTAGGGTGTCCAAAACTTCCACAGGGGGTGACCAAAAGAAAGGGGTCACAAAACCTCCCCAGGGGAAGGGTGGTGAGACAGCCAAAAACAAAAATAGTAAAGAGTCTTCTACAGGCCCCCAAAAACCTGCACAGGAGGGTGGGCCCAGAGCCTCTTCACAAAACAATTCTGGGTACAAGGGTAAAAACTTTGATCCCAAAAAGGCCTGGTGTCGTAGCTGTAGTCAGTCTGGACACCAAACTGGAGACAAGGCCTGTCCCAAGAAAAATACCACTTCAAACTCCACTCCAGCTAACACTGGAATGGCCAGTCTCCAAGTGGGATCAACAGTGTGCCCAGAGCAAATCAGGTGTCACACTGAAGCTACATTAGTCTCTGAGGGTGGGGTGGATTTAGCCACACTGGCTGCCTGGCCCCCTAACATGCAAAAATACAGGCAGCAGCTCTTAATTAATGGGACAAGTGTAGAGGGCCTGAGGGATACAGGTGCCAGTGTCACTATGGTGACAAAGAAACTGGTTTCCCCTGGCCAATACCTGGCTGGACAAATTTATCCAGTCACCAACGCTGACAATCAGACTAAGGTACATCCCATGGCAATGGTTACTTTAGAATGGGGAGGGGTCAATGGCCTGAAACAGGTGGTGGTCTCCTCAAATATCCCAGTAGACTGTTTGCTTGGAAATGACCTGGAGTCCTCAGCATGGGCTGAGGTAGAACTGAAAACCCATGCAGCCATGCTGGGTATCCCTGAACTGGTGTGTGTCAAGACAAGGGCACAGTGCAAGGCACAGGGTGAAAAAGTAGAGCTGGAGTCTGGAAGAAAGGCCCAGCCTACCAAGAGAAAAGGAAAGTCAGCTGGGAAACCAGCTGCAACACAACAAGAAAAAGAGAACCTCTCTTCTCGGGAAGAAGTTCTGCCCTCTGAGGGAACTGAGCCTATGGAGCTGGAACCTTATCAGGTGGAGCTCTTAGGCCCAGGGGGACCCTCAAGGGAGGAGTTGTGTAAGGGACAAGAAACCTGTCCCTCTCTTGAAGGCCTTAGGCAGCAAGCTGCTGAAGAGTCCAAAGGCAAGAAAAATGGAACACATAGGGTTTATTGGGAGGATGGACTCCTGTACACTGAGGCAAGAGATCCCAAACCTGGTGCCACTAGGAGTGTGGTAGTGCCTCAGGCGTTCAGAGAGTTTATTCTGACCTTAGCCCATGATATTCCCCTTGCTGGGCATTTGGGACAAACCAAGACGTGGGAGAGGTTAGTCAACCACTTCTACTGGCCCAACATGTCCCAGAAGGTTAAGGAGTTTTGCATCTCCTGTCCCACCTGTCAAGCCAGTGGTAAGACAGGTGGACATCCAAAGGCCCCCCTCATTCCACTTCCAGTGGTGGGGGTCCCCTTTGAAAGAGTGGGTGTGGACATAGTGGGTCCACTTTAACCTCCCACAGCCTCAGGAAATATGTACATCCTAGTAGTAGTGGATCATGCTACATGGTATCCTGAAGCTATTGCCCTTAGGTAGACTACTGCCCCTGCAGTAGCCAAGGCCCTCATTGGTATCTTTACCAGAGTGGGCTTCCCTAAGGAGGTGGTGTCTGACAGAGGTACCAACTTCATGTCAGCATACCTGAAACACATGTGGAATGAGTGTGGAGTGACTTATAAGTTCACTACACCATATCATCCACAAACTAATGGCCTTGTTGAGAGATTCAACAAGACATTAAAGGGCATGATCATCGGGCTCCCAGAAAAACTCAAAAGGAGATGGGATGTCCTCCTGCCATGTCTGCTTTTCGCTTACAGAGAGGTGCCTCAGAAGGGAGTAGGGTTCTCACCCTTTGAACTTCTGTTTGGCCACCCTGTAAGGGGACCACTTGCTCTTGTTAAAGGCGGCTGGGAGAGACCTCTTCATGAGCCTAAACAAGACATAGTGGACTATGTACTTGGCCTTCGCTCAAGAATGGCAGAGTACATGGAAAAGGCAAGTAAAAACCTTGAGGCCAGCCAACAGCTCCAGAAGTTTTGGTATGACCAAAAGGCTGCAATGGTTGAATTTCAACCAGGGCAGAAAGTCTGGGTTTTGGAGCCTGTGGCTCCCAGGGCACTTCAGGAGAGATGGAGTGGCCCTTACCCATTCCTGGAAAAGAAGAGTCAGGTCACCTACCTGGTGGACCTAGGCACAAGCAGGAGCCCCAAGAGGGTGATCCATGTAAACCGCCTAAAACTCTTCCATGATAGGGCTCATGTGAATCTGTTGATGGTAACAGATGAGGACCAGGAAGCTGAGAGTGAGCCTCTCCCTGATCTCCTCTCATCAGACCCTAAAGATGGCTCAGTGGATGTAGTGATCTATTCAGACATCCTCTCTGGCCA
Source organism: Pleurodeles waltl (assembly GCF_031143425.1). NCBI lineage: Eukaryota > Metazoa > Chordata > Amphibia > Caudata > Salamandridae > Pleurodeles > Pleurodeles waltl. The sequence continues at coordinate 302,111,003 of NC_090436.1, forward strand.
ACAGCAAGCTGACTGTAGGAAGGTCCTACAACAGTTTGCTGAGCTCTTTTCCCTAACCCCTGGTCAGACACACCTGTGTACCCATGATGTGGACACAGGGGACAGCATGCCTGTCAAAAACAAAATCTTCAGACAGTCTGATCAAGTTAAGGAAAGCATCAAGGTGGAAGTCCACAAGATGCTGGAATTGGGAGTAATTGAGTACTCTGACAGCCCCTGGGCTAGCCCAGTGGTCTTAGTCCCCCAACCTCACACCAAAGATGGAAAGAGAGGGATGAGGTTTTGTGTGGACTACAGAGGTCTTAATTCTGTCACCAAGACAGATGCCCATCCCATTCCTAGGGCTGACGAGCTGATTGACAAATTAGGTGCTGCCAAATTCTTAAGTACCTTTGACTTTACAGCAGGGTACTGGCAAATCAAAATGGCACCTGGAGCAAAAGAGAAAACAGCATTCTCCACACCTGATGGGCATTATCAGTTTACTGTTATGCCCTTTGGTTTAAAGAATGCCCCTGCCACCTTCCAAAGGTTGGTGAATCAAGTCCTTGCTGGGTTGGAGTCCTTTAGTGCAGCTTATCTTGATGATATTGCTGTCTTTAGCTCCAACTGGCAGGATCACCTGATCCACCTGAAGAAGGTTTTGAAGGCTCTGCAATCAGCAGGCCACTCTATCAAGGCATCCAAATGCCAGATAGGGCAGGGAACTGTGGTTTACTTGGGGCACCTTGTAGGTGGAGGCCAAGTTCAGCCACTCCAGCCTAAGATCCAGACTATTCTGGACTGGGCAGCTCCAAAAACCCAGACTCAAGTCAGGGCATTCCTTGGCTTGACTGGGTACTATAGGAGGTTTGTGAAGGGATATGGATCAATAGTGACAGCCCTCACAGAACTCACCTCCAAGAAAATGCCCAAGAAAGTAAACTGGACTGTAGAATGCCAACAGGCCTTTGACACCCTGAAGCAAGCTATGTGCACAGCACCAGTTCTAAAAGCTCCAGATTACTCCAAGCAATTCATTGTGCAAACAAATGCCTCTGAACATGGGATAGGGGCAGTTTTGTCCCAAACAAATGATGATGGCCTTGACCAGCCTGTTGCTTTCATTAGCAGGAGGTTACTCCCCAGGGAGCAGCGTTGGAGTGCCATTGAGAGGGAGGCCTTTGCTGTGGTTTGGTCCCTGAAGAAGCTGAGACCATACCTCTTTGGTACTCACTTCCTAGTTCAAACTGACCACAGACCTCTCAGATGGCTGATGCAAATGAAAGGTGAAAATCCAAAACTGTTGAGGTGGTCCATCTCCCTACAGGGAATGGACTTTATAGTGGAACACAGACCTGGGACTGCCCATGCCAATGCAGATGGCCTTTCCAGGTTCTTCCACTTAGAAAATGAAGACTCTCTTGGGAAAGGTTAGTCTCATCCTCTTTCGTTTGGGGGGGGGGGTTGTGTAAGGAAATGCCTCCTTGGCATGGTTACCCCCTGACTTTTTGCCTTTGCTGATGCTATGTTTTGAATTGAAAATGTGCTGAGGCCTGCTAACCAGGCCCCAGCACCAGTGTTCTTTCCCTAACCTGTACTTTTGTATCCACAATTGGCACACCCTGGCATCCAGATAAGTCCCTTGTAAATGGTACCCCTGGTACCAAGGGCCCTGATGCCAAGGAAGGTCTCTAAGGGCTGCAGCATGTCGTATGCCACCCTGGAGACCCCTCACTCAGCACAGACACACTGCTTGCCAGCTTGTGTGTGCTAGTGAGAACAAAATGAGTAAGTCGACATGGCACTCCCCTCAGGGTGCCATGCCAGCCTCTCACTGCCTATGCAGTATAGGTAAGACACCCCTCTAGCAGGCCTTACAGCCCTAAGGCAGGGTGCACTATACCATAGGTGAGGGTACCAGTGCATGAGCATGGTACCCCTACAGTGTCTAAACAAAACCTTAAGACGTAAGTGCAGGGTAGCCATAAGAGTATATGGTCTGGGAGTCTGTCAAACACGAACTCCACAGCACCATAATGGCTACACTGAAAACTGGGAAGTTTGGTATCAAACTTCTCAGCATAATAAATGCACACTGATGCCAGTGTACATTTTATTGTAAAATACACCCCAGAGGGCACCTTAGAGGTGCCCCCTGAAACTTAACCGACTATCTGTGTAGGCTGACTAGTTTTAGCAGCCTGCCACAAACCGAGACATGTTGCTGGCCCCATGGGGAGAGTGCCTTTGTCACTCTGAGGCCAGTAACAAAGCCTGCACTGGGTGGAGATGCTAACACCTCCCCCAGGCAGGAATTGTCACACCTGGCGGTGAGCCTCAAAGGCTCACCTCCTTTGTGCCAACCCAGCAGGACACTCCAGCTAGTGGAGTTGCCCGCCCCCTCCGGCCAGGCCCCACTTTTGGCGGCAAGGCCGGAGAAAATAATGAGAAAAACAAGGAGGAGTCACTGGCCAGTCAGGACAGCCCCTAAGGTGTCCTGAGCTGAAGTGACTCTAACTTTTAGAAATCCTCCATCTTGCAGATGGAGGATTCCCCCAATAGGGTTAGGATTGTGACCCCCTCCCCTTGGGTGGAGGCACAAAGAGGGTGTACCCACCCTCAGGGCTAGTAGCCATTGGCTACTAACCCCCCAGACCTAAACACGCCCTTAAATTTAGTATTTAAGGGCTACCCTGAACCCTAGAAAATTAGATTCCTGCAACTACAAGAAGAAGGACTGCCTAGCTGAAAACCCCTGCAGCGGAAGACCAGAAGACGACAACTGCCTTGGCTCCAGAAACTCACCGGCCTGTCTCCTGCCTTCCAAAGATCCTGCTCCAGCGACGCCTTCCAAAGGGACCAGCGACCTCGACATCCTCTGAGGACTGTCCCTGCTTCGAAAAGACAAGAAACTCCCGAGGACAGCGGACCTGCTCCAAGAAAGGCTGCAACTTTGTTTCCAGCAGCCTTGAAAGAACCCTGCAAGCTCCCCGCAAGAAGCGTGAGACTTGCAACACTGCACCCGGCGACCCCGACTCGGCTGGTGGAGATCCGACACCTCAGGAGGGACCCCAGGACTACTCTGATACTGTGAGTACCAAAACCTGTCCCCCCTGAGCCCCCACAGCGCCGCCTGCAGAGGGAATCCCGAGGCTTCCCCTGACCGCGACTCTTTGAACCTAAAGTCCCGACGCCTGGGGGAGACCCTGCACCCGCAGCCCCCAGGACCTGAAGGACCGGACTTTCACTGGAGAAGTGACCCCCAGGAGTCCCTCTCCCTTGCCCAAGTGGAGGTTTCCCCGAGGAACCCCCCCCCTTGCCTGCCTGCAGCGCTGAAGAGATCCCGAGATCTCTCATAGACTAACATTGCGAACCCGACGCCTGTTTCTACACTGCACCCGGCCGCCCCCGCGCCGCTGAGGGTGAAATTTCTGTGTGGACTTGTGTCCCCCCCGGTGCCCTACAAAACCCCTCTGGTCTGCCCTCCGAAGACGCGGGTACTTACCTGCAAGCAGACCGGAACCGGGGCACCCCCTTCTCTCCATTCTAGCCTATGCGTTTTGGGCACCGCTTTGAACTCTGCACCTGACCGGCCCTGAGCTGCTGGTGTGGTGACTTTGGGGTTGCTCTGAACCCCCAACGGTGGGCTACCTTGGACCAAGAACTGAACCCTGTAAGTGTCTTACTTACCTGGTAAAACTAACAAAAACTTACCTCCCCCAGGAACTGTGAAAATTGCACTAAGTGTCCACTTTTAAAACAGCTATTTGTCAATAACTTGTAAAGTATACATGCAATTTTTATGATTTAAAGTTCCTAAAGTACTTACCTGCAATACCTTTCAAATGAGCTATTACATGTAAAATTTGAACCTGTGGTTCTTAAAATAAACTAAGAAAATATATTTTTCTATAACAAAACCTATTGGCTGGATTTGTCTCTGAGTGTGTGTACCTCATTTATTGTCTATGTGTATGTACAACAAATGCTTAACACTACTCCTTGGATAAGCCTACTGCTCGACCACACTACCACAAAATAGAGCATTAGTATTATCTATTTTTACCACTATTTTACCTCTAAGGGGAACCCTTGGACTCTGTGCATGCTGTTCCTTACTTTGAAATAGCACATACAGAGCCAACTTCCTACATGAGGGCACCAGTGCATGAGCACTGTGCCCCTACAGTGTCTAAGCAATACCTTAGACATTGTAAGTGCAGGGTAGCCATAAGAGTATATGGTCTGTGAGTCTGTTTTACACGAACTCCACAGCACCATAATGGCTACACTGAAAACTGGGAAGTTTGGTATCAAACTTCTCAGCACAATAAATGCACACTGATGCCAGTGTACATTTTACTGTGAAATACACCCCAGAGGGCACCTTAGAGGTGTCCCCTGAAACCTTAACCGACTATCTGTGTAGGCTGACTGGTTCCAGCAGCCTGCCACAACCGAGACATGTTGCTGGCCCCATGGGGAGAGTGCCTTTGTCCCTCTGAGGCCAGTAACAAAGCCTGCACTGGGTGGAGATGCTAACACCTCCCCCAGGCAGGAGCTGTCCCACCTGGCGGTGAGCCTCAAAGGCTCACCCCTTTGTGCCAGCACCGCAGGACACTCCAGCTAGTGGAGTTGCCCGCCCCCTCCGGCCACGGCCCCCACTTTTGGCGGCAAGGCCGGAGAAAATAATGAGAATAACAAGGAGGAGTCACTGGCCAGTCAGGACGGCCCCTAAGGTGTCCTGAGCTGAAGTGACTCTAACTTTTAGAAATCTTGCAGATGGAGGATTCCCCAATAGGATTAGGGATGTGACCCCCTCCCCTTGGGAGGAGGCACAAAGAGGGTGTACCCACCCTCAGGGCTAGTAGCCATTGGCTACTAACCCCCCAGACCTAAACACACCCTTAAATTTAGTATTTAAGGGCTTCCCTGAACCTAAAACTTTAGATTCCTGAAACTACAAGAAGAAGAGGACTGCTGAGCTGAAGAACCCCTGCAGAGGAAGAACAGAAGACACCAACTGCTTTGGCCCCAGACTTACCGGCCTGTCTCCTGCCTTCCAAAGAAACCTGCTCCAGCGACGCTTCCCAAGGGACCAGCGACCTCTGAATCCTCAGAGGACTGCCCTGCTTAAAGAAAGACCAGAAACTCCAGAGGACAGCGGCACTGCTCCAAAAGAACTGCAACTTTGTTTCAAAGGAGCAGATTTAAAGACCCCTGCAACTCCCCGCAAGAAGCGTGAGACTTGCAACACTGCACCCGGCGACCCCGATTCGACTGGTGGAGAACCAACACCTCAGGGAGGACCCTCCGGCGACTCCGAGTCCGTGAGTAACCAAAGTTGTCCCCCCTGAGCCCCCACAGCGACGCCTGCAGAGGGAATCCCGAGGCTCCCCCTGACCGCGACTGCCTGAACCCAAAGTCCCGACGGCTGGAAAAGACCCTGCACCCGCAGCCCCCAGCACCTGAAGGAACAGAACTTCTGTGCAGGAGTGACCCCCAGGAGGCCCTCTCCCTTGCCCAGGTGGTGGCTACCCCGAGGAGCCCCCCCCCTTGCCTGCCTGCACCGCTGAAGAGACCCCTTTGTCTCTCATTGAAAACCATTGAAAACCCGGCGCGTGTTTGCACACTGCACCCGGCCGCCCCCGCGCTGCTGAGGGTGTACTTTTTGTGCTGACTTGTGTCCCCCCCGGTGCCCTACAAAACCCCCCTGGTCTGCCCTCCGAAGAAGCGGGTACTTACCTGCTGGCAGACTGGAACCGGGGCACCCCCTTCTCTCCATTGAAGCCTATGTGTTTTGGGCACCTCTTTGACCTCTGCACCTGCCCGGCTCTGAGCTGATGGTGTGCTAAGTTTGGGGTTGCTCTGAACCCCCAACGGTGGGCTACCTTGGACCCAAAACTGAGACCTGTAAGTGATTTACTTACCTGCTAAAAATAACAATACTTTACCTCCCCCAGGAACTGTGAAAATTGCACTGTGTCCACTTTTAAAACAGCTTATTGTGTTTTATGTAAAAAGTATATATGCTACTGTGATTATTCAAAGTTCCTAAAGTATTAACCTGCAATACCTTTCAAATGAGATATTACATGTAGAATTTGAACCTGTGGTTCTTAAAATAAACTAAGAAAAGATATTTTTCTATAACAAAACCTATTGGCTGGATTTGTCTCTGAGTGTGTGTTCCTCATTTATTGCCTGTGTGTATGTACAACAAATGCTTAACACTACTCCTTTGATAAGCCTACTGCTCGACCACACTACCACAAAATAGAGCATTAGTATTATCTCTTTTTGCCACTATCTTACCTCTAAGGGGAACCCTTGGACTCTGTGCATACTATTCCTTACTTTGAAATAGTGCATACAGAGCCAACTTCCTACAATTGGGAACTAAGTCAAGAGCACGCTCGTCAAGAAAGAAGGGAGCCACCTTAGTTTTCTTGGCAAACGTCCCTCTGAGCGACATGCATGGCATCCACATGGTTCAGTCCATTCTCATACAAAACGAATCTGCAGCGACACCCAGGTGAACAGGGAAGCACAAGTGGAACAGAGTGCTGAAGCATTTATTTGCCAGCTTAACCTCATTTTCTACTCAACCACCACAGTGAGAAAACTGCTACGAAATTCATGCACTGCATGTGAATCCAGAAGAGATTCACTCTGCAGAATAAAATGGATTCACATGGGACCCACCTGCCTTCATAGGAACTGAAATGAGGAAAAGCTAATAGGAGCAAAGGGAAATACAAGTCAAGAGGAAGCCTATGGAACACTAAGCTGGTCATACAGTTGCCAGAAAAAAAGAATAAGATGATGTTGAGCACACAGAGGGGCTTCCGGGGCAAATGTCTGGCATCAGGAGAAATTGGACTAGGCTGCAAAAGAGTTGACTCTTAACAACAACAACAACAAAAAGAGAGCAAGAGATACAAGACTACGAGATGAGGACAGTTCCACAACCATGCATTACATGGCCGAATAACTCCTAGCCTGTAAATCCAGAAAAATCTTTAAGCTGCAAAACTAATACTGGTAAGTAACAATTTCGATATGAGACCTTACCTCACACTCTGCTGTTGAATGGGTTTCTCAAATTTGGTAAAATCACAGGGATCAACAACAAGATTTTTCAAGAAACCTTGGGATTTTATTTGGTGCTGCAGGCCAGTTCCTTACACTTAATTGTTCCAGCTCAAGACTACAGTGCAGTTCACAGTCTACCACTTTTATTGGCAGATCACTTTCTTGGCACCGTCCCATATGGAAGGTTGCGGTCAAGGTTGTGATGTTAGCAAACAATTGCTGTTAAATAAAAAAAAACACCCGGCACATTTCCATTAAAGATAGGTGGGTCGCAAAAGTTTGTAGTTCTAAACTTTCTTTTTGGTTCCAAAAAGTTTGGGAAGCCCTAGTACTTTAACCCTTCTTTTTTTTTTCTACAATTCCCACCAGATACTCCTGCAGTGTTTTACCCACTGAATCATCACCGGTGTCTCCACTAGGAGTATCTCGTACTTAAAAAAGCAGTGAAAGAGGGTCCTCTCTCAGCAAGGAAGCTGTGTGTGCTTTAGTGAATTCATGATAGGCAAGAAATGAGGCAAGGGAAAGAAGAGGTCAGTTTTAGGACTAGGATGCATCAGTTCTCTTTCCTGAGAAAAATTTGAAATGGTGACTATACAGGGAGTGCAGAATTATTAGGCAAATGAGTATTTTGACCACATCATCCTCTTCATGCATGTTGTCTTACTCCAAGCTGTATAGGCTCGAAAGCCTACTACCAATTAAGCATATTAGGTGATGTGCATCTCTGTAATGAGAAGGGGTGTGGTCTAATGACATCAACACCCTATATCAGGTGTGCATAATTATTAGGCAACTTCCTTTCCTTTGGCAAAATGGGTCAAAAGAAGGACTTGACAGGCTCAGAAAAGTCAAAAATAGAGAGATATCTTGCAGAGGGATGCAGCACTCTTAAAATTGCAAAGCTTCTGAAGCGTGATCATCGAACAATCAAACGTTTCATTCAAAATAGTCAACAGGGTCGCAAGAAGCGTGTGGAAAAACCAAGGCGCAAAATAACTGCCCATGAACTGAGAAAAGTCAAGCGTGCAGCTGCCACGATGCCACTTGCCACCAGTTTGGCCATATTTCAGAGCTGCAACATCACTGGAGTGCCCAAAAGCACAAGGTGTGCAATACTCAGAGACATGGCCAAGGTAAGAAAGGCTGAAAGACGACCACCACTGAACAAGACACACAAGCTGAAACGTCAAGACTGGACCAAGAAATATCTCAAGACTGATTTTTCTAAGGTTTTATGGACTGATGAAATGAGAGTGAGTCTTGATGGGCCAGATGGATGGGCCCGTGGCTGGATTGGTAAAGGGCAGAGAGCTCCAGTCCGACTCAGACGCCAGCAAGGTGGAGGTGGAGTACTGGTTTGGGCTGGTATCATCAAAGATGAGCTTGTGGGGCCTTTTCGGGTTGAGGATGGAGTCAAGCTCAACTCCCAGTCCTACTGCCAGTTCCTGGAAGACACCTTCTTCAAGCAGTGGTACAGGAAGAAGTCTGCATCCTTCAAGAAAAACATGATTTTCATGCAGGACAATGCTCCATCACACGCGTCCAAGTACTCCACAGCGTGGCTGGCAAGAAAGGGTATAAAAGAAGGAAATCTAATGACATGGCCTCCTTGTTCACCTGATCTGAACCCCATTGAGAACCTGTGGTCCATCATCAAATGTGAGATTTACAAGGAGGGAAAACAGTACACCTCTCTGAACAGTGTCTGGGAGGCTGTGGTTGCTGCTGCACGCAATGTTGATGGTGAACAGATCAAAACACTGACAGAATCCATGGATGGCAGGCTTTTGTTTTGAGTGTCCTTGCAAAGAAAAGTGGCTATATTGGTCACTGATTTGTTTTTGTTTTGTTTTTGAATGTCAGAAATGTATATTTGTGAAGGTTGAGATGTTATATTGGTTTCACTGGTAATAATAAATAATTGAAATGGGTATATATTTGTTTTTTGTTAAGTTGCCTAATAATTATGCACAGTAATAGTCACCTGCACACACAGATATCCCCCTAACACAGCTAAAACTAAAAACAAACTAAAAACTACTTCCAAAAATATTCAGCTTTGATATTTATGAGTTTTTTGGGTTCATTGAGAACATGGTGGTTGTTCAATAATAAAATTAATCCTCAAAAATACAACTTGCCTAATAATTCTGCACTCCCTGTACAGTCCATTATGCCCTTTCTGCAACTGGGAGACTAATCTTGAAAGTGCCGCTCAGGTTTCTTTGTTCACTGGTGGAGGGGATTCTCACCTTCAGAACAAGGTGATTCCCTATTGCTTGACATGTTCCTCAAGGGTTTTTATGAAGTGTATTGTCAGCCCATTGCTAGAAAGAGGTGTTCACATCTGGGCGTACCTCAGCATCTAGTCTGTCAGTGCTCTGGAGGACAAAAGCTATCCAAGCTTTGAAACACCCCCCACCCCACCCCCCCTGTAACTTTTACCCAGCCCCCCCCTCCCACACAACTGAGCTACACTGGACATAGAAAAGATGATGCCCTTACCATTAGTAGAGAGGTGCCTTTTTTTTCATGAGATGCTTTTGGGAAACCCAATAGAGCTATACCTGCAGATTAGCAAGCGTGCCTCTGTGGGCTGATATCCTTGGGCATTTTTTGGTTTATCAGGCTTGGCTGCACATGTGACCATTGTGGGGGAGTGTATGTGATCTTACTTAACTAGGGTATCTATAGAGCAAAACAAAACCTTAAAAAAAAAAAAAGTCATTTGTAGAATAAGCTGCTTTACTAATCTTTACCCTTGCACTTTACATACTAACGTAACCTTTATTCCCAGTCACTCTGTCCGATGTCCAGTTTGTTTTCCCACACACAAGACCACATACCACAGTTTTGGAATGTATCTACAACAATTACAACCTAATATACTAGACATGGAGTTTGTTATAATTTGTAATAAACCTTCAAGACTGCAACAGCAAACTGGCCACTAGCAAAAGCTTAAGTGATGATTCAGCATGTATCAGTTTTTTTTTTTTTCAGTACTACTGGCAAATGTTGATTGGAAAAAAAATTAAAACTTCAAGAAAGCTTTGTTTGGCTGTATTTTACCTTTGGCTCTTTAGAAGACCTGATCATGCATAAGTGGGTGGTTTGTCCTTCGAGCTATACTTGAGTAAATACTGTTTTAAGCTGAAGGGAGCCCTTACGTTAATGTATAGCGTAATAATGAACACGACAACCAGCGTGGTTCAAGAGAATTTATCAAGTAAGGAGTGACTATCTTGAATGTATTCGACTAAATGATTGTTAAATTTGTAGCAAAAAATAAGCAATATTATACCAAACATATGAAGCAAAATCTTTAATGGGCCTCATGGGTTTAAAAGGAACCATTAACTAAGATTATTTTGAATCTGTGCATTGCATCAATGCTGAAAAAGCTCATCTAGTATTAAATGGGTAATAAACTACCCAACCCCTTTGTAATTCATGTGTATTTTATGAGTTTCGAAGTGCTAAGGGATATTGGTTTGCCTTTTTATTTAATGACCTATCTACATTTTTGATTTTCAGAGCGTGGTGTTGTGTGGGAAGAAACCATTATATTGCTTCCCGACAATGTGCACTATGTGTTTCTTTCTGCTACTATCCCAAACGCCCGCCAGTTTGCTGAGTGGATTTGTCATCTTCATAAACAGGTACAAATGATTGACTGTAGTTTTGCCATATGTTCCAAGGTGCATGTTGGAGGATATGTGCAATTATGTTGTGTATGGAGCTGGAAAAAGTTGCTTTTCATGCATCTGTCATTAAATAAGTATGTGTTGTATCTGAGGTTAACTTAGTCCTTACAATAGAAACTACGAATTCGAAAATATTACCAAAGATATATAAAGAAGGAAATGTGGGGATGTAAGTGGTATTCAAGTGAGACTTAGTGCAGTAGACATTGGCCACATGTTACAGTTGGTGTCTTAACACTGACATGAAGCTGAAGTCCAGGCCCGCTACGTGTGGACTAAAGCAAAATGTCAAGGTTGACGTACACCTGGGTGGAAGGACAAAAAATGTGTCACTACCTTGATTAGGCCAGTTGGGTCCAATGTTGAGCGACTGACCTTGCTGACGGCAGTAGACAAAGAAATAAACTTAAACAAGGTTAGTTGTAGAAAGCTCATTTTTAAGGAGTGATTTAACTTGGACAAATGTCCTTGACTGTCCATGAAGCGCATTACACAGCAGGAGCCAAGGCAGTTTTAAGGAGGCGAATTGGAGGCTGCACAAAGTAACCTTTTAACTGTAATTTATTAGAACTATTCCAAATGAAATACCTACAGCAATTTGTAACATGTTAGATGAGAGAAATATTATGGGGGACAGGAAGTGCTGCTAAATGGAAGTTTTTAAACAAGAATGTTTAGTTTGTGTTGGAACCTGTGTTTGGCCCGATATCTAGCCCTCTTGATATCTCTGTAGGAAAATGAAGGAGCGATGGATAAGGAAGTTGAAAAGATTTTTGGTGGGAAAGTATAAGATCTTATTCTGAGAGCGAAGGTGTGTTGTAGTCAACCCACTAGTACAGTGTTGCAGTGTTTTCCAATAATACAGTTAATTGTGTAACTTTGTGTAAACCTGTGGTAGTGTTTATTCTGAGCATTAGTAAACTTCTTACAGTAGTCTGTTTGTGATTTTCTAACCCCACATGAACTATTCACAGAAAATAATGCCTAGTCTCAAATTTTAAAAAAATAGAAAAGTAGACTTTCCTTTATTTCATAGCAAAATGACCTAAAATCTTCCTGGTACTGTATTGCAAAGCATAGGAGCATCTTACTATGGCATTTTATAATATATTGATCTCTATGGGCAGCTCTTAAAGACATTTGTATAGCAAAATAGCAAGTAGGCATGCATAATAGATTAACTCAGCTGAGAAGCATATTTTTCATGCAATGTTTGGTGCTTTGGGCAATGGATGAACATTATACATGGAGAACACCAGTCGTGGTATTCAGAAGCTGGGTTCTCTACATGCCTTTGTAATAAGCATAATTGTGTCTTCCATTACGCGTCTTAGAAGCATAAATATAGTTGCAACTGGTCTATGCCAGGTAGCTGGTTGGGGCCAGTATGTTCTACTTTGAAAGAAAAATTGAAATGCTTTTAAGCACATTGAAGCAGTTGATAAAGTGAATATCACACTCCTCACAAATAATACTAAACTGATCATTCCACTTCTATCTTCATACATACAGTGTTAGCACCCAACTCCACTGATGCCTATAGTAACAGCCTTTGGTATAGTACCCCATGAAGGAAATAATTGGCCAGTCGGTTATTGCACCAGTTAAGATGAAATAAGTTTCTGATGGCATAAAGCCATCTTGTGCCTATTGGCCAGTGTGTTCTCTCCTTATTTTTTTACCCCCCCCCCCCTTTTTCCCCGATGACATGTTACTATTTGCTATTTTCTGTTTGTCTGAGTCAATTTATCATGTCTGCAACTATTATGTTGATGTGTTGTCTTGTCACTTCAAACCTCCAATAAAAACATTTTTCAAAAAATAATTCTAAAAGTCGTGGTAACTATATGTGCGCATAAAAACAAGTAAAGGAAAACAAAGTAGCACATTGAAGGTTATCATCTGGGGCAGATAGTATTTTTCTGGCTTGTCCTGTATTACTCCTCCATGTATTCAACAAAAGGCTGAAAATGGAAAGAATTACGCAAGAGTAAAAGCTTACTATCTGTCTGGTTCGGTGAGCATTCACTGATGATTTTTATTTTTATTATTATTATTTTTTTATTTATTTATTTTCTTTTTCAAAGGGACAGATATGTTTTATGAATTCTTGTTTATTTGTAAATACTCTTAAGGACTGAACTTTCTAGGGTGTTTAATTCTGTCATTCTAAAGCTCCATTATTATATGCATCAGCTAAGTAGTTTTAGCCGGTTCTACTACTGCCCCTTGCCTTTCAGCCCAGCAATAAACCCACCTCCTATGTGAACTTGGTTCGGGATACTAGCTGATTCCCAGCTGCAAGCCAATGGACTAGTTGACTGGGCACTTCATGGTGTGTTTGAGCTTTTACTGGAGTTCTATATTATTATATAAATGGATGTGGTTAGGATGTGTAGGAAGTGACTTTGTGTCCTTTAAAACAGGTTGGAGCAGTCCCCTCAATTTTTGTGGCAAATTTAAGAACAAGCGTTGGCCACGCCTGTAGGGTTGGCTTGCCTTTTCACTTATAAGCTAGACCTTTTGGCTTTGCCAAAGCTGCAGAGCACACTAAATAAAGCATATGAATTTCTTTGCAGTGGATGCCCGAGGATCATTCCCTTAATTGAAAACCATTAGAGGAATGTTCTTTGGCATCGCTAGCAGTTAGGTTATTTAGTTATAAAGGGAACCAGTGTGTCTTGTAATGAAGAAAAATCACTGAAAGATTTGCTTTTTGTAAACCATGCATTGGTGAGAAAAAGAATACATGACAAAGTTGGATGTTCTTTTTAGATGTAAAAGAGTCTCTCAAGCATTTCAGTGACAACACTTTTAAGCATTGGAAGGATACACATAGACAGCCAATAGTATGATGATGGGACTAAAATACTCCCCAGGTTGATCCAAGATATGACCCACAATCTGTTGACCTAGTGGTTTGAAGGTGGCTCCACCAAACCTGCTCTGTGTTTTAAACACAATAGACTGTCTTCTTGTTAATGCTTGCCTGAGTTTCTGAATTCCATGTGCAGAGAAGTGCCTCGTTATAACCGACAACTTGAGAGCTCTGCCTGAAGGGAAAATGGTGGAAGGAATGTACGTGGAATTCGTGAAATATTGGTGTGATTCAGTTATAATAAAACCGGGTTGGAAGATAAAAAAAAAATAGTTATGTAAATTATTTTTATAATAATCGCAAATTGCATAGAACAAGCAAGTCTTAAACTTTCTGGATGGAATTGGGTGAGGATCCTTAATTAAAGTGTTAAAACGTGGAGTGCCATGTTTCTTTCTGCAGCACAATTTCCCAAAGCCACAGATTTTGCATTCTTTTCTCATTTAAAAACGATTGAAATATTAACTCTTTGACAACTTAATCATTCCAGCATCACAAGGACTCTGGTGTCAATGCACCTGCTTAAATCAATAATGGCCCCGGCACTTTCCCTAGTTGGGGACTTGAGTGGGTCTAGGGGTTGGTCAGTTTACATTTTGGGTTCAGGAGGATGACTCACATAGGGGATTGACCCCCGCTTTTCATGCATTCACAGGTCAGCAGTTCATATTTCACCTATTGCCCTGGCATTTTGCTTATCCGGGTGGGACGTCTAGGAGTATGTGCCTTTTTTGTAATGTGCTCTTCCTGCTTAGTGGAGCCTGTCTGCCAACCTTGATTTTCCTACATGATCATATGATTGCCTATGTGCAGTTTTAGTCTATGGGCAGTCGAATTATTTATTTATCTGTTCCTTCTTTTTGGGATCAATCTTCATTATTCTAGGACGACTTGGGATTTCTTCCAGGGTTGCTATGATGGGGCAGCCGCTTTCGCATGGAGTATGGCAGACGGTGCAGTTGCTAGGGTTTGTGAGCTCGAGTGAGCGTGTCCTGTTTCACATTCAGGGATATCTTGCAACCGAGAACAGTCTCACTCTGGCTTCAGGCAGTTCTGCCTTTCTTGATCCATCACTGTTTTGTGATCTTGACAGCATGAATGTGGTGGGGCATGTCTGTGAAGTGGTTTTGTAGGGTAAACAGGCTTGTGATAAGCTTCTTTTCCTTCCACTAGTATGAGCTTCCTCCTCACTACTATTGTTCTTCAAGAAGCTTTTCAAGGAGACCCGTCGGCCCTAGTAGTGGCTAGACTCACACCTGCTTAGGGCTCCGGTACACTCCTGGTGATAGTGCACTCTACAAATCTGTATAATGTCACTTAGTGTTGGTTAGTGTGCAGTGGTTGTGGTTTACCACTAAGGTTTTTTTTCTTGTTCCTGTTCAGTTGGGCTGGCATTGCCACTCACCTGGGGTTCTTAACTCTGTGAATAGTTGGGCCTGATCTTAGGATGGTTTTGTTATTTGCCCACTGGTGGCTATCCCTGGTGCTGCCCATTGACTCTTGAATGTGATGATTGGGTGGTGCTAGAATTTTTTTACATTAGTGAATGCTGGCATCTTTAGACTGTTTACTAGATTCTCCTAGTTTCTTTTGTAAAATTAGTTTGTGCATTTTCAGGGTTTCCTTCTGACTGCATTATCATCCTACTCCTCTTAGGCTGGTTTACTTGGTTTGGCAGTATGCATTAGATGTTGTTCTATCTATTGCACTGCCATGCATGTTCGTCCCTGGTGAGTATAGGCCTCTGCTTTTGGGATTCCTATTTGTGGCTGCATTGGTTGCCTGTCTGTCTTTTTTTTTTCTTTTTTTGCTTTGGTGTGCCTCAACTTGTAGTGACCTGAATAAAGACGTGGACAGTGAGATAATTTTGAAATTACTTCATGGTAAATACATAACTCTGAACCCATGCGTCCTCACTCCAGTCAGTATTCCCTCTTTTCCTGTGTAGTTCACTTATTCAGTTGTCAGATGCTTGTTGGCACTACTGAATCTCTAATTCTTCTGTTGTTTTTATATACAGGAGAATGTGGAGGAATATTTTTTTGAGAAAGGGGTTGCATTGGAATCAGTTGGGGAATGGGGAAGAATGTGCTTGGAATAATGGATTTACAGCTAAGTAATTTAAACCGTAAGATACTTCAGCATACTCACTAGTACAAATATTTCCCAGCATCTGAAAATAATTCACATGTCTGGAAGTAAAAGGTTTGGTGACTATTTGGCACTAAAACAAAAGGATGTGGAGGAAAGTGGATGAAAGACTGTTGAAGGTTTTTTTGTTTTCCTAATGTTTTTTTGCATATGGTGACATCCAGGAAAAGCATGTGATGATTGTGTTATTCTGGGTCTAACAGAAATATCAAATCGACTACACAATCGACTGATAACATTAATTTCTGGTGGAGTGGACTAATTGAAAAACGCCATTATTCATTGATTCTATGCAATAGGAAATATTAGATCCAAAACTGTCTACGCCTGAGAGTCACTTTTCTATATAATCATGCATAATTGAGCCTTGATATAAAGGGTTACCTTGAAACACGTGTTGGAGGTTTTGGATACGAAGTTGTTTCAGTACTGCATTATTCAAACGCTATTTATGTAGAAAGAACTGCTTTTTGAAAGAATATAGAGCATGGCATTTTCATGTCATTTTAACTTGGTTTGAATTTATTACCGAAGGGGGCCTCCTATAGGATAAGAATAGGCTGGTTGGATAGTGTGAGCAAGACATCTATATGCTCCTTTTCTTAACCCAATCCTCCAGAACAAGGAAATGCATCCTGGATTTCCTAACAAATTCCTTGCTTGGCAAATGTCACAAAACACATTGCAGTCACAGGACTCACCCTGTCGGATCTGATGGAAAGATGGCCTGGCCTGCCTCACTCCTCCAAATACATAACAGACCCAAATAGTTGCCCCAGCTGCAGCAGGGTCTCTTCCACTTAAGCAATTAACCACTTAAAATTCTTAAACAGAAAGTTTCTCCTAACTGCACACACTGACCCTCTGCACTGTATGGAGAATTCTCACTGAGAGGCGATAGTGGAGTAAACACTGATGTTATCCCATAGCGCATATTGATTTGAGCAGCAGCACTGTGATCCCTAATTCCAGGCAACAGATGTATGTTTAAATTGTAAACACAGCAAGTTCCATATAAAAATAAATGTTTTAAAAACTCACCTGAGATGAACCGAATCTGTTGCCATGCTCCAGTCCACTGTTTTTTTTTTTGTTGTATTTTTTTTTTTTTTTTAACTGCTTATGTAAGGAATGATGCTGCCTTTGGTCAGTTGGTCGTGCTGCTGCTGGCTTACCCTATTACGGTTTAACACAGTGGCCAGATTACATAAGGAAACAAAACCCCTTACAGAGTGAATAGGCAGTGCAATACAAGTGCTCTTTATGCAGAAGCACAAGTTAACTCCCCAATACAATGCTGTATTCAAGGTAATAAACACAGTCGTATGGAGGCAAAGTGCCTGTTCCAATGGTAAGCTTCTCGAGGCTTCTTTTCAGTCGATCACATAATATCTGGTGACAGCCATACTGTTAGTCCAGACTTAAAAGTTACCCACATTACATAAGTGGCAGCACACTAACATTCCGGCCTCTGCAACAAGAGATTTGTTGCAGTCCTATATTTCTGGTGCAGGCATCTTGGCTGCCATGACAACTAAGCAAGAAACCTAATCTGCTATCAACATGAAACGAGCCCTTGAGTTAATGGACCTAGGAGGAAAGTCTGTTTGAGTAATACGTCACCTTATAGACTTCTTTTAGGAGAACTGAAAATGCAGCAATAGGCAATACTCAATGTGTAACTCAGCACTGAGTGAAAACGTGGGCTAGCCAAATCAAACAATTCATGATAGCCGGATTCTGTTTCTGGTTTAGAAGTAGAAGAGACAATTTGTCTTGGAGTGCATCTAAAGGCAATTGTCAAACTTCTCACCATTATCAGGAGATAAAAAATTGTAAAAGGGGCAGATTAGAAATACTTCCTGACTAAGATTCAAGGGTATTATCCTGTTTTCCATTAAGGAGCCATAAGAAGTGAAGCAAATTGGTTTTATCATTATTATTGCTAGAAGACTACAGAATTTGTCAAGAGTTCGACAAAAGAGGATGTTAGCCTGGAGGACATTTCTAGATGTTTCTGGACCTAGGCTGCAGCTCTGGCCATACAAGGATTCAGCCCCACTGGCAATCACTACAGGTTACTGCAGTCAGTGCTGTATGTACAAAGATGGAGTATTAATTGTCATTGCAAGAGGTCTCCATACCCAGGCACCATAGTGGGTGATTGGGTAAACAGCCCTGTCAATTGTCACACATCTGATATTAGTCTAACATATTTCCTTAAATTAACAACAGCTGTGCTTCTGTTGTAGATTATCACACTACTAAGAGAAAAACTAGCCGACTTGATGTTCTGTCCACGTTATAGCATGTTGCTTGCTACAGACAATCCGAAAGTGTTACATTATTTCTGAACCTGTGTGAGTTCCTTCCTACCAATAATTGGAGACATTTCGGACCACACCTGGTCTGCTCTTCTCTAATGCTTTCACTTTCATAATGCCATTTATATCAGCCACTTGACTTGAAGAGTTCTTCTGCCCCACCTTCCCTACCCAACCAAATGCTGAGCCATTTTCTTTTTGTTTTTGGGGCACTTCGTGAATAAGCCTTTGTAACTCTTTTCTCAAAAGTTATTCAGGCTAAATGTGTCTGTTTTGTTCTCATATCTTGGGTATTCTAAAGATGCCCAGGGTTTGAGGATTCCCCTTGATGGAACTAAGAAAATGACCAAAATATAATGAAGCATTTGTTTGTGTTGGGAAAAATAGGGAAAAGTGCTGTCAAAGAAGGCATATTTTTACCCCCGAAAATTAAATCACCCAAAAGATTGCTGTGATAAGGTCGCCATCTTCCCACCTTTGAAAAAACAAGCTGAATAGTGAAAGAAAACCATTTTGTTTACTAAAGGTTTTGCAACTTTTTACCTAGTAGTCCATTTTTCCTATTTTTAGTAGTTTCATTTGGCAGTGGAAGCAGGAATGAAAACCATGGGTGAACCCTGAAAAGCTATACCTTTCTGAAAACTAATCAAAATTTCAAATTCAGCAGGGTGTCATTTGTGCGATTGTTCACCAGGAGTGTAAGATCCCAAAACTTCTGCAACTCTTGGACATTGGTTAGAGCCCCCCAAATCACTCTTGTATGGAGCTGTATTCTGTTCCTGTTCAAAAAATGCTTCTTGACATAGATATGTTTTTTAAAATCATCTTACAAAGAAATTCCTTATGTACAAATAGATTGAAAAAATCTACTGCAGTGAAACATCCAGGAACTCTGATAAAAGGCAGTGGAGCAGGTTGGAACTCACCCAGAGCAAATTTCACAGTATATTGAACTCTGTAGACACACTACGTTAACTATACCTCGCGCCTTCGACACACACTGCTTATAATCTTTCATAATAAATCACTTATACCATCTAAAATCATAGCATTTTCTACAACACTTATAACATTGCAGATCACACAATTTGTGAGCACATTGCATGGTAGAGTGGCGAGATATAATTAATATAGTGTGGCTACCATCTTCAATACACTATATGGAGGTGCGTAAGCTATAATAGTTTGAAAGTGTTGCATAAATTATTTTAAGGTGCAAGTATAACTTTAGAATCTGTAATGTTTGTGGTTTGTATAGTTTCTATAGAAAGAATACGTATTTTCCTAACTAAGTGGGTCACTATTGTCTAACTGCATTTGCACTGTTTTCTATCACTTTCTATGCCTATTTCTGATACCTAGTGTATATAATTAGTGTGCTACTTAACTCCTATTAGAGGGCTTCCTCTTTAGTTCTTTTTGGTATGTTATGTTACTTTCATGTGAGTAAGTGCTGTGTGACTGCAGTGGTATTGTATATTCTTTACATGTCTCCTAGATAAGCCTTGGCTGCTCATCCACAGTTACCTCTAGAGAGCCTGGCTTCTAGACACTGCCTACACTACACTAATAGGGGATACTTGGACCTGTTATAAGGTGTAAGTACTTAAGGTACCCACCACCCACACCAGACCAGCTTCCTACACTCCAGCTCCCCTCTACTGCTTCCACTTTCTTAGTATGTGGTTTGGACCCCCTACCCCCCCCTTTAATTACTTAATATTGCCTTCACTGTTTTCCATTGTATTCTATGCCAATTCCTGACTGGGACTGTACATATAATAGTGTGTTTTACTTATCTCCAGTTGGGGTATTGCCTATATTGTGTTTTAGTATTTGTGTCACTAAAATTAAGTACCTTTACTTTTTAAACACCTTGTGGTTCTTTCATGTGTGTGTAAGTACTGTGTGACTACAGTGGTATTACATATTGCATGTCTCCTAGTTAAGTCTTGGCTGCTCATCCACAGCTACCTCTAGAGAGCCTGGCTTCCTAGACACTGACTACTTCTCACTAATAGGGTATACCTGGACCTGGAATAAGGTGATAATGCCATAGGTACTCACCACACACTAGGCCAGCTTCCTACACCGCTGATTTCTTACTGTAAGGAAATGCCTCCTTGGCATGGTTACCCCCTGACTTTTTGCCTTTGCTGATGCTATGTTTTGAATTGAAAGTGTACTGAGGCCTGCTAACCAGGCCCCAGCACCAGTGTTCTTTCCCTAACCTGTAGTGATCTATGGTGAAAAAGGGTGCATGCATACTTTCACTCCGGCTCCAATGGCAGGCCTGCAGAACACTGCATGGGCTCCCCATGGGTGGCATAATACATGCTGCAGCCCATGGGGATCCCCTAGTACCCCAATGCCCTGGTTATCTGAGTACCATATACTAGGTGTAAGGAAATGCCTCCTTTGCATGGTTACCCCCTGACTTTTTGCCTTTGCTGATGCTCAGTTATGACTTGAAAGTGTGATGGGACCCTGCTAACCAGGCCCCAGAACCAGTGTTCTTTCCCTAAACTGTACCTTTGTCTTCACAATTGGCACAATCCTGGCACTCAGGTAAGTCCATTGTAACTGGTACCCCTGGTACCAAGGGCCCTGATGCCAGGGAAGATCTCTAAGGGCTGCAGCATGTCTTATGCCACCCTGGGGACCCATCACTCAGCACATGCACACTGCCTCACAGCTTGTGTTTGCGGGTGAGGAGAAATTACTCCCCTCAGAGTGCCATGCCATCCCCACACTGCCTGTGGCATAGGTAAGTCACCCCTCTAGCAGGCCTTACAGCCCTAAGGCAGGGTGCACTATACCATAGGTGAGGGCACCAGTGCATGAGCACTGTGCCCCTACAGTGTCTAAGCAATACCTTAGACATTGTAAGTGCAGGGTAGCCATAAGAGTATATGGTCTGGGAGTCTGTTTTACACGAACTCCACAGCACCATAATGGCTACACTGAAAACTGGGAAGTTTGGTATCAAACTTCTCAGCACAATAAATGCACACTGATGCCAGTGTACATTTTATTGTGAAATCCACCCCAGAGGGCACCTTAGAGGTGCCCCCTGAAACCTTAACCGACTATCTGTGTAGGCTGACTGGTTCCAGCAGCCTGCCACAACCGAGACATGTTGCTGGCCCCATGGGGAGAGTGCCTTTGTCACTCTGAGGCCAGTAACAAAGCCTGCACTGGGTGGAGATGCTAACACCTCCCCCAGGCAGGAGCTGTCACACCTGGCGGTGAGCCTCAAAGGCTCACCCCTTTGTTCCAGCACCGCAGGACACTCCAGCTAGTGGAGTTGCCCGCCCCCTCCGGCCCCGGCCCCCACTTTTGGCGGCAAGGCCGGAGAAAATAATGAGAATAACAAGGAGGAGTCACTGGCCAGTCAGGACAGCCCCTAAGGTGTCCTGAGCTGAAGTGACTCTAACTTTTAGAAATCCTCCATCTTGCAGATGGAGGATTCCCCAATAGGATTAGGGATGTGACCCCCTCCCCTTGGGAGGAGGCACAAGGAGGGTGTACCCACCCTCAGGGCTAGTAGCCATTGGCTACTAACCCCCCAGACCTAAACACGCCCTTAAATTAAGTATTTAAGGGCTTCCCTGAACCTAAAACTTTAGATTCCTGAAACTACAAGAAGAAGAAGACTGCTGAGCTGAAAAACCCCTGCAGAGGAAGACCAGAAGACACCAACTGCTTTGGCCCCAGACTTACCGGCCTGTCTCCTGCCTTCCAAAGAAACCTGCTCCAGCGACGCTTTCCAAGGGACCAGCGACCTCTGAGGACTGCCCTGCTTCAAGAGAGACCAGAAACTCCCGAGGACAGCGGCACTGCTCCAAAAGAACTGCAACTTTGTTTCAAGGAGCAGATTTAAAGACCCCTGCAATCCCCTTAAGAAGCGTGAGACTTGCAACACTGCACCCGGCGACCCCGACTCGACTGGTGGAGAACCAACACCTCAGGGAGGACCCTCCGGCGACTCCGAGACCGTGAGTAACCAAAGTTGTCCCCCCTGAGCCCCCACAGCGACGCCTGCAGAGGGAATCCCGAGGCTCCCCCTGACCGCGACTGCCTGAACTCCATTTCCCGACGGCTGGAAAAGACCCTGCACCCGCAGCCCCCAGCACCTAAAGGAACGGAACTCCTGTGCAGGAGTGACCCCCAGGAGGCCCTCTCCCTGGTCCAGGTGGTGGCTACCCCGAGGATCCCCCCCTTGCCTGCCTGCAACGCTGAAGAGATCCCTTGATCTCTCATTGAAAACCATTGTAAACCCGACGCGTGTTTGCACACTGCACCCGGCCGCCCCCGAGCTGCTGAGGGTGTACTTTTTGTGCTGACTTGTGTCCCCCCCGGTGCCCTACAAAACCCCCCTGGTCTGCCCTCCGAAGACGCGGGTACTTACCTGCTGGCAGACTGGAACCGGGGCACTCCCTTCTCTCCATTGAAGCCTATGTGTTTTGGGCACCTCTTTGACCTCTGCACCTGACCGGCCCTGAGCTGCTGGTGTGGTGACTTTGGGGTTGCTCTGAACCCCCAACGCTGGGCTACCTTGGACCAAAAACTGAAACCTGTAAGTGACTTACTTACCTGTGAAACCTAACAATACTTTACCTCCCCCAGGAACTGTGAAAATTGCACTGTGTCCACTTTTAAAACAGCTTATTGTGTTTTATGTAAAAAGTATATATGCTACTGTAATTATTCTAAGTTCCTAAAGTACTTACCTGCAATACCTTTCAAATGAGATATTACATGTAGAAATTGAACCTGTGGTTCTTAAAATAAACTAAGAAAAGATATTTTTCTATAACAAAACCTATTGGCTGGATTTGTCTCTGAGTGTGTGTTCCTCATTTATTGCCTGTGTCTTCAAGGACCACATTTTAAACCGAGTGGCGTCTGTCACTATGTCATGTCTGTTACAGACCCGCACCTCGTGTGTCTGTGGTCTCTCAAGTTCGACGACTACGCCAAGTCGTGTTTGGACTGCTGGGCCATGGCGCCCAAGGCTTTGAGGGAGCAATCCCTAAAGCTACTAGAAGCTCTGCAGGTGATGACTCGTTAAGCAAATCCTCTGAGATCTCGGTTGAGAGGAAGGTCACAGGAACGCTTCAGGAACCCAAAGTCCTCTTCGTCCCACTTTTATCAGGGTACTCGGGAAAGAGGCACAAGAAGTGGAAACATGCTTAGACTCCTCCTCCGTTGGCATGACGCCGTGATGGAGCATCGGCAGTCGAGGCACGGTTCTTTGCAGCTGTTGCTAGGGTCGACTTAATTCCTCTATGCTTTCGACAAGACGTCGTAAAAGGCCTGTCAAAAAGCAGGAGCAACCCTCGCTCAAATTAAAGAACTTAACCAAGCTGTGTTTTTTTTTTTTTTGTCCCCCCCACCCCGTTTTTGTTTGTGTTTTCTTTTAGCAGGCCAACTCTTCAAGAGCGCCTTTGGATTTGGCAGTGTCAGATAGGCATATCAGGTTCTTGACCGCCAACTCTGACCCCGGCTCTGATGGGCCCCCTTGGATGCAGACCGGTGCCGGTTGTCACTGCGTGTTTCTTTGATGTTGGTCCTGGCACCATTGGTGACGCCACCCCTGTTTGGGTCCCCCAATCAGACACATAGCCGGAACGGCGTCAGTCTTTGCAGATTCTGGCGCCAAGAGGACCCATGTTTCCTAGGTTGGCGTCTGAGTCTTATTCTGAAGGTCTAGATCTCTGGGAAGAATGGAACGGGTCTCTGGACCCTTTAGAATACCAGTTGAAAGGCCAGGAAAGCAGGGACTAATTTGAGAAACTGGGTGATGCCGGCATACTGGATACTTCTCCAGAGACTGGCTTGTTTTTCTCCCCCTACCGTCGCTACAGATGAGGGAGCAACAGGTGCTATGGTGGTGAAGAGGGTGGCTGAGGTCCTGGACCTCGAGTTGCCTCTGTGGCAGTCAAGGCTAACATCTTAATGGAATTGCTACAGCTGGTAACTGCCTCTTACAATCCACTGCTCCCTTTTAACAAATCTCTAACAAATGTTCTACTGGGAACCTGGTCCAAGGCCAGCACTAGGGGCTCCTGTGAATAGTACAATTGCCTGCCGCACCACACCTGGGGACCCAGACTTCCTCCTACAACACACCCTACCCGTGAGAGCTTGGCCCAGGCCTCTACTTCCCATGGCACGTTCCCAGACGCACCCCAGGACAGGGAATCAGTGAGGCTTGATAGCTTCAGATAGAAAATATTTTCTTCCAGCAGCCTTGCCTTGCTGTCCGTCAACACTGCATGCTTATTGGGCTTCTAATCCCACACTTTGTGGGACGTGGTCATGTACTGCACAGGTGCTGTCACAGGTTCCGGAGAAGGCCCAGGCCATTCTCTCCCAACCAGTCAGTGGCGGGAGAGACACAGCAAAGTTTATGATTCCCTGTGGTTTAGTCACGACCAACTCGCTTGGCAGGGCGGTTTCTGCGACGGTGGTGCTCTGACATCACACCTGGCTGAGAACATCTGTCTTTTCTGGGGTTGTCCAGGCTTCCCTCATGGACATGCCCTTTGATAGCAGACGTTTCTTTGAAGACAAGACAGATTTGGCGCTGGAGCACTTTAAGGACTCACAAGCTGTGGCCAAGTCCTTGGGACTCTTAACTACCCCACGTGATCTCCAGTCTGCTTTTCATGGACACGGAAGGAGCGTTCAACTGCGCCAACCAATGTTCTGCCTAAAGTTCCCAGCCTATGCGTGGGCACGGTTCATGCCACCATCCCTGTCAGCTGCAGCACGTAAGCCCGCCTAGTCTTGCCCAACAACATAATGGGCGTTCAGTTGGTTGCAGAATCTGCCATTATCTCCACTGGGTCGGGTGGGTCTCCCAGATCGTTTGGACTCCCTCTCCTTCCCCTATGCCCCAATCTCATGACCATCTTTGTTTCTGGCCTCTGGGAGCACAAAGGTTCTCACCCCATGAAGGCAGACATCTGTCTTTTAGTTGCAGGCTCATTGAAGCCGTTATGGAGCTGTGAAGTTCGTAATGACAAACTCACAGCCCAAATACTCAGTATGGCAACACTGCACTTAGTGTCTAAGAATGGACAATGTAGGGGAATATTGCTAGTGCAACTATGCCCTCACCTGTGGTATAGTGCACCCTGCTTTAGGGCTGTATGGGCTGCTATAGGGGTGACTTATCTATGCCACATCCAGTGGGTTGTGACCAAGAGGGGTGCCATGTTAAGTTTGTTGTTTTCTCCCCACCAGCACACACAAGCTACAATGAGAGTGTGCATATGGTTGGTGAGGTGTCCCCTAGGATAAGGAATAGCATGCACAGAGTCCAAGGGTTCCCCTTAGAGGTAAGATAGTGGCAAAAAGAGATAATACTAATGCTCTATTTTGTGGTAGTGTGGTCGAGCAGTAGGCTTATCCAAGGAGTAGTGTTAAGCATTTGTTGTACATACACATAGACAATAAATGAGGTACACACACTCAGAGACAAATCCAGCCAATAGGTTTTTATATAGAAAAATATCTTTTCTTAGTTTATTTTAAGAACCACAGGTTCAAATTCTACATGTAATATCTCATTCGAAAGGTATTGCAGGTAAGTACTTGAGGAACTTCAAATCATAAAAATTGCATGTATACTTTACAAGTTATTGACAAATAGCTGTTTTAAAAGTGGACACTTAGTGCAATTTTCACAGTTCCTGGGGGAGGTAAGTTTTTGTTAGTTTTACCAGGTAAGTAAGACACTTACAGGGTTCAGTTCTTGGTCCAAGGTAGCCCACCGTTGGGGGTTCAGAGCAACCCCAAAGTCACCACACCAGCAGCTCAGGGCCGGTCAGGTGCAGAGTTCAAAGTGGTGCCCAAAACACATAGGCTAGAATGGAGAGAAGGGGGTGCCCCGGTTCCGGTCTGCTTGCAGGTAAGTACCCGCGTCTTCGGAGGGCAGACCAGGGGGGTTTTGTAGGGCACCGGGGGGGACACAAGCCCACACAGAAATTTCACCCTCAGCGGCGCGGGGGCGGCCGGGTGCAGTGTAGAAACAAGCGTCGGGTTCGCAATGTTAGTCTATGAGAGATCTCGGGATCTCTTCAGCGCTGCAGGCAGGCAAGGGGGGGGTTCCTCGGGGAAACCTCCACTTGGGCAAGGGAGAGGGACTCCTGGGGGTCACTTCTCCAGTGAAAGTCCGGTCCTTCAGGTCCTGGGGGCTGCGGGTGCAGGGTCTCTCCCAGGTGTCGGGATTTTGGATTCAAAGAGTCGCGGTCAGGGGAAGCCTCGGGATTCCCTCTGCAGGCGGCGCTGTGGGGGCTCAGGGGGGACAGGTTTTGGTACTCACAGTATCAGAGTAGTCCTGGGGTCCCTCCTGAGGTGTCGGGTCTCCACCAGCCGAGTCGGGGTCGCCGGGTGCAGTGTTGCAAGTCTCACGCTTCTTGCGGGGAGCTTGCAGGGTTCTTTAAAGCTGCTGGAAACAAAGTTGCAGCTTTTCTTGGAGCAGGTCCGCTGTCCTCGGGAGTTTCTGGTCTTTTCGAAGCAGGGGCAGTCCTCAGAGGATGTCGAGGTCGCTGGTCCCTTTGGAAGGCGTCGCTGGAGCAGGATCTTTGGAAGGCAGGAGACAGGCCGGTGAGTTTCTGGAGCCAAGGCAGTTGTCGTCTTCTGGTCTTCCGCTGCAGGGGTTTTCAGCTGGGCAGTCCTTCTTCTTGTAGTTGCAGGAATCTAATTTTCTAGGGTTCAGGGTAGCCCTTAAATACTAAATTTAAGGGCGTGTTTAGGTCTGGGGGGTTAGTAGCCAATGGCTACTAGCCCTGAGGGTGGGTACACCCTCTTGGTGCCTCCTCCCAAGGGGAGGGGGTCACAATCCTAACCCTATTGGGGGAATCCTCCATCTGCAAGATGGAGGATTTCTAAAAGTTAGAGTCACCTCAGCTCAGGACACCTTAGGGGCTGTCCTGACTGGCCAGTGACTCCTCCTTGTTTTTCTCATTATCTTCTCCGGCCTTGCCGCCAAAAGTGGGGCCTGGCCGGAGGGGGCGGGCAACTCCACTAGCTGGAGTGTCCTGCTGGGTTGGCACAAAGGAGGTGAGCCTTTGAGGCTCACCGCCAGGTGTGACAATTCCTGCCTGGGGGAGGTGTTAGCATCTCCACCCAGTGCAGGCTTTGTTACTGGCCTCAGAGTGA
Organism: Pleurodeles waltl; assembly: GCF_031143425.1. Taxonomy (NCBI): domain Eukaryota; kingdom Metazoa; phylum Chordata; class Amphibia; order Caudata; family Salamandridae; genus Pleurodeles; species Pleurodeles waltl. Next base: position 302,138,314 of record NC_090436.1, read on the forward strand.
CAAAGGCACTCTCCCCATGGGGCCAGCAACATGTCTCGGTTTGTGGCAGGCTGCTAAAACTAGTCAGCCTACACAGATAGTCGGTTAAGTTTCAGGGGGCACCTCTAAGGTGCCCTCTGGGGTGTATTTTACAATAAAATGTACACTGGCATCAGTGTGCATTTATTGTGCTGAGAGGTTTGATACCAAACTTCCCAGTTTTCAGTGTAGCCATTATGGTGCTGTGGAGTTCGTGTTTGACAAACTCCCAGACCATATACTCTTATGGCTACCCTGCACTTACAATGTCTAAGGTTTTGTTTAGACACTGTAGGGGTACCATGCTCATGCACTGGTACCCTCACCTATGGTATAGTGCACCCTGCCTTAGGGCTGTAAGGCCTGCTAGAGGGGTGTCTTACCTATACTGCATAGGCAGTGAGAGGCTGGCATGGCACCCTGAGGGGAGTGCCATGTCGACTTACTCGTTTTGTCCTCACTCGCACACACAAGCTGGCAAGCAGTGTGTCTGTGCTGAGTGAGAGGTCTCCAGGGTGGCATAAGACATGCTGCAGCCCTTAGAGACCTTCCTTGGCATCAGGGCCCTTGGTACTAGAAGCACCAGTTACAAGGGACTTATCTGGATGCCAGGGTCTGCCAATTGTGGATACAAAAGTACAGGTTAGGGAAAGAACACTGGTGCTGGGGCCTGGTTAGCAGGCCTCAGCACACTTTCAATTGTAAACATAGCATCAGCAAAGGCAAAAAGTCAGGGGGCAACCATGCCAAGGAGGCATTTCCTTACACAACCCCCCCCCCAAACGAAAGAGGATGAGACTAACCTTTCCCAAGAGAGTCTTCATTTTCTAAGTGGAAGAACCTGGAAAGGCCATCTGCATTGGCATGGGCAGTCCCAGGTCTGTGTTCCACTATAAAGTCCATTCCCTGTAGGGAGATGGACCACCTCAACAGTTTAGGATTTTCACCTTTCATTTGCATCAGCCATTTGAGAGGTCTGTGGTCAGTTTGAACTAGGAAGTGAGTCCCAAAGAGGTATGGTCTCAGCTTCTTCAGGGACCAAACCACAGCAAAGGCCTCCCTCTCAATGGCACTCCAACGCTGCTCCCTGGGGAGTAACCTCCTGCTAATGAAAGCAGCAGGCTGGTCAAGGCCATCATCATTTGTTTGGGACAAAACTGCCCCTATCCCATGTTCAGAGGCATCAGTCTGCACAATGAACTGCTTAGAATAATCTGGAGCTTTTAGAACTGGTGCTGAGCACATTGCTTGTTTCAGGGTGTCAAAGGCCTGTTGGCATTCCACAGTCCAGTTCACTTTCTTGGGCATTTTCTTGGAGGTGAGTTCAGTGAGGGCTGTCACAATGGATCCATATCCCTTCACAAACCTCCTATAGTACCCAGTCAAGCCAAGGAATGCCCTGACTTGAGTCTGGGTTTTTGGAGCTACCCAGTCCAGAATAGTCTGGATCTTGGGTTGGAGTGGCTGAACTTGGCCTCCACCTACAAGGTGGCCCAAGTAAACCACTGTTCCCTGCCCTATCTGGCATTTGGATGCCTTGATAGAGAGGCCTGCAGATTGCAGAGCCTTCAAAACCTTCTTCAGGTGGACCAGGTGATCCTGCCAGGTGGAGCTAAAGACAGCAATATCATCAAGATAAGCTGTGCTAAAGGACTCCAAGCCAGCAAGGACTTGATTCACCAACCTTTGGAAGGTGGCAGGGGCATTCTTTAAACCAAAGGGCATAACAGTAAACTGATAATGCCCATCAGGTGTGGAGAATGCTGTTTTCTCTTTTGCTCCAGGTGCCATTTTTATTTGCCAGTACCCTGCTGTCAAGTCAAAGGTACTTAAGAATTTGGCAGCACCTAATTTGTCTATGAGCTCATCAGCTCTTGGAATTGGATGAGCATCTGTCTTGGTGACAGAATTGAGCCCTCTGTAGTCCACACAAAACCTCATCTCTTTCTTTCCATCTTTGGTGTGAGGTTTGGGGACTAAGACCACTGGGCTAGCCCAGGGGCTGTCAGAGCGCTCAATTACTCCCAATTCCAGCATCTTGTGGACTTCCACCTTGATGCTTTCCTTAACATGGTCAGATTGTCTAAAGATTTTGTTCTTGACAGGCATGCTGTCTCCTGTGTCCACATCATGGGTACACAGGTGTGTCTGACCAGGGGTTAAGGAGAAGAGTTCAGGAAACTGTTGTAGGACTCTCCTACAATCAGCTTGCTGTTGGCCAGAGAGGGTGTCTGAGTAGATCACTCCATCTACTGTGCCATCTTTTGGGTCTGATGACAGAAGATCAGGGAGAGGTTCACTCTCTGCCTCCTGATCCTCATCTGTTACCATCAACAGATTCACATCAGCCCTGTCATGGAAGAGCTTAAGGCGGTTCACATGGATCACCCTCTTGGGGCTCCTGCTTGTGCCCAGGTCCACCAGGTAGGTGACCTGACTCTTCCTTTCTAGCACTGGGTAAGGGCCACTCCATTTGTCCTGGAGTGCCCTGGGAGCCACAGGCTCCAGAACCCAGACTTTCTGCCCTGGTTGGAACTCAACCAGTGCAGCCTTTTGGTCATACCAAAACTTCTGGAGCTGTTGGCTGGCCTCAAGGTTTTTGGTTGCCTTTTCCATGTACTCTGCCATTCTAGAGCGAAGGCCAAGTACATAGTCCACTATGTCCTGTTTAGGCTCATGGAGAGGTCTCTCCCAGCCTTCTTTAACAAGGGCAAGTGGTCCCCTTACAGGATGACCAAACAGAAGTTCAAAGGGTGAGAATCCTACTCCCTTCTGTGGCACCTCTCTGTAAGCGAAAAGCAGACATGGCAAGAGGACATCCCATCTCCTTTTGAGTTTTTCTGGGAGCCCCATGATCATGCCTTTTAATGTCTTGTTGAATCTCTCAACCAAGCCATTAGTTTGTGGATGGTATGGTGTAGTGAATTTATAAGTCACTCCACACTCATTCCACATGTGCTTTAGGTATGCTGACATGAAGTTGGTACCTCTGTCAGACACCACCTCCTTAGGGAAACCCACTATGGTAAAGATACCAATGAGGGCCTTGGCTACTGCAGGGGCAGTAGTCGACCTAAGGGGAATAGCTTCAGGATACCTGGTAGCATGATCCACTACTACCAGGATATACATATTTCCTGAGGCTGTGGGAGGTTCCAGTGGACCAACTATGTCCACACCCACTCTTTCAAAGGGGACCCCCACCACTGGAAGTGGAATGAGGGGGGCCTTTGGATGTCCACCTGTCTTACCACTGGCTTGACAGGTGGGGCAGGAGAGGCAAAACTCCTTAACCATGTTGGACATATTGGGCCAGTAGAAGTGGTTGACTAACCTCTCCCACGTCTTGGTTTGTCCCAAATGTCCAGCAAGGGGAATGTCATGGGCCAATGTTAGGATGAACTTCCTGAACAGCTGAGTCACTACCACTCTCCTAGTGGCACCAGGTTTGGGGTCTCTGGCCTCAGTGTACAGGAGTCCATCTTCCCAATAGACCCTATGCGTTCCATTTTTCTTGCCTTTGGACTCTTCAGCAGCTTGCTGCCTAAGGCCTTCAAGAGAGGGACAGGTTTCTTGTCCCTTACACAGCTCCTCCCTTGAGGGTCCCCCTGGGCCTAAGAGCTCAACCTGATAAGGTTCAAGCTCCAAAGGCTCAGTTCCCTCAGAGGGCAGAACTTCTTCCTGAGAAGAGAGGTTCCCTTTCTTTTGCTGTGTTGTAGTTGGTTTCCCAACTGACTTTCCTGTTCTCTTGGTAGGCTGGGCCATTCTTCCAGACTCCAGCTCTACTTGTTCACCCTGTGCCTTGCACTGTGCTCTTGTTTTCACACACACCAGTTCAGGGATACCCAGCATTGCTGCATGGGTTTTTAGTTCTACCTCAGCCCATGCTGAGGACTCCAGGTCATTTCCAAGCAGACAGTCCACTGGGATATTTGAGGAGACCACCACCTGTTTCAGGCCATTGACCCCTCCCCATTCTAAAGTAACCATTGCCATGGGATGTACTTTTCTCTGATTGTCAGCGTTGGTGACTGTGTAAGTTTTTCCAGTCAGGTATTGGCCAGGGGAAACCAGTTTCTCTGTCACCATGGTGACACTGGCACCTGTATCCCTCAGGCCCTCTATTCTAGTCCCATTAATTAAGAGTTGCTGTCTGTATTTTTGCATGTTAGGCGGCCAGACAGCTAGTGTGGCTAAATCCACCCCACCCTCAGAAACTAGAATAGCTTCAGTGTGGACCCTGATTTGCTCTGGGCACACTGTTGATCCCACTTGGAGACTAGCCATACCAGTGTTACCTGGATGGGAGTTTGGAGTGGAACCTTTCTTGGGACAGGCCTTGTCTCCAGTTTGGTGTCCATGCTGTTTACAGCTATGACACCAGGCCTTTTTGGGATCAAAGTTTTTACCCTTGTACCCATTGTTTTGTGAAGAGGCTCTGGGCCCACCCTCCTGTGCAGGTTTTTGGGGGCCTGTAGAAGACTCTTTACTATTTTTAGTTTTGGTTGTCTCATCACCCTTCCCCTGGGGAGTCTTTGTGACCCCTTTCTTTTGGTCACCCCCTGTTGAAGTCTTGGACACCCTTGTCTTGACCCAATGGTCCGCCTTCTTTCCCAATTCTTGGGGAGAAATTGGTCCTAGGTCTACCAGATGCTGATGCAGTTTATCATTGAAACAATTACTTAACAGGTGTTCTTTCACAAATAAATTGTACAGCCCATCATAATTACTTACACCACTGCCTTGAATCCAACCATCTAGTGTTTTCACTGAGTAGTCAACAAAGTCAACCCAGGTCTGGCTCGAGGATTTTTGAGCCCCCTGAACCTAATCCTGTACTCCTCAGTGGAGAATCCAAAGCCCTCAATCAGGGTACCCTTCATGAGGTCATAAGATTCTGCATCTTTTCCAGAGAGTGTGAGGAGTCTATCCCTACACTTTCCAGTGAACATTTCCCAAAGGAGAGCACCCCAGTGAGATCTGTTCACTTTTCTGGTTACACAAGCCCTCTCAAAAGCTGTGAACCACTTGGTGATGTCATCACCATCTTCAAATTTTGTCACAATCCCTTTGGGGATTTTTAACATGTCAGGAGAATCTCTGACCCTATTTATATTGCTGCCACCATTGATGGGTCCTAGGCCCATCTCTTGTCTTTCCCTTTCTATGGCTAGGAGCTGTCTCTCTAAAGCCAATCTTTTGGCCATCCTGGCTAACAGGAGGTCATCTTCACTGAGAGCATCCTCAGTGATTTCAGAAATGTGGGACCCTCCTGTGAGGGACTCACTATTTCTGACTAACACAGTTGGAGACAGGACTTGAGGGGTCCTGTTCTCCCTATTTAGGACTGGAGGAGGGACATTGGCCTCCAAGTCACTAATTTCTTCCTCTGTGATGTCATCATCAGAGGGGTTGGCTTTTTCAAACTCTGCCAACAGCTCCTGGAGCTGAATTTTGGTAGGTCTGGAGCCAATGGTTATTTTCTTTATATTACAGAGAGACCTTAGCTCCCTCATCTTAAGATGGAGGTAAGGTGTGGTGTCGAGTTCCACCACCTGCATCTCTGTATCAGACATTATTCTGCTAAGAGTTGGAATACTTTTTAAAGAATCTAAAACTGTTTCTAGAATCTAATTTCAAACTTTTAACAAACTTTTAAACTCTAAAAGACAATGCTAAACAGGGACTTAACACACAAGGCCCTAGAAGGACTTTTAAGAATTTAGAAAAATTTTAAATTGCAAAAATGAATTTCTAATGACAATTTTGGAATTTGTCGTGTGATCAGGTATTGGCTGAGTAGTCCAGCAAATGCAAAGTCTTGTACCCCACCGCTGATCCACCAATGTAGGAAGTTGGCTCTGTATGTGCTATTTCAAAGTAAGGAATAGCATGCACAGAGTCCAAGGGTTCCCCTTAGAGGTAAGATAGTGGCAAAAAGAGATAATACTAATGCTCTATTTTGTGGTAGTGTGGTCGAGCAGTAGGCTTATCCAAGGAGTAGTGTTAAGCATTTGTTGTACATACACATAGACAATAAATGAGGTACACACACTCAGAGACAAATCCAGCCAATAGGTTTTTATATAGAAAAATATCTTTTCTTAGTTTATTTTAAGAACCACAGGTTCAAATTCTACATGTAATATCTCATTCGAAAGGTATTGCAGGTAAGTACTTTAGGAACTTCAAATCATAAAAATTGCATGTATACTTTACAAGTTATTGACAAATAGCTGTTTTAAAAGTGGACACTTAGTGCAATTTTCACAGTTCCTGGGGGAGGTAAGTTTTTGTTAGTTTTACCAGGTAAGTAAGACACTTACAGGGTTCAGTTCTTGGTCCAAGGTAGCCCACCGTTGGGGGTTCAGAGCAACCCCAAAGTCACCACACCAGCAGCTCAGGGCCGGTCAGGTGCAGAGTTCAAAGTGGTGCCCAAAACACATAGGCTAGAATGGAGAGAAGGGGGTGCCCCGGTTCCGGTCTGCTTGCAGGTAAGTACCCGCGTCTTCGGAGGGCAGACCAGGGGGGTTTTGTAGGGCACCGGGGGGGACACAAGCCCACACAGAAATTTCACCCTCAGCGGCGCGGGGGCGGCCGGGTGCAGTGTAGAAACAAGCGTCGGGTTCGCAATGTTAGTCTATGAGAGATCTCGGGATCTCTTCAGCGCTGCAGGCAGGCAAGGGGGGGGTTCCTCGGGGAAACCTCCACTTGGGCAAGGGAGAGGGACTCCTGGGGGTCACTTCTCCAGTGAAAGTCCGGTCCTTCAGGTCCTGGGGGCTGCGGGTGCAGGGTCTCTCCCAGGTGTCGGGATTTTGGATTCAAAGAGTCGCGGTCAGGGGAAGCCTCGGGATTCCCTCTGCAGGCGGCGCTGTGGGGGCTCAGGGGGGACAGGTTTTGGTACTCACAGTATCAGAGTAGTCCTGGGGTCCCTCCTGAGGTGTCGGGTCTCCACCAGCCGAGTCGGGGTCGCCGGGTGCAGTGTTGCAAGTCTCACGCTTCTTGCGGGGAGCTTGCAGGGTTCTTTAAAGCTGCTGGAAACAAAGTTGCAGCTTTTCTTGGAGCAGGTCCGCTGTCCTCGGGAGTTTCTGGTCTTTTCGAAGCAGGGGCAGTCCTCAGAGGATGTCGAGGTCGCTGGTCCCTTTGGAAGGCGTCGCTGGAGCAGGATCTTTGGAAGGCAGGAGACAGGCCGGTGAGTTTCTGGAGCCAAGGCAGTTGTCGTCTTCTGGTCTTCCGCTGCAGGGGTTTTCAGCTGGGCAGTCCTTCTTCTTGTAGTTGCAGGAATCTAATTTTCTAGGGTTCAGGGTAGCCCTTAAATACTAAATTTAAGGGCGTGTTTAGGTCTGGGGGGTTAGTAGCCAATGGCTACTAGCCCTGAGGGTGGGTACACCCTCTTGGTGCCTCCTCCCAAGGGGAGGGGGTCACAATCCTAACCCTATTGGGGGAATCCTCCATCTGCAAGATGGAGGATTTCTAAAAGTCAGAGTCACCTCAGCTCAGGACACCTTAGGGGCTGTCCTGACTGGCCAGTGACTCCTCCTTGTTTTTCTCATTATCTTCTCCGGCCTTGCCGCCAAAAGTGGGGCCTGGCCGGAGGGGGCGGGCAACTCCACTAGCTGGAGTGTCCTGCTGGGTTGGCACAAAGGAGGTGAGCCTTTGAGGCTCACCGCCAGGTGTGACAATTCCTGCCTGGGGGAGGTGTTAGCATCTCCACCCAGTGCAGGCTTTGTTACTGGCCTCAGAGTGACAAAGGCACTCTCCCCATGGGGCCAGCAACATGTCTCGGTTTGTGGCAGGCTGCTAAAACTAGTCAGCCTACACAGATAGTCGGTTAAGTTTCAGGGGGCACCTCTAAGGTGCCCTCTGGGGTGTATTTTACAATAAAATGTACACTGGCATCAGTGTGCATTTATTGTGCTGAGAGGTTTGATACCAAACTTCCCAGTTTTCAGTGTAGCCATTATGGTGCTGTGGAGTTCGTGTTTGACAAACTCCCAGACCATATACTCTTATGGCTACCCTGCACTTACAATGTCTAAGGTTTTGTTTAGACACTGTAGGGGTACCATGCTCATGCACTGGTACCCTCACCTATGGTATAGTGCACCCTGCCTTAGGGCTGTAAGGCCTGCTAGAGGGGTGTCTTACCTATACTGCATAGGCAGTGAGAGGCTGGCATGGCACCCTGAGGGGAGTGCCATGTCGACTTACTCGTTTTGTCCTCACTCGCACACACAAGCTGGCAAGCAGTGTGTCTGTGCTGAGTGAGAGGTCTCCAGGGTGGCATAAGACATGCTGCAGCCCTTAGAGACCTTCCTTGGCATCAGGGCCCTTGGTACTAGAAGTACCAGTTACAAGGGACTTATCTGGATGCCAGGGTCTGCCAATTGTGGATACAAAAGTACAGGTTAGGGAAAGAACACTGGTGCTGGGGCCTGGTTAGCAGGCCTCAGCACACTTTCAATTGTAAACATAGCATCAGCAAAGGCAAAAAGTCAGGGGGCAACCATGCCAAGGAGGCATTTCCTTACACCTGTGGTATAGTGCACCCTGCTTTAGGGCTGTATGGGCTGCTATAGGGGTGACTTATCTATGCCACATCCAGTGGGTTGTGACCAAGAGGGGTGCCATGTTAAGTTTGTTGTTTTCTCCCCACCAGCACACACAAGCTGCAATGAGAGTGTGCATATGGTTGGTGAGGTGTCCCCTAGGATGACATAATACATGCTGCATCCCTTGGGGACTTTACCTGGCCACCGGGCCCTTGGTACCATGGGTAACTTTTACAGGGGACTTGAGTGTGTTCCAATTATGGAAGCAGTGGTACATTTTAGGGAAAGAATAATGGTGCTTGGGCCTACTTAGCAGGATCCTAGCACACTCCTAATCAAGTCAGTGTCCATATCAGGCAAAAAGTTGAGGTGGGGGGTGAACATGCCAAAAAGGGCACTTTGCCACAAACACCATGCAGGCTTACGGAGTGCAGAGGGTATTCCAACCATGGCTGACTTGCAACGTACACCATTCCATTGACAGCTTTTCAGTTCTTGGCCCTGACTCTTAATCCAACCGGTAGGATTGCCAGTGGACAACAGGCAGACCCTTCCCTGCTTTCCATTTTTGGGGTCGGGGCTCCTTCCATAGACTGGGATAGCCAGAGGGGTTAACACCACAGTACTCTCAGGTTTTAGACATTGGAGCTTTGGATAGGAATCATTAGGTTTTATAATGAAACCAGGATGGTAGGATTGTTTATTTTCTTTAATTTACTGGTGACCATAATAACTGTATTATGTTTCATCTGCCTAATCATCTCAGCACACACTTTTTGTAACCAAATGCAATTATTTCAGTAAATGCATTGAAACGTATCTTGTATTTCTTCATTTGCCCTGACGTGTGAGCTTAGCATAACTGAGAGAAAACGTATGATCTATTAATTATGAGTTTCCGGAAGAGTCAGTGTGTCATGTTTTTAGGCTGCCACAAATCACCTTTACTTATAGGTTTGGGTGAGGTGCTGCTAGCTATCTGATGAGGTCACGCTGACAGCTTCCAGACAGTGTGGGACAGACTCAATCACACACACCCTGTGTCGCTGCCACCTAATACTATACTCAGTGTAAGAGTCCTACGACAACAATTTTCAACCTTCCTCCTGAAGTCTGCATCGTTATTCTGGCTGCCAAGTGTTCTTCCACCAAGACAATTTACACCTTCAGATAGAAGAAAATTGAATTATTTTGTATAGAGGTCTATTGACTGACATTTTGCCTTTCTCTCTGATCTTTTTATTCTTACACTTGCCCAGCAGGGATTTGTTTTGGGTACTCTGAACAGTTACCGTTATACTCTGTCTGCCTATTGTAAATAGGTTCCTCCAATGACTTCTTCTTATGCCCTCCCTTTCTCCTTTTATTAATCCTCAGTGTGGGACCTTAGTTTGGTTTTTACTTTGAATGCGTGCTCCTCTCAAGCCTCTACACAGTTGTCCCCTCTGGCTGCTTACAGTCAAGACAGCATTTCTTGTGGCAGTAACATCTGCCCGGAGGGTGGGTGAGCTGCAGGCTTTGCATCCAAGCTGCTCTACTTGTCTGTTTTTCCAGACAAACTGGTGCTTCGCACTAGGGCCTCTTTCCTCCCGTAAGTGGTGGCACCATTTCATGTGGGCCAGTCTGTCACCTTGCCCACTTTTTATGCACCTCCACATCCCTCTAAAGAAGAGGAGTGTAAGGAAATGCCTCCTTGGCATGGTTACCCCCCTGACTTTTTGCCTTTGCTGATGCTATGTTTTGAATTGAAAGTGTGCTGAGGCCTGCTAACCAGGCCCCAGCACAAGTGTTCTTTCCCTAACCTGTACTTTTGATTCCACAATTGGCACACCCTGGCATCCAGATAAGTCCCTTGTAACTGGTACCTCTGGTACCAAGGGCCCTGATGCCAGGGAAGGTCTCTAAGGGCTGCAGCATGTATTATGCCACCCTAGAGACCCCTCACTCAGCACAGACACACTGCTTACCAGCTTGTGTGGGCTAGTGAGAACAAAATGAGTAAGTCGACATGGCACTCCCCTCAGGGTGCCATGCCAGCCTCTCACTGCCTATGCAGTATAGGTAAGACACCCCTCTAGCAGGCCTTACAGCCCTAAGGCAGGGTGCACTATACCATAGGTGAGGGTACCAGTGCATGAGCACTGTGCCCCTACAGTGTCTAAGCAAAACCTTAGACATTGTAAGTGCAGGGTAGCCATAAGAGTATATGGTCTGGGAGTCTGTTTACACGAACTCCACAGCACCATAATGGCTACACTGAAAACTGGGAAGTTTGGTATCAAACTTCTCAGCACAATAAATGCACACTGATGCCAGTGTGCATTTTATTGTAAAATACACCACAGAGGGCACCTTAGAGGTGCCCCCTGAAACTTAACCGACTATCTGTGTAGGCTGACTGGTTCCAGCAGCCTGCCACACTAGAGACATGTTGCTGGCCCCATGGGGAGAGTGCCTTTGTCACTCTGAGGCCAGTAACAAAGCCTGCACTGGGTAGAGATGCTAACACCTCCCCCAGGCAGGAGCTGTAACACCTGGCGGTGAGCCTCAAAGGCTCACCCCTTTGTCACAGCACCGCAGGACACTCCAGCTTAGTGGAGTTGCCCGCCCCCTCCGGCCACGGCCCCCACTTTTGGCGGCAAGGCTGGAGAAAACCAAGAAAGCAACAAGGAGGAGTCACTGACCAGTCAGGACAGCCCCTAAGGTGTCCTGAGCTGAAGTGACTCTAACTTTTAGAAATCCTCCATCTTGCAGATGGAGGATTCCCCCAATAGGATTAGGGATGTGCCCCCCTCCCCTTGGGAGGAGGCACAAAGAGGGTGTACCCACCCTCAGGGCTAGTAGCCATTGGCTACTAACCCCCCAGACATAAACACACCCTTAAATTTAGTATTTAAGGGCTCCCCTGAACCTAAGAATTTAGATTCCTGCAACTACAAGAAGAAGGACTGCCGAGCTGACAAACCCCTGCAGAGGAAGAACAGAAGACACCAACTGCCTTGGCCCCAGACTTACCGGCCTGTCTCCTGCCTTCCAAAGAACCTGCTCCAGCTACGCTTTCCAAGGGACCAGCGACCTCTGAATCCTCTGAGGACTGCCCTGCTTCGAAAAAGACAAGAAACTCCCGAGGACAGCGGCCCTGCTCCAAAAGAACTGCAACTTTGTTACAAGGAGCAGATTTAAAGACCCCTGCAACTCCCCGCAAGAAGCGTGAGACTTGCAACACTGCACCCGGCGACCCCGACTCGACTGGTGGAGAACAACCAACTCAGGGAGGACCCTCCGGCGACTCTACGACTGTGAGTAACCAAAGTTGTCCCCCCTGAGCCCCCACAGCGACGCCTGCAGAGGGAATCCCCAGGCTCCCCCTGACCGCGACTGTCTGAACTCCATTTCCCGACGGCTGGAAAAGACCCTGCACCCGCAGCCCCCAGCCCCTAAAGAAACGGAACTTCTGTGCAGGAGTGACCCCCAGGAGGCCCTCTCCCTTGCCCAGGTGGTGGCTACCCCGAGGAGCCCCCCCCTTGCCTGCCTGCGACGCTGAAGAGATCCCTTGATCTCTCATTGACTTCCATTGAAAACCCGACGCGTGTTTGCACACTGCACCCGGCCGCCCCCGCGCTGCTGAGGGTGTACTTTCTGTGCTGACTGGTGTCCCCCCCGGTGCCCTACAAAACCCCCCTGGTCTGCCCTCCGAAGACGCGGGTACTTACCTGCTGGCACACTGGAACCGGGGCACCCCCTTCTCTCCATTGAAGCCTATGTGTTTTGGGCACCTCTTTGACCTTTGCACCTGACCGGCCCTGAGCTGCTGGTGTGATAACTTTGGGGTTGCTCTGAACCCCCAACGGTGGGCTACCTTGGACCAAAAACTGAAACCTGTAAGTGCCTTACTTACCTGTTGAAACTAACAATAACTTACCTCCCCAGGAACTGTGAAAATTGCACTGTGTCCACTTTTAAAACAGCTTATTGTGTTTTATGTAAAAAGTATACATGCTAATGTAATGATTCAAAGTTCCTAGAGTACTTACCTGCAATACCTTTCAAATGAGCTATTACATGTCAAATTTGAACCTGTGGTTCTTAAAATAAACTAAGAAAAGATATTTTTCTATAACAAAACCTATTGGCTGGATTTGTCTCTGAGTGTGTGTACCTCATTTATTGCCTATGTGTATGTACAACAAATGCTTAACACTACTCCTTGGATAAGCCTACTGCTCGACCACACTACCACAAAATAGAGCATTAGTATTATCTCTTTTTACCACTATTTTACCTCTAAGGGGAACCCTTGGACTCTGTGCATGCTATTCCTTACTTTGAAATAGCACATACAGAGCCAACTTCCTACATTGGTGGATCAGCGGTGGGGTACAAGACTTTGCATTTGCTGGAATACTCAGCCAATACCTGATCACACAACAAATTCCAAAATTGTCATTAGAAATTGATTTTTGCAATTTGAAAAGTTTTCTAAATTCTTTAAAGTCCTGCTAGGGCCTTGTGTTAGTCCCTGTTAGCATTTATTTTCGAGTTTAAAAGTTTGTAAAAGTTTGAATTAGATTCTAGAACTAGTTTTAGATTCTTAAAAGCATTCCAACTTTTAGAAGAATAATGTCTAGTACAGAGATGAATGTGGTGGAACTCGACACCACACCTTACCTCCATCTCCAGATGAAAGAGCTATGGTCACTCTGTACTATAAGAAAAATAACAATGGGCTTCAGACCTTCCAAACTACAGCTCCAGGAGCTGTTGGCAGAGTATGATAGAGCCAACCCATCTGTAAGTGGCAACACAGATGATGATGATAGTGACTTGGAGGTTGATTCCCCACCACCAGTCCTATCTAGGGAGAACAGGGCCTCTCAAGCCCTGACTCCAAAAATAATAGTCAGAGATGCTGGCTCCCTCACCGGAGGGTCCAGCCTCTCTGAAATCACTGAGGATAACTCCAGTGAAGAGGACATCCAGTTAGCCAGGATGGCCAAAAGATTGGCTTTGGAAAAACAGATCCTAGCCATAGAAAGGGAAAGACAAGAGATGGGCCTAGGACCCATCAATGGTGGCAGCAACATAACTAGGGTCAGAGATTCTCCTGACATGTTGAAAATCCCCAAAGGGATTGTAACTAAATATGAAGATGGTGATGACATCACCAAATGGTTCACAGCTTTTGAGAGGGCTTGTGAAACCAGAAAAGTGAACAAATCTCACTGGGGTGCTCTCCTTTGGGAAATGTTCACAGGAAAGTGTAGGGATAGACTCCTCACACTCTCTAAAAAAAAGATGCAGAATCTTATGACCTCATGAAGGGTACCCTGATTGAGGGCTTTGGATTCTCCACTGAGGAGTATAGGATTAGATTCAGGGGGGCTCAAAAATCCTCGAGCCAGACCTGGGTTGATTATGTTGACTACTCAGTGAAAACACTGGATGGTTGGGTAACTGGAAATGAAGTGCATGACTATGTTGGGCTTTATAATTTGTTTATGAAAGAACACATTTTAAGTAACTGCTTCAATGAAAAGTTGCATCAGTATCTGGTAGACCTAGGTCCAATTTCTCCCCAAGAATTGGGAAAGAAGGCAGACCACTGGGTCAAGACTAGGGTAACCAAAACTTCCACTGGGGGTGACCAAAAGAAAGGGGTTACAAAGCCTCCCCAGGAGAAAGTGGGTGACACTAGAAACAAAGAAAAAGAGTCCTCTGTAGGCCCCCAAAAACCAGAACAGGTGGGTGGGTCCCGAGACACAACCAAAAACAAAGGTGGGTACCAGGGTAAGAGCTGGGATGCCACTAAGGCATGGTGCCATAACTGTAAACAGACAGGGCACCACACCAAGGACACTTCTTGTCCCAAAAACAAACCCCCAAGCAAAATCCCAGGGGTGACCAGTGTAGCCATTGGGGATGACTCCTCAGATGAGGAGGTCTTCATAGCCTTCAACTGGAAAAAGGGCCCAACAGGTGAGTTGGAGATTCCAGAGGGAAGTAGACACTTCCACCACCTACAGGTGAATGGAATCCCAGCCACTGCCCTGAGAGACACTTGTGCCAGTCACACTATTGTGCATGACAGGCTGGTGTTCTCAAACCAGTACATCCCAGGTGAGATGGCCAGAGTAAGAGTTAGCCCAGACAGGGTCACTAATAGGCCTGTGGCTTTTGTGCCCATAGAAGTGGGTGGAACGTTTAGCTGGAGAAGGGTGGTAGTCAGTACAGACCTCCCCCTTGATTGTCTCCTTGGAAATGACTACCCAGAGGTTAGTCAGAGCCTAAGAGAAGAACTGGTCCAGGGCCAGTCCTCTCCCAAGGATTCTGGAGGTGCTACCCCTGCAGTAAATGCAAGTAAGCCCCAGAAGAAAAAGAAAAGAAAACAGAGTAGGAAGGGTGGACAACCTTTAGCCAAGGTTCCAGCAAGCCAGGGAGATTCTGCTCCAGTAGGGGAGAACTCCAAAAATGGCCCTGTTAAAATCCAACCTGACCCACAAGAAGTCCTGGCTAGTCAGGCAACTGTTAAACCTGAGTGGGTGGCTCCTCAGCTAACAGAAGAAAGAGTGGAAGACGGGTGTTTACTACAAGATGTGGTAACCCCCCACTCTAATACAGCAGACAGGCACCCTGAACCCAAAGAAGCCTGTAACTTAGCCCCTTCCCTTGTAGGTGAAGAGCTAAAGGTGTGGTTCTGGGCACTGACAGCTGTCAGTGGCCTCTGCTGGGTGTTAGCCTTTATGGCTGCACTATCCTTGGCATGGTGGTCAGACCCCATGCCAAATAGCAAGTTAGGCCCCCTGACCCTCTTGGTCATGGTGGGGTTACTCCAGCTCTGGGTAACCTCTTTGGGTAAGCTAGGAGTGACCCTGGCTAAAATAAGATTAGCAGAGGTGGATACCTCTAACCCCAAAATAGAGTAGATGGGTGGAGACAGAAAAAGCACAGACAAGAGGCAATTCAGACTAGGTCCTATTACTGTGGAAGTGGGTCAGTTCCCCAGAGGGAATGACCTGAACAGGAGGATGTAAGGCAGAGTAGGCCCTGCAACAAACCAGCCTATTTCCTCTACTCTTCCTCGCCTGACAGACTAGGAAGACTCTCCCAGCTTTGGCTGAGTCTCCTGGCCTGTGGGCTGGGGGGGGGGCTTGTGTAAATAAATGGCTCCCTGTTGCAGTTACCCCCCACTTTTTGCCTGATACTGATGCTGACTTGACTGAGAAGTGTGCTGGGACCCTGCTAACCAGGCCCCAGCACCAGTGTTCTTTCACCTAAAAATGTACCATTGTCTCCACAATTGGCACAACCCTGGCACCCAGATAAGTCCCTTGTAACTGGTACCCCTGGTACCAAGGGCCCTGATGCCAGGGAAGGTCTCTAAGGGCTGCAGCATGTCTTATGCCACCCTAGGGACCCCTCACTCAGCACAGACACACTGCTTGCCAGCTTGTGTGTGCTGGTGGGGAGAAAATGATTGAGTCGACATGTCACTCCCCTCAGGGTGTCATGCCAACCTCACACTGCCTGTGGCATAGGTAAGTCACCCCTCTAACAGGCCTTACAGCCCTAAGGCAGGGTGCACTATACCACAGGTGAGGGCATATGTGCATGAGCACTATGCCCCTACAGTGGCTAAGCAAAACCTTAGACATTGTAAGTGCAGGGTAGCCATAAGAACATATGGGCTGGGAGTCTGTCAAAAACGAACTCCACAGCTCCATAATGGCTACACTGAAAACTGGGAAGTTTGGTATAAAACTTCTCAGAATAATAAACCCACACTGATGCCAGTGTTGGATTTATTAAAAAATGCACACAGAGGGCATCTTAGAGATGTCCCCTGTATTTTACCCAATTGTTGAGTGCAGGACTGACTGGTCTCTGCCAGCCTGCCACTGAGAGACGAGTTTCTGACCCCATGTGGTGAGGCCCTTTGTGCTCTCTGGGGACAGAAACAAAAGCCTGCTCTGGGTGGAGGTGCTTCACACCTCCCCCCTGCAGGAACTGTAACACCTAGCAGTGAGCCTCAAAGGCTCAGGCTTCGTGTTACAATGCCCCAGGGCACTCCAGCTAGTGGAGATGCCCGCCCCCTGGACCCAGCTCCCACTTTGGGCGGCAAGTCCAGGAGAGATAATGAGAAAAACAAGGAGGAGTCACTGGCCAGTCAGGACAGCCCCTAAGGTGTCCTGAGCTGAGGTGACTCTAACTTTTAGAAATCCTCCATCTTGCAGATGGAGGATTCCCCCAATAGGATTAGGGATGTGACCCCCTCCCCTTGGGAGGAGGCACAAAGAGGGTGTACCCACCCTCCGGGCTAGTAGCCATTGGCTACTAACCCCCCAGACCTAAACACGCCCTTAAATTTAGTATTTAAGAGCTTCCCTGAACCTAAAGAGGGAGATTCCTGAAACTACAAGAAGAAGAGGACGGCTGAGCTGAAAAACCCCTGCAGAGGAAGACCAGAAGACACCAACTGCTTTGGCCCCAGACTTACCGGCCTGTCTCCTGCCTTCCAAAGAAACCTGCTCCAGCGACGCTTTCCAAGGGACCAGCGACCTCTGAATCCTCTGAGGACTGCCCTGCTTCAAGAAAGACAAGAAACTCCCGAGGACAGTGGCACTGCTCCAAAAGAACTGCAACTTTGTTTCAAGGAGCAGATTTAAAGACCCCTGCAACTCCCCGCAAGAAGCGTGAGACTTGCAACACTGCACCCGGCGACCCCGACTCGACTGGTGGAGATCTAACACCTCAGGGAGGACCCTCCGGCGACTCCGAGACCGTGAGTAACCAAAGTTGTCCCCCCTGAGCCCTCACAGCGACGCCTGCAGAGGGAATCCCGAGGCTCCCCCTGACCGCGACTGCCTGAACTCCATTTCCCGACGGCTGGAAAAGACCCTGCACCCGCAGCCCCCAGCACCTAAAGGAACGGAACTCCTGTGCAGGAGTGACCCCCAGGAGGCCCTCTCCCTTGTCCAGGTGGTGGCTACCCCAAGGAGCCCCCCCCTTGCCTGCCTGCAACGCTGAAGAGATCCCTTGGTCTCTCATTGATTTACATTGAAAACCCGACGCTTGTTTCTACACTGCACCCGGCCGCCCCAGTGCCGCTGAGGGTGTACTTTTTGTGTGAACTTGGGTCCCCCCCGGTGCCCTACAAAACCCCCCTGGTCTGCCCTCCGAAGACGCGGGTACTTACCTGCTGGCAGACTGGAACCGGGGCACCCCCTTCTCTCCATTGAAGCCTATGCATTTTGGGCACCTCTTTGACCTCTGCACCTGACCGGCCCTGAGCTGCTGGTGTGGTAACTTTGGGGTTGCTCTGAACCCCCAACGGTGGGCTACCTTGGACCAAAAACTGAAACCTGTAAGTGACTTACTTACCTGTTAAAACTAACATTACTTTACCTCCCCCAGGAACTGTGAAAATTGCACTGTCCACTTTTAAAACAGCTTATTGTGTTTTATGTGAAAAGTATACATGCTAATGAAATGATTCAAAGTTCCTAAAGTACTTACCTGCAATACCTTTCAAATGAGATATTACATGTAAAATTTGAACCTGTGGTTCTTAAAATAAACTAAGAAAATATATTTTTCTATAACAAAACCTATTGGCTGGATTTGTCTCTGAGTGTGTGTTCCTGATTTATTGCCTGTGTGTATGTACAACAAATGCTTAACACTACTCCTTTGATAAGCCTACTGCTCGACCACACTACCACAAAATAGAGCATTAGTATTATCTTTTTTTGCCACTATCTTACCTCTAAGGGGAACCCTTGGACTCTGTGTATACTATTCCTTACTTTGAAATAGTGCATACAGAGCCAACTTCCTACAACCCTGAAGCAAGCTATGTGCACAGCACCAGTTCTAAAAGCTCCAGATTACTCCAAGCAATTCATTGTGCAAACAGATGCCTCTGAACATGGGATAGGGGCAGTTTTGTCCCAAACAAATGATGATGGCCTTGACCAGCCTGTTGCTTTCATTAGCAGGAGGTTACTCCCCAGGGAGCAGCGTTGGAGTGCCATTGAGAGGGAGGCCTTTGCTGTGGTTTGGTCCCTGAAGAAGTTGAGACCATACCTCTTTGGTACTCACTTCCTAGTTCAAACTGACCACAGACCTCTCAGATGGCTGATGCAAATGAAAGGTGAAAATCCAAAACTGTTGAGGTGGTCCATCTCCCTACAGGGAATGGACTTTATAGTGGAACACAGACCTGGGACTGCCCATGCCAATGCAGATGGCCTTTTCAGGTTCTTCCACTTAGAAAATGAAGACTCTCTTGGGAAAGGTTAGTCTCATCCTCTTTCGTTTGGGGGGGGGGGGAGGGTTGTGTAAGGAAATGCCTCCTTGGCATGGTTACCCCCTGACTTTTTGCCTTTGCTGATGCTATGTTTTGAATTGAAAGTGTGCTGAGGCCTGCTAACCAGGCCCCAGCACCAGTGTTCTTTCCCTAACCTGTACTTTTGATTCCACAATTGGCACACCCTGGCATCCAGATAAGTCCCTTGTAACTGGTACCTCTGGTACCAAGGGCCCTGATGCCAGGGAAGGTCTCTAAGGGCTGCAGCATGTATTATGCCACCCTAGAGACCCCTCACTCAGCACAGACACACTGCTTACCAGCTTGTGTGGGCTAGTGAGAACAAAATGAGTAAGTCGACATGGCACTCCCCTCAGGGTGCCATGCCAGCCTCTCACTGCCTATGCAGTATAGGTAAGACACCCCTCTAGCAGGCCTTACAGCCCTAAGGCAGGGTGCACTATACCATAGGTGAGGGTACCAGTGCATGAGCACTGTGCCCCTACAGTGTCTAAGCAAAACCTTAGACATTGTAAGTGCAGGTTAGCCATAAGAGTATATGGTCTGGGAGTCTGTTTACACGAACTCCACAGCACCATAATGGCTACACTGAAAACTGGGAAGTTTGGTATCAAACTTCTCAGCACAATAAATGCACACTGATGCCAGTGTACATTTTATTGTAAAATACACCACAGAGGGCACCTTAGAGGTGCCCCCTGAAACTTAACCGACTATCTGTGTAGGCTGACTGGTTCCAGCAGCCTGCCACACTAGAGACATGTTGCTGGCCCCATGGGGAGAGTGCCTTTGTCACTGTGAGGCCAGTAACAAAGCCTGCACTGGGTGGAGATGCTAACACCTCCCCCAGGCAGGAGCTGTAACACCTGGCGGTGAGCCTCAAAGGCTCACCCCTTTGTCACAGCACCGCAGGACACTCCAGCTTAGTGGAGTTGCCCGCCCCCTCAGGCCACGGCCCCCACTTTTGGCGGCAAGGCTGGAGGAAACAAAGAAAGCAACAAGGAGGAGTCACTGACCAGTCAGGACAGCCCCTAAGGTGTCCTGAGCTGAAGTGACTCTAACTTTTAGAAATCCTCCATCTTGCAGATGGAGGATTCCCCCAATAGGATTAGGGATGTGCCCCCCTCCCCTTGGGAGGAGGCACAAAGAGGGTGTACCCACCCTCAGGGCTAGTAGCCATTGGCTACTAACCCCCCAGACCTAAACACGCCCTTAAATTTAGTATTTAAGGGCTCCCCTGAACCTAAGAATTTAGATTCCTGCAACTACAAGAAGGACTGCCGAGCTGACAAACCCCTGCAGAGGAAGAACAGAAGACACCAACTGCCTTGGCCCCAGACTTACCGGCCTGTCTCCTGCCTTCCAAAGAACCTGCTCCAGCGACGCTTTCCAAGGGACCAGCGACCTCTGAATCCTCTGAGGACTGCCCTGCTTCGAAAAAGACAAGAAACTCCCGAGGACAGCGGCCCTGCTCCAAAAGAACTGCAACTTTGTTACAAGGAGCAGATTTAAAGACCCCTGCAACTCCCCGCAAGAAGCGTGAGACTTGCAACACTGCACCCGGCGACCCTGACTCGACTGGTGGAGAACAACCAACTCAGGGAGGACCCTCCGGCGACTCTACGACTGTGAGTAACCAAAGTTGTCCCCCCTGAGCCCCCACAGCGACGCCTGCAGAGGGAATCCCCAGGCTCCCCCTGACCGCGACTGTCTGAACTCCATTTCCCGACGGCTGGAAAGACCCTGCACCCGCAGCCCCCAGCCCCTAAAGAAACGGAACTTCTGTGCAGGAGTGACCCCCAGGAGGCCCTCTCCCTTGCCCAGGTGGTGGCTACCCCGAGGAGCCCCCCCCTTGCCTGCCTGCGACGCTGAAGAGATCCCTTGATCTCTCATTGACTTCCATTGAAAACCCGACGCGTGTTTGCACACTGCACCCGGCCGCCCCCGGCTGCTGAGGGTGTACTTTCTGTGCTGACTTGTGTCCCCCCCGGTGCCCTACAAAACCCCCCTGGACTGCCCTCCGAAGACGCGGGTACTTACCTGCTGGCAGACTGGAACCGGGGCACCCCCTTCTCTCCATTGAAGCCTATGTGTTTTGGGCACCTCTTTGACCTTTGCACCTGACCGGCCCTGAGCTGCTGGTGTGAAAACTTTGGGGTTGCTCTGAACCCCCAACGGTGGGCTACCTTGGACCAAAAACTGAAACCTGTAAGTGCCTTACTTACCTGTTGAAACTAACAATAACTTACCTCCCCCAGGAACTGTGAAAATTGCAGTGTGTCCACTTTTAAAACAGCTTATTGTGTTTTATGTAAAAAGTATACATGCTAATGTAATGATTCAAAGTTCCTAGAGTACTTACCTGCAATTCCTTTCAAATGAGCTATTACATGTAAAATTTGAACCTGTGGTTCTTAAAATAAACTAAGAAAATATATTTTTCTATAACAAAACCTATTGGCTGGATTTGTCTCTGAGTGTGTGTACCTCATTTATTGTCTGTGTGTGTACAACAAATGCTTAACACTACTCCTTGGATAAGCCTACTGCTCGACCACACTACCACAAAATAGAGCATTAGTATTATCTCTTTTTACCACTATTTTACCTCTAAGGGGAACCCTTGGACTCTGTGCATGCTATTCCTTAATTTGAAATAGCACATACAGAGCCAACTTCCTACAAGGAGTGACTGGGTCTCGTCCCAAAAGAGCATTGTCATTCTATGCTGACCGCATAAGTGTTTTGGTTGGACGACAAAGTCTTCCTGGGTTATTTTCCATCAGGTCCGTGGGTTGGGCATTTTGCCCATTCATTCTTGTAGGACTTCCTAGTTTTAATTTGTCCACCAGGGTTGGTATTGCTTGGGGTATCGATTCAAATGTAAGGAATCTGTGGCCAGGAGTCGCTAGCAGATGAACAAGTTATGTACACGTCATTGACTCATACTGAAATCAATATAACTTTTGCTACTTTTTTTCTTTGTTCACGCAGGCAAAAAAATGGAGTCTCCTTTTGTTGGAAAGTCACTCTTATTGCATGTTTATCTATGTGCTTAGACTGTTTTCGTTATGATCCTGCTAACCAGAACCCCAATGATTGTGCTCTCTTCTCTTGGTACCCTTTACGCCCCTCAATTGGCACACTGGTGTACCCCCTTAGGTCCCTAGTATATGGCACTTGGGTTTCCAGTGCATTGGTACACCAGGGGTCCCCCATGGGCTACAGCATGTATTATGCCACCCACAGGACCCAATGCAAACTGTATGCAGACCTGGCATGGCAGAGTGCGTGAAACGGTGCATGCACCCTTTCGCTGCTAGTCACTATAGCAGGTCTCTGTAAGTCACCCCTATGGTAGGCCCTTTCAGCCCAAGGGGCAGAGTGCAGGTTCCTGTGTGTGAGGGCACCCCTGCATGAGCAGAGGCGCTTCTACGAACTCCAGTTCCAATGAACTGGACTTCGTAAGTATGGGGAAACCATATTACCCCTGTACTGGCCCCAGGTCACTCCAACCTGTAGTCCAGCTACATAATGGTAACTCAGACCCCAGGCATGTTTGGTATCAAACATGTCGGAATTATACCCCAATACTAATGATAATATTGGTGGCATTACTCCATGCACTCTGGGGGCTCCTTAGAGAACCCCCAGTATTCCTCCAGGCTGCCTGCCATGGTTTGCCCATGCTGCTGCAGCCCCTCAGACAGGTTTCTGACCTTCTGCTGTTTGACCAACTCAAGCAGAGGAAGGCAGAACAAAGAATTTCCTGTGGGAGAGGGGATGCCGCACCCTCACCCTTGGAAATACATAATACAAGGCTGAGGAGGGATGGAGTAGCCTCCCCCATGCCACAAGCTTGATTTGAAGGACACATATGGTTCCCTCCTTGCATAATCCGGATTGCACCAGTCCAGGCTCCCCCGGTCCTTACCCTGGCGCTAAACCACACACAGGGAAGGGGAGTGACCACACCTCCTGTCGATCACCACCCCAGGGTTGGTGCCCGGAGCTCCTTCAGATGGCCACTTGATTCTGCCATGTTGGAAACAAGATGGGCAGAGGCTTTCAGGAGCATCTGGTTGGTCTGGACAGGTGACTGACATCAGTGACCCACCTCAGATTGGTGGTCACCCTGCAGATTGATCAAGCCCCCTGTTCTGGGTCCGTAGATTCGGGGTGCCAGACTCCACCAGGACTCCTCTGCATCAGGCTCTTCTGCTCCTGGCCACCGGAACGGCTGCTGGACTCCACAGGAACCAAACAAGCCTGCAACTCCTGATACGACTTCGCCTTGCAACATCGTTTCTCCAGATCTCTCCAGAAATTGCAAAATTTCCACGGCTGTGAATCCTCTGGGTTCGGAAAGACTTAAGCTGCACCAAAGAAGTAAGACAGAATCTCCCTTGAAGTGAAGGAGTCACCCCCCCTGCATTCGCAGACACCTAAGGCAATCATGTCTGGCTGCTGGGATCTGCTCCCTGATGGAATTGCTTGGATCTTCCAACGCAGCTGGTGGTTCTAAGTAGTCCTTTTGGTCTTCTCTGCCTTCTGACCGACTTGGGAGACAGTAAGCCCTTGCCTCTCCTTGCAGGAGAGAACCCCTGTGCACTGCGACTCTTGCAGCAACCAAGGCTTGTTGACTCCTGCTCTGAGAGATCCTCAGCCTCTAAGTAGCCCTGGCCTCCAGCACTTAATCCTTGCAAGAACAGTTTCTCCTCTGCTGCTCCATGGACGTGGGACTCCTCAAATAGGTCAAATCAGTATCTCCGTTAAACTCTGCACCTCCCTCACATTCTTAGGCAGGGGAGAAATCAATCTATCCTCTTTTTCAAGAGTTAACTAATTTCCCCTTGCAGTCTGGTATAGCACCACCCATTTGTGAAGCACGCAGTGGTAAAACCTATTCTTAAAAAAAAAAAAACACCCTTGATCCCTTACAAGTGGTAAACTAAAGACCGATATTCTGGTTACCTATAGTGGGTAAGTGTAGGAAGTTGGCTCTGTATGTGCTATTTCAAAGTAAGGAATAGCATGCACAGAGTCCAAGGGTTCCCCTTAGAGGTAAGATAGTGGCAAAAAGAGATAATACTAATGCTCTATTTTGTGGTAGTGTGGTCGAACAGTAGGCTTATCAAAGGAGTAGTGTTAAGCATTTGTTGTACATACACACAGGCAATAAATGAGGAACACACACTCAGACAAATCCAGCCAATAGGTTTTGTTATAGAAAAATATATTTTCTTAGTTTATTTTAAGAACCACAGGTTCAAATTCTACATGTAATATCTCATTTGAAAGGTATTGCAGGTAAGTACTTTAGGAACTTTGAATAATTACAGTAGCATATATACTTTTTACATAAAACACAAATAGCTGTTTTAAAAGTGGACACAGTGCAATTTTCACAGTTCCTGGGGGAGGTAAAGTATTGTTATTTTTAGCAGGTAAGTAAATCACTTACAGGTCTCAGTTTTGGGTCCAAGGTAACCCACCGTTGGGGGTTCAGAGCAACCCCAAAGTTACTACACCAGCAGCTCAGGGCCGGTCAGGTGCAGAGGTCAAAGAGGTGCCCAAACAACATAGGCTTCAATGGAGAGAAGGGGGTGCCCCGGTTCCAGTCTGCCAGCAGGTAAGTACCCGCGTCTTCGGAGGGCAGACCAGGGGGGTTTTGTAGGGCACCGGGGGGGACACGAGTCAGCACAAAAAGTACACCCTCAGCAGCGCGGGGCGGCCGGGTGCAGTGTGTAAACACGCGTCGTGTTTCCAATGGTTTTCTATGAGAGACCAAGGGGTCTCTTCAGCGATGCAGGCAAGGGGGGGGGGCTCCTCGGGGTAGCCACCACCTGGGCAAGGGAGAGGGCCTCCTGGGGGTCACTCCTGCACAGAAGTTCCGTTCCTGCGGGTGCAGGGTCTTTTCCAGCCGTCGGGATCTTAGAGTCAGGCAGTCGCGGTCAGGGGGAGCCTCGGGATTCCCTCTGCAGGCGTCGCTGTGGGGGCTCAGGGGGGACAACTTTGGTTGCTCACGGTCTCGGAGTCGCCGGAGAGTCCTCCCTGAGGTGTTGGTTCTCCACCAGTCGAGTCGGGGTCGCCGGGTGCAGTGTTGCAAGTCTCGCGCTTCTTGCGGGGATTTGCAGGGGTCTTTAAATCTGCTCCTCTGTAACAAAGTTGCAGTTCTTTTGGAGCAGTGCCGCTGTCCTCGGGAGTTTCTTGTCTTTCTTGAAGCAGGGCAGTCCTCTGAGGATTCAGAGGTCGCTGGTCCTTGGGAAAGCGTCGCTGGAGCAGGTTTCTTTGGAAGGCAGGAGACAGGCCGGTAGGACTGGGGCCAAAGCAGTTGGTGTCGTCTTTCTTCTTCTGCAGGGGTTTTCAGCTCAGCAGTCCTCTTCTTCTTGTAAGTTGCAGGAATCTAAATTCTTAAGTTCAGGGAAGCCCTTAAATACTAAATTTAAGGGCGTGTTTAGGTCTGGGGGGTTAGTAGCCAATGGCTACTAGCCCTGAGGGTGTGTACACCCTCTTTGTGCCTCCTCCCAAGGGGAGGGGGTCACAATCCTATCCCTATTGGGGGAATCCTCCATCTGCAAGATGGAGGATTTCTAAAAGTTAGTCACTTCAGCTCAGGACACCTTAGGGGCTGTCCTGACTGGCCAGTGATTCCTCCTTGTTATTCTCATTATTTCCTCCGGCCTTGCCGCCAAAAGTGGGGGCCGTGGCCGGAGGGGGCGGGCAACTCCACTAGCTGGAGTATCCTGCGGTGCTGGAACAAAGGGGTGAGCCTTTGAGGCTCACCGCCAGGTGTTACAGCTCCTGCCTGGGGGAGGTGTTAGCATCTCCACCCAGTGCAGGCTTTGTTACTGGCCTCAGAGTGACAAAGGCACTCTCCCCATGGGGCCAGCAACATGTCTCTAGTGTGGCAGGCTGCTGGAACCAGTCAGCCTACACAGATAGTCGGTTAAGGTTTCAGGGGGCACCTCTAAGGTGCCCTCTGCGGTGTATTTTACAGTAAAATGTACACTGGCATCAGTGTGCATTTATTGTGCTGAGAAGTTTGATACCAAACTTCCCAGTTTTTAGTGTAGCCATTATGGTGCTGTGGAGTTCGTGTTTGACAAACTCCCAGACCATATACTCTTATGGCTACCCTGCACTTACAATGTCTAAGGTTTTGCTTAGACACTGTAGGGGCACAGTGCTCATGCACTGGTGCCCTCACCTATGGTATAGTGCACCCTGCCTTAGGGCTGTAAGGCCTGCTAGAGGGGTGACTTATCTATACTGGCATAGGCAGTGAGAGGCTGGCATGGCACCCTGAGGAGAGTGCCATGTCGACTTACTCATTTTGTTCTCACCAGCACACACAAGCTGGCAAGCAGTGTGTCTGTGCTGAGTGAGGGGTCTCCAGGGTGGCATAAGACATGCTGCAGCCCTTAGAGACCTTCCCTGGCATCAGGGCCCTTGGTACCAGGGGTACCATTTACAAGGGACTTATCTGGATGCCAGGGTGTGCCAATTGTGGATACAAAAGTACAGGTTAGGGAAAGAACACTAGTGCTGGGGCCTGGTTAGCAGGCCTCAGCACACTTTCAATTCAAAACATAGCATCAGCAAAGGCAAAAAGTCAGGGGGTAACCATGCCAAGGAGGCATTTCCTTACAGTAAGGTACTGGGAAAAAATTGTCCTTTAACATCTCTCTGTATACTTGAAACAAACTAATGTGCTTTATCCTACGCAAACTGGATTTCGATCTGGTGGCAGCACAGAGACAGTTTGTTAGAAACTGGGTTACTGGTTGACTGAGGTGTGAACCCTGGTTAAGCAGCAACCACAATCCTAGTCAGGGTAAGGCACAAGCAAACCCCTAAATAACCTGTGCTCACCCCCCCTGGTAGCTTAGCACAGAGCAGTCAGGCTTACCCTACATGCAATGTATAAATTATTTGTACAAAACTTCAAACCGTGAAAACACCACACAAAAAGATCCCCCACCAAACTGGAAAAATAGAGCACAATTGCATAAATGGAAAAAAAGACAAAAATGACAAAACTCGTATGAGCAGAACTGGATTCATGGATTTTTAAAGAATAAAGAACAAAATATCACCAAAACACATAACAAGCCATCTGCTGTCATCTGGTGGAGCCGGACCAGGTCAGTCAAGGTTTCAGGCCGACCTCAGTGGAGTGTGGGTTGGATGCAGTCCCAGGTTAGTCCTGCTGAAGTTTTACCTTTTCAATTTGTCTGCCAAGAGTCCCGCTCGCAGGGAAAAAGTTTGGCAAAAGCAAGGAGAGCATCTCTGGTGATGTTTGTCAGTGCATGGGGAGCAGTCTGGGCATTGCAGACCGATGGGCTGGAATCTCAGCCTTAAACAGCAATACTTGTTGTACGAATAGATGATCTTGCGGCTTCTGGTTCTTGATTTCGTGGCGAGTGATGAGGTTCCTGCATGAAGAGGCCAGTTACCATTCGCAAGAGCCCAAAAGCCTGACTTAAAAAGCGGAAAAACCTCTTTCAAGGGTCCAGGACCTGAGAGGCGTTTCTTGGCGGTAAGGAATTCAGTGAAGATTTGTCCAGGAGCTGTGGGGAACCTGTTATGTCCCTGAGGCTCAGATCAGGAGACCAGCAGACTTGCTCTTATTGTGATGTCATGTATCCAAGATGGGTTCTAGGTCCAGTTCTTCTTCCCCAGGCAAGAGGTCAGCATAGCAAGGCAGGAGCTCCTTCAGAGCAGCAGTCCAGCCAGCAGAGTGCCACTCCTTTTAGCATCATTCCTGACCTTCTTTCTGGCAGAGTATTCACAGGTCCAGAAGTGTACCTAAGTGTTGGTGTCTGAGAGCCAGTATTTATACCTTGGTTCCTTGACTCTGGAAGGTGAGAGAGACTTGTAGACAGTGGCTTTGAGGCATACGTGTTCCCTGCCTTGACACAAAGCTGACTGGAGTGACAATATAGGGTTAAGCCAAGTCCTTTGTGTTTGGACAGGACACAGCCTATTAAGGAGTAAGTCGGGCTGTGTCCAGCTCCCTCCTCCCATCCTGCCCAGGATGAACCATTAAGTCTCATGTAAGCTCCCGTTGTGTGTAGCTGTCTAGTACACAAAGCCCAACAGGCAACTACCCCCAGTCATGTGACCAGAAACAGACAGCAGACACCAAATGGCTAAGAAATGGGTCTCCAAACTAAAGCACACAAGCCACATCCGGCCTGCTACAAGATTGTATCTGGCCCTCTAAAAGAGTTTATCTGGTTCTCTTGTTTTCCAAAGCCTCTGATTCGGATGATCAGAGGGAAATGTATATCCAATTACTTTGGCAGCTGGTGGGTAGCAGCAGAGCCTCTTGAATGTAAACTTGGGACCAGCAATATTGTGTATGCCAAATGTTTTTTTTTAAAAACGCAAGTTACTAGTGCAGATAGTACACACTGCAGAACACTCCAATTGCCAGAATTGTGTAGAAAGGTGCAGGCTGAATGAATTTTTGTTTTTAATTTCTTTGCTTTGTTTTACTGAAATTCTTTCATATTGTGCCTGCTCTGAAAAAATGTTTACCGTGACATTCACAATGGGGAAGGGGTCCCATGGGGACGCCTTCCCTTTTGCGAAAAGTGTTAGCACCCATTTGAAATGGGTGCAAACTGCGATTGGTTTGCGCCCGCGGTCACAAAACAATCCTACATTGCACTGCGAGTCGCAATTAGGAAGGGAACACCCCTTCCTAATTGCGAGTCGCAAACCCGTTTTGCGATTCAGTAACCAGGTTACTGAATCGCAAAACTGGGTTTGTGCATCGCAATGTGCTTTTTGCAAGTCGCAAACAGCAAAAGTCGCTGTTTGCGACATGCAAAAAGCTACCTACATGTGGGTCTTGGTCCCTAATTAGGTCTGGTGTTAACAAAGACATTTTGTTTTTATTAATCTTCTATTTCTCTCTCTTTCGGCTGGCTTTACTGTGAGTGATCACATTCTGCTCTTCCACAAGGAGCATATTGGCACACAAAGTAGTTTTGTTCAGTGTCAGGAACTACAGTGGCAATCAGTGACGTAACGAAACTGGAGGGTGCCCCTTTGCAAAGAACATGGAGGATCCCCCTCTTCAGACTCACTCAGGGCAGGTGCTGTGCTGAAGGGGCCCCCTGGAGGGCGGCTGCGGGGCCTTTGTTATGCCACTGGTGGCAACGTGTGCTTTTAGAGTTCAAAAACTTTTTGGGGGTTTTTTGCCAGTGTTTGTTACAATGTTGAGGTCCTGGTAGCTCCCACAACAATAAAGTGTTACAAAGGCCATGTCAAAACAAGACATGCATTGATGAAACTAAAAGACTTATACAAATATGTCAGACCAGTTGGCTTTGTCAGTGTTTATTTTCATGCTTCCCATATTCGTGTTGAAAATGGTTACACTGATTTTCCACTTGAAATATTTTTGGGAAATACTAGCATGCATCAACACATTTTACTAAATTACACTTCATTTGCATCTAATCAGAGAGCATTCTGGGAGCATTATACTTAGCCTCATAGCCTAAACTTTTCAAACATGTGTATACACGTTTTTTTTTTTTTTTTGTACTGGAACCAACGTCAGTAGTGAAGTGTGACCTTTAAAACATTTATTTACAGCACTCACCCTAATAATGAAGGCTTTCAAATAATGAACCTTAAATACAAGTTCTAACAGCATTATATTTTGGAAACACATTACCTCAACTGCAGAGAGTTCCACTCTCTGTAAACAGGCAGCCAAAGGGTTTGTGCTGCAGAGGGTTGGGCCTACTTGTCCCAAGGACAAAGTAAACATAAACACTTGTTGCCCTTGACCCCAAACAAGATGTCCACATCCATTCCACATCCCTGCGTATTAAAAAGGAAGGTATAGACCTGGAAAAAGGTGTATTTTGCCAGGTCGACATGGCAGTTTTAAACTGAACACACAGGCTTTGCCATGTCTGCCTGGGACCTGTTTAAAGGGCTACTTAAGTGGTTGGCACAATAAGTGCTGCAGGTCCACTAGTAGCAATTATTTTGCAGTACGTGGGCACATGTAGTATGCTTTCCTAGGTACTTATAGGTAAATAAAATATTTTAATTGGGTATATGCCAGTGTTACCATGTTTCAAGGAGGGATCACAAGAACTTTAGTAGTGGTAAAGTGCATAGATTCCTAAGGCCATCAAAAAGAATTAAGCAAAAAACAGGGAGGAGGAAGGCAAAAAGTCTGGGGATGATCCCGCAGAAAGGGCCATTTCCAACACAGCTCTGTCAGCGGTGGTCGAGTAACTTCAAATGAATTTGGACCAAGGAGGGGCTGCAGCAGTTATCCTACTGGACATAAGTGCTGCTTGCACAAGGTGTTACAGCACAGACTGCAAACCTGAGTAAAATCAGGTGCAGAACGAAGTTGGTTAACAACATTCCTGCAGGATAGAACCTTTCAGGTGTATGACAGACCTTGCTACTCAGTTATTTTCTCCCTAAGTGTGGAGTGCCTCGGGGATCCTCACTGAGTCCCACACTAGATTGAACGGCATCATACGGTCTGAACCCTAATGGTGACAAAACGGAGTCGATGGTTGTTGGCAACTGCTGGCTCACCTGTACTGAATCTCTCGATACTCATCCACAGCCAAAGGCCACGATTATTAATTTGGGCATTTGGCTGGTTGCAATCTAACCTTTGAGACTTTGGTATAGAAATTAGTGGCCAGCTGCTATGGTATTTTGAGAACCCAGAGAATAGTGGGACAGTCAGTGATTCTTTCCCACCTTGATTATGAAAGTTATTCTGCCTCAGCTGTCCACACATTGTGAGAAGGTTGCTGGTGGTCCAGAACGCAGCAGCTCGTCTGCTGTTGAAGATACTGAAATATCAATCTGTGTCTAGGTCACTGGCTGCTCTGCATTGCCTCCCAATGAAACAAAGAATTCAGTTTAAAACCCTATGTATTGCTCAAAGAGCATATTAGAAAAAAAGGCCTTGAAGTGCTCCAGCACATGATGTCACCTGTAGGAAGTTGGCTCTGTATGTGCTATTTCAAAGTAAGGAATAGCATGCACAGAGTCCAAGGGTTCCCCTTAGAGGTAAAATAGTGGTAAAAATAGATAATACTAATGCTCTATTTTGTGGTAGTGTGGTCGAGCAGTAGGCTTATCCAAGGAGTAGTGTTGAGCATTTGTTGTACATACACATAGACAATAAATGAGGTACACACACTCAGAGACAAATCCAGCCAATAGGTTTTTATATAGAAAAATATATTTTCTTAGTTTATTTTAAGAACCACAGGTTCAAATTCTACATGTAATATCTCATTCGAAAGGTATTGCAGGTAAGTACTTTAGGAACTTCAAATCATCAAAATTGCATGTATACTTTTCAAGTTATTCCCAAATAGCTGTTTTAAAAGTGGACACTTAGTGCAATTTTCACAGTTCCTAGGGGAGGTAAGTATTTGTTAGATTAACCAGGTAAGTAAGACACTTACAGGGCTTAGTTCTTGGTCCAAGGTAGCCCACCGTTGGGGGTTCAGAGCAACCCCAAAGTCACCACACCAGCAGCTCAGGGCCGGTCAGGTGCAGAGTTCAAAGTGGTGCCCAAAACACATAGGCTAGAATGGAGAGAAGGGGGTGCCCCGGTTCCGGTCTGCTTGCAGGTAAGTACCCGCGTCTTCGGAGGGCAGACCAGGGGGGTTTTGTAGGGCACCGGGGGGGACACAAGCCCACACAGAAATTTCACCCTCAGCAGCGCGGGGGCGGCCGGGTGCAGTGTAGAAACGAGCGTCGGGTTCGCAATGTTAGTCTATGAGAGATCTCGGGATCTCTTCAGCGCTGCAGGCAGGCAAGGGGGGGATTCCTCGGGGAAACCTCCACTTGGACAAGGGAGAGGGACTCCTGGGGGTCACTTCTCCAGTGAAAGTCCGGTCCTTCAGGTCCTGGGGGCTGCGGGTGCAGGGTCTCTCCCAGGCGTCGGGACTTTAGGTTCAAAGAGTCGCGGTCAGGGGAAGCCTCGGGATTCCCTCTGCAGGCGGCGCTGTGGGGGCTCAGGGGGGACAGGTTTTGGTACTCACAGTATCAGAGTAGTCCTGGGGTCCCTCCTGAGGTGTCGGATCTCCACCAGCCGAGTCGGGGTCGCCGGGTGCAGTGTTGCAAGTCTCACGCTTCTTGCGGGGAGCTTGCAGGGTTCTTTAAAGCTGCTGGAAACAAAGTTGCAGCTTTTCTTGGAGCAGGTCCGCTGTCCTCGGGAGTTTCTTGTCTTTTCGAAGCAGGGGCAGTCCTCAGAGGATGTCGAGGTCGCTGGTCCCTTTGGAAGGCGTCGCTGGAGCAGGATCTTTGGAAGGCAGGAGACAGGCCGGTGAGTTTCTGGAGCCAAGGCAGTTGTCGTCTTCTGGTCTTCCGCTGCAGGGGTTTTCAGCTGGGCAGTCCTTCTTCTTGTAGTTGCAGGAATCTAATTTTCTAGGGTTCAGGGTAGCCCTTAAATACTAAATTTAAGGGCGTGTTTAGGTCTGGGGGGTTAGTAGCCAATGGCTACTAGCCCGGAGGGTGGGTACACCCTCTTTGTGCCTCCTCCCAAGGGGAGGGGGTCACAGTCCTAACCCTATTGGGGGAATCCTCCATCTGCAAGATGGAGGATTTCTAAAAGTTAGTCACTTCAGCTCAGGACACCTTAGGGGCTGTCCTGACTGGCCAGTGACTCCTCCTTGTTTTTCTCATTATTTTCTCCGGCCTTGCCGCCAAAAGTGGGGCCTGGCCGGAGGGGGCGGGCAACTCCACTAGCTGGAGTGTCCTGCTGGGTTGGCACAAAGGAGGTGAGCCTTTGAGGCTCACCGCCAGGTGTGACAATTCCTGCCTGGGGGAGGTGTTAGCATCTCCACCCAGTGCAGGCTTTGTTACTGGCCTCAGAGTGACAAAGGCACTCTCCCCATGGGGCCAGCAACATGTCTCGGTTTGTGGCAGGCTGCTAAAACTAGTCAGCCTACACAGATAGTCGGTTAAGTTTCAGGGGGCACCTCTAAGGTGCCCTCTGGGGTGTATTTTACAATAAAATGTACACTGGCATCCGTGTGCATTTATTGTGCTGAGAAGTTTGATACCAAACTTCCCAGTTTTCATTGTAGCCATTATGGTGCTGTGGAGTTCGTGTTTGACGGACTCCCAGACCATATACTCTTATGGCTACCCTGCACTTACAATGTCTAAGGTTTTGTTTAGACACTGTAGGGGTACCATGCTCATGCACTGGTACCCTCACCTATGGTATAGTGCACCCTGCCTTAGGGCTGTAAGGCCTGCTAGAGGGGTGTCTTACCTATACTGCATAGGCAGTGAGAGGCTGGCATGGCACCCTGAGGGGAGTGCCATGTCGACTTACTCGTTTTGTCCTCACTAGCACACACAAGCTGGCAAGCAGAGTGTCTGTGCTGAGTGAGAGGTCTCCAGGGTGGCATAAGACATGCTGCAGCCCTTAGAGACCTTCCTTGGCATCAGGGCCCTTGGTACTAGAAGTACCAGTTACAAGGGACTTATCTGGATGCCAGGGTCTGCCAATTGTGGATACAAAAGTACAGGTTAGGGAAAGAACACTGGTGCTGGGGCCTGGTTAGCAGGCCTCAGCACACTTTCAATTGTAAACATAGCATCAGCAAAGGCAAAAAGTCAGGGGGCAACCATGCCAAGGAGGCATTTCCTTACATCACCCTACAGAACTATGAGACTCCTGAAATCCTCCTTAAATTTAGTTGAGATCCTGAGGGTAAAGAAAGTGGAGACGGGTCCTTCTCTTTCTTAGCAGCAGAATTGTGGGATGGTCTTCCCGTTAGAATACTGAAAATGAAAGCTCTTTTAGGAAACTATTAAAAGCATGGCTATGTGCATAACTTGAACTAAGTATTTTATTAAGCACTGGAAGGCCCTTTTGGGTAGCCATGTGCTACATAAGTTTGAATTGAATTGTCGGTGCGCGTTGACTCCACGGTGAGCATGCATAATGCTGTTCCTGCGTTTTACTGTACCCCCATCGAAATAATGGTATTGTGTGCAAACGCTTTCCCAAAATATTATAGAACCAAAGTTACATTAGTAAACCATCCTTGGATCGAATAATGCGTACTTTTTCTAAGCCCCAGTCCTTGGAGTTTCAAGGGCAACATGAAAATAAAACACTATGTAAAGCAAAGGACAGTCATTTGCGGTTCTTTGTTTAGAACACATCAGCAAAAGGGATGAGTTCCGGTTGTAATAGTGTGCACTGCCACAGGCCGCTTTTAGAGGTTTCTGGGGCCTGCGTAGCTAATATAATGGATTTATTAACCTGTTGCATATTAAAGCTACTTTACTGAATATTTAAAGGTGCAGTTAATCACATTCATGATTCCTTTTTATAGCATGCTTGTTTATGATCTGGCATTTTGCTTGAATTTAAAGAGCTGTTTGATACATAAAATGTTCTGTAGAACTGGAGGAATTGTGTCCCTACAGCCAGAGTGGTTGTATTTCGGGTGTTTTGTTGGTCAGTAAATTAGCTGACATTTCATGGTGCTCTTTGTTATTAGGCCAAGGCTCCAAACGATGTGCTGATTACATCTCCAAATCAAAAAACGCTGTTTATCATGTAGTTTTTTTTTCTCAATTAACTTCTGTATAAAAATCACATTAAGGTTTGCCCTTAATTTGCTCAGTTCGGCTCAGTTGTTTGTCAGTCACCTTTCCTGATAGCCTTTTCCCATGAAACTGCTATGATGCTAAAGATTTGTCGTTTGTATCCTACCGATATTTTTTCTTTTACTTACTTTGCATAATCGCTAAGATGTTAACTGTACCTCGTAGGTTGTATTTCAGGGTTTCTCAGATTGTCTGAAGGTGTCTGTCTACCTGTGCCAACAATGACATTCGTACAATCCAGGGACTGGATAAACAATGGGTAAAAACAAATGCCCACTTAATCAGTTCAGGGGCACGGTCTAAGACCCTTAATGTAACTTTTTAAACCTAAAAAAAACAAAACGAAGTGTGAACCTTCTCAGCTTAGGGCGATTTTCACACCCAGCCTCTGACAAACCACCAAATGTAAAGCCTGCATTAAAGTTTTAAATTGTGAGCCTAACCTTAACCATTCAAGTTTAGTATTGTCTATTTGTATCACACCTGGAGTTTAAAACCAAGTTAAAGTCTCTGCACACCACAATATTTCCAGGGATCACAGATGTTTCAATTGTAATAGCCTGATATATCTTGCAGATATTTGAATTTAGTCTATAATGAATTAATAAATGTGACCCGTTGGTATTTAAGATTATCTAATGCTCTTAGTGATCAGTTGTACAATACATAAGTTATTTGTGGGTCAGCTATTAAAAGGACCACCATAAAAAAGTGCTTCCTGTGACCTCTCTGCATATGCTCCCTATCTCGCCAATCTGTGTACTTATGTCTTATTGGCTGAACTAATTCTATCAGCTCCTCAATCACTGTTTCCAATGTAATACTCTTTATCTTTTTTTGTACATCTCTTTAAATTGGAACTTGATAAAGTAATTTAGGATGGTTTGTGGGTGTAGATTGTTGGCTGAAAACCAAAAAAGGAGCATATTACCCTTCAGTATGTTCCATACATTTTTCCTATATGTCTACACTAGTAATTTATAGAATCGTCATACCTGACGTTAACTTGCTGGCTCATCTTTTTGGACTGGGTTAAATGTAGTCTGGTTTCCTTGCAGTGGGGCATCACCAAATTATAGATTACAGCTAAAGTAAGCTTAGATAGGTTGGTGGCTTAGCCCTTATTTAAGCTAAGGCCATTCGATTATATCTCCTTGCTGCCTTGCCAGCAAGTTGTTAGTGTGAACTAAGGATGAGTCCGTTAAGCCTTCCTCACTGTGATCCCAACACAGAAGTTAGTCATCGGTTTTTTCAATGGTGGCCTTGTTGTTTCACTGTTTCAATGTGATGCAAGTTTTGATCCTTCACATTTGTTTGCCACCTTCCTGTCCTTTATTGCTGCTTGATTCTTCGTAGACGGCAGTTTCCTTTTTCTATTTAATTCAGTACAACTGAAAATAATTTGGCGTAAGAAGAGTACATTTGAAGCCTGTCTTACTTCACTAAATACCAACTGTTCAGAATGCCTTCAGCCTAATGGAAAAACAAGTTTGAAGTACAATGTGTGTAAAAAGCAAAAAGGTTCATTGCTCTTGTATCTCCTTTGTGTATCAGAGTACCTATAGGTCACCTTAATTAATGTCAGAATATGCTAATTTAACTCCAAAGGACTAAACCATTAAAACAAAAGTACACTGCCAGATTAATTTGTGGTACTAATGTAAGACTCGCATATATAGGCTGCAGAAACAGAAAGTGGCATGGAGGTTGATTTTAAATTCCCATCACTGAGGTAATAAAAGGACTTCATGCGCATCATGCACGCAAATGTCAACTTAAACAGTTGCGCAAACTGTGACACATAATCATGAGGTGTATTTATTCACATAGCAGTTGAGTGTAATGCACACAAATCAAACATCTGTGTTACCCTGAAGAGCCACCCAGTATTTTCCACAGAGTGCATGCATAAATAATGAATGGGTGCGGGGATTTGGGGTGGGGTGGAGGGGAAGAATGGTTTTCCAAATGGATTTGATTAAAGATGCACATGCTTCACTCCATTTTCAAGCTGTCATTCGTACAAGCATGAAAATTAGGTTTAGAAGTTTTCCTTCAGCATAGCCACGTTTTATGTATGACCCTGATTAAAGAGTTGAACATTTTCTAGCTGTCGTGACTCTATTAAGGACTTAGAGGTGGATAATGCTCAAACTCCCTTCGCTTTATTACTGGCAGCCATTTTATCAGATTTTTAAAATTAAAAATACCATTCCTGTGAATCACTGGGAATGAGTTAAAAGAAACAATTGACATTATGAACAGTACCAGCCCATCCAATCAGTAACCAGCATTCTACACACAGTCCTTTGCTCCTGTCACCACTGTCTCTTTTGTCTTGCAAGGCAAGTCATGCTGTTGGCCTGTTCTCATGACTCCTGTTTTCCCGACTACTGTTATCCCATTTCCATTCCTGGAAGAATTAAATCAATTACCAAGAGGTCACCAGTGGGATAAAAATTGCACAGTAGAAGGATATATACATTACAAACTCACCATAGCAACACAATTAATATCAGTTACCTAAAACTGATTGTCAAAACGGATCAGAACCCCGGGGGTGGGTTAACCCTCTCCTTCGAGTCCTTATTAGAATTTAAACTTTCCATTATTATAGCTAGGACATTTTTCATGCTGTCCGGACCGGAGGCGAGGATTATGCTAGTTTAGAGCTTGCTCACCACTAGATGAGCTATATCTAACACTACCTTTTAAAATGTTTTATTTTAAACCACAGTCAGAGGACCAACCCTCTGTATTCATGATATCCTTCAGACCTGCACCCATACTGCAAACTTTTGAAGCCATTGGTCCCCGTGCTGAATAAGCTCTGAAGAGTTTCAGATCCACTCCAGCTTTTTGTATGACCCTCCTTACCCACCAG
Source organism: Pleurodeles waltl (assembly GCF_031143425.1). Classification (NCBI taxonomy): domain Eukaryota; kingdom Metazoa; phylum Chordata; class Amphibia; order Caudata; family Salamandridae; genus Pleurodeles; species Pleurodeles waltl. The sequence continues at coordinate 302,175,743 of NC_090436.1, forward strand.
GCTATGGTTGGGGAGGAAACCGCCAAGTACGGTTTCCACAGAGCAATCAGGAGTTTATGTTCAGCTGGTGGATGAAAGTCTGCAGACATCTCCTCATAGGCCTTGAAGCACTGAACTACGCACTGCTTAGGAGAGTCTGCTAAAGCTGGGTCTTCAGTAACATTGTCTGCGAACTGTGAATGATACCCACAAAGGTGAAAAAATTCTACCAGTAATATGTAGGCTTAGCTGAGAGTTCTTAGCTTGAAAAAAACTGTTAGGTAGCCAGGACAAGAACAGGTTAAGCACCTGATTGACATCCCAGAGAGCAGAATATCGTGGTTCCAGGTGAAGGGACACTCAAATCTCCTACAGGAGTCTACACCCAAAGAGTTGCTTCCCAACCTTGCAACTGTCCATGGAACCTGTCCTGCTGAGATGGCTGAATGGAAAGTATTGGTAGAACGGTAGGCCAAGCACTCCTGTGCCAAACTGGCCAGACAATCGAGGACTTGCAGTACATCTGCGACCACAGGATCAAAACCCTGTTGCACACACCAAAAGGATGATCACGTCCATGTAGACCTGTATTACTTAATGGTACTGTCGTCCCAGGCACTGGACAAGGATTACTCAGCCTGTCTTGAAAGTCCTGGGACCAACCATCAAACCATGTAATCCGCCACACTATCAGGCATAGGGGCCCCTCTGGAATCATCAGATGTTGAATCTGATCTGGGCTGAGAAGAACAGTCTGAAAGAGGGGGAGACCGATTGGAAAGTTCCAGAAGAACCAGACACCAAACTTGAAACTTCCAGATTGAGGTGATGAGCACTACTTCCGCCTGTTGCCACTTGGTCTGGGCTGAGGCCAGATTGATCATCAAAACTAAGGGAAATGCATAGGCTTGCTCCAGTCTCCAATCCTGGAGAAAAGCACCTGAGGGTGACACTTGTGGATCTGGCCTCCAGCTGAAAAACCTGGGCAGCTGGTGGTCCTCTGAGAACGGCCCGCACCTGTCCTGAAGTGAGGCAAAGACATCCGGGATTCCAGCCTTTAGAAACAACAACCGGAAGTGGTGAGATTACCAGTCCGCTGCCCTTTTTTTTTTTTTTCTGGGAAGGTACTCTGCTGTGACCGAAGTCTGGTGATCCAGGAAAATCTGCCCAAAACACCAGATCTGAGAGCTCCTTGGAGCGAGTTCCCCCAGGTTGTTGATAAATCTGACTGCTGACATGTCCTTCTTGAAGAGCACACTCAATTGGCTTCTGTCCTTGGCCTAACACTGGACCACAAAGGAACCAGCCAGAAGCTCCAAATGGTTGATATGAACTGTCTGTTCCTGAGGAGACCACAAACCTTCTGTGGAGAACTCCCCACACCGTTCAGTGAGGGAAAAGCCTGCCTTGGCGCATGTCCCCTGCACAGCCTACAGACAGAATACTGGCCCTGAGGGCGTCAAGAAATCCCCACTACTAACCCTACGAGGAGGGCTTGGGAAAACACAATCAGGCAGAAGAACCGCCTGTACAGACCCCGTTTGCCACAGGATGTCACTCTTCAGGCAGCAAGGCTCAAATTTCAGGCTAGCAGTGCACAACTCTGGTTTGAAGGGAGTCCGAAGTCACATCATAGAACATGCTGATCACAGCGTCACTAAGCGGGTGGACGACCACACTGAACACGTGAGCCGCACCAAAGAGTCAACTGTGTAGGAGCACATATGTGGTCCTTCGGCCCTGTTATTGTCTCAGTTAATTACTTGTATTAGAACAAAACACACACTAGCTATCTCAGTACACAGTTTTGACAAGCCAAAACAAAATGCATGACTAAGCTTGGCTGTGAACTGTGAAGAAAAAGGCACTGGTGACTGGAGTAAAGGACTGTGTGCGGAAATCTGGTTCCTCATTGGCTGGGCTGTTCTTAATGTTGTCTGTTTATTTTAACGGATTCAGTGATTCATGGGAATGGAAGTTTTTATTTTAAAAATCTGCTGAAATGGATGATATTATGAAAGCAACAAAAATTTGAACGTAATACTCGCCTCCGTATCTGTGCATAGAATTTACATTCACTTTAAACTATCAAAGCTAGTACCCATATTGGGTATTTCAGAGCAAGAGAACAAAATGAGGCAACCAGTGACTAGAATTGGAAAAATATAATAAAATTATTGTTCTCTGCATACAGTGCCCTCCTACAAAACGCCTACATAATCTGTTAGCGAAATTTGAATACAGTGTTGTTCTTTCCAAGAAAGCAAGGTAAATTTCTTCACAAAAAGATAGTATTCTAATTTGTTATAAATGAAGATTGTTAACACTATCTAAACGTTAAGAAACTGTTGATTAAACAGTTTGCAATATGAAAACACCATAACCACAACCTCAAAGTTAGGGTGAATTTTTTGTGCAGTATCGCGAAAAGCTGTACTCACTGTATGAGGGATAATCTTTTTGGTTTACAACCCTGTATGAAATTTTAAGATCAGCCTTTGTTGTATTTGGGTGCGTGCTGCAGTGAAACCCCCATAGTCAATGGTTTTACTGTTCCATAAACTGCACCATTGCTTTCATGTCCCTGTCTTGTTGTGCACTGCAAATTGAGTAATTTTTTAAACTTGTATTCTACTTGTCATAATCTTTCAACTATAATACATCATACTTATTGATTGATAATATATAATACTTTAACCTTCTTGAATCTATTATATAATCTATCCATCACACTAAAGTGTTCAAGAATTGTCGTCATTGTGTGTTTTCAATTATACTTTTTTTGGTTCGTCCACAATACCTTTCGGTTTAACATTTTGTTGGCGGTTTTATTTTCAGTTGTACTTGTCATAAAGCTAATCTTAAAAGGTAAATAAAGAGCACACAACAATCAACTTACTGGAACTGTTGGATATATGAGCATTTATGCATTGTACATGGTGTATTCTGTTTTCATTTCTGCTGCTTAGTACACTACTTTTATTTAACCAGTTGAGTTCTGCTGCAAAAATCCTCTTGAACCTTTTAAAAATTCCCTATTCTTTTTGTTGGTGATTAGTGCTTTCTGTGTCATGCAACTAAAGAATATGGAAAAGCCCTTCTTTCTAAATTAGTGCCATGATCTTTTGATATCAATTAATTGGTCACATAAACAGTTCTGGACCAAGCCTCTGGCTAGAATTGCCCGAGCCTTGCTGAAAGGTGTTCAGTCCATTACACAAGGGTTGAAGGCCTGAGATACAATAGGGGCAATCTAGTCAGTATTGTTGAGTTTGTTGGGATAGATGAGGGTGGGCTGTTTACTGGGACAATTCGGATAATTGATTTGGCTGACGACAATACAGAAATATAAAATGTAATTATTGGTACTAGGCAGTACCACTATGCAATAGAATCTACAACAAAAGTGTAGGGAAATGCCTCCTTGGCGTGGTTACCCCCTAGCTTTTTGCCTTTGCTGATACTAAGTTTTGATTGTAAGTGTGCTGGGACCCTGCTAACCAGGCCTCAGCACCAGTGTTCTTTCCCTAAACTGTACTTTTGTCTCCACAATTGACACAGCCCTGCACTCAGATAAGTCCCTTGTAACTGGTACACCTAGTACCAAGGGCCCTGATGCCAGGGAAGGTCTTTAAGGGCTGCAGCATGTATTATGCCATCCTGGGGACCCCTCACTCAGCACATGCACACTGCCCCACAACTTGTGTGTGCTGGTGGGGAGAAAGTGACTAAGTCGACATGGCACTCCCCTCAGAGTGCCATGCCATCCTCACACTGCCTGTGGCATAGGTAAGTCACCCCTCTAGCAGGCCTTACAGTCCTAAGGCAGGGTGCACTATACCACAGGTGAGGGCATATGTGCATGAGCACTATGCCCCTACAGTGTCTAAGCAAAACCTTAGACATTGTAAGTGCAGGGTGGCCATAGGAGTATATGGTCTGGGAGTTTGTCAAACACGAACTCCACAGCTCCATAATGGCTACACTGAAAACTGTGAAGTTTGGTATTAAACTTCTCAGCACAGTAAATGCACACTGATGGCAGTGTGCAATCTATTGTAACATGCACCCAGAGGGCATCTTAGAGAGGCCCCCTGAATACCAATCCGACTTCTAGTGTAGGCTGACCAGTTCCTGCCAGCCTGCCACAAACCATACAAGCCGCTGGCCATATGGGGAAAGGGCTTTTGTCACTCTGTGGCCAGGAACAAAGCCTGTACTGGGTGGACATCCTTCACACCTCTCCCTACAGGATCTGTAACACCTGGCGGTGAGCCTCAAAAGCTCACCCCTTTTGATACAGCCACCAGGGCATCCCAGCTAGTGGAGATGCCCGCCCCTCCGGCCACTGCCCCCACTTTTGGTGGCAAGGCTGGAGGAGATCATGAGAAAAACAAGGAGGAGCCACCCACCAGTCAAGACAGCCCCTAAGGTGTCCTGAGCTGAGGTGACCCCTGCCTTTAGAAATCCTCCATCTTGAGATTGGAGGATTCCCCCAATGGGATTAGGCATGTGCCCCCCTCCCCACAGGGAGGAGGCACAAAGAGGGTGTAGCCACCCTCCAGGATATTAGCCATTGGCTATTGCCCTCCCAGAGTTAAACACACCCCTAAATCTAGTATTTAGGGGTACCCCAGAACCCAGGAAATTAGATTCCTGCAACCTGAAGAAATAAGGACTGCTGACCTACAAGCCTGCAGAGAAGACGGAAGACAACTGCTTTGGCCCCAGCCCTACCGGCCTGTCTCCTGACTCGAAAACCTGCAACCAGCGATGCATCAGACAGGGACCAGCGACCTCTGAGGACTGCCCTGGACTAAAGGACCAAGAAACTCCCGTGAGCAGCGGCTCTGCTCAATAACAGCAACTTCTTTGCTCTAAGAAGCAACTTTTGCAGACTTCACGTTTCCTGCCAGAAGCGTGAGACTCTGCACTCTGCACCCGACACCCCCGTCTCGAGATCCAGAGAACAAACACCACAGGGAGGACTCCCCGGCGACTGCGACCCCGTGGGTAGCCCAAGACAACCCCCCTGAGTCCCCACAGCGACGCCTGCAGAGAGAATGCAGAGGCTCCCCCTGACCGTGACTGCCTGTAACAAGGGACCCGACGCCTGGAACCAACACTGCACCTGCAGCCCCCAGGACCAGAAGGAACCAACCCTCAGTGCAGGAATGACCCCCCAGACGACCCTCTGCATAGCCCAGGTGGTAGCTATTCCGAGAAGCACCCCCATGCCTGCCTGCACCGCTAGAGTGACCCCTGGGTCCCTCCATTGTTTCCTATCTGAAACCCGACGCCTGCTTTGCACACTGCACCCGGCCGCCCCTGTGCTGCTGAGGGTGTGTTTTGTGTGCCTACTTGTCCCCCCCCTCCCCCAGTGCTCTACAAAAAAAACCCTGGTTCTCAAACCAGCAAAGGAAGAGATCAGTTAAGGCTATTGCATAGGCTTTTATTGCACTAGGAACAAATGCATACATTTGAACGACCTGATACTGCCAACTTTCTGAGTAAAAGAGGGAATATGTGTACATTTACCTAAAATATGGTAATGTCATCAAAGAAAACCATTCTGCGATAAGCTAATGGAACAATACACATAATGGTGAAAACTGCCATAATGCCTCACCCTACGACTCTGCTCTTAGGAGTAGGGGAGGATATAGGGGCCTCTGGGTATAAGTTGTTTGTCAACGTGGCATTAGTCGTTGATAAACGAGCCAAAGCCCAGACATGAAGGAGTTCCATAATTCTATCAATTGAAAGTTGGAAGAGAAATCTTGACTGAAATATGAAGACAGACAAAAGTACGTGTGAGTCTGTCAGTTTATTTGGGAAACTATAGGGGCATGCTGTAAGCATTTCCTAGTTCACTCAAATTCAGTGCACCTGTCTAGAACTAGACATGAACTAATGATATGAGTGTAAGTTCCTGTATCTGCACTGCTTAGCCAACATTATTGTATGCCATCTTTACTGAAAGAGTGACTGCGCTCATCACTGTATAATAATTGTATGTGTTTTTAATTATATTATAAAACTATAAAAAAAAACAAAAATATTTATTTTTTTATATTTTTCATTGCCCTGCGTTTAAAAAAAATAAATACAAAAATCTGGACTAAATCTAATCATCTGGATATCTGGCTCTTTTCTTCTGTATTATATTTTGTTTTTCTTTTATTTGCCTTCCGTCCAGTGTCTACTGAAATTTGACTAAGTTAGATTGTCTCATTAGAAACATATTGGAATATTCTATTTTTATTTCATTACTGATTTTTTATTTTTATTTTATTTTTTAGTTATTAATGATTATTTTCCGTATTGAGTAAAATCAATAATGTAATGAAATTAAATGTATTTAGCTAATGCTACCTTTTCGTGCTGCTAACGCTTTTTTTTTTCTTTACGATTAGCCTTGCCATGTCATATACACAGACTACCGACCCACCCCTCTCCAACATTACATCTTCCCAGCTGGAGGTGATGGACTGCATCTTGTGGTTGATGAAAATGTACGTTTGTTTTAATTTGGTAATTTGTGGTGCCTGCCTTGTTAACTAAGAAAGCCTTGATGTGCCAGCCTCTGTAATATAAATACTTGCTGAAAGAAATGGAAGAGTACAGGTAAAAGTAAAGCTAAAATACTATGTTGTTGCACAGTTAAAAGTCCCGTGTTACTCGTCTAAGTATGATGCTGTCAGCTAGCACTTGCACTAAACCACTTACATTTCTAGTAGTTGTAGCACACACCTTCATAGTACTTTTTATAATTTTTCCTTTTCCATATGGATCATATGTCTATGCTAGTTAGGTGGATCAGAATGACCCCACATTTTTCCTGTATGCTCTGTCGAAAACCGACAATGGAGGCAGGTTATGAAGATGATAGGTTAATAGTAACATTCTTTTTCTTTTTTTGTGAGAAATCAGTTCTGGCCTTTAGATTACATTTCTGTAAATGTCCAACACAGGTCTTTCTACCATCTTTCCTAACAGAAGTCACCTTTGCCATATAGGTTGCCAGCAGTGGTTCCAACGTATTGGTTAACATGATTATTCTTTGTCTTTAATCTTAAAGTTGGACTCGAAGGTGATGCCCCTGTAAAAGTGTTGTTTAATGATTCTGTTCCTGCACACGCAGCCACCCAACTGAAATACGTAACCATATCAAACATAGTTAATTAAGTTTTTTTAAAGCGCAAGCTTAGCCTCTGGGGCCAGCAAAGTGCTGTACCTATTTGGTACATAGCTAACATGAGTATGCAGGTATATTTACAATAAAGAAGATCATCACACTAGAGTATATTGCTGTTGGGGAGGGAAGTGATGCAGCCAGGGATGGTAAAATTCGAAAGTTGTATTTTAAGACCTTCGCTAAATTGCAACACCAAATATAAATGTCGGAGGTATCCGTGGTGGTTTTTCCAGTGTTCTTGTGCCGAAATAGACTTGACGTGCATGTTTATATTAATCTTGTAGATTTCCAGCCTGACTGCAAATGTGCTTCTAATACTGCTTGCTCCACCAGACACATTGGCTTTAAAAGCATGGTTACCTGGTTTATTTAAAAGGACTACAGGCCTCGAAAAATCATAAAAATGTTACTAGACCTGCGGGTCGAGTAGCTTGAATAATCTACTCGACCTAACTGTAATGTACTTGGCCCGGAAACAGGTCTCAAATTGTGTGATCCAACGCAAATATTGTATTTTACAGTTGCCTTTTTCTTCATTCTCACATGAGTGCACCTTCAAATATGTGAGATTAGCATTTCTACTGTTAAAAAAAAAAAAAAATCCTCTTTTGTTTGATTAATTACACCAAGCGTTTGCTCCATGTATAATCAATCTAAATCACATATCGGATACACATGATTCTTGCATGACTTGCCTCTTAGTTTACTAATAGATTTGCCATCAGGGCTGGAGTGTTTCTCAGTTTGTTTAAACACTCACTTTAAATAAATATATTACCAAAGCACGATGTGGTACCGCACAGTCATTTACAGACAGTGCATTTCCAAGAAATGTCCAAAAACGTTCCCACTAACTTGCAGCCTTACTGATAAAACTATATAGTGTATTAACAATAATATGGGTTTCAGAAAACATTTATCATTTGCACATCACCAGGTAAAGTGTTCTGACTTTTTTTTCATCATATTAAAATATTTTCTCATCACACAGAAGTACAAAAAATGGTCTTAAACAGATACTGAAATATATTTTGAAATGTTTAAGTGGACTTAGTTATATAAATGTTGTGTGTCAGTGCTTAATTTGTAAATAAAAACTTGCCGGTGCACAGACATCTCCTTTTACACACCTGGCTGCTTCATTTAAATGTGCGAGCATGGAATACTGAGACAGCGTAATCCAGAAGCCGCCTCGGGCCCCTTTAGCTAACGCCCCTCCTTGCTCCTTAAGCTCACACTTGCAGCTTTCTGCTTTCTCCCATTGTGACGCTTTGCCCATGTGTGTCTTTTGTTCGCAGTAAATGTTTGAGGCAGAAGAATAAGCGCTGGTCCTGAAAAATAAGTGCCGGTGCTAAGCACCGGAGACAACCAGCACAAATTAAGCACTGTTGTGTGTTAGGTAACCCTGACACCAAAAGCCTTTCATTTCACATAGGTCAGACAGTTCACCTTAAAAAATCCTGTAACTCTGCAGTCACAAGGAAAAGTATTTGCATTGCAAGAAACAAACTGACTTTTGACCTCTCTCTGAACACAGAGCAAATGTGACAAGAAAAAGATTTAGAGGCATCTTAATTGCTAATTAAGTTTCTGACTGAACAGAGCACCTTCTTTGTCCACTCACCAGAAGGGTCAAATGGAATCTAAAAATAGCTTGACCTCCATAAAATAAAACTCACCATTGTGAGTGGTTGAGTAGATTTTTCGAGCCCTGGCAGTACCTTAAACACTACACAACAAATCTAGAATTGGTATCTGATAACATGGGTAGTCCATGAACTTCTAAGAAATTATGTGCTCTTATATTCTTTGGGTGGGGATTAGTATAGCCATTGGATGAAAAATTACATTATTAGGTGCCAGTGAGGACGGTGAGACTAGTCAGTTGTGGCATGTGCTGTGGACTAAAATTTGCAAATGGTTTGATTTGCTCAATAATGTTAACTGAAATTCTGCTTTTTCTTGTCCTTTAAGGACACTGGGTTTCCATGAGAGCATTTCTGATGGATATTTCTAACTGCAGATTCCTCACATTTAGACTATCTGTAGGTGCTAGACTTCATCTGGAGAGTTACAAAAGCAGTGCTCATGCACTTTGCACATGTTTTCTTTGTACTTCCTGAGAAGTGATGCAGTGGAGCTGCGCTGACGGTCCGTCCACCCACCCGTGCATGCCATTGTCCACACCTGCATGCTGATGTCCGTTCCTTTCTTTCCTCACTTTCTGATGTGTATTTTGAGGTCCTCTTAACTTTAGACATTCTTACATTTCCAAACCTTTTAGACATTGTGCTAAGAAACTGTTCCCTCTAAAAACTACAAGCTTCAAACCGTGCCGGGACTGCAGGAAGCAGATGTGTGTCAAGGACTGTAGGAAGGTAGCCTCTTTCTAGCGTTGTTACCCCCACTTTTGGCCTGTTTGTGACTATTTGTCAGGGTGTGTTTACTGTCTCATTTGGGATCCTGCTAGCGAGGACCCCAGTGCTCATAGTGAAAACCCTATTTGTCATTGTGTTTTATATGTCTCACTGGGACCCTGCTAGCCAAGGCCCCAGTGCTCATAGGTTGTGGCCTGGATGTGTTCCCTGTGTGGTGCCCAACTGTGTCACTGAGGCTCTGCTAACCAGAACCTCTGTGCTTATGCTCTCTCGGCTTTTAAAATTGTCACTGCAGGCTAGTGACCATTCTGATTGGCACACTGCAACACCCTTATAATTCCCTAGTATATGGTACCTATGTACCCAGGGTATTGGGGTTCCAGGAGATCCCTATGGGCTGCAGCATTTCTTTTGCCACCCATAGGGAGCTAAGACAATTCTTACACAGGACTGCTACTGCAGCCTGAGTGAAATAACGTCCACGTTATTTCACAGCCATTTTACACTGCACTTAAGTAACTTATAAGTCACCTATATGTCTAACCCTCACTTGGTGAAGGTTAGGTGCAAAGTTACTTAGTGTGTGGGCACCCTGGCACTAGCCAAGGTGCCCCCACATTGTTCAGGGCAATTTCCCCGGACTTTGTGAGTGTGGGGACACCATTACACGCGTGCGCTACATATAGGTCAATACCTATATGTAGCTTCACAATGGTAACTCCGAATATGGCCATGTAACACGTCTAAGATCATGGAATTGTCCCCCATGCCAAATCTGGTATTGGGGTGCCAATCCCATGCATCCGGGGGCTCCAGCATGGACCCCGGGTACTGCCAAACTAGCACTCTGGAGTTTTCACTGCAGCTACCGCTGCTGGCAACCCACAGACAGGCTTCTGGGCTCTGGGCAGCCCAGTCCCAGGAAGGCAGAACAAAGAATTTCCTCTGAGAGAGAGGGTGTTACACCCTCTCCCTTTGGAAATAGGTGTTAAAGGCTGGGGAGAAGTAGCCTCCCCCAGCCTCTGGAAATGCTTTGAGGGACACAGATGGTGCCCTCCTTGCATGAGCCAGCCTACACCGGTTCAGGGATCCGCCAGCCCCATCTCTGGTGCAAAACTTGACAAAGGAAAGGGGAGTGATCACTCCCCTGTCCATCACCACCCCGGGGGTGGTGCCCAGAGCTCCTCCAGTGTGTCCCAGACCTCTGCCATCTTGAACGCAGAGGTGTGAGGGCACAATGGAGGTCTCTGAGTGGCCAGTGCCAGCAGGTGACGTCAGAGACCCCTCCTTGATAGGTGCTTACCTGGTTAGGTGTCCAATCCTCTTCTGAGGGCTATTTAGGGTCTCTCCTGTGGGTTTCTCTTCAGATAACGAATGCAGGAGCTCACCAGGGTTCCTCTGCATCTCTCTCTTCGACTTCTGCCAAGGATCGACCGCTGACTGCTCCAGGACGCCTGCAACAAAGTAGCAAGACGACTACCAGCAACCTCGTAGCGCCTAATCCTGCCAGCTTTCTTGACTGTTTCCTGGTGGTGCATGCTCTGAGGGCTGTCTGCCTTCACCCTGCACTGGAATCCAAGAAGAAATCTCCCGTGGGTCGACGGAATCTTCCCCCTGCTAACGCAGGCACCAAACTTCTGCTTCACCGGTCCTCTGTGTCCCCTCTTATCTCAACGAGCGTTGTCCCTGGAACACAGGAGCTGTATCCAAGTGATCCCGACAGTCCAGTGGTCCTTCTGTCCAAATTTGGTGGAGGTAAGTCCGTGCCTCCCCACGCCAGACAGTAATCCTGTGTACTGCGTGAACTGCAGCTACTTGCGCTTCTGTGCAGTTTTGCAAGGAATCCTTTGTGCACAGCATAGCCCAGGTCCCCAGAACTCTGTCCTGCAATGCTCAACTCGCTGAGTTGACCACCAACTTCGTGGGACCCTCCTTTGTAGTGTTGAGACGACCGCCATGCTCATATTTCTTGAACGCCTGTTCAAGTGCTTCTGCCAGTTTTACCTGCTTCTGCGTAGGCTCTCTATGCTGCTGAGCGCCCCCTCTGTCTCCTCCTCCAGGGGGCAACCTCCTGGTCCTTCCTGGGCCCGTGCAGCACCCAGTTTCTTCAACCGCAACCTTTGCAGCTAGCAAGGCTTGTTTGCGGTCTTTCGGCTTGAAAACAACTCTGCATCCTCCAGCACACCCTGGGACATCTTCTGTGCAAAGGACAAGTTCCTGGCACCTTCCGTTGTTGCAGAATCTTCAGCTTCTTCCACCCTCGTGACTCTTGGACTTGGTCCCCTTCCTTTACAGGTCCTCAGGTCCAGGAATCCGTCTTCAGTGCTTTGCAATCAGTTGTTGTCTTTGCAGAATCTCCTATCACAACTTTAGTGTGTTTTTGGGGAAGTAGGGTAGCTTTACTCCTACTTTTTAGGGTCTTGTGGGGGGTATCTTGGACACCCTAAGTATTTTCTTACACTCCCAGCGACCCTCTACACACTACACTAGGACTGGGGTCCCTAAGTGGTTCGCATTCCACTTTCTTAGTATATGGTTTGTGTTGTCCCCAGGCTTATTGCATCCTATTGTAATCTACAGTGTTTGCACTACTTTTCTAACTGTTTGACTTACCTGATTTTGGTTTGTGTGTATATTTTGTGTATTTTACTTACCTCCTAAGGGAGTATATCCTCTGAGATATTTCTGTGGCACATTGTCACTAAAAGAAAGTACCTTTTATTTTTAGTAACTCTGAGTATCGTGATTCTTATGATATAATGCTATATAAGTGGTATAATAGGAGCTTTGCATGTCTCCTAGTTCAGCCTAAGCTGCTCTGCTATAGCTACCTTCTATCAGCCTAAGCTGCTAGAACACTACTAATAAGGGATATCTGGACCTGGCACAAGGTGTAAGTACCATCAGGTACCCACTATAAGTCAGGCCAGCCTCCTACAAGGACCACACAAGGTGTTTCTTTAGTGACTGCGCTCTGGTTATGACTCGAAGTCATGCAACATGTGTACCTTCATGCACCCAGAGGTGATGTGGAACTGAGAGACAAAGCTCCTCATCGTTAAACACAAGAGGCTTGGATTGAAGCTCAAGTCATGGACTCGGTTGTCTTTTAGTACCTTAGGGTTCGTGCTCTGATTTGAAGAGCATATCCCGATGTCATCATCCAAACTAAGACACCAGAGGCAGTTTTTGTGCAGGTCGATGCAGTTTTCGTGTGGGTCCGTGACCAAATTGTGTCCTCCACACTCCCGACAGGGTGTGAAGCCCAACTTCATCACTGGAGATATTGTCGCACAAACAGAACTTTGACAGTGAAATTCCCTCAAAACAGTGTAACCACACGGAGCGGTAGAAAAACCGTTAGTGTTGAAGGTGTGTAAAAAAAGGGAACTGAAAAGGTGAGGAATCCACAAGTAGATACAGTATCCACCAGAAAAGGGTTTATGGAAGATAAGTAACTTTTTCTTCTTGTGCACTTGCCTGGCGTTAGGTCCATAAATGCTGTAAGTTTACTGGGTGGATACATACATTCTCTGTGGGACATGGCAACAAGATTTTGTCAGTGGTTCTTAAGTACTTAAGTGCTTTGAGTGCTTCTCTCCTCAGACAATACATAATGGGCAAGATGCATTAAAGTACACGATCCATCCGAATTTGGATAGAACCGATTGTATTTGCAGGGTGTTGTGCTCAGGAAGCATGTCTGAAGCAGGTTGCAAAATGCAGGCATCACTAATGGATATGCCCTTCAATGGACTTAGACTCTTTTTGGGGGGAGCCAGCATCCGCGTTGAAATGATTAAGACAGCTGAGCCACTCCACTCTCTCTAGGGCTATTGACATCAGCAAAACAATTTCCCTCATCAATTTGGGAAGCTCAGCGGTTATTTCAGGGGACTATCCTGTAAACAGCATCAGCTGCCCTAACCAGAAGTCCAGCAGACATTCCAGTCCTTTTGGGGCCACAGACAAAGCACTGCAGGTACCTCTCAGCCGTTATGTTTCCTTTGCTACAGCAGCAGCCAGGCCCCTTTAGTTTATTCTCCACATCTTATGCCGGACCACAGGGGCTGGGGATACAGCATTTTCTCCCTGGCTTAGAATTCCTTCACATTGGACAGATGAGTCTTACGGGTTCATTCAAAATGGCCATGCCCTGTATTTCCCCTTTGCCTCTTCTTCCTCCCATATCTAATTGTGTTTTGGAGAAGCACTTGAACATCCTTTTGCAGGTGGTAAATCTTTTACTCTCCAAGGGTGCCATCAGATATTTACTGCACTCTGGGAATAGCAAGGGATGCTATTCATGCTACTTTTTTGTCCTAAAAGAGATTGTGTCTCTGTTGTATCCTAGACATGCAACCCTTGAAGTCTTTTCTGCGGGAGGACAAATGCAAAGTGCTCACACCGGCTTTAGATCCTGTCTGCCCTACCCCCAGAGGACTGGATTGTGTGCAGGAAGCATATTCTCATACCTGTCCTGCAGACACATAAATAAACCGGTAGTATTTGTTGTTCAAGGTGGGCCTGGAACTCTTTAAATTTGCAATTTCAATTTGCTGTGCTCATCATAGTGATGTTGGTGCTTAAGACCCATTATTGGACCACCACACCACATTACACCACAGCATATCATGCTCTCATACAGAGAGCAGAAGCTCACCTTCGAGGAAGTGTCTTGGCACCCATTGCCTAAACAATGCAAGTTCACATAACCCCTACCTAGCACACCGAAGCAGGCACTACCTCTTCGCCTTTGCCTCTACACCCTTCATTAGCATGGTTGCACACACAAGCACCTTGGCCACTCTTCACACTACCCAGAGTCTTCAGAGGGGTCTCAGGACTCCTTCTCGGACCTATAATCTTTACGGAGAAGGAAAGCCATATGATCAGCCCAAAGGGGATGGTTGTTAATCCAAGGGAAGACTACAGTGCCATTACCCCCGAGTATCATGGCATAGAGCCAAATCATTGCCACCAGACAACACCAGAGCATATCATGCTCTCATACAGAGAGCAGCAGCTCGCCTTCACACTGTTGCATTGCATGTTGTTGAGGAGGATTTTTTTTTTTTTTTAGTTGAGAGCCTCTAAGACTGAACATAGTGTTATTAAGTTGTACTGATGTTAGACTCTGCTCTTGACATCCTGGGAGTGCTCGGTATTGAAAAGAAATATCTGCCCGCTCCCTTTAGATCATGGTACGGGGGTTTCTAGACAATGTGGCGGTTCTTACTGCCAGAAAGGGGGCATCAGCACATGCAATAGTGGCCCCCATCCTAAATAAGCAGAGTAAGTGAAGGGAAGCTGCAGGGAAGTGAGTCACAGTAGGTGCTGCCATGCAGTGGTGCTTTTGAAACTCTGGTGTTAGTATCATGCTATGATAGATTATTTTGGGAGCAGATGGAGGCACTGATGCAGCATCTCCCAGAGTTCTACAGGAAGTTGGGGTGAAGAGTTTGTTGCAGAGGTATGAAGTATTCTCCAGTGCCGAAATCTGCTGCTGTAGGAAGCTGGCCTGGTGTGTGGTGAGCACCTATGGTGTTATCACCTTATACCAGGTCCAGGTTTCCTTTGTTAGTGAGATGTGCACGGTGTCTAGGAAGCCAGGGCTCTCCAGAGGTAGCTGTGGATGAGCAGCCAATGCTTATTTAGGAGACATGCAAAGCTTATGCAGTACCACTAGTCACACAGCACTTGCACACATGAAAGAACCACAGTGTTACAAAAATAAAGGTACTTTATTGTGGTAACACAAATACTAAAATACTATATAGGCAATACTCCACTATTAGGTGAGTAACACACTATTATATACACATTAGAAGTCAGTGATTAGCATAGAAAGCAATAGTAACCCATATAACATTAGAAAATAGTGCAGGCCCTAGGGGGAGACCAAATCATATACTAAGTAAGTGGAATGTGAAAGGCAGAAGCCCCCTCCCCCCCAGGAAGTGCAATCTGTAGAGGGGAGCCGGAGGAGCTAGGAACCCCAAAAGGTAAGTACCAGGGTGCCAGTGGTCACTCCCCTTTCCATTGTCCAGTTTTGTGCCAGAAGAGGCACAAAACTGATGCAAACCGGTTTATGCAAGGAAGGCACCAAATGTGCCCTTCAAAGCATAACGGTTACCCCTCCCAAGCCACTTAACTCCCGGTTCCAAAGGGAGAGGTTGTTCCCTCCCTCTCCCAAAGGAAATCCTTTGCTCTACCTTCCTCTGATTGAGCTGGCTAAGCAGCAGGAGGACAGAAACCTGTCTATGGGGTGGCAGCAGCGCAAGCAGCCTGGAAAACTCTACAAGACTGGTAGGAGCAATGCTGGGGATCCTCTAAGGAGCCCCCATAGTGCATGGAATCACATAATACAACGAATACTGGCAGCAAAATTGGGGTATGATTCTGACATGTTTTATACCAAACATGCCCAGGTTCGTGGTTATATTTATGTAGACACAGGAGTGACCTTTGTCCAGTACACGGGTAAAATGGCTTCCCTGCACTTACGAAGTCCAGGAAAATGGAGCTGGAGTTCATAGGGGCACCTCTGCTCATTCAGGGGTGCACTCACAAACGGGTACTTCCACTCTGCCCTCTGGGTTAGGAGTGCCTGCCATAGGGGTGACTTACAGTGACCTGGTGCAGTGACCTGTAGTGAAACCGGGTACATGCACCCAGTTCACGCAGACTGCAATGCCATGCCTGCTGAATCCTTTGCATGGGCTCCCTAGGGGTGGCAGAATAACTGCTGCAGCCCATAGGGATCCCCTGGAACCCCAGTGCCCTGGGTACCTAGGTACCATATACTATGGACTCAGGAAGGGGGGGGGGCAGTATGCCACTTGTGGGGTGTGCTAAGTCCTAAGCAACTAAATTTTAGAGGGAGAGAGCACAGTCACTGGGGTCCTGGTTAGTAGGATCCCAGTGAACACAGTCCAAACACATTGACGGCAGGCAAAAAGTGGAGGTAACCATGCCAAAAAGAGGGTACTTTCCTACGGCTGCGCCCTAGAAGCCACAGACACTGCCTCACGTAGTGTCAATCCTAGTGTCCTGTTTCATAGCATGCTTGGTTCCAACTGCCACATCCATTGAGCCCTACAAATAAGCCACTCCATGTGCACTTTTTGCTGATTACTCCCATGAGGGACAGCAAAGACTACCTACCCAAGGCACTCAGCCACAAACTCACCAGCGGCATCAGTTCTTTCATGACCCTCAAAATGAGATATTCCATTGGCAACTATAGAGGCAACAAAGCTTGTGGCAGGGGTAAAGGTGGTTCCAGAAATGGAGCATCCAACCCTAAGCACTGACTCTCCCAAGCTCTCCCATCCTCCCAATATCATACATCCTGTCGGAGGAGGGGGAATAAGGGATTTTCACCCACAGTGGGCAAAATCACCTCAGACTAATAGGTGCCTGCTGTTCTCCAGCAGTGCTACTGCATCAAATTTAACCACCACCCAAAATACCATTGCCGTGTTATTCAGCTAGCAGCCCACCTTGCCCTTCTCGAAGAGTAAGTTCAAACGCTCCTTCGAAAGAGCACTCTATAGCCGGTACCCCTACAGCAGTGTGGCAAAGGAACATTTTCCATATACTTCCTCACCCCAAAATGGATCGAACCCTGTGGTCCATCCTCAACCTCTTATCAATCAGTTCATCCTATCGGGCCACTTTCCTACAACCACCTTAAAAAACAAGAATATTTTATGACTGCATTAGACCTCAAGAATGCCTAATTCCACATCCTCATCCACCCAGCCCATCACCTCCAATTATCTCCTGTTCATTTTAAGTGGGCAGCACTACCAGTTCATAGTACTACCCTTCAAAGTAAGACCGCCTCTAAGGTCTTGACTAATGTCTTGCTGCTATATCGTCCCACATCAGATGAGAGCCCTTCTATGTCTTCCCTTTTTTGGACTGGCTGATCAAGAGCAGCTTCAGAAAGCAATGCGTGGTACACACTCAAACAGTGGTCAGTCTTTGCACTCCTTAGGATTCACAATAAATGCCAAGGAATTCCATACACAACCTCAGCAGGTTCAACCATTTGTAGGATCAGCCCTAAGCCCTGTCACGGGGAAGGGTTATTGCACCCATTAGAGGGTGATCTCTTTCCAACAACTTCTGCCTCTCTTTCAGTCTCATGACAATGTTGGACACAGTGCCAATATGCATAGAAATAGTCCCACAAGCTAGATTATACATGCGCCCCACCACATCAATGCCTTCCCCATTAATGGTCCCAAGTGGAGGGTCAATTGGAGGATCTAGTGTTGATAAAGGCTTGCGTCCCCAGGGCTCTCTACCTTGGTGGAAAATCAGTAGCTTTTTATTAGGCAGGCAGTTTTTGGACCCTCTTCCTAAAGTGACCATTCCCCCAGACACATCACTCATAGGGTAGGGAGCACATCTGGGAGATTTAACTGTGCAAGGTACATGTATTCTCTCTTCAGCAGAGGAGGCATATCAACTACTTGGAGCTACTAGCCATTCCCCGAGAGCACAAAACCTTTTTATACTGTAGTCGAGGGCAAGGTAGTCTTCATACAAACAACATGACTGTAATATATTACATACAAACAAGGGGTGCATACACTCCTGCTGTCAACTCTGGCACAGCATATTTGACACTGGACAACTTTGTCACAACGTAGAGCTACTGTTAGAACACCTTCTTTTCCAGTGGTAGAAAGCAACTTTGTGGACCTGCGAAACTGGATGTTTCAACAAGTCCACAAGTGGATACTCCATCCTCAAGTCTCTCAGCAGTACTTTGCATGTGGGGGAGCCTAACAATCAACTTGCTCGACACTCGCAAAAAAAGCAAAATGCCCAATCTTTGTTTCCAGGTGCCCTCACCCACAGTCCATCGCCAATGATATTTTTGATAGCTATAAATTCCTTGCACAATATTAGTGAGTTACAGGTGCTCGATGTTCAAGAACCATTATTTCAGTTATATACAGACATAATGATCCTTCGTAATAATCCAAAGTTCATACCTAAGATAGTTTCTCATTTCCATTTGAATCAGACTATTGAACTGGCCGTCTTCAGTTGCAGACGGGCTTTGCACATAATAAACGTGTACTCATGTATTGTGATGATGGGACGAAGTCTGTTTGTGCTACTATCTACTCTTTGTTTCTAATGCTAAGCCGTACAAGGATCAGACAGATTATAAAGCCAGTATTGCAAGATGTATTGTAAGGTGCATCCAGGCTTGATGTGTTAAAGCTAATGACGTGCTCTCAGTACCACCTTGGGCATACTGTACATGTAAGAAGGGGCCTATAAGGGCATTCTTGAGTAACCATCCCCTTAGCCAATACGTAAGGTAGCAACATGGTCAACACCACACACAGTCACAAAGACACACAGACACCCACCAAAACTGTGTGGACGTATCCGTGCACCATCAAGCTGTAGTTAGCCAAACAGTCTTAAGAATGCTGAAATGATCTACACGCTAGCCACTGCTTATAGTTGATGGTTGATGCAAAGGATCTATATTTTATACCCACAAATACTACGAACGGAACATGTTCCTTACTGTGTAACCATTCGTTTATAGCGTGGAGTGCTGTAGATTCACATGCACCTGCTCTCCTCTTGGAAGTGGACACTAATTGCACATTTAATTTCACTACCTACAATACATAGGACACATCCACTTTCTAATATGTTCAACGTCATTTCCAACTTTCCCTCACTTTGCGGAACACAATTTAAGGATATAATTGGTGCCCATATACATCGTGGACAAGAAAGGAGTCCCTCCTGTGACTCAAAGCTTCTTCAAAGTAAAACAACTTAAAATGTTCAGGCCCAACACTAGATGGCAGGATTATGCAAAGTATGTGAATCTGCAGCACTACTCCCTGCTAACATATGCTTGCAGAGTACATAACATATTCCTATATGCAGCAGTTCATGCAAGCATTGAGCATCTTTCTCAGTACCCCTAATTTTGCCAGATCTGAAAACAGGAGCACACAAACTTAAGTGAGAGAGAGCTAGATAATTGCTAGGATCCCCAAATGTCAAGCAAGCAGTAGGTAACTGTTGTGTTTAATTAGTGAGCATGCAAGAGAACGCATAAGCAACTAAAGAAATGGTTTAAAGGGATGATACAAAGTGGAACATGTCTAAGCTATATTGTAAGTTATTTGAGAAGAACCTTTCCTGGAAAGTAAGTAGACAAGCCTACATCATTAAACATATAACACTTTTGTGTAGATAATATCCCATACCATTTTTTTCCTGACAGGGAGATTTCAGGGAAGATAACTTCAACACTGCAATGCAGGTTTTAAGAGATACAGGCGAGTCCTCTAAAGGGGACCAAAAGGGACGGAAAGGGGGGACAAAAGGTAAGAGTAGAGCTATATTTACAATATGCCCATGCATAAATTCCAAAGTGTAATGTAGACCTTTTTTACCTTCTTTGACTCAGTTTGCTAATATGTGTGGATTTTTGTATGTTTGATCTGCAGTTACATTTTTTTGTCCGACCCAGTGTGATATAATTGGAATAGCT
Organism: Pleurodeles waltl; assembly: GCF_031143425.1. Classification (NCBI taxonomy): domain Eukaryota; kingdom Metazoa; phylum Chordata; class Amphibia; order Caudata; family Salamandridae; genus Pleurodeles; species Pleurodeles waltl. Next base: position 302,195,850 of record NC_090436.1, read on the forward strand.
TCATGATTATGTGCGTGTTGACGTCCGTGCATCTTGATTCTCAGAACATAGGTGTAGTTCAGTGCATTTGCTTTCTGTTTCTATTCAGTTCATCTACAAGTCACCTTTATTACGTCCTATGGGTATATGTTTTTCCTAATTAGTGTGCTGCCACGTTGGCTGTTTTTAATGTGTGCTTAAGTACTGGTAACCCTTCCCTCTGTTAATGAAATAATCACTGCAAAGTCCTGATTTGTCTGATTCATACATTTTTTTTCCAAGTTAGCAATTTGCTGTTATACAAAATTTGACCTAGAAATTATTGCATGCTACTATATATCACCACTGTGATATATGAGCAAGTGCTTGAATCCTTGACTGCTAAATGTGGTGAATCCATTGCTTTATTTTTTTATTATTATTTTTTTAGGGGGGTGGCAGTGGTTTGTTTTGGACTATTTCTACAAGGCTTTTTTTTTTTTAAAGAGATTAAAGAAATAACATGTTGCTTTTTGGGAATGTAAAACTCACACAGATCAATATGAAGAAAATAACTGATTAGGCTCTGAGTGAATGTTGGCAACAGGGTTTAGGTTTAGTTGCTCTTGAATGACGACTTGTAAGTTGAAAACTAGATATCCCCTTACTCCAAGTTTACTGAAAATCTGAAATCATGGAACTGTATCTCCAGCACTCTAAAGAAGTGGTTGTCTAACGTTTCCATGCCAAACCCATCCTGGGGAGAGAATGGCAGAGGGTGTATATTATCCATCATCTTTTTATGAAAGTTGATGTTCACCATTTTTTTATTCTCTTAACATAAACCTAATTAGCATTTGAGACACTAATACTTTTGTCAGTATTAAAAACTCATGTTGACATGTACAACATAGTTATTATTTTTAGCAGTTTATTTCTATAAGGATCCACTGCTTGCTTCTTGCTGATAATGGACACAGTCTTAGACCTCATCCATCGGAGTCTGGGGTACCATTTTGAAAATGATGTGAAAACAACTTGTTACCAGGCCGGATCAAGAAGCGTTTAGTAATTTTCAGTGCCATGACTCGGGATAGTGAGCATAATCCTGCTGAACATCAATTTTTTTTTTGATTATTTAAAAGATTAAATTCACTGGTACATTGTCAAGAAAGCGTAACTTCCCAGGCAGCAAACAGTTGATGCTGTGCTTTTAAAAAATATAACATCCATCTCAGCACTAGTATTGTCATACTTGTGGCTTTGTGTACAATTACTTGAATATAATTTGCTTCTGTACCATAAAAAATGTAATCTTTTGTAAACAGAAAACAACAGACACGTATGTTGGAACAAACTGAAAATGTAGAAAGCAGAAGGTGCTTATTAAAGTGGTGGAAGCAGTGCATTATTTCAAAACTACAGGCAAGTTGAAGTCAGGGCAAAAGTCTAAGTTGGAGGCTATATCAAAGTGGAGAAGGCATTCAACACTTACGGAGACTACTTCAAGCAGACTTTTTCAGAGTGCTGCATGTACTAGATTTGGACTTTTAAATAACATAACTTTGTGAGCAGTTTGATTTTTGGTAATTCTGCTTCTGGCTCCCCACCTCCAGATTCCACCACCCCACTACCCCCACCCCTGCAGAACAGCTTAGTCTTCTGCTTTGTCTGCTTTTCCTGTGGCTTATGTTCCACAGACTGCATCACCTCTTCCGCTTTCTTGTACTGCATTACACATGGAGTTGTAGAATTTATCATAACAGATCCAGGCCTCATAACTCCTGATCTAGGTATTCACATTTTCACTCATCTCCTTAGTGCTGTAAACCTATACTTCATTCAAGAATGTGGGAACTTTTACAGGAGTTTCTTGACAGTCGGGTTACTGGGCTCAGATTGTGTCAACCACAGCTATTTATCACTGCTGTCCAGAGACCTCATCCTACTTTTGCACCCACAAATTATCATGAACTACATCCTTTTTAGCTCTTGATTGTGGGGGCTTGAATCTTCCTCAGGGCCATTCTCTAAACCCACATCCCAAAAAAGCAGGAGCCCACTACAGATTGAGTGGTTCCTGTTGAAGTTCACATCACTTAGCACTTGAAGCCTTTCTTGTAAGTCTGACTGTATCTGAAGGTGTGTTCGAATTTGGCATTTTTCTGTTCTTAAAATTGTAATTTTCCTGCTGGCGGATTCCCAAGCATCCTCAGGAAAGGTAGTGATTCGGCCACTGGTGAGTAGTCAACTCCAGGCTGCCAGTTCTACTTGCGGCTTCTTGATGTGATTCTCACACCCTGTTGCAGTAGTGGTGTCACATTGCTGAGCTCAGTTCACAGCCTTGGCGTCTTCATCCATTGACAGCTTCAGTGCCCCTCCGGCCCAGTCAGCCAGATTTCTCCATCTAAGTTAGTTACAGGCAGCCCTCCTGGCAGACTAGTTAACTCTTTACATTGTTACTGGTTCCGAACCTGGCAAGGGATGTTGATGAGCACCCCAACTCTGAAGGGCAAAGGAATTCTCAAGTCACAACTAGAGAGGAACCCTAGCTCCTGATCAGGAAATCTTGGCACTCTGACTGGAACTTTCTCCTATCTTTATTTTCAAGTTGCAGATTGTTTATGTATTCCGTCCGTTCTGTGACTGGTATTGGGCAGTTCTGCTCTTTTGTGATTTGACAGAAATCTGGTCCACTTTCACAAAAGGAACAAGAAAAATAGTAGAAAAACCCAACACTACCTAAATGGCATGCTACTAGATAATGAACACAGCATAGTTGTTTGAAAACTACCCTCACCCACTATTTGTGGCATACTTCATCATTAGGCATCTGCTAACACATCCCTACGTGTACCCTCGTTGGATTGGAGCACTAGGGGCAGGGAACACAAAACAATACACAACAAACAAAAAACAAACGGGGATCTAGACTAGCTCATGGGTATACACCCCTTGTTGATTAAGGGACCCCATGGATAGGGTTAAAAATAGTTATCTGGTGGTGATATTTAGGGCACAATTACCCATTCACCACAGCCTCTGTTATCCATTCGACATGTTTCGGCTGTTTCCATTCCCCGTAAGGGTCAGTCAGCCTTCATCAGGACCTTTCGATTCCCCCATTCCTTTTTATCCCCTACCTTCGATTAATCAGGACTTCTAACAATATGCATATCCGGGCACACTCAACCCTTGTTCGTATACACACTCTGGATTATCTACAACGAAAAGGGTAGAGATACAAACATGACACACATAGTCCTTTTTCACGGATGAGAATTCCTCAGATCCATTTCCTCTTTCTCCCAACAGTCATACATATTTAAAGGCCGATGCGTACATTGGCTCCCCCGTTACTCAGTGTTGTCTCCTTCACATATTAAAAATATATATATTGTTGTGAGACATCCTATCACCTTGTAGTGACTCCACCAAAGCCGTAAATTTCATCTTTTCTCGCACTTACTGAGATTGCATTAAATCGCTCTTAAACTGGAGCCCAATGAGAGCCACCTCCCTGTAGTCAAACACTAGGTAAAACAAATAGTATGTTTTGATAAGGAGCTCTCAGTGTAGCAGAATGTTAAAATAGAGTTCCTTCATAGTCTGTAATCACGTGTTCTCACCTCTTTTATCTTTTACCTATTTTAGGGGTTCTTTAGTCATCGCGCGAATAAATGAGTATGTTTTATTAAGTTCGGCGGTGCTCTTAATCATCCCCCTTTCCTCTCCCATTGAAACGCTCAACCCGTTTACTCCTCACCTCGTACAGGGACAAGTTCTTCCTCTCATGCCACCTCTGGCTCCGTGTAGGACGCCGAGCAGAGCCCTACCTTCAGCTGATATTCCTCCTGCTCTGGATCATGTCATTTCGTTTACGTGATCCATGTCGTACAACTTGATTCCCTCATCCTTCACACAATGTCCCCATTTGGTGGCCGTCTTGAACGTATACAGGGAGTGCAGAATTATTAGGCAAATGAGTATTTTGACCACATCATCCTCTTTATGCATGTTGTCTTACTCCAAGCTGTATAGGCTCGAAAGCCTACTACCAATTAAGCATATTAGGTGATGTGCATCTCTGTAATGAGAAGGGGTGTGGTCTAATGACATCAACACCCTATATCAGGTGTGCATAATTATTAGGCAACTTCCTTTCCTTTGGCAAAATGGGTCAAAAGAAGGACTTGACAGGCTCAGAAAAGTCAAAAATAGAGAGATATCTTGCAGAGGGATGCAGCACTCTTAAAATTGCAAAGCTTCTGAAGCGTGATCATCGAACAATCAAGCGTTTCATTCAAAATAGTCAACAGGGTCGCAAGAAGCGTGTGGAAAAACCAAGGCGCAAAATAACTGCCCATGAACTGAGAAAAGTCAAGCGTGCAGCTGCCACGATGCCACTTGCCACCAGTTTGGCCATATTTCAGAGCTGCAACATCACTGGAGTGCCCAAAAGCACAAGGTGTGCAATACTCAGAGACATGGCCAAGGTAAGAAAGGCTGAAAGACGACCACCACTGAACAAGACACACAAGCTGAAACGTCAAGACTGGGCCAAGAAATATCTCAAGACTGATTTTTCTAAGGTTTTATGGACTGATGAAATGAGAGTGAGTCTTGATGGGCCAGATGGATGGGCCTGTGGCTGGATTGGTAAAGGGCAGAGAGCTCCAGTCCGACTCAGACGCCAGCAAGGTGGAGGTGGAGTACTGGTTTGGGCTGGTATCATCAAAGATGAGCTTGTGGGGCCTTTTCGTGTTGAGGATGGAGTCAAGCTCAACTCCCAGTCCTACTGCCAGTTCCTGGAAGACACCTTCTTCAAGCAGTGGTACAGGAAGAAGTCTGCATCCTTCAAGAAAAACATGATTTTCATGCAGGACAATGCTCCATCACACGCGTCCAAGTACTCCACACTTGCTTTAACTTTTACCCCAACTGCCATTACAGTTTGGCATAGATGGACCCCCACAGTATGTGCAGTATGTGCAAATCGTGTCACCTAAAGGACCACAGCACAAAGGACTGCGAGACTTGCACAAAATTCATCTTGAAGACAAGACTGACACTGTGACTGGCGCACCGCACCATGGCTGACTCCAGGATGAACCAGGAGGCTCTCAAGGACCTAGGCATTTCCAGTGAGAGTGAAGAGAGGAACGGTAAGGAGGCAGAGCCAGCAGAGGGCCCAGAGTCAGAGATGGAAGAGGACGCCATCTTCGTCAAAAGGATCAAGTCTGTGAGGAGAGCGGTGAGAGGCGCAGATGAGATCGAATGACATTAGGTAACCTAGGAGCTGAAAGGCACAGACTCCTGATCCGTGAAAGCCATGTCCGTGCAGAAGCAATTGATGATCGAAGGTTGGCACAAAAATAATGAGTCTTTGAAATAACACTAGATGCCAATTGCCTTGAAGAGATGAAGGAGGAGGACAGAGAGCCAGAGCTCAAAGAACTGGCAACCTCAAAGAGGACGGCTCCTTCGACCACTGAAGCAGAATGATCGCTCAAGGTCTAGGCGAAGAAACATCTGCTGGAAGCTGAAGTGAAAGCTCTCTGTCAGCAAAAGGAGGAGTTTGACTACTCAGAAAGGTTTCCTCATCCTTCCGAGTCCCTGTGATTCAAGAGAAATGATGGGCGACCAACGAGACATCAAGGCACCCTCCACACCTGAGCTGCATGAAGTGGAGCAGGAGGAACTCTTTGACTAAGAAGAGAATGAATGCCCTGTGTTTGAAGTCTAGTGGCAATCTCTCAACACCAAATCTCTGACAATGGTGTCTGCAACTACCCATTGAGGCCCTCTCCTCTGGACGACCTGTCCATGTACAGTGAATTCATCAAGGGGGCGGGGGACACGTAAGGATTCCAGCTCAAGGAAAAGGGGTAGGACTCACGTTTCCTCTTCGAAACACTAATGCCATCCCAGAAGGCAAAACTTTTCCTGCCTATATTTGAGCATCATGGACCCAGGTAAAGAGGCTTTTGGGGAGCCAGCCACAGCAAGGACTGTTACCCAGTACATCAAGGGAAATGTACCTGCGAACTTCATTATAGTGGCAACAGCCAGGAAGAGGAACGATGTGCCCACATCTATCAGGCCACAACCAGAAAAGGAGAGCAAGAGAATGGACCTGGTGGGAAGAGATGGACAATTAAGCAGCTACAAAATGGAGCATTGCAAAGTCGAATGCACTTAACTGTTACTGCCACCAACAACTGGAGGAGATGGAGGATCTCATGCAACACCTCCCGGAAGAGTTTTAAAAGAGAGCTTACGCAGTAATCCAAATGGCAAGAACCGTGCTAACTCCTGCGCGATTCAGCATTGGATACATTGGACACTGCCAGCAGACAAATGTGTGTGGGTAACACTCCTAGAAGGCATAAATGGCTAAGAATGTTTGGTTTCAAGACAGTTGCAGGCATATATAATCAACATGCCTGTCACGGGGAAGCTCTTTTTTGGGACCGCTGTGGATGAGGTACTAAATCAAATAAAGGAGGATAAGGAGACTGTCAAAGCAACGAGGGCATTGTAGTTCAGGCAATCCTTCATGAAAAGAGGAATGCCCATCAGGCAACCAGCAGGCAGGTGAGACTTCCCACCAGCCTCAAAATAACAAGAGCACGGCTTCAGCCAGAAAGTTGCTCATCAGCCCTCACAACAACAGTGGTAACACGCGGCAAGACAGCCCTTTCGTGAGAAACTGAGATGAAGAGGCCACCTCATAAGAGGGCAATGGAGCAAGCCAACAAGTGGCTTTGTCCAAAACCCTGCCACATTACACCAGTGTAGGAGAGGTGGGTGAATATGAGGATTCCTCCAGAAGTGGAGATCAGTCACCTCAAATAACTGGATATTGAACATGATAAAGGATGATTACTGCATAGCACTCAAGACACTACTGTCTGGTCACTCAAAGAAAAGACCATCAAAGGAACAAGAACGCAAACAATTGCGAGCCATAGTAAAAGTCCCTCCAAGTGAGACAGGAAAAGGGATCTACACGCCATACTACCTAGTACCCAAACGGACCTAACGGTTAGACCCATACTAGACCTCGAATATCTAAACAAGTTCATGCCAATACAACACTTCAAGACGACACCTCCTCAAGAGGTAATCCCACTACCAGGGAGGGGGAATTGCATGGCCACCATAGACCTCTGTGCACATAACAATTAACCAAAGACACAAACGGTACCTCAAATTCATCTTAGACACAAGGTACACTACCAAGTTCTACCCTTCGGAATAAAATCAACGCCAAGAGTGTTCACAAAAAGCCTAGCAGCAGTATTTGCAGATCGCAGAAGACCGGATATAAATGTCTACCTTTCCCTGGACGACTGGCTAATGAAAGAAAATTCATTATAAAAGTGGCAACAAGACGTACAAACCGTCATCTTCATGCTGCAGCAGCTGGGGTTTATCCTAAAACAAAAAAAAATCTCTACATCGAGAGAAGGAGAAGGTATTCATGGGGAGCATCACTGAATTCGATGACAGCACATGCATGCCTTTCACCCAGCTTGAAGACTAGCAGGCATTGGCCTCCAGCCCTGGTCACCGGCAGAATTGAGAATGAAGTTGTAAGTCTTGCAAAGCTTCCCCACCTCACACATCCCTTTTGATTGCTTGGCAAAATTATTTTTTGGGGGGCACAAACAATCCTTGTGGTCATTTTCCAGGCACCAACTGTGATTTAGGGTCTGAGTCATTGAAGTTTTATGTTGAGGTCTGCTTCTTTTGAAGTACATACTCCTCTGTCCCTTCTTCCTCTTGAAAAGCAGTCTGTCAAAGCAGGAATGGTTCCAGCGCAAGCAGTCCCACACCGCTGACCATAGGAATGACTAGAGTTCACACTTGGATGTCAACCACAAAAATGTGTTTATCAAAAGGTTAGCCCAGGGCCCCCAGCCCTACCTTTTCCTCATCAGCCCTATCTACTTCCTGAGATGCTCCCTGGCCCCTTCCTTGTGACCCCGTACTGGATTGAAGAGCACCCTTTCAAGTGTACAGGGGAGGCCTGGACGTCCCCTCCTGTTGTGTCCCACCCAGTTTGTAGGAATGCAGCAATCCACAAATCTGGGATGAGGTCCTATCTACCTCTTCATGTTTCACCATGCAGGCTTGAGTCTCTCAAAGTGGAACACATGGCCCTCTGTGTATTGTGCCATTCACAGGCACACATACACCCAGTCAGGCATTTATCCTGCACCCACTGTAAATCTCGACATTCTTTCATTACTGTACCACTCATGGACACATGTACATCCAGCACATGTATACACCATGCATGCACTACACAGTACTGCGTTATTTGTCTACACCTTTCAAAGGCACACATTCATCCAGCCCAGATACACCACTTATTCGCTGCACAGCACTTCAAAACAACTTGATGTAGGCCAACAGTGAGTTAATCATACAGCAGCGGACCTTTGACAAATATGAGTGAGCCTGTATACCTCACTCCAGCGAACATGTTAAAAAGGACCGGTCCCCTTTTACTGATTACTGCGTGATAAGTTGCCACCACTGCACTTGTGCTGCTTAACTCCTGGAGAAGGTGGTAACTTTGCATCACTGAGGATAGAGCTTTGGGCTCCCTGTCTGGTCCAGCAAGAATGCAATCCATGTGAAAGGCCTATGTTATGGTCCACAAGCATGATCCGGGTTTGCCTAAGAACAAAAATCAGCATTGGGGATCTAGACTTCATGCATGTCTGTTATCATGTAGTGGACTTCTCAGTCCCAATGGGGGACAAACTGCATGAAAGTGAAATTCCACATGTGAGCAAGCAGCGAGGCTTTCACTACTCATTGGGATCAAATCTTATGACACAAAGTGGGAAATGGCTATGTCACATTCCAAATGCCGCCTGTACATGTGAAAGAAAAATTAAACCTATGCTTGAAGTTAACATGCTCACTGTGTAAATTAGCTGTAACTGTGTAAGATCCAGCTGCTTCTTTCTTATAACTAATGAGAGCTGAGCACTTGCATCATTTTGAAGAGCTAACATAAGCAACGTGCTATAGTAAAGTTGAAGCTGCAACCAAATTACAGATTGCTAGAACTGCACCGTTTCAAAAGCCTATTCATCTTTGTTTGCGTTGGAGAAGAATAAGGAAGCCATGTTCTCAGCTCACTTTTAATGACTAAAACTAAAAATCACAACCCAACATGGATGTTACTTTATATTCTACACATGTCACATTTTTAACCACCTCCTCATCTTAGGCTTTCCAAGAATAAAAGAATGATGGCTCTTCTTCCTCCTTCTGTGTGTAAGCCATCTGTCAAAAGCTATCCCCTGATACAAATCAGTTCATGCAAAGATCTGCTGCCTTCTCTTGGCATTTGCTCATAAAAACACCTGAATCATCTGTTTTGATTAACCTTATATAAGTTGCCACTGCTACTCTTCAGGAAGAGAATGAACAGTGTGGATGATGAAAGGATCCAAGATTGCTAAATATGTCTGGGAAAAATGACAAGACCAGTGGTGACTGTATTTTTGCCTGTTGACCTCAGAAAGTTGGTAAAAAGTCATTTTCCCATTTGAACCAATGACCTGTTGTAGGAAGTTGGCTCTGTATGTGCTATTTCAAAGTAAGGAATAGCATGCACAGAGTCCAAGGGTTCCCCTTAGAGGTCAAATAGTGGTAAAAAGAGATAATACTAATGCTCTATTTTGTGGTAGTGTGGTCGAGCAGTAGGCTTATCCAAGGAGTAGTGTTAAGCATTTGTTGTACATACACATAGGCAATAAATGAGGTACACACACTCAGAGACAAATCCAGCCAATAGGTTTTGTTATAGAAAAATATCTTTTCTTAGTTTATTTTAAGAACCACAGGTTCAAATTTTACATGTAATAGCTCATTTGAAAGGTATTGCAGGTAAGTACTCTAGGAACTTTGAATCATTACTTTAGCATGTATACTTTTCACATAAAACACAATAAGCTGTTTTAAAAGTGGACACTTAGTGCAATTTTCACAGTTCCTGGGGGAGGTAAGTTATTGTTAGTTTTCACAGGTAAGTAAGTCACTTACAGTTTTCAGTTTTTGGTCCAAGGTAGCCCACCGTTGGGGGTTCAGAGCAACCCCAAAGTTATCACACCAGCAGCTCAGGGCCGGTCAGGTGCAAAGGTCAAAGAGGTGCCCAAAACACATAGGCTATAATGGAGAGAAGGGGGTGCCCCGGTTCCAGTCTGCCAGCAGGTAAGTACCCGCGTCTTCGGAGGGCAGACCAGGGGGGTTTTGTAGGGCACCGGGGGGGACACAAGTCCACACAGAAAGTACACCCTCAGCAGCGCGGGGGCGGCCGGGTGCAGTGTGCAAACAAGCGTCGGGTTTCCTTTAGTTTTCAATGGGAGACCAAGGGGTCTCTTCAGCGATGCAGGCAAGGGGGGGCTCCTCGGGGTAGCCACCACCTGGGCAAGGGAGAGGGCCTCCTGGGGGTCACTCCTGCACAGAAGTTCTGTTTCTTTAGGGGCTGGGGGCTGCGGGTGCAGGGTCTTTTCCAGCCGTCGGGAAATGGAGTTAAGACAGTCGCGGTCAGGGGGAGCCTGAGGATTCCCTCTGCAAGCGTCGCTGTGGGGGGGGTCAGGAGGGACAACTTTGGTTACTCACAGTCGGGGTCGCCGGGTGCAGTGTTGCAAGTCTCACGCTTCTTGCGGGGAGTTGCAGGGGTCTTTAAATCGGCTCCTTGTTACAAAGTTGCAGTTCTCTTGGAGCAGTGCCGCTGTCCTCGGGAGTTTCTAGTCTTTCTTGAAGGTGGGCAGTCCTCAGAGGATTCAGAGGTCGCTGGTCCCTTGGAAAGCGTCGCTGGAGCAGGTTTCTTTGGAAGGCAGGAGACAGGCCGGTAAGTCTGGAGCCAAAGCAGTTGGTGTCTTCTGTTCTTCCTCTGCAGGGGTTTTTCAGCTCAGCAGTCCTTCTTCTTCAGGTAAGTTGCAGGAATCTAATTTCTAGGTTCAGGGAGAGCCCTTAAATACTAAATTTAAGGGTGTGTTTAGGTCTGGGGGGTTAGTAGCCAATGGCTACTAGCCCTGAGGGTGAGTACACCCTCTTTGTGCCTCCTCCCAAGGGGAGGGGGTCACATCCCTAATCCTATTGGGGGAATCCTCCATCTGCAAGATGGAGGATTTCTAAAAGTTAGTCACTTCAGCTCAGGACACCTTAGGGGCTGTCCTGACTGGCCAGTGACTCCTCCTTGTTGCTTTCTTTGTTCCCTCCAGTCTTGCCGCCAAAAGTGGGGGCCGTGGCCGGAGGGGGCGGGCAACTCCACTAAGCTGGAGTGCCCTGCTGTGCTGTGACAAAGGGGTGAGCCTTTGAGGCTCACCGCCAGGTGTTACAGCTCCTGCCTGGGGGAGGTGTTAGCATCTCCACCCAGTGCAGGCTTTGTTACTGGCCTCAGAGTGACAAAGGCACTCTCCCCATGGGGCCAGCAACATGTCTCTAGTGTGGCAGGCTGCTGGAACCAGTCAGCCTACACAGATAGTCGGTTAGGTTTCAGGGGGCACCTCTAAGGTGCCCTCTGTGGTGTATTTTACAATAAAATGTACACTGGCATCAGTGTGCATTTATTGTGCTGAGAAGTTTGATACCAAACTTCCCAGTTTTCAGTGTAGCCATTATGGTGCTGTGGAGTTCGTGTAAAACAGACTCCCAGACCATATACTCTTATGGCTACCCTGCACTTACAATGTCTAAGGTTTTGCTTAGACACTGTAGGGGCACAATGCTCATGCACTGGTACCCTCACCTATGGTATAGTGCACCCTGCCTTAGGGCTGTAAGGCCTGCTAGAGGGGTGACTTATCTATGCTTCAGTGGCAGTGTGAGGTTGGCATGGCAGCCTGAGGGGAGTGCCATGTCGACTTAGTCGTTTTGTCCTCACTAGCACACACAAGCTGGCAAGCAGTGTGTCTGTGCTGAGTGAGGGGTCCCCAGGGTGGCATAAGACATGCTGCAGCCCTTAGAGACCTTCCCTGTCATCAGGGCCCCTGTTACAAGGGACTTACCTGGATGCCAGGGTGTGCCAATTGTGAAAACAAAAGTACAGGTTAGGGAAAGAACACTGGTGCTGGGGCCTGGTTAGCAGGCCTCAGCACACTTTCAAATCAAAACTTGGCATCAGCAAAGGCAAAAAGTCAGAGGGTAACCATGCCAAGGTGGCATTTCCTTACACAACCTTCCCTCCCCCCCCCGCCCCCGAAACGAAAGAGGACAAGACTAACCTTTCCCAAGAGAGTCTTCATGCCCTTACTTGAGTCGGGGTTTTTGGAGCTGCCCAGTCCAGAATAGTCTGGATCTTAGGCTGGAGTGGCTAAACTTGGCCTCCACCTACAAGGTGTCCCAAGTAAACCACAGTTCCTTGCCCTATTGGATGCCTTGATAGAGATGCCTGCTGATTGCAGAGCCTTCAAAATCTTCTTCAGGTGGACCAGGTGATCCTGCCAGCTGGAGCTAAAGACAGCAATATCGTCAAGATAAGCTGAACTAAAGGACTCCAAGCCAGCAAGGACTTGATTCACCAACCTTTGGAAGGTGGCAGGGGCATTCTTTAAACCAAAGGGCATAACAGTAAACTGATTATGCCCATCAGGTGTGAAGAATGCTGTCTTTTCTTTTGCTTCTGGTGCCATTTTGATTTGCCAGTACCCTGCAGTTAAGTCAAAGGTACTTAAGAATTTGGCAGCACCCAATGTGTCAATCAGTTCATCAGTCCTTGGAATGGGATGGGCATCTGTCTTGGTGACAGAATTAAGTCCTCTAGTCCACACAAAACCTCATCTCTCTCTTTCCATCTTTGGTGTGAGGTTTGGGGACTAAGACCACTGGGCTAGCTCAGGGGCTGTCAGAGTGCTCAATGACTCCCAATTCCAGCATCTTGGTGACTTCCACCTTGATGCTTTCCTTAACTTGGTCAGACTGTCTGAATATTTTGTTTTTGACAGGCATGCTGTCTCCTGTGTCCACATCATGGGTACACAGGTGTGTCTGACCAGGGGTTAGGGAAAAGAGCTCAGCAAACTGTTGCAGGACCTTCCTACAGTCAGATTGCTGTTGGCTAGAGAGGGTGTCGGAATAGATCACTCCATCAACTGAGCCATCTTTAGGGTTTGATGAGAGGAGATCAGGGAGAGGTTCACTCTCAGCTTTCTGGTCCTCATCTGTTACCATCAACAGATTCACATCAGCCCTATCATGGAAGAGCTTAAGGCGGTTCACATGGATCACCCTTTTGGGGCTCCTGCTAGTGCCTAGGTCCACCAGGTAGGTGACCTGACTCTTCTTCTCTAGCACTGGGTAAGGGCCACTCCATTTGTCCTGAAGTGCCCTGGGAGCCACAAGCTCCAAAACCCAGACTTTCTGCCCTGGTTGAAATTCAACCATTGCAGCCCTTTGATCATACCAAAACTTCTGGAGCTGTTGGCTGGCCTCAAGGTTTTTACTTGCCTTTTCCATGTACTCTGCTATCCTTCAACGTAGGCAAAGTACATAGTCCACTATGTCTTGTTTAGGCTCATGAAGAGGTCTCTCCCAGCCTTCATTCACAAGAGCTAGTGGTCCCCTTACAGGGTGGCCAAACAGATGTTCAAAGGGTGAGAACCCTACTCCCTTCTGAGGCACCTCTCTGTAAGCGAAAAGCAGACATGGCAAGAGGACATCCCATCTCCTTTTGAGTTTTTCAGGGAGCCCCATGATCATGCCTTTTAATGTCTTGTTGAATCTCTCAATAAGGCCATTAGTTTGTGGATAGTATGGCGTAGTGAATTTATAAGTCACTCCACACTCATTCCACATGTGTTTCAGGTATGCTGACATGAAGTTGGTACCTCTGTCAGACACCACCTCCTTAGGGAAACCCGCTCTGGTAAAAATACCAATGAGGGCCTTGGCTACTGCAGGGGCAGTAGTCGACTTAAAGGGAATAGCTTCAGGGTAACTAGTAGCATGATCCACTACTACTAGTATGTACATGTTCCCTGAGGTTGTGGGAGGTTCAAGTGGACCCACTATGTCCACACCCACTCTTTCAAAGGAGACCCCCACCATGGAAGTGGAATGAGGGGGACCTTTGGGTGTCCACCTGTCTTACCACTGGCTTGACAGGTGGTACAGGAGACACAAAACTCCTTGACTTTCTGGGACATGTTGGGCCAGTAGAAGTGGTTGACTAGTCTCTCCCACGTCTTGGTTTGTCCCAAATGCCCAGCAAGAGGAATATCAATGGCTAAGGTCAGTATGAACTCCCTAAACTCCTGAGGCACTACCACTCTCCTAGTGGCACCAGGTTTGGGATCTCTTGCCTCAGTGTAAAGGAGTCCATCTTCCCAATAGACCCTATGTGTTCCAGTTTTCTTGCCATTGGACTCTTCAGCAGCTTGCTGCCTAAGGCCTTCAAGAGAGGGACAGGTTTCTTGCCCCTTACACAACTGCTCCCTTGAGGGTCCCCCTGGGCTGAGGAGCTCAACCTGATAAGGTTCTAACTCCAGAGGCTCAGTTCCCTTAGAGGGCAGAACTTCTTCCTGAGAAGAGAGGTTCTCTTTTTGTTGTTGTGTTGCAGCTGGTTTCCCAGTTGTCTTTCCTTTTCTCTTGGTAGGCTGGGCCCTTTTTCCAGGCTCCAACTCTACTTTTTCACCCTGAGCCTTGCACTGTGCCCTTGTCTTGACACACACTTGTTCAGGGATACCCAGCACGGCTGCATGGGTTTTCAATTCTACCTCAGCCCATGCTGAGGACACCAGGTCATTTCCAAGCAAACAGTCTACTGGGATATTTGAGGAGACCACCACCTGTTTCAGGCCATTGACCCCTCCCCACTCCTAAAGTTGCCATGGGATGTACTTTAGTCTCATTGTCAGCGTTGGTGACTGGATAAGTTTGTCCAGCCAGGTATTGACCAGGGGAAACCAGTTTCTCTGTCACCATGGTGACACTGGCACCTCTATCCCTCAGGCCTTCTACACTTGTCCCATTAATTAAGAGCTGCTGCTTGTATTTTTGCATGTTAGGAGGCCAGGCAGCCAGTGTGGCTAAATCCACCCCACACTCAGACTAATGTAGCTTCAGTGTGACACCTGATTTGCTCTGGGCACACTGTTGATCCCACTTGGAGACTAGCCATTCCAGTGTTAGCTGGAGTGGAGTCAGAAGTGGTACTTTTCTTGGGACAGGCCTTGTCTCCAGTTTGGTGTCCAGGCTGATTACAGCTACGACACCAGGCCTTTTTGGGATCAAAGTTTTTACCCTTGTAACCAAAATTGTTTTGTGAAGAGGCTCTGGGCCCACCCTCCTGTGCAGGTTTTTGGGGGCCTGTAGAAGACTCTTTACTATTTTTGTTTTTGGATGTCTCAACACTCTTCCCCTGGGGAGGCTTTGTGACCCCTTTCTTTTGGTCTCCCCCTGTAGAAGTCTTGGTCACCCTAGTCTTGACCCAATGGTCCGCCTTCTTTCCCAATTCTTGGGGAGAAATTGGTCCTAGGTCTACCAGATGCTGATGCAGTTTATCATTGGAACAATTACTTAACAGGTGTTCTTTCACAAATAAATTGTACAGCCCATCATAATCATTTACACCACTGCCTTGAATCCAACCATCCAGTGTTTTCACTGAGTAGTCCACAAAATCAACCCAGGTCTGGCTCGAGGTTTTTTGAGCCCCCCTGAATCTAATTCTATACTCCTCAGTGGAGAATCCAAAGCCCTCAATCAGGGTACCCTTCATGAGGTCATAAGATTCTGCATCTTTTCCAGAGAGTGTGAGGAGTCTATCCCTACACTTTCCATTAAACATTTCCCAAAGGAGAGCACCCCAGTGAGATCTGTTTACTTTTCTGGTTGCACAAGCCCTCTCAAAAGCTGTGAACCATTTGGTGATGTCATCACCATCTTCATATTTAGTTACAATCCCTTTAGGGATTTTCAACATATCAGGAGAATCTGACCCTATTTATGTTGCTGCCACCATGGATGGGACCAAAACCCATCTCTTGTCTTTCCCTTTCTATGGCTAGGAGCTGTCTCTCCAAAGCCAATCTTTTGGCCGTCCTGGCTAGCAGGAGGTCATCTTCACTAAGGCTATCCTCAGTGATTTCAGAGGTGCTGGCCCCTCCTGTGAGGGAAGCAGCATCTCTAACTATCACAGTTGGAATCAGGGATTGAGTGTCCCTGATCTCCCTAGTTAGGACTGGAAGGGGGGAATTCTCCTCCAAGTCACTAACATCATCCTCTGGGTTGTCATCCTCAGAGGGGTTGGCTTTTTTAAACTCTGCCAAAAGCTCCTGGAGCTGTTGTTTGCAGGGTCTTAAGCCAACTGGGATTTTCTTTATTTTGCAGAGAGACCTTAGCTCCCTCATCTTAAGATGGAGGTAAGGTGTGAGGTCGAGTTCCACCACATTCTCTTCTGCACCAGGCATTATGTTTCTAAAAGTTGGAATACTTTTTAAGAATCTAAAACTATTTCTAGAACTTAATTCAAACTTTCACAAACCTTTTAAACTCTAAAAGAAATGCTAACAGGGACTAACACAAGGCCCTAGCAGGACTTTTAAGAATTTAGAAAAATAGTTCAAATTGCAAAAATCAATTTCTAATGACAATTTTTGGAATTTGTCGTGTGATCAGGTATTGGCTGAGTAGTCCAGAAAATGCAAAGTCTTGTATCCCACCGCTGCCACCAATGTAGGAAGTTGGCTCTGTATGCACTATTTCAAAGTAAGGAATAGTATGCACAGAGTCCAAGGGTTCCCCTTAGAGGTAAGATAGTGGCAAAAAGAGATAATACTAATGCTCTATTTTGTGGTAGTGTGGTCGAGCAGTAGGCTTATCAAAGGAGTAGTGTTAAGCATTTGTTGTACATACACAAGCAATAAATGAGGAGCACACACTCCGAGACAATTCCAGGCCAATAGGTTTTTGTATAGAAAAATATATTTTCTTAGTTTATTTTAAGAACCACATGTAATACTTCAAGTGAAAGGTATTGCAGGTAGGTACTTTAGGAACTTTGAATAATCAAAAGCATATATACTTTTCACATAAATCACATATAGCTATTTTAAAACTAGACACAGTGCAATTTTCACAGTTCCTAGGGGGAGTAAGAGTTTGTTAATTCTTGCAGGTAAGTAAACCACCTACAGGGTTCAGGTTTGGGTCCAAAGTAGCCCACCGTTGGGGGTTCAGAGCAACCCCAAAGTTACCACACCAGCAGCTCAGGGCCGGTCAGGTGCAGAGGTCAAAGTGGTGCCCAAACCACATAGGCTTCAATGGAGAAGGGGGTGCCCCGGTTCCAGTCTGCCAGCAGGTAAGTACCCGCGTTTTCGGAGGGCAGACCAGGGGGGTTTTGTAGGGCACCGGGGGGGACACAAGTTAGCACAGAAAGTACACCCTCAGCAGCACGGGGGAGGCCGGGTGCAGTGTGCAAGCACACGTCGGGTTTCCAATGGAAATCAATGGGAGACCAAGGGGTCTCTTCAGCGATGCAGGCAAGGGGGGGGGGGGCTCCTCGGGGTAGCCACCACCTGGGCAAGGAAGAGGGCCTCCTGGGGTTCACTCCTGCACTGGAGTTCCGATCTTTCAGGTCCTGGGGGCTGCGGGTGCAGAGTCTTTACCAGGCGTCGGGATCTGGGAGTCAGGCAGTCGCGGTCAGGGGTAGCCTCGGGATTCCCTCTGCAGGCATCGCTGTGGGGGCTCAGGGGGGGCAACTCTGGCTACTCACTGTCTCGTAGTCACTGGGGAGTCCTCCCTGAAGTGATTGTTCTCCACAAGTCGAGCCGGGGGCATCGGGTGCAGAGTGTCAAGTCTCACGCTTCCGGCAGGAAACGCAAGTTGTTGCAAAGTTGCTTCTTTGTTTCAAAGTTGCAGTCTTGAGTGAACAGGGCCGCTGTCCTCAGGAGTTCTTGGTCCTTCTAGATGCAGGGTAGTCCTCTGAGGCTTCAGAGGTCGCTGGTCCCTGGGGAGAGCGTCGCTGGAGCAGTGTCTTTAGAAGTGGGGAGACAGGCCGGTAGAGCTGGGGCCAAAGCAGTTGACGTCTCCGTCTTCTCTGCAGGGATTTTCAGGTTAGCAGTCCTCTTCTTCTTAGGTTGCAGGAATCTGAGTTCCTAGGTTCAGGGGAGTCCCTAAATACAGAATTTAGGGGTGTGTTTAGGTCTGGGAGGGCAGTAGCCAATGGCTACTAGCCCGGAGGGTGGCTACACCTTCTTTGTGCCTCTTCCCAAGGGGAGGGGGTCACATTCCTATCCCTATTGGGGGAATCCTCCATCTGCAAGATGGAGGATTTCTAAAAGTCAGAGTCACCTCAGCTCAGGTTGCCTTATGGGCTGTCCTGACTGGCCAGTGACTCCTCCTTGTTTTTCTCATTATCTCCTCCGGCCTTGCTGCCAAAAGTGGGGCCGTGGCCGGAGGGGGCGGGCAACTCCACTAGCTGGAAGACCCTGGGGTGCTGTAACAAAGGGGGTGAGCCTTTGAGGCTCACGGCCAGGTGTTACAGTTCCTGCAAGGGGTAGGTGATAAGCACCTCCACCCAGTACAGGCTTCGTTACAAGCCACAGAGTGACAAAGGCACTCTCCCCATGTGGCCAGCAACATGTCTGGTGTGTGGCAGGCTGCTAAAACTAGTCAGCCTACACGGGTAGTCGGTTAAGGTTTCAGGGGGCACCTCTAAGGTGCCCTCTGGTGTGTATGTTACAATACAATGTACACTGGCATCAGTGTGCATTTATTGTGCTGAGACGTTTGATACCAAACTTCACAGTTTTCAGTGTAGCCATTATGGTGCTGTGGAGTTCGTGCATGACAGACTCCCAGACCATATACTCTTATGGCTACCCTGCACTTACAATATCTAAGGTTTTGCTTAGACACTGTAGGGGCACAGTGCTCATGCACTTGTGCCCTCGCCTATGGTATAGTGCTCCCTGCCTTAGGGCTGTAAGGCCTGCTAGAGGGGTGACTTATCTATACTTCATAGGCAGTGTGAGGTTGGCATGGCACCCTGAGGGGAGTGCCATGTCGACTTAGTCGTTTTGTCCTCACTAGAACACACAAGCTGGCAAGCAGTGTGTCTGTGCTGAGTGAGGGGTCCCCAGGGTGGCATAAGACATGCTGCAGCCTGTAGAGACCTTCCCTGGCATCAGGGCCCCTGGTACCAGGGGTACCAGTTACAAGGGACTTACCTGGATGCCAGGATGTGCCAATTGTGGAAACAAAAGTACAGGTTAGGGAAAGAACACTGGTGCTGGGGCCTGGTTAGCAGGCCTCAGCACACTTTCAAATCAAAACTTAGCATCAGCAAAGGCAAAAAGTCAGGGGCTAACCATGCCAAGGAGGCATTTCCTTACAGTAGGGAAGAGTCAGGGTGCGCCATTTTACTCGCGGCTGTTTACCTGCCCTAGCTAATCTAATAAGTAACACCCTCAGAGCTGTGAAATATGCCTTTGGTAACAACATATGGATGTTCTGAGAGAAGAACAATAAACGAGGGAGCACCACCATTTTCATGAAAGCTATGCGTCCATCAAAGACAGCTGGAGTCTGATCAACCTCTCCACGTCACCTGCTAGTGTCTTGAGTGCAGCATCAAAATTATCATCCGCCACTCTTTTGGGATCCGTATGGACTCTGATACCCAGGTACCTAACTGACCCTACCTCCCACCTGAGAGGGAACCCCACGCCTACCTGTACAGTCACCCGTGTCAGGGGGAACATAATAGATTTGCTCCAGTTAACCTTAAAACCAGAGATTGTGCCGTATCTTGCAATTTCCCAGAGGACCAGAGTAACATTTCACTGCGGGGCCTTGATATATAATAATAATGTGTCATTTGCATAGGCGAGAGCACAAGAGTATAATTCTGAAAACGAAGGCCACAATGCCCATGGTATTCCCTCAAGGCACACGCCAGGGGCTCTGCTACAAGTGCATACAAAAGGGGGGACAGCGGGCACCCCTGCCTAATGCCTCTAGTGTTCTGAAATGCGTTGGTCACTATCTTATTGACTCTTGACCTGGCTGATGGTTCCCTATATAGCTTTGACACTAGATGCAGAAAAATGTCTCCCACTCCGAATCGCTGTAAAACTGCCTTCATGAAACACCACTCCACCGAATCAAACGCCTTTTCGGCGTTCAAAAAAACCGCCACTGCCTTCAGCTCTGATTTTATATTCTGTATTGTTCCAAACAGGGTGCAGAGGTTCATAGTTGGATTGCAGCCCGGAGCAAACCCTGATAGCTCCGGCCGGACCATCCTCTGCATCAATTTGGCGAAGCGTTAAGCCAAAATTTTAGCATAGATTTTAACGTCTACATTTAGTAGTGACAACGGTCGGTAGGATGAGCATAGCGTCGTGGCTTACCCGGCATAAGCAATGTGATCAGCATTGCCTCACACATCGACGAGGGCATAAGCCCTCCCTCCACCATCTCCTCATAAAGCTTTCTCACGTGTTGGAACGATAGGTCTTTATAGGCTTTATAGAATTGCACAGTGAGCCCATCGGGGCCCGGGGCCTTACCCTCTGCCATGCCCCCTATCGCTCCGTCCATTTCCTCTAGGATCAAAGGAGCCACAAGAGATTCCCTGTCCGCATCTGTCAACGGCGGCATAGCAATATGTGCAAGATAATCCATCAGTGACTCCTGATCTGGGGCAACCCTAGAGGCATATAGAGACTTCTAATAGTCACGGAACCTGGCCGCTATAAGTTCTGGATCTTGAATCTCACTGCCATCCTCGGCCTGCACTGGTATGATCATATTTTTTTCTCTATTAGGACGGATCAAGTTTGCCAGCACTGATCCGGTTCTCTCGCCCTCCCCATACGCACTAGCTGTAGCATATTTCCCCAAATGCTGAATCTCCGTGTGGGCTGTGTCCTGGACCTCAATCAACTTAGTGCCTATGTGCCCTAGGGCCCGGCTGTCAGCTCTGTGCAGATGCTCCTGCTCCAGTTGCACAAGCTCCCGTTCCAGTGAGCATAGACGTCCCCTAATCGATCTCAAAACCCCATCGTGTTTGGCAATGGTGACACCCCGGATATGCACCTTAAAGGTCTCCCATACCATGCACACGCTGGCCACCGAACCCTTATTAATCTGAAAAAAGTATTTAATCAACATGGCTAGCTTGTCCTGAAAGACTGAGTCTAGCAGCGAATATGGGGGGGAACCTCCACGAGAACGGAGGAATCAGTTATGTGCCTAAAGTCATTGTCAATGGGACTCGTGAATGGTCATAGTATGTCCTTGGCCAAGGAGCCTTAGAGTGCAAACTGCCCAACAGTCTCCTAGCGACCAGCCACAAATCTCTACGTGTATACAGGTTGTGCGCAGCGGAGTAATGTGTGTAACCGTCCCCTTCTGGGTGTCTGTCCCACTATATATCTAACAATCCTAGCTGAGATGCCACCTCCATCACCACTCTAGCCACGGCCGCTGGTCTACGATTTCCTCCTCCCGATCTGTCAAGTGTGGAACTCAATGCACAGTTAGTCTCCACCCCAGAACTGTGGTGGTCCCCCCCCCAGGAACCCGTCCTGGCAGCTACATCATAATAAAATTGGGGATCGTAGAAATTTGGACCGTATATACCTACTAGTAGAAATGGGGCAGTACTCCCCCCGGCCCCTGCCACCCAACACCAGCACCACAATGCGCCACAATATATCTTCCTCCCTGGTCCACTGTGACCTCCCGGAGACTAATTCCAGAGGACTGCGAAGCGCAATTCAGTACACCCCACTTGTGAGAGGTGAAACCTGCCTCCAAGAACTGCCCATGTAGCGTCCATGGGGTGAGCATAGGGCTGCACGGTGTCAAGTGTGTCTCCTACAAGGTAGTGAGATCTACTTTGTGTCTGTGCTGGTAGGCCACAATCGTACACACCTTCCGAGCATCATTTAGACCTCGCACATTCCACGTGACTAGTCGGATCCTGCCAGGGCCTCCACGTCCATCCGGAATCGAGTGATTATGTGCCATTTACTACAGTAGGAACACAACACCATGCCTGCCTCACCTTGTCCTTGAGTCTGCAAACGCTTATCGTCATACATACAGCACAATACCAACAGTTGAAACCCAAAACACCCTCCAACCTCCACCCCCCCCACCCACAGCAGGCAATATCCCAAAACGCATGGCTGACATCTACCTCCCACCCCTTCTAAAGTAGACTACCCCTTTTATATCTATAGGTGTTGCACACGCTCAGGTGGATATTTGCCAGCCGCTTCATACCTCTCCTATGTGTCGGCCACCTATAATTTGTTACAAACTATTTTTTATGAGAACGATTCATGTTAGCAAAAAAAAAAAACCCTCTCACCTACTTTTGTCATATGCTGCTAAATAATCTATGGCACTGACATTTACTAGTAGTGTACCAGTTCTGTGCCCACCATCATTCAATCAATCATACAGAGTACAGTTATATAGTCACTGCCACAGTGTGAAGTCCGGATAAAGAGAGATCGCCATGCCCTCATGCTGTAAAGTTTTTAGTTCCCTGGCCCAGCACAAGGCTGCATCGCGGTCCCTATAGTTCAGCAGCCATGCTCTAATAGGCCGCAGAGGAGCACCCGGAGTGGAAGGGTCGCCAAGGGACGATGGGCCCTCTACACCACAAAGATCAGCGAAGGTGGCACGTCCTAACAGCTGCACCAGCAAGTGTTCGATGAAGCCTTCTATCTTGTCTATTGCAGTTGACTCTGCGTCCCCACTATGCGCAAGTTTTTCCTCTGGGACCTGGCCTCCAAATCGTCCACCTTAGTTTGTAAGGAGATTAACTCTTTACTCAGCCTAGCATGACCAGTAGCCAGCTCCACCTGACCATCCTCCATCTCGGAAACTCGCCTTCTCCGATTGGTCCAGTCGCTCCGCATGCTTATCCAATCGCTCAGTCATTCTGTCTATGCGGTATGAGAGGAAATATTTTTTACCGTCAGTCTGGGTCAAGCTATGCTGCATGGCCATCCAGATTTGTCACAAGTCTTGTTCCTTTCCTGAGGACACGCCAGACCCCTTCCCCCCCCCTCCCACACCCCCACCTGGCCAGGCTCCACGCCATCAGTCGCAGGGCTGCCCGACTTGTGCCTGTCAAACTGCAGTTTAGCCTGATTCTTGTCTGCCTTGCCTATTTTGCGCATTCTCGGGGGGGCATGCAGGTCCCTCTGATTTTGGGGCATTCAGTTGCGACGGAGACCCTTTACAGCACAGCCATCTTGCGGCCGGGCAAGCTCCGCTCCCACATCCAACCCAATTTCTTGTGTTTTAACTGAGAAAAACGTTTTTAGATTATATAAAAAGCCTTCCCATGATCCCTATATTATATGTGCTTTCAATTTTGTTTTGTAATGATGAAATTGCATCCTAATTTTTTTTATTTGATTGTAATTGTATTTATAATTTATAATGGTCATTGTCGCCTATGAAACTTGTTCCTGGATTCTGATATTTATTTATTTTTTATCCCAAAAAATCTCCTCCTAGTTAGGCAAACAAGTGCCTGATGGCACGGGAGGTATATTTTATGGGTTTTACAAATGAAATACTGTAATCGATTTTTACCTACTGTTTTTAAGACCAATATCAGATAACTTGTTTCTAGTAGATAAGTGAATATTTGCTGCTGCTAGAACAATGTGCCTTTTTGCATCATTCGATCGTATATGACCTCTAAGCAATATAGGCACGTAAGAAAGAAAGGAATCGTTGGGCCCTAGGGATTGTTAATCACTTTCTAAAAATTAGTCAAATAACCCCTCACGTGATGATGGTATCTATATTGCTAAGATTGGAGAGGCAGCTTGAACCTACTGGAGGCAAATAATAATTCAAAAGCATATATCCTACTTTCATAATGGTTACTTTTTGAGCTAGTCTATAGCTAATGATACTACTAGCAAGATAGCAATTTTAACTGTTTTTGTATTAAGGCTTATACTTTAGGGGTATTTTATAAAATTTTATAATATTTATATGGCGATCTGCATGATGTGTACTGTATATTTTATAGTGTTTTAGTGATTAATTGTTAATCTTTTAATAACATTTATACCCATAACTCGCCTATTTGTATTGTATGGCCCTGAGGGAGCTTTGGTCTCGATCAGTTTTTAGTGTTTCTTTGTCTTTTTTTCTTTTAAAAAAGTGTCTTTGTTTCTTCTAGAAATGTAAGAATCTTGTCAGTATGCTTTTATGGTATTGTTTTAACGAAATAAAGCTGTAAAGTAAGTATTTATATAGCGGTTACTATCCCTGATGAAGCATCAAAACGCTTTTCCTCGAGTAGCACGCTACTCTGGAACCCAAAAAGGGTTAGTGTTGGATTAGTATTGGGAAATATGAGTTTAGTATAGGAAGATAGGAGTTAATTTCAGCTGAGCACATGGAAGTCTGTTAGTTTGATTGAATAGAATAATGGAGGGATGGAAGAGGGAAGATTACAGAAGTGTTAATTGGGAGATCATAGTAGAAGAGGAGGTTTAGGATGACTGAAGGAGAGGCTGAAGAGGGAAGAGTCTGTAGAAAGGGATTAGGGGGGGGTCATAGTAGTAAAATAGGCTTTTCGATGAGTAAAAGGTGAGATAAATGAAGGAGAATGTAATACGGTTGTTTGGGACGTGTTTGTGTACGTGTTTAAGTGCAAGTTCTCATGTCCAGTATCGTATATATATTTAACTGTAACCTTATATCTGCTGTCAGAGCCTAATGCATGAGCATCTGTGCCTGTTTGGCTGAAAAATCCCCAAATACATTTGTGATTGCTACGGAACTCTGTCCCTGCCTCAAGTTTATTTCTCCGACAGATGTGACTCCAGTTGTTTAATTAAAAATATGGATGTTTTCAAATACTTCCAGAAACATATGCTATGCAAATAAAGCTTATAATGGCACACAACTTGACCTGCTGCTTACAAAAATAGACAAAATACAAGTATAAAATATCTGTTCGTCTAGTGAAGAAATGGCACCTTAGTTTGTTCCAGCTACTAGCTCAGCACTTGATACACCTCACAGCAGGGCCAACTTTAGGTTTGGTGACTCCCTGTGCAACAATCTTTGTTGGCACGCCCCACCCACAATTTCCATCTCCACCAATCCCACTCACTACCACCCCCCATCAGTGCCCGCCGTCTCTTCCTAGCTCCGCTCATATTTAATTTTCTTTCTAGCATTACTCATTCTAATGTAGGGTGTCATGGCACTTTACATCACATACACACAATAGAGACAATGAATTATACAATTTTGTAAATCAATGTTGAATGAATGTTACATAAAACAATAGGGCTACAAGCCGTCGAAGGAGTCGCATTCTATCCATACTGGTAGACATGTTGGTGCTTGGTCTGGTGAAACACAAACTCTGTATTTAAAAGGTAATACAACAATTGGGGTTGTCTATACTAATATAAATTCATTACTACCCAAGGAACCCTTTTAGCTACTTGAAAATAATGGAAGTTTGAGGGGGGGTAGGGGGGAGTATAACCCGAACATATGATTGCAGTTTGATTACAGCACTTTTATGCCAGTTCATAGCTCACTGTGCTGTTTTAAAAGGATTAGAACTTTGAACTAAAAAAAACAAAAAATCTCAATGCTAAAAGCAGTAATCCACTAAGCTGTCTACCTAAAATAAAATGTTTTGATGTGCATGTTACATATTGTGCTTTTTAGCAAGCACATTAACCCTCTGTACTACGTTGTGATGATTCAAAATGGTGAGTAGACATAATACTGATTTCTCCAGCAAGTACAACAGTATTAATTCCACACAGCCTATTGTCATGTGGAAACTGGCATGTTTATTCTGCTGTATCAGTTCAACAAAAACTATGCAAATCAACTCAGATGTGTGAAACTTATTCATAAATTTGCAAATCCATGAACAGAATGTGACCAGGAACATAAGCTGGTGACTGCCTCTTAACAAAGTTGAGTTCAATATGGATATACAGCACAGGTAAAATTCCCAGTACTGCTTTGGATATTTGCATGGCATAAAAAATAAAAGAACACAAATAGAGTATTTCCAATTTACATGTCAGCATTGTGCCTTAAGGTGAGGGCAGCCCGTGGCACTGCCTTCTGTGGAATGACTCCAGGTGGGTGATTCTTAGTCACTAAAGCTTTTTAATGCCTATGCTCTGGGAAATACAGTAGAGAAGATTAAGCAAATAAAGGCATTGATGTTGCCACAATATGAATTGTAATACGAACATGCATTGTATTACCTCTTTCAAAATGATCCATCCTGGGTCAGCGTAGAGAAGGCAGCGCTTCAGACTGCACACCTATACAGTTTAGTGACAAATCTACACTGGATAGTGTTCCCTAGTTCTTCTTGTAGGAGAGTGCCATCTTTCTAGCACAGTTAATAACCTTGCTAACCAAGACCCCAGTGACTGCTCTCTCCCCTAAAGTGGATTGCTGATATTCTTTTTACACCCACAATTGGCATACTGTTGCACCCATGTAAGTCCCTAGTACTAAGTACCCAGGGCGTTGGTACACCATGAGTCCCTTGTGGGCTGCAGCATGTATTATGCCATCCATGGGAGCCAATGCAAACTGTCTGCAGGCCTGCCATTGCAGCCTGCGTGAAATGGTACATGCATCCTTTCACCACCTAACCTGGTAACTGCACCCTTTAGTAGGCCCTTCAGCCAGGGGCAGGGTGTATGTCCCGAAGTGTGAGGGTACCCCTGCATGAGCAGGGTACCCCTACATTCCCCAGTCCAATTCTTGGACTCTAAGTGCAGGAAGCCATCTTAGGGTATGTAGTGGACACTGGTCAACACGAGTAGTCCAACTACATAATGGCTTCTCCAAACCTAGGCACGTTTGTTGCATGATACATGTGCTTTGGGGGTTACTTAGAAGATCCACCAGTTCTGCCTGTGCAGCCTTATGGGGTCTAGCTGCCAGCCCACGCTGCTGCTGAACCCAGACACTATTCTGCCATCCTGCTGGTGAGCCAGGCTCGGGCCGGAGAAGCAGAACAAAGAATTTCCTGCAAGGGAGAGGCTTGTCCACCCCTCCTTACGTATTAAGTGTCTAAGGGCTGGGGTGAGGTGGCCTCTGAGCTCTACCAGACTACTTTGAAGGGCACGTTTGGTGCCCTCCTTGCATAATTCAGTTTGCACCAGTTCAGGAACCCTTGGTGTCTGCTCTGGCGCGAACCTACACAAAGAAAAGGCGACTGACCACCGCCCTGTCCAGCTCCTCCCCTGCGGAGGTGCACAGAGCAATTCCAGGTGGCCACTTGATTCTGCTATCTTGGAAATAAGATGTGCAGAGGCCCCTGGGAGCATCTGGCTGGCTAGGCCAGGTAGATGACGTCCCTGACCCCCTCTGATAGGTGGGTCACTTCATAGAGTGACCAAACCCCTTTTTAGTGTTACTTAAGTGCTCCCCTATGGTTGGGTCATCAGATTCGTCGAGCAAGACTATCCAAGGAAATCTCTGCAAGACATCTTATGTTTCTGGCCTCTGGAACCGCTGCTGGTCTGCTTTGGAACCAAAACACGTCTTCTTCTGGTGGGAAGGCTCCCACTGCAACATTGTTTCTCCAGATCCTGCAAGAGTTCTGCAACATCCAAGGCTGTGCATCCTCCAGGGTCACAAGGACTCTAGTTGCACCTGGAAGCTCAAGGGGATCTCCCTTTGAGTAAAGGAGTCACTCCCCTGCATCCACAGGCACCTCAAGACGACTCGACTGGTTAATGGAGCCTGCCGTCCACAGACATATGAAGATCCTGCTTCACAGGTGGTGGGTCCGTGCCCTCGTCTGGGTCTTGTTTGCCTTCAAACCAAGTTGGGAGACTGTGGGCCCCTGCTTGGTGACTCTTCCTCCAGGAGATATTCAGGTACCAAGAAGGCCCAGCCTCCAGCACTCTGCAACTCTAAGCTAGGCCACTGTCCTGCAACTCCTGCGACGTAGGACTTTTGTTTTGTTGTGTTGGTAAGGCTTGTGGGAGCTCCATCGACCTCTGTTGGCCTTCCTGCATGCTGAGGGCTAGCCCTGGCTCCCACTCAACAGTAGAGTCTCCTGGGCCTTGCTGGTCCCCAAAACTCTACAAACTCTTCTTCAGCTCCTGTTTGCTTTTGCCAGTGGCTGTTTGTGTCCTGGCTTGTCACTGACCCTCCTGCAATCCAGCCACCATTGAGGGTCAACTCTTGGGCGACTCCTGTGATCTTCTGCAGCCCCTGGACCCCGCAGCCCCTATACCTCATAGCTGGACTTGACTCATTCCATCGACTTGCAGGAACTTCCCCTTCAGAAGGGTGGCCATTGCCATCTTCACCATCTGGGCACCTCCAAGATTGCTGGACTCTGTCCCCTTCCCTTGCAGAGCCACCACGTCCGGAATCCTTTCCTGGGTTCCACCGAACTGGTCCACGGGTCAGGACAGCAGCTGGACAATCCGAGGCATCCATTGGCGTCCGAGTCCCTTCTCCCCTCTGCATCCGGGTCCCTGGTGTTAGGTACTTTTGTCTTCTGAGTATCCTTGGGTAGGGGCACTCCATCTATCCTCTTGTTTGCTGGTTTCCTCAGGTACACTGGGAAGAGTCCTGAATTCCACAAACTCCAACTACTACTGTGTTTGCCTACGGGACAATTGGGTGGGTAACTACCTAGCACCTGGTTGCTGGGGGCACTTACTGTACTTACCTCTGATGTTTCTATCTGGTCCCTAGCTAACTACCACACTTACCTTGGTAGGGGTCACTGTTTCAAATTCCACTTGTTTTGCCCTCTTGTAGGTTCCTGTGTCCTTTTATGCTATTTCTGATGGTTATTTTGTGTATATATTGTTGGTAGATATCTCAAAAGGGAGAAATACCAATGCTAATCTAGTAGTGGTGCTGTAATAGTGTCCTTTATTTTTTCAACACCTGGTGTGGTTCTTTCTTGTGAGTGTGTTACTGTCTGACTACTGTGGTATTGCAAGTGCTTTATATTCCTTCTGTATAAGCTTCAGCTGCTCTCCTCTGCTACCCGTAGAGAGCTTTTGCTATCTAGACACCTATTCACTATCAATAAGGGTTGCCTGGACTCAGTATAGGGTGCCACACCATAGATGTACACCATAAACTGATCCACCCTTCTACACTACTCTTAAACACCCTCACACAATCTGGTATTCCTCAGTCATCAACCGACCTAACGGTCATATTCCTTCCTCACCATACCTCTTTGTATTGTGATGTACCAAGTTTTGCTCTCTATTGAAGGGGCCTTACTTCTGCTACTTCGCACTCTGCCAAACCCGGAGCATAATTTGCCTTGTTTGGCTCCGGTGGATTTGAACAATTAAAAGATGAAGTGAAAGTACTTGTGCTACTCACAGCAACCCCTGCCCCCTTAACATGCAACACCTGCTGGAGTGAGATACGAGCATCTTGTAAAGTGATGCAGAAAGTGTAACACGAGTAGTTGTAGTTCCTCCCTTTCTGTTTTTCCTAACAAGTGTATTTCTGTAATGCTGTTAATGTAAAATGCGCAGTTGCTCAGAGGAATGGTTTGGTTTATATGTCGAGCTATCATGGGTAAGTTCTGGATTCTTCACAGAATCAGTCCTTTTCTTTCTAGGTGCTGTATCAACATAATATTGTGACTTTACTTATCCCATAGTACAGTGGTTCCCAACTTGTGGTCCGGCGACCCAGGGGGTCCGTGAAGTCTTCTCAGGGGGTCCGCGACTGCTTAGAAAATTAAAAAACATTGACAAATTAGGTCCCCAGCTTCCAGCCATGACTCAGGCGGGGGTCCCTGGATTCCAATGATGATATATTGGGGGTCCCTGCATTCCATTATTGTTAAAGTGGGGGTCCACAGAAATCAATAGGTTGGGAACCATTGCCATAGTAGACAGTCCAGAATTGTATCCTGAATGTCGCCTACTAAAAATATTGTCTTGCAAAATCCATATATAGGAAGCTGAATCACTAAGCCTTAACGTAGAGCAGGCATAGTGTTGATGTGAACTGTCTGAGCTCCCAGAAACTCTAAACAATCTGATCAAGTCAAAATGGTTTATGGAAGCATTAAGAAATGATGTTGTAGCTTTGTTCATGGTGCCCCTGATCCCTTTATGGGATTGTTAGTAACTGAAAAAAACAATATGTTCAATGGCATGTGTGGCTGTAGATACACATGCTTTGCATAAGTCTGCCATCTAGTGTTGGGCTTGGAGTGTTACAAGTTACTTTCTTCAAAGAATCTTTTCAAATCACAAGATTGAGTGGTGACTCCCCTCGGTGATAGTGCACATGGGCATCGAGTCCTTTGTTAGATTGTTTTCTCTCTGCTGTCGGGTTTGGACGATTTTCCTTTCGTTCCGGTAGATCTTTTTGGTCTATTTCAAACTTTAATTTCTATCTTTCTTTCGACATTGGTATAGTTTTCGATTGCATATTTCCACACTTTAATCAATCAGATTTTTATTGTCTGGGTTGGTTCAGCACCTTAAGGGGCCGTCTGTGCCTTTTTTGGGCCTACTTCGCCAACTGCTGTCGAACAATGCTAGGCTAATGGAACGAACTCTGTTTACGTTTTGTCCTTTGC
Organism: Pleurodeles waltl; assembly: GCF_031143425.1. Lineage (NCBI taxonomy): Eukaryota > Metazoa > Chordata > Amphibia > Caudata > Salamandridae > Pleurodeles > Pleurodeles waltl. The sequence continues at coordinate 302,226,415 of NC_090436.1, forward strand.
CACTCCAAGTTTCCTTACATGGATCAACACTTGGTGTGTAACTTTTGCTTGTCATGGGAACATACGGAAGAGACCTGCGATGCCTGTAGGTCTTTTAAATCAAAAAAGACCCTCCGAGACCGAAGAGTGTGCTGGTTAGAAATGGCATTGAAGGCATCTTCAGAGAGGAACACGCACAAGAAGAAGTTGGACACCAGACAGCCCTTTCAATCCGAGACCGAGTCGGACCAAGATTCTGACATTGAGATCCAGTCGATTCCAGCAGTGCAGTACATGAGTAAACCTACCCCATCTCAGCATGCAAAGATGTTAAAAAAGACTTCCACGTTGGTCATTGGTCCACTACTGCCTTCGGGTCATGGAAGGATCCGAAAAATACGTGCACATGGCCCACCCTCCGGTTCGGCACTGAAATTCATCAAGACTTTGATGCCCTTGGCACCAACCAAAGACTCCATATCCATCCCACTCGATATCGGGATCAAGTTGAACTTTCGAATAGACCACTTTGGCGTTGAAAAAGCAACTATCACCATTGGCTTCGGAGCCGACACTTTCGGCTCGAAAAAAGACATCCGTACCAAAAATTATACCTGGCAAAGGCTCTACAGTATCAACTGAAGAGACCTCTTCTGTGTAGCCTAGTTTGGAAGTCATGGATGCTTGCTAGCGCAAAATTCATATACAAAAGGGGATGGGGAAAGAATTGCTTCTCCTCCCTTTCCTATTAAAAGGAGACTTACTTTCCAAGAAAAATGGGACACTGCTCCTCCCCCCAAGGAAGTCTCCAAAGGAAAAGACAAAGCTCCAAACCAACTTCTGCCTACTCCATCTCCCTCTCCTGTACTTCCTCCTCCTCCACCACAATCTCTTACATCTTTTATAAAACCACAGTTCTATCCACAAGGGTCATCACCTCATAGGGATGACTTAGCTGATGTTCCACAAGATGTAGATCCATGGTATCTATACGATTCAGATTCCATTCTCCCTAATGACCCTGACCTTTATCCGGAACAGCCTTCACCCTCTTGAGGATACAACAGCATATAATCAAGTTATTGGAAGGGAGCAGCATATCATGATGTGCAGATGCATACCGACCTAGTCAAAGAGACTTTCCTCTTTGATATTTTAACCATCACTCATGAAGATAGTCCATTTCTACCCATGCTACGAGGTATGATTAGACATGCTACAGACACAATTCAAAGCATCCCTTAGGGCAAGGATCATTACACCAAGGGTAGATAAACAATATAAAGCTGCACCCCCAGATCCAACGTTCATAAGAACACAACTACTACCAGATTCTATAGTAGTAAGTGCGACACAAAAGTGTGCTAATAGCCAGTCTGCAGGGCATGCTCCTCCGGATAAGGAGAGCAAAAATCTAGATGCAGCAGCAAAAAGAGTAGCTGCTCAAGCTGAAAATCACTGGAGATTTGCAAATTCTCAGGCACTCCTGGCAAGGTATAACAGAACCCACTGGGACGAGATGGAAGAACTACTTCAGTATCTTCCATAACAACACCAAAAAAGGGGGCAGGGGACAATCACAGAAGGGCAGGCCATCTCAAATAACTCAATCAGATGTGACATTGATGCATCCGAAACAGCAGCATGTGGCATGAACACTAGTGTTCTTATAAGAAGACATGCTTGGTTGAGGTGCTCAGGCTTCAAGCCAGAAATATACAAGAAGTAGTCCTTACATGCCTTTTAATTAGGAGCATTTATTTGGCCCAGAGGTTGATACCACTATTGATAAGCTGAAGAAAGACTCTGATACAGCTAAAGTTATGGAGGTCTTACTAACCACACCAACTAGGGATCATTTTTGGAGGCCACAATTTAGGGGTGGTTTCATAACATAATCCACAAGCCTTACACCTCACAAAATAAACAAGGAACACACTTTTAGAACAGGAGTTCTTTCAGAGGATCTCATAGAGGCTCAAATAACAGAGGGAGAGGTAAAGCGTCCAATTTTAGAGGCTGTCACTCCAATGCGAAACTGACTTTTTACAAATTCCCACAGCAAAAATATCTCCTGTGGGGGGAAGATAGGCACATTTTTATCCCCAGTCGTCCAATATCACCACAGATCAATGGGTTATATCTATTATCCAACATGGTTATTGTCTAGAACTCATTTCCACTCCACCAAATATTCATCCTCGTGTTAACAAATTCTCACACCACCATCTCATTCTCTTAAAAGAAGAGGTACAGCCCCTTCTTCTCAAAAGGGCTATAGAAACAGTTCCCCTATCTCAACAAGTGTTAGGATTATATTCACTATACTTCCTTATACCAAAGAAAGATGGTTCCTTAAGACCAATTCTCGATTTCAGGCCTCTCAACCTATACATACTTTCAAAGAATTTTTATAAGGTCACTTTGCAAGATGCTATTCCCCTATTACAGCAAGGAGATAACATGACATCATTAGATCTACAAGATGCTTATTTACACATTCCCATACATCCAGCACATCGCAAATATCTCTGATTTGTCATTGCGGGAAAGCATTAGCAATTCAAAGTGCTACCATTCAGGGTAACAACCGCTCCCAGAGTATTCACAAAATACTTAGCTGTAGTAGCTGCATTTCTCAGAAAGCAACTCATTCGCTTTTTCCCATACTTGGACGATTGATGAAGCCAATGCCATCCACAAATGTCAGGAACATACCCAGTACACAGTAAATCTTTTACACACTTTTTGGGATTTACTATAAACTACCTCAAATCCCCTCTTCAACCCGCACCGATACAGCTTTATCTGGGAGCAATTCTCAGTGCTCACTCATGATTGACATATCCAAACCCATCAAGGATACAGGCTTTTCAAAATCTCTTGGCTCACTTACAGGAGAATCATACTTAAACAGTGAAAGTAGTAATGTAACTATTAGGAATGATGGCCTCATGCAAGACTACACGTGCATCCACTACAGCAGTGTCCGTCTCGTCAGTGATCTCAGTCACATTGTCTTCTTCAGGATCTACTGTTGATGGACCACCAGATTCACCACTCACTACAATAGTGGAATCCCACCAACCTTTCAAAATGGCAGCCCTTTCAAGACCCTGTGCTTCAAATCACTCACTACAGATGCATCACAGATAGGTTGGGAAGCTCATCTCAGCAGCCTTACAATACAAGGAAAAAGGGATCCCATTCAACCAACTCTCCACATCAACTACCTGGAGTTTCTAGCAGTCTTCCTAACGCTGAAAGCATTTCTGATACAAATCTCTCACAAAGTGGTTCTAGTCTGTACAGACAACATGACAGCGATGTATTATTTGCAGAAACGGTGGGGGGAGCACATTTATCTCAATTGTCGTTTCTAACTCAGACAGCTTGGAAGTGGGTGATTCATAATCCTATTCAGCTACTGTCAGAATAACTCCCAGGAACAGACTATCAGTTTGCTGACCTATTAAGCAGGAATCAGCAACAAGTCCACGAATGGGAAATTAACCCACAAGTCCTTCACCAAAACTTTCGCCTCTGGGGAGCACCAGAAATCGATCTCTTCGCCACTGCAGAAAACTCAAAATGCCAAAACTTTGTATCCAAATAACCACACCCTCAGTCCCAGGGCAATGCTCTATGGATTAATTGGTCAGGGATATTTGCTTACACTTTTCTGCCTCTCCCACTCATTTGAATTCCAGTTCGCTAACTGAGAGAAACGTCACACACCATGATCCTTGTAGCTCCCACATGGGCAAGTCAGCCTTGGTACACAACACTACTAGATCTGTCTGTGGTTCCCCATTGCAAACTTCCCAGCAGACTAGACCTTTTGACTCAAAGAGAGGTCAAATCAGACACCCAGACCCCAAAACACTCCATCTTGAGATATGGCACCTGAAGTCATAAAGTCTGGGTATTTACAACTTCCCCCGAATGTATTGACTTTCTTAGCGAGGCACGTAAACCTACAACTAGACAGTGTTAAGTTGTAAAATGAGAACGTTTTGTATGCTACTGTCAACCTAAACATATTGATCCACTTAAAGCTTAAGTACAAGACATTGTCATCTGCTACATTTACAAAAGGCAAATTTAGTATATTCATCTGTTAGCCTGCATTTAGCAGCTATAGCTGCTTACCTTGAAAATAGAAAACATATTTCTTGGTTGAGAATTCCTGTAATTAAGGAATTCATGAAAGGACTTGTTATTCCACCCACGGTTCCTCCGGCTCTAGTATGGACCCTTAACTTTGTCCTTGCTAGACTTATGGGTCCACCATTTGAACCCATGCGCTCATGTTATTTGCAGTGACTTTAATGGAAAGTTGCTGTTATCTAGCACTTCTACATGACGTGTAAGTGAGATACAAGTTTTCACTTCAGAGGAACATTTTTCCAAGTACATAAAGATAGAGTAGGCCTTAGGACAAACCCTAAATTTCTCCCTAAAGTAGTTTCGCCATTTCACATTAACCAATCAATTTAACTACTTGTATTTTTCCCACAGCCACACTCAATCGCTGAAGGAGCTCTACACACACTAGATGTTAAACAAGCTCTTATGTATTACATTGACAGGACTAAAAGTTTTAGAAAATGTAATTAACTGTTTGTAGCATTTTCAATGCTACACAAGGGCAATCAAATTTCAAAAAATGTAATAGCCAGATGGATAGTCAAGTGTATACCAACTTGTTAGCTCAGACCTAAAAGACATTTACCAACACATCTTTCAGTGCACTCTACCAAGAAAAAAGGCACTTCTATGGCTTTTTTAGGAAACATTCCAATAGCAAATCATTGTAAAGCTGCTACTTGGTCTACACCACATACATTTACTAAACACTACTGTGTAGATGTTGTAGCTCGCCAACAGGCAAATGTTGGCCAAGCAGTCCTCTGGACACCTTTTGAAGCCATTTCAACTCCTACAGGCTAGCCACCTCCTAATTGTAGGGGACTGCTTTACAGACTGTGTAAAGCATGTGTATCTACAGCCACACATGCCATTGAACAGCAAATGATACTTATACAGTGGACCTCTGTTAGTGGCATGTAGTGCTGTAGATTCACATGCGCCCTCCCCAGAAGCCTGTAGTCGTTGTAGTAAAAAAAATAAAGTATTGTACATATGTATATACACTGCATGGACATCTTTTTTTTTTGTTTTGTTTTTTTAATCAAAATATATCTATCTATACACACACACACACACACACACACACACACACACACACACACACACACACACACACACACACACACACACACACACACACACACACACACACACACACACACACACACACACACACACACACACACACACACACACACACACACACACACACACACACACACACACACACACACACACTCTTTACCTCACCCGCCTGCGGGAAAACAATCTAAGAAAGGACTCAGTGCCCATGCGCACTATCACCGAGAGGAGTCACCACTCGATTTCGTGACTCAAAAAGATTCTTCAAAAAAAAAATGTAACACTTCGAGCCCAACACTATATGGCAGACTTATGCTAAGCATGTGAATCCACAGCACTACATGCCACGAACAGATGTCTACTGGGTAAGTAACATTTCCCTTCTTTAGCTGTCTAAAGCAGCAGTTCTGTTCTCAGAGAAAGACCTGTACCACATGAGGCAACTTAACAAAATTGATATCTACATTATAAAGTAAACAGCATGAAAAATCCAAGCATTTTAAATATGATTAATTATCAAAATATAACATATTAATAAAAAGTATGCTGTAAGGATCAATGCCTGTAGTAAATATTATTTATAATGCTATTGGCAACAGTCCGCTTTGTAAACGAAAATATGGTGTATTTGATTCTTAATGACTGCCACATAGGAGCAGCAATAATTTCACTGTTGCCATCAGGGAAATCTACACCCTATGGGGTTCTGGAACGGGAACATTGTTTATTACCATCTACCTTGCTAAGTGCCATCCTTGTTTATGTACACAGTACAAATCTAAAGTTTCCAGTATTCCTGAAGAAAACATATTACCATAAGGTGTTTGGACCCAGTTACATTTTTAAAGCAGGTGGCTACACCTGAAAAATAAGCTTTAGGAACATGTTAACTTTTTCTGTTAGTGCAAAGTGGTGCTTTTCATTTTACTCAGCCTTGCATCCCACATTTTATTTTTGTGTAGATGTGCCTACTTTTTACACACAATTACAGCTGACCGGCCAAAGTGCTAATCATTGCAACTTTGAAGCAACACAAGTTTTTAATTTTTAAGGGGGGAGCACATGTAAGTAGTTTGGTCAGCCCCAGCTACTCCAGTGTTGAAATGCCATATGTTCAGAGCATTAAATATACCTGGAACATATCCAAAAGATGAAGTTTATAGGAAGTACAATTCCATGAATATTTGCCACCTTTTATTTGCCCTGAAATAAGTGCGGCAATTGTGATTTTTTTTTTTTGGTTGATTTTTTTTGCTTTTGTCATCTTCCTTTAATCTCTAAATGATTTGTAACCATACATTGTTTCAGGTCCATCTAATGTATTTAAGATTGTGAAGATGATCATGGAAAGGAACTTTCAGCCTGTAATTATCTTCAGTTTCAGTAAGAAGGACTGTGAGGCCTATGCACTACAGGTTTCAAAGCTGGACTTCAACAGTGGTATGTATGGATGTCTCTTGGCATAGTTTTTCATGTACAGTCTGGTAAAATGTTTGATATCTATTAGCTTTTTCTTCACTGTTATCTCTGGTTTTATTTGGGTTACTTGTGTATGTTTTATAGCACTCTGGTAAATTTCCAACTTTAGTCAGCTCCGGTTTTTTAGAAAATAATGTTAATACGCCTGCTTAAGAGTTTTCCCTTACCAGGCCTACCAAGGTGCACACTGCTGTGCCTGGTGGTCCCTAGACATATTTGCTTGAAAGTTGCACTAAATTGCATCATCACTTGCCCAGATGGTTATGGAATATTATCTTGTGGCTGTCACACTGATTGCCACTCTTTACTTGACTAACCCACTAGAACCATTGTCTGTTGTATCTATTGAGTACTGTTGCCGACTTTACCCATGTGGTAGCATCATCTCTTTCTAAGGCTATTTATTTGTACTATCTGCTTCGTATTGCACACTATGACATTATCACCTTCCTCCTTGTTCCACTCTGCTTGAATTTAAGATTCTTTAAAAACTTTCAACTTTTATGGCTAGGCTTGCCTGCTTGCAATTTAATTGTGCTTCTTATAGAGAACATTCATACTACAAAATGTAGAGTTATGTTTGAGTTTTACTCAAACCTCATCTTGGTGCAGTGTAGTATACCTTTCTGATGGATTCTTCTAACCACAGATTTCTCACCTTTGTATCCCAAGCACTAGGCTGTATTTGGAATATTTTTCAGCATAGTACTTGCACACTGATAAGTGGCGTCAGGTGGCTCAGTGTCGACCCCGCTCCCAGAAGCTATGACGCTGTATAGAGGTGATATCCATGTACACCATCGTGCAGTCCTTTTTCTCATCAGTTGACAAGATTTTTTTTCCTCATTTTTTTTCTGTGTGCAAGGGAAATGTCACCTTCTAAAACCATAAGCTTTCTGCATTTTAGGGATTGTCACAAACATATGTCTGTGATGGATCCCATGAGGTGTGCCTCTGGGGTCCGGCCATGACGCCAAGTCAATGGGGGAGTGTGTCCTGGTGAACCTGAAGGTGATTCTGGACCACAAAGACAGGCTGTACCTCGCCACACATCTCCAGAAATAATGCAAAGGCAGCTCCTGCTTGAAATCAACGACTTATATGTTCCTGTTCTTAGGGTGGTCCTTCAATGGATCTTAGTTGCAGATAAAGTATTCTTGTAAGTCCAAGTCGAATAAGAGTGAAAACGTCTAAGCAGGCCTCATCCCATCCTCGCTACTGTCACTCTGCGTAGTTGTGAGTACATCAAGGTGCCCAGAGGCCTGATATCTGGACCCCTACTGAAGAACCAATTCTCCACCAGATGTTGATGCACCCAGAGTTTCTGGGTCCATTGGAGACACCACAACAAATTGTGGCAATTAAAGATGCTTTGCATCTTCAGCACCTTCCTTTTTCCTGCCGGTGTGCTTTTGAGCCCCATGGATCCACGTGTTATCGACTATCACTATGCCTCCAGAACCTACTTCTGCGCAAGCTCAAACTCCGGAGTCAAATCCAATCCTACTGACAGAACTGCACTGGTTTCTGCTGCTTCAACACTGGAGGTTCTGTCTGACTCTGAATCAAATCTATCTCAGCCTTGAATGAAGCCACAAGTGTGTTAATTCCCTACATGCCCCGCCCATATTCCTGATTTAGACAAGAATCTACATATAAGTCGTCTCCTAGAGATCGGGTCAAACTCTTATCAGAGCCAACCTGCTGTTAGGCTTATGGTGATGGGGGGGCGCAACTTTTTCCCCATATGATGGCAATTTCACTACAGGTTTTCAAGAGGGCTGCGGACTAGACACTCAGTGAAGAATGAGCTTCTCTCTCCATGATAATTAGAAGGGCATTCAAAGTCTTAGACTTTAAGCTCTCTTCTATTGAGGTCAATATTACTGTCCTCAGAGAGGTCCTGCAACCACTTAGATAACACCTCATACCTGCCCTCCAATCAATAGGCAAGTGGTACGTCATTAGAGGCCAGCTCCTAATGACCCTGCCTTCCTTACACAGCATCCTACTCTGGAGGTACAGGCCTCCACCGGCGGGCAACGCCCAGGCCAGCAAGGGCAACATATGTCTGAGTTCCAAGCCACTTCAGTCTACGCTCAGCTGCACATGCTGAAACCGTGGGGGCAGGTTGTCATTTTCTCCACAGATAGAAGGCAAAAACATCAACACGTGGGTACAGAGAGGTTATATCCTACCATTCTTTTACATCCAGCTGTCTGTTCACCTGGCTCACAGCTGCTTTCAGAGGACCATTTGTTTAATTTGCGGGTTGTTTTGCAGATGGGATCCATAGAGGGTCTCGGCCTTGGAAATTGGAACTGGTTGTTATTCCCACTATTTCCTAGTGCCGAACAAGGGTGGATGACTTCGGCCTATTCTAGATCTTTGCCCTCTCATCTCTTCTTGTGGAAGGACTGATTCGAGATGCTCACACTGGTGCTGGGTTTCTTTGCCCTTGATCCAGGAGAGTGGAAGATTCATACTTCCATGTTCCAGTCCTGCAGTCCCACAGGGGCTACCTGCCGTTCAAGGTGGGTCACAAGCATTTTCGGTTTGCTGTCCTCACCTTTGGCCTCACTGGCACCCCTTGAGTGTTCAGGGGATGTGATAGTGGTAGTTGAAGCTTATCTTCGAAGGTTGTCAGTAACTGCCCCCGACTTTGATGACCGGCTCGCCTGAGTCATTCGTAGACCACCTCCAGATTATGCAAACTTTGAATCATCATTGGAGTTCACTATCAACATGCCAAAGTCGCATCAAACTCCTTTACAAAGATTACCTTCCATCAGAATCATCTTGGCTTGTAATTGCATTTATAAAGCACTTACTAACCCTGATGAGGCATTAAATCGCTTTTTGGCGAGTAGCACGATAGTCCGGAACCCAAGAGGAATTTGTGGTGGATTAATGAAGGGAAATAGGAGTACAGTATTAGTATGAATTGATTTGAGCAGAGGATATGTGAGTTTGTTCGTTGTATTAACTAGAGTAATGGAGGGATGAAGGAGGGAAGAATTCAGAAGTGGTAATTGTGAGTTTATAGTAATAGGGTGAAGCTTTGAATGGGTAAAAGAGATGGAGGAGGGAAGAGTCTGTGGAGAGGGGTTGGAGAGATCATTGTAGCAGAAAGGGTTTTGGATGAGTCAAAGGTGAGAATTTAGAGTGAATTTAGTAGGGTTGTTTGGGAGATTATGAGTAAACTGAGGTTTTGGATGAGCTAGATGCGGTAGAGGAGGAAAGAGCTTAGGCAGGGTTATTTTGGAGATCAGAGTAGTAGAATGGGTTTGGGATGAGTCCGGTGTGTATGGAAGATAGACTGATAGTCACAGGGTGATGGGGAGACAGAATAAAGCTTATGAGAGAGTAACATTTATATATTTGTTTTATAAAAATTTTTTATTGTATTTATCCATTTTATTTTATTTATTTTTAGGTATTTTTTCTCTAGTACAGAAGAACTAGTGATAAACATATATGCAAGTACATAGTAAGGGGATATATGTGGAAGGAATATAATGGGTATAATAAGTACATTTTTATTGTATAAACAGACTTTCAAGATTTCTAATATTTGATGTTAAGTGTACTTTTCTAACATTCATTTTTTTCCTCAATTATTCAATAGTGAAATGCTTGCAGTTAAATAGATTAAGATAACATTTGCTCATTGTAATATAAAAAAGAAAGCAGGGATTCATAAGTATCTATTATACCTACTTATGTAGCACACAGGTGCGCACGCCCGCACTCACACATTTAACCATGAGTAAATCCACATTTGTTGGATAGGCTTAGAGTATGTGTATAATTTATTATTATTAAATAGTAACTATACATATTTTCACAGGACTCTATATATCTAGAGTATACACATAATCACATTATAAATATTTTCACCACAAAACCCTGGACTGGCTCACCTCCTTACTCTCCGAAAGAACCCATAGAGTTTGCCTCCCTCCTTTCCGGTCTACAGCCACCAAGACCATCTGTGGGGTCCCCCAAGGATCCTCCCTCAGCCCTACTCTTTTCAATATCTACATGGCTCCTCTCGCCAACATCATCCGCCCCCACAGCCTCACCATCATTTCATACGCCGACGATGCCCAGCTAATCATCTCCCTCACGAGGAACCCATCTACCGCCAAGAATAACCTACACGCCGGACTCCTTGCTATCGCCAACTGGATAACAGCAAGCCACCTCAAATTGAACTCTGATAAAACCGAGATCATCATCTTTGGCCCCAACAATACAGCATGGAACGACTCTTGGTGGCCCACCACCCATGGACTACCCCCAACACCCCCACCACCCACGCACGCAATCTTGGCATCATACTGGACTCATCTCTCTCCATGACTCAGCATATCGACGCCATATCCTCCTCCTGCTTCAACACCCTTTGCATGCTACGCAAGACTATCAAATGGATTCCTTTAGAAACCAGAACAACGGTCACCCACGCCATCATAAGCAGCAGATTGGACTACGGCAGTGCCCTCTACACAGGGCCCACAGCCATGGTTCAGAGAAAACTCCAATGAGTCCAGAACACAGCCGCACGTCTAATCCTCAACCTTCCCCGCCACAAACACATCTCCGCCCACCTCAGATCCCTACACTGGCTGCCCATCAACAAAAGGATCATCTTCAAAATCCTGGTCCACACTCACAAAGCCTTCCACAACACCGGACCAGCCTACCTCAGCGAACGAATCAACTTCCACAAACCAACTCGACAGCCCCGCTCTGCCGACCTCGCCCTCGCTACAGTTCCCCGCATCCAACGCACCATCTCCGGCAGCAGATCCTTCTCCCACCTCGCCACCAAAACCTGGAACTCCCTCCCCACCAACCTATACAAGACCCAGGACCTCCTAACCTTCAAAAAGCACCTCAAAACATGACTCTTTGAGCGGTAACCACTCCCTCCCTAAAGCCCTCCCACCCGCCACCCCAGCGCCTTGAGACCCTCCTGAGTGAGTAGTGCGGTAAAGAAAGTTGTTTGTTTGTTTGTTTGATTGATCAACACAGGCATATGCAGTCCATTGCGGTTTGGATATGGTATTTATGAAGGAAAGAGCCAACTCTTGAGTAGTCTTCTGAAGACAAGATAGTTATCTGTGGATCTTATATTTGGGGGTAATGAATTCCATAGTTTGGTTGCTTGAACAGAGAAGGATGTATCATCTATGTCTTTTTCTTGTATGGTGGGGTTTTAAGGCAGGGAGTTTTTTTTTTTTTTTGTTTTGTTTTTGTTGAATGTATTTGGTTGTTTTGTTTCTGATGAGAAGCAATTGTGTTCCAAGTATAGCTTTGTGGGTGATACAAAACAGCTTGTAAGTGGATCTTCTGCCATCCGGTAACGAGTGTAGTGCTGTCAAGGCAGGGGAGATGCGGGCTTGTGGCTTTACATGTAATAGTAGCCTGGCAGCTGAGTTCTTAATACGTTGTAGTTTTTTCATAATACGTAGAGATGATCCATGGTAGAGGCCATTGGCTTAATCTAGTTTGGATAGTAGAAGAGAGATAGTAGCCTTCCTCTTGTGCGGAAATCCGAGATGGGGGAAGATGTTTCGCAGAGTCTTCAAGGTGATGGATATGGTGTATTTTCAGCCTTCCCTCCAGCATGGGTCTAGGAGATTGGAACTGTTAACTCAATATTTCAGCCTCTGTCCTCAATCTCAATGACGATTATTCTGAGGCAGCTGGGACTGTTTTGTTTTCTGCATCCTGCTAGTTGAACATGCCAGATGGCACATGCAGGCTCCACAGAGTGATTTGTCTTTGGGCCCAGCTCTACAGAAACCTTTTGGATTCCATCCAGGTTTCGGAGAAGACTGCAAAAGATCTCTGGTGCTGACTGCTTGACTGCAATTGGACCAGCTACAGAGCCCTTTCCTCACCCCACCTGAAGCAGATGGTGGTGACACTCATTGCTACTGGGCTGGAGTGGCCACCTGCTAGAGGTAGAGATCAGAGAACTCAAGCAGAGGCCTACTTTAACTTCAGCCTGCTGGAGTTGACCATTTGCTTGGCTTAGGAATCCTTTCTAACACCCATCAAGGGAAGGCTGGTTCACATCCTCACAGCACCAATGCCATATGGTATTCCAGCAAGCAAGGCAGAGTACGGTTTTGGACACTCTGCCAGTAGGCTGTCTGTGCCTTTGGACTTGGCTGAATTGTCAGGGCATCCCCCACATAGTGCACCACCTGGAAGGATCTTTAAGCACTAGGGTAGATGACCTTGGTTGGCGACGCCTAGCGGATCGCAAATGACAGTTGCATCCAAAAGTGGCACATTAGGTGTTTCTACAGTGGGGAGAACTCTAGCTTGATCTCTTCACCACTGTTGAGAATGCACAGTGCTAAAACTTAAGCAAAGAGGTCTAGCTCTGTGGGACTTCTACCGCTTAGAGAGGAGCTTGGGACACTTGTATGCCTTTTCTCAACTTCCTCTGCTGCTTTAAGTTCTGAAGAAGATGAAGAATGACTGGGCTCAAGTCATTCGAATCACTACAGATTGGACCTGGAGAGTTGAACCTGGAACTTCTGGGCATGAGCATCTGACCTCCAGTATGAATACCACTTTGGGAGGATCTTATATCACAGCAACAGGGATGGGTCTTGCACCCATGTCTGCGCAATCTACATCTCCATGCATGGAGATTGAGCTGCAGCAGTACTTGCATTTGATCTGCTTTCCAAAATGGTGTAAGTCATGCTGGAGGCTAAGCCTCCTCTTAAAAAAAAAAACATTTATGCAGAACACAGATATAATGCAGCCATAGATCCATTAGAAGCCAAATTGTCCATTAGAAGCCAAATTGTCCATTAGAAACCAAATTGTTCATGGTGTCTTTGTCCCAGCAAGGATGTGCGGTGGGCACCGTTAAAGTTTAGTTGTCAAACCCTGCAGCCTTTTTGTATTTGCCAGACCAGCTTCCCTTGTTCAATTCATCACTGTGATGCATTTCCTTAAAGGTTTGGTCCACTTGTTTTACCCAATACCTTTTGTCAAGCCACAATGGGACCTCAACTCGGTCCTTACTTTTTTATTGTGCAGTCCCTTTGAGTCTCAACAACTTTTCTTCGCTCAGATAGCATCAGGTTATCGCGCGAGTGAGCTTCCAGCCCTATTGGTTTAGTTGCCTTGCGCTAACATCTTTCGGGACCCGTTGGTGCTAAAGACCAAAACGCCATTTCATGATGTCAGTTTATCCATCTTTCTTCTGACGTTCTTTACCCAACCTTACCTTTTGTGCAAGCAATGCTTTGTGTGTGTTCTCTGAGGGGAAAGAAAAGGCAAAGTGGTGCGGACCTTCTGACTTTGGATAGTCCATTGTATTAAGATCTGCTACATGATAGTGAAGAAGCGGCCTCCAGAGGAGTGGCAGCCCATTCCACCTGGACCAAGGATGCTACCAACATGCTGACATGCAAGGTTCCTGTTCTGGATATCTGTAAGTCGCAAAGTGGTGGTCAGTGGACACATTCACCAAGCACTACTCTCATGATTGGCAGGTCTAATAGGCAGGGCATTTTGGCCGTTTGGTCCAGTAGGACATTTTGCTCATAAACATTCCACAAACCCACCACCTTGCGAGGAAGTGCATTGGTATCTATGCTCACTTTAGTATCACTTTTTCTTATATTCTATCTAACTGCCTTCTTGTGGCATGCAGGGGGCCCCAAGTTAGGGCCCCTGATGAGTAAAAAATATATATATATATAGAAAACAAATACTTACCTGGGATGGGGTCCCCCATCCTCCGGTGTCCCTCTGGCGGGGCTAGGGTGCCCCTGGGGCTTGGGGTGAGCACCTGTGGACCCATTCTATGGTGTTTAACCATGGGAATGGGTCCACAGGTCCCCTACCGCCTGGTCTGACCCAGGTGTTAAATAATGGTGCGCAGCAAGCTTAGCACCATTATTTAGCCCCTCCTCCCACCTCTGCGTCATTTTAGCACAAGAGGATAAATATGGGGCTATGGGGATAGCACCATTTTTTTGGATGGGAACGCCCATCTCATTGACGCAAGGTAGGTTCACGCATCTAAAAAATGCTGCAAACTCCAGTATTTTGACGTTAGACAAGTCTAACGTCAAAATATAAATATGGAGTTAGGTTTGCGCCGAATTTGCGTTAAAAAAAGACACAAATTCGCCAAGAAAGAGTATAAATATGGCCATAATCTCCCCGTGCCTCCAAAATTAATCTGACCTTTAATGAAACTGGTGTTCATGTTAGGCCCCTCAATACTCTTAGTCCGAGATCAGGTTATGTAAGACTGCAAACATAAAGTACAGTAGTACATCGGCCTCCGGTCACTTGCAGTAGGGGTCCACCTGATGTAGGTTCAGTAATGGAATACAGCTTGCTGCTACTAGATCCCTTGAATCGGGCTTCAATATTTAATGTAGAACTGTGTAGTTCTGCAGACTGCTATTGGACGTCTGCTAGAAACAGTCTCTAGATGTCTGCTAGAAATATTCTCTGGTGTACGTGTAAAAGTGTAATGCCACAGACTGCTACTACATTTCCCCTAAAGGTGTTGGTCAGTAATGCATGCGCAGTTCCACAGACTGCTACTAGAGGTTCCTAAACTAATGCGGCAAAACTGTATGTGCAGTACCGTAGGTTACTACGAGAGGCCCCCAGACTCATGCATCAGATCTATATGTGCATTACCACGGGTTGCTACTAGAGGTCCCTATACTCATGCGTTACAACTGTATGTCCAGTACCGCAGGCCGCTACTAGAGGCCCCTAGACTCATTCGTTAGGGCTGTATGTGCAGTACCGTAGGCTGCTACTAGAGGCCCCTAGACGTATGCGTTAGAACTGTACGTCCAGTACCGCAGGCTGCTACTAGAGGCCCCTAGACTCATGCGTTAGAGCGGTTTGTGCAGTTACACGAGCTGCTACTAGAGGCCCCTAGACTCGTGTATCGAAACTGAATGCAGTACCGTAGGCTCCTGCTAGAGATCCCTAGATTCGTGCGTCTGAACTGTATGTGCAGTACCACAGGCTGCTACTAGAGGTTCCCCAGACGCATGTGTCAGATCTCTATGTGCAGTTTCACAGGCTGCTGCTAGAGATTCCCTAGACGCATGTCAGCCCTGTATGCGCAGTACCACAGCCTGCTACTAGAGGTCCCTATGCACATGCGTCAGAACTGTTCGCGCAGTTCCACAGGCTGCTCCTCTAGGTTCCCTAGAAACGGGCTCCGGCACGTGTACATACAAGGAGCGCAATAGCCATATGGCGCTGTGTACTGCCGCAGACCAGTATCTATAGCGCAGTGCCGCATATTACTACTAGAGGTCCCCTAGAATCATGCTCTGGCATTTGTGGGTATAGAAGTGCAATACCGCAGACTGCTACTAGAGGTCCCCTGACGCATGCGTCGTAACTGCGTGCAGTCTTAGAGGATGCTACTGGAGTCTCCTAGAATTAGGCGCCGGCGATTCAACATCCTTTCCCCTGGAGCAAATGAGGCAATACACGAGGCTACCACTAGGGGTCCCTTGAATCAGACAGCGCTACTGAATGTGGAACTGTGTAATTCCACAGACTGCTACTTTAGGTCCTACATAGTCATGGGCCAATACCTAGCGCGCCCCGAGAATCAGTCTAGCGTTTCTATGTATGTAAGTGGCATACTATGGTTGGCTATTACAGATCCCCTAAACGCATGTCTGTGCAATTCCACGGGCTTCTACTAGAGTTCCCTATACTCATGTGTCAAAATTGTATGTGCAGTACCGTAGTGTGGTACTAGAGGCCCCTAGACTCATGCATCAGAACTGTATGTGCAGTACCACAGGTTGCTACTAGATGTCCCTATGCTCCTGCGTTACAACTGTATGTCCAGTACAACAGGCTGCTACTAGAGGCCCCTAGACTCGTGCATCGAAACTGAATGCAGTACCGTAGGCTGCTGCTAGAGATACCTAGATTCGTGCGGCTGAACTGTATGTGCAGTACCGCAGGCTGCTACTAGAGGCTCCTAGACTCATGCATTAGAGCTGTAGGTGCAGTTACACGGGCTGCTACTAGAGGTCCCTATACTCATGCATCAAAACTGGATTCAGTACCGTAGGCTGCTGCTTAAAGATCCCTAGATTCGTGCGTCTGAAATCTATGTGCAATATCACAGACTGCTACTAGAGGTCCCCCAGACGGATGTCCCAGATCTGTACGTGCAGTTTCACAGGCTGCTGCTAGAGATTCCCTAGACGGATGTCAGCACTGTATGCGCAGTACCACAGCCTGCTACTAGAGGTCCCTATACACTACGTCAGAACTGTTCGCGCAGTTCCACAGGCTGTTCCTATAGGTTCCCTAGAAATGGGCCCCGGCACTTGTACCTACAAGGAGCGCAATAGCCATATGGCGCTGTGTAATGCCGCAGACCAGTATCTAGAGCGCAGTGCCGCAGATTACTACTAGAGGTCCCCTAGAATCATGCTCTGGCATTTGTGGGTATAGAAGTGCAATACCGCAGACTGCTACTAGAGGGCCCTAGACACATGAGTCATAACTGATGGTGCAGTTACACAGGTTGCTACTAGAGATCTCTAGATTCGTGCGTCTGAACTGTATGTGCAGTACCCAGACTGATACTAGAGGGCCCTAAAATCGAACTCCGCCACTTGTACACATAACACTGCAATAGCTCACGCTGGTAACTAGAGGTCCCCAGATCTGGGCTCCCGAACTTGTAGGCAATGTTTTAAAAGGGCAGGTACTCATTACCTGCGCTTACTTAAATGTTAAAGGGAGAGTACCGCCATATCTTACGAGGAATGCAATAATTTTATTATGAGAATACCTCTCAGTAACAAGCAGGTACTGTGGAATAATAGTAAGTACGTGCACTTTAGATTTCCGTTTAAACCACTGCACAACAGTACAGTAGCGCAGACTGCGAGCAGAGAGAGGTCCCTTCGACTCATAGAATAGAACTCTAAACGCAGTCGTGCAGTACCCCTCTCTGCTACTAGAAGTTCCCTACAATCGGGCTCCGGCACTGAATGTGCAGCCTTGCCGTACTTTTTACGAGGGTCCCTAGAGTAGCACACCGTCTTCCAACCATTCAAGCTCCCATCACCCCAAATACCCACGCCTGCCCGTTTATCCCAACACATCTCTGCACTTCTGTGCTTCCCATGAAAACAAGCATTTGCAATGCAACGGGTCTCGCGTTTGCTCGTGTTAGAGCTGATAGCGTTGTAAACTCCTAACCGGACTTTTCACTCGTAATGAAACCTATCGGCAAAAGTGCAATAATGTACGTAACCGGAAAAAGT
Source organism: Pleurodeles waltl (assembly GCF_031143425.1). Lineage (NCBI taxonomy): Eukaryota > Metazoa > Chordata > Amphibia > Caudata > Salamandridae > Pleurodeles > Pleurodeles waltl. Next base: position 302,244,432 of record NC_090436.1, read on the forward strand.
GCAATTAACTGTGTAACAGGGTTGATATTATGTAAAGCGCTCGACTTCTGCCAAGCGAGATCGAGCTGGGAAAATAGAGAAAAAGTAGTCCCCGAGTCGGACGGAAAACAGCGAGCCTAGCATGTTTTCTGTTGGTCCATGCGCTGGAGGAGGGCTATCCACCGGAAAAGGCATGACGTATGCATGCCTTCGACTAATGAAATCAAGCAGATTCTAACAGGTAAGCCCACGAGCCAGTGAAAGACACTGACGTGATGTGGACAGGGCTCGGAGCCCTTTTTAATGCCTAAAGCCTTGCTTAGCGAAACACATGGCAAACGACGCAGGCTCGACCCTAAAAAGAGGAGACGCACAAACATACTATGTAGTGTTAATAGCGAGGATGTCTTAAGAATCTAAGCCAAGTCTTTGAATATTTGGGGGAATCCGTGTGTTTTTGATCTTTCTTAATTTATGCCAACGGGGCGGTAAAAAATACATGTGCATCAGTTCGCATACGTGAAAATTGAGAAATGCAAACTAATACCTGAAGCACTGACAAACTGGAAGCTTAAAAAAAACAATCAGGCGTACTAGCATTTTGCAGGCTAAACTGTACCTCAGCCTGTAGCTGTGGATCTTCGTGCAAGTACCTCAGGCTGCTTGCCAGAGGTCCTGTAGAATTGGACAAAGGCACTGTGCGCAAGCGTGGCGGCCAGTACCGCAGGTTGCTTCAAGAGGTCCCATGGAATCGGTCACCAGCACTGTATGTAATCATGCAGTACCGCAGTCTTCCACGAGAAGTCCCGTAGAATCTGGCACCAGTACCATGTATCGCAGGCTGACGATGGAGGTTCCATAGAATTGGGCAGCAGCACTCACTGTATGTAAGCATGCAGTAGAGTAACGAGGCAAATTCTTGACATGGCTGCAAAAAAGTCAGGACAAAGGATTAAAATTCAGGACAAAAATGCAGGACCAAGGGTCAAAATTCAGGATAAAAATTCAACAACAAGTTTAAGTTTTACAGACACATCCAAAAGAGGCCATACCCCAGTACATTATCAGTGCATTTCTTTTTTTTTTTTTTTTTGCATAGCACTATTTATTCACTGTAATCATTTTGGAATTGCCTCTGGGTATGCTACATTCAGGTGTCACATTACTTCCTTGTTCAGTGGTGAATGAATGCCCTTCATCACTGTCAAAACCTACCCAATCTCTCTTGGAGAGAAAGCAACAGCAACATTTTTATTATGTTTCTTAACATATTTAAAGCCATGGCAAACAATTTGGGAAACCTTAAGGTAAGTAATCTTATGCAAGTAGTTGAACAAGCAGCACCAGCTTCTGGTGCAATGGTCTGCTGTTGCTGCTTGTTAAGGGTGAGCAGGGACCCAGAGCCCTTGCAAGGTTGTACAAGGCAATTGTCCATTCTGTCCATGTCTTAAATGGTTTTGCGATTGAGCAAAAGCCAAACCAGTGATCTGGCTTATCCCGAAGTGTCAAAGTAAACATAGGCCCATATTTATACTTTTTGACGCTAAACTGCGCTAACGCAGTTTAGCGTCAAAAAATTTAGCGCCGTCTAACGCCATTCTGAAGCGCCATGCGGGCGCCGTATTTATGGAATGGCGTTAGCCGGCGCTAGCAGACCGGCGCTGCCTGGTGTGCGTGGAAAAAAACCACGTAGACCAGGCAGCACCGGCGTAGGGGGAAAATGGCGTTAGGGTGTCTTAAAATGGGGCAAGTCAGGTTGAGGCAAAAAAATCGCCTCAACCCGATTTGCGCCATTTTTTTCGACGCACTGACGCCATTTAAATGACTCCTGTCTTAGTAAAGACAGGAGTCATGCCCCCTTGCCCAATGGCCATGCCCAGGGGACTTATGTTCCCTGGGCATGGTCATTGGGCATAGTGGCATGTAGGGGGGCACAAATAAGGCCCCCCTATGCCACCAAAAAATATTAAAAATATAAAAAATTATACTTACCTGAACTTACCTGAATGTCCCTGGGGTGGGTCCCTCCATCCTTGGGTGTCCTCCTGGGGTGGGCAGGGGTGGCAGGGGGGGTCCCTGGGGGCAGGGGAGGGCACCTGTGGGAGCCCACAGGCCCCTTAACGCCTACCCTGACCCAGGCGTTAAATAGTGGCGCAAATGCGGGGTTTTTTGACCCGCCAACTCCCGGGCGTGATTTTTGCCCGGGAGTATAAATACGACGCATTTGCGTCGCCGTCATTTTTTTAGACGGGAACGCCTTCCTTGCATCTCATTAACGCAAGGAAGGCGTTCACGCAAAAAAATGACGCTATTTGCCCATACTTTGGCGCTAGACGCGTCTAACGCCAAAGTATAAATATGGCGTTAGTTTTGCGCCGAATTTGCATCGAAAAAAACAACGCTAATTCGGCGCAAACGGAGTATAAATACGGGCCATAGAATCTTTGAAATATTTGGGATGTAAATTGCACGAACAACATGTAAGATCATGAGAAATTTTTTAAAATGTAATTAAGGTTTCTTTAACATTTGGTGCTGCTTTCCTCTTTATATACAATTAGGAATCAGATTTGAACTGGGAACTAGTTACCCTTTGCTACCTAGTAGTAATGTCTACCTTTTCCCCACGGATTGGCAGGATAGAACTCTTGGTAGGGTGACATGGTTCCTCAGAGCCCAATTTGCTTTTTGGTATTTTCTTCTTTCTGTAGTGGGCCATGTGGCACTAACTAAGATGGTGTGCTACCCTGATTATTCTATTAGTTTGCAAACTTTCCCCTGCTTATTTCTTCTTCAGACGCCACTCATCAGATTTTGTTACTGGGATGCCATTGGGTAGCTCTTTTAACTCTAAAGCTACCTGTGACTGCGGGTGGATTAGGCCTTCCGGACTTTGAATGCTGTTATTTAGCTGCACAAGTCCAAAGGGTGGCTCGCTGGCTGTCTGCCCACCTCTACATGAGATGTGGTTTATCTGTAAAGACTTGAAGGAGGGCTTACTGCACTACTCATTGTTTCCTACTGACCATTCTACAGAACACCATCATGGGTTATCCTGCACAGTGTTCTCTTGTCTTTCTAGAACCTGTAAACTCACTGACACGAAGAAACCATGTGCTCCTGCACTTCCTTTGCTAGGCCTTCCCATTCACACTGAACGGCTTCGCTCAGAGCAACTATGTTGGTGGCATGATGCAGGCGTCTAAAATTGGGGGATGTTTCTGGACAGCGAGCTACTAAATTTCCAAACCCTTTTGGAGACTGTCATCTTCACCCAGGTCAACTCCTTACTTGCAAACACCTTAAACAATCATTAAAAGCCTTACTTCATGTCTGCCACCTAGCACTAACCCTTCATGAGGTGTGCCAGAAGCTCTGCACAGTAGGGCTTCTTGTCATACTGACTGGGAGATTGAAGTGGCCAAACCTTCGCAAGATACTGACTAGGCTAAAATACTGGATTTTCCCCACAAAGTATCCTGTGGCTGCCCCTTTAAGTACATTTATAGAACTTTCCTGGGAATGCAATCCGCCCATTGCGTTCCATTGGCTTAGTGGTTAGTAACCAACATTTCATTGCTTTCAGTTTGCTGACTTTACTTGTTTTAGGCTGTCCAACTTGGGTTTGTCCCTTCACTAGGTCTTGTTTAGAATATCCTCCCAGGTGCTCCCTTTCTGTAAACAGGCCTGTAAATCTTTCTTTTATCTCATTACATTTGTTGTGCATTCAAAGAACAAGGAAAAATGTCAGGCTCTGTCTTCGGTGCGAGCTTTGTGTTTTTTTTTTGTTTTTTTTTTGTGCTTTTTCTTGCTTCAAAGTGAGAATGTTTATGTGAAAATCTTGCTGGATACTGGCGGTAGCAACGTTTTTTTTTTTTTCTAGCACACAACACCCTAAAAACTTAACTGTGCAAGGATTCCAGAATACATCCGAATTAGGAACACAAATGAAGCACATTTTTGTTAGTTCTGAACTTTGCTGGAAACACATACGTTAATTTGATTAAAACAAATCATTACACTAGGTGATTCAATTTCCACACATCGTCTGTGCACTGCATAGTTTTAATAGAAAAACTGTATGTCTATGCAAATGTAATTTCATTCAAAAACATGCTGTCTGTAATTGCAGTGTACTACCACACCACACCATGCTTACTGCACTCCACTCTGTACCACTCCACACCATCTGAGCCTACTCTGCACCACTCCACTTTATACCACTCCATGCCACTGCACTCTGGAACACTGCACTTTACTCCACTCTGATCCACTCCACGCTACCCCATTCTATGCCAATTCACGCTACACCTCTCTACTATGTACCACTCTACTCTATGCCAGTGCACTTTACACCTCTGTACACCATTGCGCTCTGTGCCTCTGCACGCTACACCACTCCAAACTAGGCCACATCAATCTACTTGCACAACTTCACTCTATGCCACTCTGCAACACTGCACTGTATGCCACTGCATCCTATGCCAATACACTCTATACTAATGCACTTTACTCTGCAACACCCAACCCTGTGCCCCTGCACTCTACACCAATACAGTGTGTCACTCTAATCTACTCTGCACCACTGCACTCTGTGCCTCAACACTCTAGACCACTTTACCCTATGCCATTATACTCCAAGCCATTCTACACAACTGCACTCTATTTCACAGTAGAGTGAACAGGAGATGTGCAGTGTAATCTACTTTAAGCAACTGCATTTTTTAAAACTGCACTCTTTGCCACTGCACTCTACCCTGCACCTCTCCACTCTGTGACACTGCACTCTACTCTGAAACAATCTACTCTATGCCACTCTGCCCCAGTGCACTCTACTTTAGTGCACTGTATGCCAGTGCACTCTAAACAATTGCACTATGTGACTTCACTCGACCCTCACCGATGTACTCTTCTCCACTGCTCTCTGCCACTCTACTACACTATACATGACTGCACTCCGACACTCTACTCTGCAACACTCCACTCTACACCCCTTTACCCTACACCTATTTACTCTACACCCTTTACTCTACACCCTTTACTCTACGCCACTGTAATCTGTACTACTGCGTTTTGATCCACACCACTCTGCCCCAATACACTGTATGCCACTGCACTCTACTCTGCGCCACTGTACTTTGCCACTGTACTCTGCCATTGCTCTCTGCCACTCTACACCACTGCAATCTGACACTCTGCTCTGCACTCTCAGCCACTGTACTCTAGACCACTCTACTCTGTAGTACTGCATTCTACGCCAATACACTACGCCACTGCACTCGATGCCACTCTACTCTGCACCACTCCACTCTGAGCCACTGCACTCTAGAGCACTATACTACACTCTCCACTGCACCACTCTACTCTGGACCACTCTACACTACTGCAGTCTGCTACTCAAGTCTACTCTGCACTGCAACACTGCTTACTCTGCAGCTCTATTGTGCGCCACTCTCCTCTATGCCACTCTGAGCACCACTTCCTTCCGTACCACTGTACTCTACTATGCACCATTCTAATCTATGCCTCTGCATTCCATGATAATGCATTGTACTCTGCTGAATTCTATGCTGCTGCATTCATTGCCACTTCACTCTACACCACTATATTCTGCAACACCACGCCAGTGCACTCTACACCAGTCAACTCTACTGCATATCACCACACTATATGCCACTCTGCGAATCTTCACAGTATGCCTCTCCTAAACACAACACACACTGCCACTCTGCTTTTCTCTACTCTGCGACACTCCACAACACTCTACGACACTCTTCTCTATGCCACTAACTTTTAGACATGCTGAACAGTAGCCACTGATGTATAACGTGGCTAAAACACAGTGGCAAATCCAATACCTTTTGCACAGACAAGACCTATTGGCTTTGACAATGTTCGTTAGTATTGTGAGGTGCAGAGGTCCCTGAAAGCACTGTGAATGTGATGTGTAAGTCCTTATTTAATCATGCAGTGTACACAACATAATGGAGGCTGTCACAAAATGTGCAAATACATTTAGGTTAAATAATGAAAAAAAAGCCCTTCTGAAATACAGATTTCAATAATATACGGATTATACCTAGTGCAAACATTTTTTATGACTGTCCATTAAAACCACACATTCCACAGCTCAGCTTGGAACACCCTTACAGTACTTCTCTGAAAGATAATATCTTTGCCATCAGAAACCTTCAAGTGACTCCTTGAATTAAAGCCAATGCAGGTTTCTAAGCCCCTTTACATTTGCAGATTTACCAGCTGTTCTAATTTGCATTTTATTGAGAAGGAGACACCCTGGCAAGTAGGCCTCTTTATCTGTCTGTCCCTCCCTCTAGATCAGAGCACAGGAGACTCCCCGCCTTTCAGTCCAGCTGGGGAAACTGAATTGTCTTAATTGCATTTGTCCTTTAGCTGAAAGGCTAACATTATGGACAAATGCTGTTCGTTAAGCTTTTCATCGCGGACAGCGGGTATTAGGGATAAATTACGGGCAGTCCGTGAAAATTGTTGGCGGGTGGTCACCCTAGCATGCAGTACCACAGACTATCGCTTGAAGTCCCATAGAATCTGGCACCAGCACTTTGTAGTACCACAGTCTACTTCTAGAGGTTTCTTAGAATTGGGCACCAGCATTGTATGTAACCCTGCAGCATCACAGACTACCCTGTGAAGTCCCATAGAATCAGGCACCAACATCGTGCAATACCGCAGACTGGTTCTAGAGGACCTATAGAATTGAACAGCAGCACTGTATGTAAGCAAGCAGTACCATCAGCTGCAAGAATTTCCATTACATTGGGCACTAACGCTGTTTGCTTGCAGTGCTGCTGGATTTCCCTAGTTAACCAAGCACCAGCATCTAATGCTCAAGGGTGCAATAGCAAAGTATACATTTTAATTCATGATTTGGAACTCTTAAGAGGTCCACATTAACAACAAAAAAAGGCACAAAACAATACAAAAACCGAGAGCATAAATAACAAAGAAATACAATTAAAATCTACAATTAAAAATTATTACAAAGTGCACTGCTGAAAAGCACATCAAAAGATGATTTTGAACGATCAATACAAATTAAAGCATGGAAGAAGGTAAAAATATGAAAATAGAACATTTCATTAGGAGGATTATATAGCAATTGGAGTGGCTATGCTGAAGTTTGTGTGCCAAATTTCAAGAAAAGAGGTTATAACAACTTTCTACCCAATAGCAGCAAAGCGGGACAAACAAATAGGACATGTTTCAAATCCTGAAAATCTCTTCGACAAAAATCAGACATTTGCGGTGTTGTACCATTTTTAAGTTAAAACATTTAACGGAACCATGCCCAATCTTAATAAAGTGCAAACGTGCCTAAACACATTAGCTAAATTCCACAGTAAATATGCTTACAATTTTTTTTTTTTTTTTTGCAATACCAGAACCTCTGCTCTCCTTTTTTGACTACAAAAGTTTAAATTCAAATGATGACATATTTATAGAAACTTGCTTTAAGTGAGTTTTCAACTGGGCAGGCAATAAAGAATCTCACGCTTTGATCTAGCTCCTGTTGTTCTAAAGTGTACTTAAAAGTTCTTAAAAAACAGGTATTTCTCAGTCTTCGTAATGAAAATCTCTTGATATATAAGGTGCCTTAATGAAAACATAGCTTCATTTCAGACATTAAGCCCACCAAATCACCCCTACTAGGGCTTGTAAAATGAAGCTCTTGATCCCAAACTCTAATCTTAAAACAGTAGTTTATGCTAAGATGTGACAAGCAATCAAGCGTCTTAGAATTCGTCCTTCGATTTTTATCCACTGCACGTAACATCGTGGAGGGGGATCTTGGCCTGATAAATAGCATTAAGGTGGGAAAAGTGCCTCCTACCTTTTGCATTATAGAAAGCACCTAGCCCACTGGCTTGGGACAAGGCTTTACCTATATTTTTTGCTATGTGATTAGAATCACTAAAAGAACTGACATGATTATCCCCCAAAAGAGATAAGATTTAACACTCTCGAACATCTGAGAGCCCAAATAAAATAAAAAAATGTATCTTTTACACACTTTTTCTCCCTGAAAACATAATACTTGGTATTTTCAGGAATTGATCTTCAAATGATGTAGATATGCATAACATTGGAGAGCCGCCAGAGGATTACTTAAGCCTTTCGGGGTCAGATCTAGAATTGCAATATCACCTGTATAAAATAGGCAAATCAAAGAGCGCCCTTCAGTATTAGGCACAAAACCTGAACTCTTTGATAAAACATTAGGAAGATCATGAATGTGTAGTCAGGATAGTAGAGGCGCCAATAAGCAGCCTTGCTTCAAACTGTTTTTTTGTAAATAAGCCCAGATTGCCTCCAGTCAATATTTTACCCTAAATTAAGGAGCCCAGCGCTATAATCCGATGCAGCAAATTAGCTGGAATGCATAGCTTGGATAGCTTCTTCCACAGAGTAGAGCGATCAAGCTCATTAAAGGCCCTGGAGAAGTGTATAAAGATGTCATAAACCTATGTGCCCCGATTGCCAATTATTTTTCATTTATAAGCTGCAATGTTATCTAAAGTACTATGACCCTTCCTAAAGCCGGTTTGTTCTAGAGGAATGATCATATTGCTCTCTGCCCAAGTCTTAAATTGATCTAACAGGCTTTTAGGGAAAACCTTACCAACTGCACCCAGCAGAGCAAATTGGCCATAGTTAGCATGAGAGTTTCTATCACCTTTTTTATATAAAGGGATGATAACACTTTTATCCCATGAGGAGGGAACTGTACCTTTTACATAATAATATTCCAAAACAGACTGCAGAATAATTTTCCAGAGAGAGGCCTCTTGCTTAAGTACTAAAATTGGGACCGCATCAGAACAGATTGCACCAGAGGATTGCAGTGCAGTAATTAATAGCTCAATCTCATCTACCGAAGGAGGGCAGTAACTTTCAAATACCCTTTTTCATTCGCTCAAGACATCTTCAATAGAAAGTCGTTTCTGAGAGAAGATAGATGGGACTTAATTTTGACACTGCAGCAATCTGCAATAATCCCACAATATTTCCCGGCATTTTTCTTACAGGCCGCTTCTTTCAGGTCAGTCCATCTGCGCTCAGAGCGCTGCTTTTTTAGGCCCACCCTCAGCCGCAACCTTCTTCTCTTTAATAATGAAATGAATCTGCCTCTTTCCTTTGAAAAGGAAACAAACTGTAACTAAATTAATCTATTTATTTTCTTATTCAGGTAAAGCACAGAGGGACACATTACATTATGAAAATGCTTAAAGTGTGCCTGACAATTATCATTTACAATCTGACTCATAAAATCAGAAAACAATTAAAGATATCCATGTTCCAAAGGTCTAAATCCGGAATGGCCCGCTCTAAAAATCTTTTTTAAATTGCCACTTTTGGAAGGGGGCCATTGTGTTCTGCCTGAGTTATTATTGAATTTAGTACAGAAACCATGACATTTCTATGACCTTACAGGAGAAACACTTAAATCTAAAGAGAGAGCAAGTATTCTATGATCACTAAACCAGAAGTCTAAAACTCAGGTCCCCGATGTATAGGGCTGTACCATGGGAAGCAATAATTTAATCTATAATGGAGGATCCCTGTGGGGTTTTGAGTAAATTGGGCTGAAGTGTTCGAATCCAATCTACAATTTAAAATCACATGACCATTCTTTCTTAAATGGTTTAGAAGTGTCCATTCTTAAATTTGATGAAACAGCAGTGACGGGATGTTAAATGCAGTTTCCTTCTCAGTATAACCGAATAGATTAGTAGAGTGATTAGACACTTTGCAGTTTAAATCTCCAGCTAAAAAAAAAGTCATATTCCCCTTCATTATTCTCACTCGTTGATAAATAAATAAGAGTATATTATTATAGCATTTATCTGGGGGAATGTATACATTCACCACTAACAAAAAAACTCTCCTGCCTTCCTCTCCAAAAAAGAGTAACCTTTAAATCCTGAAAGAAATGAGAGGGTATTTAAAGCTTTTCTATTCCCATTTTAGCTTGTTAGTCAATGTAATAGCTATTCCCCCTTTTGCATGCCCTTTCTTAGAAGGCAAGGCATTACCACTTAGGGCGATATAACCATCATATAAAAAATCTGAAGTACACCATGTTTCCTGGATGCAGTTCATGTCAGCCTTTAGACTGCTTAAAAGAAAATCACATTTATCTGAAGAATTAATGATTCCAGCTGCATTCCAGGAAACTGTTTGTTTTTAAATTATTCCTAGTGATGGAGTTAATAATCTTGCCATAACACCCGGGTGCTGTTTAGTGCTCCAGCCAGCCAATTCCACTTCATATACGCATCCTCTGCTGTGGGGGGTAAAGGAAGCAGGGACATTAGACCTAGAGTATTTTACTAATCTCCCTCCATTCGCTACGGAAACACTCACACTTTTCAAGTTGCTAGTCATTAGCTCATGTGAGGGCAGCAATCGTCAATCAGTGCTGGATTTGAATGAACATAGTGTCCACTAGCAATTAGCTTTACATCCAAAACTGGAATTACATCAATGCCTCTACAATGCACAGATCACAATTTTGTAAGATTAAATGACCAACAATTTTAGTATAGAACTGGGCCTTTGTCTTTAAGGCTGTAAAGCAGAGTGATATATATGGAAAAGTAATATAATTACTTTTTATCTTTAAATTTTCAATGTCTGCAAAACAAGACAATACAAAAGAACAGCTCGTGGTTGGGTCAGAATCAAATAATGCTACAAACTTTGACCACAGAGTGTCTGCAGGGGTGTGAGTGGGAACTTGAACAGATGGAGGAAAATTCCCATTCTGTTGACAGTGCAATAGAGATTCATTAGACACAGAATTTGGCATAGCTACAAAATAATCAACTCTGACATTCAATTTAGAAGATGCCTGTGGATCTAGAGCAGTTTGCTCAGCTGAAGGGGGATGGAGCTCTCAGTTATCTTGCGGTATTGAGACCATCAGCCATGTTTATGGCTGAAATACCAGGGTCTCCCACATCTTGAAACCGAAGTTTCCTTGGATTTTTCTTTGATATTCCCCTTTTATTCTCCTTTGAATTCCACCTTTTTGCTTTCCCATTTCCCTTAGTAGATACCAGAACAAGAGAAACTGCTGAGCTTGTTACGGTGTGGTACTCTGATCTATAAATGGAAACTGGTTCCACCCCAGAGCAAGAGGCTTTAACCAGTTATTTAGCTTCGGTAGGGCATGAAGAGCCTGAGTCAAAAAAGCTTTTTTAATGAATGAAAAGGACTTTCTGTATTCACCAAATTCCACTTCAGAAGATGCTTGCTGGCTTGAATTTACTGCTCAAGAGTTTGAAGGTGTGTTTGAAGGTGTGTTTGAAGGTGTGTTTGAAGGTGTGTTTGAAGGTGTGTTTGAAGGTGTGTTTGAAGGTGTGTTTGAAGGTGTGTTTGAAGGTGTGTTTGAAGGTGTGTTTGAAGGTGTGTTTGAAGGTGTGTTTGAAGGTGTGTTTGAAGGTGTGTTTGAAGGTGTGTTTGAAGGTGTGTTTGAAGGTGTGTTTGAAGGTGTGTTTGAAGGTGTGTTTGAAGGTGTGTTTGAAGGTGTGTTTGAAGGTGTGTTTGAAGGTGTGTTTGATGGTGTGTTTGAAGGTGTGTTTGAAGGTGTGTTTGAAGGTGTGTGTGTGTCTGTTTGAAGGTGTGTGTGTGTCTGTTTGAAGGTGTGTGTGTGCGCGTTTGAAGGTGTGTGTGTGCGCGTTTGAAGGTGTGTGTGTGCGCGTTTGAAGGTGTGTGTGCGCGCGTTTGAAGGTGTGTGTGCGCGCGTTTGAAGGTGTGTGTGCGCGCGTTTGAAGGTGTGTGTGCGCGCGTTTGAAGGTGTGTGTGCGCGCGTTTGAAGGTGTGTGTGCGCGCGTTTGAAGGTGTGTGTGCGCGCGTTTGAAGGTGTGTGTGCGCGCGTTTGAAGGTGTGTGTGTGCGCGTTTGAAGGTGTGTGTGTGCGCGTTTGAAGGTGTGTGTGTGCGCGTTTGAAGGTGTGCGTGTGCGCGTTTGAAGGTGTGCGTGTGCGCGTTTGAAGGTGTGCGTGTGCGCGTTTGAAGGTGTGCGTGTGCGCGTTTGAAGGTGTGCGTGTGCGCGTTTGAAGGTGTGCGTGTGCGCGTTTGAAGGTGTGCGTGTGCGCGTTTGAAGGTGTGCGCGTTTGTGTTTGAAGGTGTGCGCGTGTGTGTGAAGGTGTGTGTGTGTGTGTGTGTGAAGGTGTGTGTGTGTGTGTGTGAAGGTGTGTGTGTGTGTTTGAAGGTGTGTGTGTTTGAAGGTGTGTGTGTGTGTGTGTTTGAAGGTGTGTGTGTGTGTGTGTGTTTGAAGGTGTGTGTGTTTGAAGGTGTGTGTGTGTGTGTGTGTGTGTGTGTTTGAAGGTGTGTGTGTGTGTGTGTGTGTGTGTGTTTGAAGGTGTGTGTGTGTGTGTGTGTTTGAAGGTGTGTGTGTGTGTGTGTGTGTGTTTGAAGGTGTGTGTGTGTGTGTGTGTGTGTTTGAAGGTGTGTGTGTGTGTGTGTGTGTGTTTGAAGGTGTGTGTGTGTGTGTGTGTGGAGGGAGGTGGGGAGTGGAGTTGCTTTCTCAAATGACTTATCAGCAGCCTCAGTAAGTGCACCAGAGTTCGAAAGTCCCACCTTTCTGCAGGCCTTATTTGTGGCAATAATAAAGTTCTCCCTCGGAACCAACCCCTTTTCCTTTGATCCCATCAACACTTTAAATATTCCCAATAAAATATCTTCTATGTGGTTTTAATGTTTGATCTACTTTTCTGACTGTGCAAAAACAGAATTGCTTCCGTACAATTGAAAGATTCGGATAGTAGCGCATATTGGCCAGGAAGATTGCAGGACAAGTTCCCAAGTATTTCTAATTTGGGTGTTAGAGAAATTCGAAGTACTGAAGATAACTGTTCTCATTGAGTACTACTAAATCGCCTTAAACCAGATGCCTGTAAAGGGCCCACTGAATACTAAGGTGTGCCACAAGCCGCAGAGCTCCTCAAATTAACATCAACATTGATATCGGGTAAGGTAAAATCTTCAATAATAGGGTTACTTAACTTCTTAGTGATGGATATTGCAACATTTTCAGTCTCTATAACTGATGGTCATTTCACAGTGGATAAGGAATGATTTGTTGCTGTTTCAGCAACTGCAGAAGAATCTGGGACCACCACATTGACCATTGTGATTAAAGAAGGGTTGTCCAGCTAATTTGTTTTTAAAAAGAGAAGTTTGTATTCAAACTTTTGGCCAGTGCCAAATTGTCATTTACTTGTGAGTGGATTTGATGTTTTTTTTTTTTTAGTTTTTTTTTTTTTTAACAGGCTGTCATAAATATCAGTCTGTCAGAGTGGAGTCTTCGAGCTGTCATACTTGTGCTCAGAAGAAGAGGTGATAATAATGATCTAAAATTATTCCCAACAACACACAAGACCATACACTTCTCCAAGGATAGAACAGTACGTGAAGCATTGTAGCAGTTCGTCCAACCACCCACCCACAATATTGCCCACCAGTTGCTGAATTCTCCTTAATTTTCCTTAATATAAGTCTGTAGTCCTATATCCATTAGCCATGAAGCTGGCACCGGCCTAGCCTGAAAAATAAGTTTGCAAATAAGCCCAAGAGACGTGTGCCAACAAAAAGCAAGAACCAATCTCCGGTCTCCTTTTGTAAAATATTGGCTCTTGGACAACCCAGTCACAATGAAAGAGGCCACAACGTTTATTAACTATTGGGTTGATGCGCAGTTTACAAGAGGGCCAAAAAGGGTGACCCTTAGCAATACAGCAGCCAGTGTCCAGTGAAATTAACAACTGAGTTGCAGCATACCAGCCTGCCCGCAAGCGATCCCCAGTCCTGGCTGGGTCGCTTCTGCTGGACGGCTGGGCTCACTCTTAGTGAAGGCTATCTAGAGCCTCCGGAGCCTTTAGCGATAGCACAAGGAGAGGGAAGAGATAAGTAAGTATAATGTTGAGGGGCCTTTAAGGCTTTTTCGAGGGGCTTTCAGAGGGCTTTGTATCCAGCCCTTGGAATATCCCAGTTTATCTGTCCTCTACTTCTCCAAAGACAGCTCCCTCAAATTAATGCAATGAATGCTTCCAAGATCTTGCATTTTAAAATTGCCAAACCACACTCCCACCTCCTCTAATGTAGCAAAGCCGCTATGGGACCACTATGGGACTGCCGCCTTACTTGCATCCTATTTACGGCCTACTTGCAGTTTCTTATGGCATCAGCGTCTGCTCCACGCCTTGCTCAGTCGCCCCCGCGTCACCGAAATCCCAGCAGCCAGGGCCCCCGCCCACGGAATCCAACCTGACAGCAGCAGCAGCTCTTCTGTGTTCCGCTCTCCAGAGGTGCATCAAACACTGCTCACGCACTGGCTCCATAGAACGCTGTTTTACCAAAGCCTAGTCCTTACTTTTTTCTAATCATCGTTACGTGACTTACATATGTGCTTTGCCTCGTGTCCATGTTTGTCTACCCTTCTTTCTCTGTTGACATGCCTTGTTCACTTAACCCGTATTTAGTTGTTTTCTCTGTACTTTGTTTTTTTATTATTCTTATTGGTTGTCTGCAAGTTCCTGTTAAGTGACCTGTAATATTCAATTTGTTCCGGTCATTGTTTTGCTAAGGTTGGCACCTTTGCTATCTATTCCTGGCACAATACATCTATAACGCAAGTGATAGTGAGATGCATTTTTTGGTGGCTTTTTAGTGTTATTTATTTACGGCTTTGATTTGTAGGCTAACTTATTTCAATTTTAATTCAAAAAGAGTTATTCAAAAGAGAACTTAAAGTGGTATTGGCTTGTTTTCTTACTCTACTTTGAAAGTCACCTTCTGCAATAAGATGACCATATGATCCACAAGAGCCTCATATCGTAGAATTTGTAAATTTTAAAGAGGGCCATTTATTACTTTGGTGCCTTTCACGTGGCCTATTCTTTAATCCTCCATAGGACCCAGTCACAAGAATGACAAACATTTGTTGGCAAATCCCATCACTTCATAGCCACGTATTGTAAATTTAGAAATCAAACAAGTCGCTGTATTTGTCATTTAAGTTGCTTTCTGGGCTAACCTTCATTTTAATTGAATTTTTGTTTCACGTGAACACACAGCTAATAATGCTGTGAAAATGGTACTGATTGAAAGGCTTAATTGTTTTCCATTATCCCTTTAAACTGCCGCCAGGTCTGAGGGTCCTGCAGCGTTAGCCGCTCCCCTAATTCCAGCTCCCTTGCTTTAGGGTCACTGGGGCATAATAGTGACATAGTGTATCCCCATCTTTAGCACTGTATCCATTTTTATTATCCAACTGATCATCCATGAAATACACAATTGCATGATTTTACATTCTGTTAAAATAGAATCCTCCTTTTAATTACACATTTTTCAAATTGTGACATTTGCCTGGATTCAGTATTGTAAAATTGAATAGCACTGACCAATCTGAAATTTAATTGGAATGTTATAAAAATAAAAACCACTGTAGAAACAATATAAACTGAACAAGGACCGCTCCGTGTGCCCATAGGGACTAGGGAAACTGCAATAAAATAAAGGGAAAAAAACTGTTGTCCCATGGGACTGCAGGAATATCTTTAGTCCAGTGGGGTACGTTAGGGAATCCTGCACTTTAACTTAAAGGCTTTCAGTTGAATTGTATGATTAGTAGTGTTATGTTCATATATAATAATACAAACATTAGACAAGACCCAACACTTCACTCATTGATAGAAATAATATTGCTCTTTATAGAAGATAAATACATACAAGGTGCAAATTGTACAACGGGAAACGGCAGATGATGCAGTGCTGGTATAGTTGACTATTTACAAGAATGATAAATACACTGTACATGTCCTTGGTTATCCACAATCTGGAACACAGTTCATATTGAAGATTAATATTGATTCATATGTTCCTTCCATATTTTTATGTAACCAAGGAACATTGTTAGTCTTTCAACCCAATCTTAATAGTAGCTTCACCTAGAATCAAGGAGAGAGGAATTCTACGTATTTATTTAAACAAACAACTGTCTTGATGGAGAACCACCAACAATATGGAGATGACCTACCTCGGTCATCAGTAAGTATATGTAAATCAGTCACAATCAATTTCCAGAGCAACAAGCAAAATCACTAGAGAGCTACTATAAGTAGTGCAACCAGTGCACACGCTATCTGTATGGGAACTTCACAGAGTAAATGAATGATCACATACACTGCAAGTGATTGAGATGTTCTGAATCAGTGTTTTGATGGATTTTGTACTGGGTCAGTAATATCATCAACCTTTTGCACTAGTGATTTTATCAGCATGTTCCACGTGTTGACAAACTTGTTGCACGGCCTCACATATTGTGAACAAATTGATTGGTCTCCAATCCCTTGCAGTGTATGTGATCATTCGTTTCATCTCTGGATTGATTAGTACACATGTTTATAACATTGAGTCTGGACAATCTATATAATATTATTGTGTTCCTCGTCATGACCACTATTTGTGGTTTATTTTACTCAGACGTCTGGCGTGGTAGACGTGCACTTACACTTGGAGCTATTCAGACTGCTTCCCTTAAAGATTGCGTAGAGGGATATGCATGTTAACAGGACTGCCGTGTCCCATTATGTTCTCCATTGGGTTCTAGAGACATTACAGGCTTTGTGGATTTTAGGCAACATCACACATTCAGAAGGTGGTGGGTGCACTGGATGCACTACAGCTTTTGGCATTCCTGAGTGCTCCTCATCACTCTATGGATATCCCACATGGGTAAATGGCGTTGTTTGCACTGTTTATAGTAGCTCTCTCTAGTGATTTTGCATGTTACTTTCCAGTGAGATGTGTTCCTCTGGAGATTGACTGTTTGTACAGATATTTACCAATGTCCTAGGTAAGTCGTCTGCATACAGTTCTCTCTCAAACAAGACTGTTGCGAGTTGACCGAATACTTGGATGTTTTACCATAAAAGTATTAAACTGGTTCACAGTGCATGGCTCTCTTAAAAAAAAAAAAAAAAAAAAAAAAAAAAAAAAGTTAAATTCATGGACCTAGTAAACGGGAGCTAAAAAGGGTAGTCACTCTAATTGATTATACCAATTTTAGCTTTATGCCACTTTCCGAGCTGTAAGACCTCTCCCTTAGACTGCAGGTAACTGCTTCCTGGTGAGTGCACCATCCTAGTTGGCACCACATATTTTTAGGAAAACATTTGTGGTCTCTTTCCAGTGCTATGCATTTGCATAGAAATGTGTCTGTGATTCATTACACTTTCCACATAATATGCAGATTTTACTGCTTCTTTGGGTAGCATCCCATAAATATCTTAGTTTGACCAATGAGATTTATAGGAATTGTACTCTGAGAAACGTGACAGTCTCATTGGCAGAGCCGCATAAAGATTGAGAGTTTAGTTTATGTTCAAGGACTTACACGTAAGTGCACTATATGATTATTAGAAATGTTCATTCTTAATTTGCTTCAAAGCTGAATGCAGAGATCCTTATTTTAGAGAATTCTTAAAAGCAGTGAGTGAAATATTATTTTAAAATATTTGTCTCGCCTACATTGTCTGACTTTACTAAGAATGACGGTTCGTCTTGCTTCTGTGCAAGCTTCCTCTCTCAATTTCCTTTCCTCCTCAAAACCTGTAAGTGACTCAGAATCTTCTGTACTTTCACAAAAGCAATATTTGTTTAAAGCGTACCTTCATACACAGTGCTGGGTTTTTACGATTGACTTCAAAGCGTACTCAGATTTGCCTGGGGCAAATTAAAGAAAGAACAAAGCAATTTGCAGTGAGCACAATGTAAAATGCCAGAGTATTTAATGCAAAAACATTGATCTCATAAATTAGGGCCAGTAGAAATTGGACTCGAATCATTGCCACTGGTTTTAATGCAATGTTTTAAAGGCATAGTTGATTTGGAATTCAGGTGTCAGATGTTGATTAAATAATCTCTCTAATGAAATGACACTCTCAACTAGCAGTATGTGATCACTTACTGAACTCGTTAAAAAAAATAAAAAAAAAATATATATATTTATACACATGCTTTTCCGTCTGGAAAAAGAAAACACATTTGTCTGTCATATTAAAGTTTCAGTTACACTCTGTTATGGTCTACTGCTGAAATGGATCTTTCAAACATTTTGGTGTATCTAGCAATAATGTATTTTGCATATTGCAGTACATCCCAGATGGAATGAGCCAAGCTTCAAAGGGAAGGATCTAGTGTCTAGATCAGAAAATCTGATGTTTAGCACTGAGGCATCAGGGTCCACAGTGTGCAGGTCATACAGGAGGGTGCTGAAACACATCCCTGCTTAAGACTTTTAGATGTATAAATCTTTCCTAACAAATGTGTTATTTTGTTCATCTTCTGTATCCGTTCTGTATAACAGAGAGGTGAAATATGCCAGTCCTAATTGAGACGGCCCAAAGCATTTATTAGATAAATCACCATAATGTGGTTATTAGAAGTATAACACTGTCCATCAGTGGTTCCTGGCAGTGAGGCTTGCCCTGCTGATCAAAACCAAATCACATTAATTACTAAAGGTGTTAAATATGAAAAGCCATTCGCACATTTCTGTGGAAATCTTTACCTTGATTCTCCAGTATCTGAGTATCTTTCATAGATTCACATGCTTGAATCATTCCCCGTCATCGAAGTGGGAGTCCCATGGTAAATAGAAAGCAGTAGATTCAATATTTAACATTGAAATCAATGGAAAAATACATTCGCTTTAACAGCTTATCAGCTCCATGATAAAAGACCCAAAGTCCAGCCAATCAGGCAAGACCACCCTTTAGAACCCTCAGCACAGAGGCTCCAGTCTCTCAGATTTGTCTACCGTACGTCATGTGTAAGGGAGTCTCCCTGAGCTCTGCTCAGTTTACTTTTCCTCACAGGAAATTTTTCCAAATATTGTTCTACATAGACTGATTTCTATAACATGTCTACAGCAAAGAAAGGTTTGTTTCGACCCTGTAACACCTGTGGTAAGCTAAGGCTTCACTGTGAGGACTATCACAAGGACCGCATTTACTGTCTTCACCCAGAGCATAAGGTGAAAGACTGTAAAATTTGTAGAACCTTTACTAGCAAGATCTTGAGGCACAGTGAAGCCAGGCTCTGGCTTAAAAACTGTAAAACCAAAGAAACCCTCTCTGATGATGTGGACAGCGACGCCTCTGTGACAAAAAGATAAGTTGAGAATTTTTCTCCAAAAAAGAAGCAAGGCAGCCAAAAAACTGCACATTCTAAAGGAACATGGTGAACATTTTAATTCTGAACCTTCCATTCCAGCTGCCACGTCATTGAAACTTAAAAAGCTATCTTTGCCACCGTCGACATCAAGAAGCTCAGTCTCGTCGGCGAGGCCATCGACAAGTTTTGCATCATCGATTACCACAGTGACTTTCACAGCTCCATTGTCGCCCATGATAGTAACATTGTCACCGTTGTCATTGACGACAATAACATCAGTGATCTTGTAGTATGGCTCTTCTTTATCTACCCAGGCAATAAAAATATCGAAGAAGTTATCGTCGTCGACTGGTAAGAAGTTAAAGTCTACATCGTCGACAGCTCCGTCAACGTTCACAGATGAGCCACAGGCTAAACCCCAGTTGACACTGGCTCTGTCGACAACTACAAGAACGACCACATAGTCAACAAGCACTCCGAGCGTACCATTGACTGGACCGTCAACAACAGCTTCATCGACGGCCTATTGCCCACTGTCGACAGCAGTGGAATCTGGAGGATCTTCCTTCTTGCCCTTAAGAATTATAGCAATCAAACGTAAACCCACTCAGCAAACGTTACTACATTCCAATACCTCGCCCAGTAAGGTGTCACCCGTACCTTCACAACATCTCCTTGATGAGGAAGATGACTCATATGGAGATGATTACTCTGACGATGGTCTGTTTCTGGTGGCACGTAGTCCTTCAGGCCTACGAATAAAATGCCAAGAGGAGGAGGAAAAAAGAATGAACAAGTATAAATTCAGTACTCATTTCAAGAACAGCAACAATCACGCACCCAAGATCAACCACACGAGCCAACAGTGCAAATGCCAATGTCATTAGTTTCCGATTTGCAGCCTATGATGCAAGATTATTATACTAGATTCCCGCCACCAGGATCGACCACTCCTCTGCAGCATCCGCAAATGCCATTTAGTCCTTCTCCCAGAGACCAACCCTCAGACTCTCAAGTACCTACGATACCGATACCAACTCCATTGCCACTTCCCGAAAACGATCCGCCTCCTTCGGAAGACGAACAGGAAGAAAGTGAGACACAGGACACTGAATCACTCCTCACTGAATGGGATGATTACCAAACGCAGACACTATCCTCCGCTTCACCGCCACCGGTAGATTCTCCACCACAGGATATTGGTGGATTCCATAGTGTAATGGAAAGGGCAGCTAAAAGGTTCAAGCTCCCTATTATATATAAACAGTTGGATTGTTTCTTTTATGACTTTAAGGAAGATACCAGGAAATCAGTTCACCTTAAAGTAATGCAGACCTCCTCTTCCATTCCAGTGGTGCTTCCTAGGTTGGACACAAAATACAGAGCCCCTGGAGCATTCACAAGCCTATTTAATTGGTCAACGTAAACCTGATTCAGTTATATCTCAGGCGGCCCAGCGCAGATCCAGAAATCCATCCTACCCGCTTTCCGCTCCCCCGAGTAAGGAAGGAAGGCACTTGGATTGTATAGGGAAAAATGTTTCCACAATGACGTCTACAACAGTCAGGGCAGCAAACTCCTTGGCGATTTTAGGCAGACACTATCGACAAATGTGGTCGGACATCTCCCAATTCATCGATCTCCTTCCCGAGGATGCTGAAGCTCAGAAGATACTGCAGGAGGGAGAGAAGATTTCTGCCGAGATCATAGACTGTGCAATAGATGTGTCATCTACAGTTTTCCACCAGCAAGCCGGAGCAGCAGTATTAAGTTGTCGTGGGTGGCTAAAGGCCGCTTCCTTCTGCCCAGAGTTTCAGATAAAGGTCCTGGATATGCCATATGATGGAGAACTATTATTTGGGAAGCACGTCGATGATGTGCTTCAATCTATGAAGGCAGACACGGACACAGCTAGATCGCTGGGTAATCTGCAATTCAAAAGGCACCCCTTTCGTGGGGCAAGAGGAAGAGGACTGTATTCTTACAGAGGCGGCCTGCACCAATATCAACAGCACCAACCTTACCAGAGCCAATTTTGTCCAACCACCAGTCAGCAACAGCCCTATCAGCAACAACCATCTGCAGCTTACAGGCATACCACAAAAGGAAAGTCTTCTGTAGGAAGTTGGCTCTGTATGTGCTATTTCAAAGTAAGGAATAGCATGCACAGAGTCCAAGGGTTCCCCTTAGAGGTAAGATAGTGGCAAAAAGAGATCATACTAATGCTCTATTTTGTGGTAGTGTGGTCGAGCAGTAGGCTTATCAAAGGAGTAGTGTTAAGCATTTGTTGTACATACACATAGACAATAAATGAGGTACACACACTCGGAGACAAATCCAGCCAATAGGTTTTGTTATAGAAAAATATATTTTCTTAGTTTATTTTAAGAACCACAGGTTCAAATTTTACATGTAATTTTTCATTTGAAAGGTATTGCAGGTAAGTACTCTAGGAACTTTGAATCATTACTTTAGCATGTATACTTTTTACATAAAACACAATAAGCTGTTTTAAAAGTGGACACAGTGCAATTTTCACAGTTCCTGGGGGAGGTAAGTTATTGTTAGTTTTCACAGGTAAGTAAGTCACTTACAGGTTTGAGTTTTTGGTCCAAGGTAGCCCACCGTTGGGGGTTCAGAGCAACCCCAAAGTTATCACACCAGCAGCTCAGGGCCGGTCAGGTGCAAAGGTCAAAGAGGTGCCCAAAACACATAGGCTATAATGGAGAGAAGGGGGTGCCCCGGTTCCAGTCTGCCAGCAGGTAAGTACCCGCATCTTCGGAGGGCAGACCAGGGGGGTTTTGTAGGGCACCGGGGGGGACACAAAGTAGCACAGAAAGTACACCCTCAGCAGCGCGGGGGCGGCCGGGTGCAGTGTGCAAACACGCGTCTGGTTTCCTTCAGGTTTCAATGGGAGACCAAGGGGTCTCTTCAGCGATGCAGGCAGGCAAGGGGGGGGCTCCTCGGGGTAGCCACCACCTGGGCAAGGGAGAGGGCCTCCTGGGGGTCACTCCTGCACAGAAGTTCCGTTTCTTTAGGGGCTGGGGGCTGCGGGTGCAGGGTCTTTTCCAGCCGTCGGGAAATGGAGTTCAGACAGTCGCGGTCAGGGGGAGCCTGGGGATTCCCTCTGCAGGCGTCGCTGTGGGGGCTCAGGGGGGACAACTTTGGTTACTCACAGTCGTAGAGTCGCCGGAGGGTCCTCCCTGAGTTGGTTGTTCTCCACCAGTCGAGTCGGGGTCGCCGGGTGCAGTGTTGCAAGTCTCACGCTTCTTGCAGGGAGTTGCAAGGGTCTTTAAATCTGCTCCTTGTAACAAAGTTGCAGTTCTTTTGGAGCAATGCCGCTGTCCTCGGGAGTTTCTTGTCTTTTTCGAAGCAGGGCAGTACTCAGAGGATTCAGAGGTCGCTGGTCCCTTGGAAAGCGTCGCTGGAGCAGGTTTCTTTGGAAGGCAGGAGACAGGCCGGTAAGTCTGGGGCCAAGGCAGTTGGTGTCTTCTGTTCTTCCTCTGCAGGGGTTTGTCAGCTCAGCAGTCCTTCTTGTTAGTTGCAGGAATCTAAATTCTTAGGTTCAGGGGAGCCCTTAAATACTGAATTAAAGGGCGTGTTTAGGTCTGGGGGGTTAGTAGCCAATGGCTACTAGTCCTGAGGGTGAGTACACCCTCTTTGTGCCTCCTCCCAAGGGGAGGGGGTCACATCCCTAATCCTATTGGGGGAATCCTCCATCTGCAAGATGGAGGATTTCTAAAAGTTAGTCACTTCAGCTCAGTACACCTTAGGGGCTGTCCTGACTGGCCAGTGACTCCTCCTTGTTGTTTTCTTTGTTTCCTCCAGCCTTGCCGCCAAAAGTGGGGGCCGTGGCCGGAGGGGGCGGGCAACTCCACTAAGCTGGAGTGTCCTGCGGTGCTGTGACAAAGGGGTGAGCCTTTGAGGCTCACCGCCAGGTGTTACAGCTCCTGCCTGGGGGAGGTGTTAACATCTCCACCCAGTGCAGGCTTTGTTACTGGCCTCAGAGTGACAAAGGCACTCTCCCCATGGGGCCAGCAACATGTCTCTAGTGTGGCAGGCTGCTGGAACCAGTCAGCCTACACAGATAGTCGGTTAGGTTTCAGGGGGCACCTCTAAGGTGCCCTCTGGGGTGTATTTTACAATAAAATGTACACTGGCATCAGTGTGCATTTATTGTGCTGAGAATTTTGATACCAAACTTCCCAGTTTTCAGTGTAGCCATTATGGTGCTGTGGAATTCGTGTAAAACAGACTCCCAGACCATATACTCTTATGGCTACCCTGCACTTACAATGTCTAAGGTTTTGCTTAGACACTGTAGGGGCACAGTGCTCATGCACTGGTGCCCTCACCTATGGTATAGTGCACCCTGCCTTAGGGCTGTAAGGCCTGCTAGAGGGGTGTCTTACCTATACTGCATAGGCAGTGAGAGGCTGGCATGGCACCCTGAGGGGAGTGCCATGTCGACGTACTCATTTTGTTCTCACTAGCACACACAAGCTGGTAAGCAGGGTGTCTGTGCTGAGTGAGGGGTCTCTAGGGTGGCATAAGACATGCTGCAGCCCTTAGAGACCTTCCCTGGCATCAGGGCCCTTGGTACCAGGGGTACCAGTTACAAGGGACTTATCTGGGTGCCAGGGTGTGCCAATTGTGGAATCAAAAGTACAGGTTAGGGAAAGAACACTGGTGCTGGGGCCTGGTTAGCAGGCCTCAGCACACTTTCAATTCAAAACATAGCATCAGCAAAGGCAAAAAGTCAGGGGGTAACCATGCCAAGGAGGCATTTCCTTACATCTTCTTATAGAGGAAAGGATACAGCCAGAAAACACTGACCTCCATTTAGTGCCTGCATCCAACCCCTATCCCAGCACTCCGATAGGGGGCAGAATTTCCAACTTCATCCACCAATGGTCCCAGATTACCTCAGACCGATGGGTCCTCGATATTGTCACTAAAGGGCATACCCTGGAATTTCAACAATCTCCTCCGGAGGTACCACCACAAGGACCCCCACCTGTCACGTAAGAGCTCCTTGTACAAATTTCCAATATGATAGACAAGGGAGCAGTAGAGATAGTACTGAAGTCTCAGAGGGGAGACGGATTCTACTCTAGCTTCTTCCTCGTCTGGAAAAAGACAGGAGACTGGCGATTTATCTTAGACTTTCGATGTTTAAACAAATTCCTGAAAAAAACTGTCATTTCAGATGTGTTAAGATTACTCAACAAAGGGGATTTCATGATGGCTATGGACCTCCACAATGCCTATTTCCATATCCTGATCCACCCGAGTCATAGGAAATTCTTACGCTTGAGTTGCAGGCACCCACTGCCAATTCAGAGTGTTGCCTTTCGGCCTGAGATCGGCTCCTTGAGTTGTCACCAAGGTCTTAGCTCCGGTGGCAGCCCATCTCAGACAAATGGGAATTCATGTGATTGGCTAATAAAAGCACGAACAGCGTCCACGGCTGCCAGAGACACAGCAACATGCCTCTCCCTCTTCCAAAGATGAGGCCTCTCAGTCAGTTCCCAAAAATCACACCTAATGCCATCAAAAGCTCATCAGTTTTGATCTGAACCGACAACACCACAAGTATGCATTACTGCTACAAGCAGGTAGGTACAAAATCGCCAGCACTCTCTCTTCAAGCACAGGCCATATGGAATTGGGCACTTCGTCATCACATAACTCTGAGCAGAACACATCCAAGGAATATCCAACACCTTGGCAGACTCATTAAGCAGAACCTCAACGACCAGCCACGAGTGTGAGCTAAACCAGGCAACTCTCGACCATCTTTCTTCCATGGGGCAAACCCAGTCTGGACCTATTTGCGACAAAAGAAAACAAGAAATGCCAATACTACGCAAGCTGGCAACTGCAAAGAGGGTCTAGAGGGAATGCATTTTTGATCAAATGATCAGCATTCTGTGCCTACGCTTTTCCCCTGCTTCCGTTAATCCAGAGAGTTTTATAGAAGATGAAGAGGGAACCTTGCCGACTATTACTGATTGCTCCCAGGTGGCCTCACCAGTTTTGGTTCACGGAGCTCCTGCTCTTCTTGGAACAACATCACATTTGTTTGTAACCAATACCGGACTTGCTAACGATGACTCAGTGTCAGGTCCGTCATACCAACCTGACTTCACTTCGAGTATCGGCTTGGCTCCTGAATTTTATGAATTTGCTCACCTAGATATTCCACCAGACTGCAGAGAAGTGCTTGCCAATACCAGAGCCCAGTCTACTAATAAGACATATAAACTCAAATGGAAACGATTCTGTATATGCTGTAAAGCTTTCAGTTTCCACCGTCTAATATCTTCTCCAGAACAGATATTTCCGTATCTTCTTCAATTGGCAAAATCAGGTCTCTCTCACTCATCCATCAAGGTTCACCTGGCAGCTATTTCTCGATTCCGCCGTACTGCTGCTTTACCATCTTTATGGTTCTCCAGAATAGTAAAGCAATTCCTAAAGGGATTGTTCAGATTGCTTGCTCCAATTAAACTCTCTCCTCCTCCCTGGCACCTCAATATTGTACTTTCACAAATGATGAAACATCCTTTTGAACCTATTCACAAAGCAGAATTGAAATCGATTTCCTGGAAGACAGCCTTCTTCTAGGACTTACCTCTGCAAAAAGGCTCAGTGACATTCAGGCTTTCCTAATCTCTCAACCTTTTCTTCAATTTAAACCGGACCTGGTTGTAAGGAAATGCCTCCTTGGCATGGTTACCCCCTGACTTTTTGCCTTTGCTGATGCTATGTTTTGAATTGAAAGTGTGCTGAGGCCTGCTAACCAGGCCCCAACACCAGTGTTCTTTCCCTAACCTGTACTTTTGATTCCACAATTGGCACACCCTGGCATCCAGATAAGTCCCTTGTAACTGGTACCTCTGGTACCAAGGGCCCTGATGCCAGGGAAGGTCTCTAAGGGCTGCAGCATGTATTATGCCACCCTGGAGACCCCTCACTCAGCACAGACACACTGCTTACCAGCTTGTGTGTGCTAGTGAGAACAAAATGAGTAAGTCGACATGGCACTCCCCTCAGGGTGCCATGCCAGCCCCTCACTGCCTATGCAGTATAGGTAAGACACCCCTCTAGCAGGCCTTACAGCCCTAAGGCAGGGTGCACTATACCATAGGTGAGGGTACCAGTGCATGATCACTGTGCCCCTACAGTGTCTAAGCAAAACCTTAGACATTGTAAGTGCAGGGTAGCCATAAGAGTATATGGTCTGGGAGTCTGTTTTACACGAACTCCACAGCACCATAATGGCTACACTGAAAACTGGGAAGTTTGGTGTAGGAAGTTGGCTCTGTATGTGCTATTTCAAAGTAAGGAATAGCATGCACAGAGTCCAAGGGTTCCCCTTAGAGGTAAAATAGTGGTAAAAATAGATAATACTAATGCTCTATTTTGTGGTAGTGTGGTCGAGCAGTAGGCTTATCCAAGGAGTAGTGTTAAGCATTTGTTGTACATACACATAGACAATAAATGAGGTACACACACTCAGAGACAAATCCAGCCAATAGGTTTTTATATAGAAAAATATCTTTTCTTAGTTTATTTTAAGAACCACAGGTTCAAATTCTACATGTAATAGCTCATTCGAAAGGTATTGCAGGTAAGTACTTTAGGAACTTCAAATCATCAAAATTGCATGTATACTTTTCAAGTTATTCACAAATAGCTGTTTTAAAAGTGGACACTTAGTGCAATTTTCACAGTTCCTAGGGGAGGTAAGTATTTGTTAGTTTTACCAGGTAAGTAAGACACTTACAGGGTTCAGTTCTTGGTCCAAGGTAGCCCACCGTTGGGGGTTCAGAGCAACCCCAAAGTCACCACACCAGCAGCTCAGGGCCGGTCAGGTGCAGAGTTCAAAGTGGTGCCCAAAACACATAGGCTAGAATGGAGAGAAGGGGGTGCCCTGGTTCCGGTCTGCTTGCAGGTAAGTACCCGCGTCTTCGGAGGGCAGACCAGGGGGGTTTTGTAGGGCACCGGGGGGGACACAAGTCCACACAGAAATTTCACCCTCAGCGGCGCGGGGGCGGCCGGGTGCAGTGTAGAAACAAGCGTCGGGTTCGCAATGTTAGTCTATGAGAGATCTCGGGATCTCTTCAGCGCTGCAGGCAAGCAAGGGGGGGGGTTCCTCGGGGAAACCTCCACTTGGGCAAGGGAGAGGGACTCCTGGGGGTCACTTCTCCAGTGAAAGTCCGGTCCTTCAGGTCCTGGGGGCTGCGGGTGCAGGGTCTCTCCCAGGCGTCGGGACTTTAGGTTCAAAGAGTCGCGGTCAGGGGAAGCCTCGGGATTCCCTCTGCAGGCGGCGCTGTGGAGGCTCAGGGGGGACAGGTTTTGGTACTCACAGTATCAGAGTAGTCCTGGGGTCCCTCCTGAGGCGTCGGATCTCCACCAGCCGAGTCGGGGTCGCCGGGTGCAGTGTTGCAAGTCTCACGCTTCTTGCGGGGAGCTTGCAGGGTTCTTTAAAGCTGCTGGAAACAAAGTTGCAGCTTTTCTTGGAGCAGGTCCGCTGTCCTCGGGAGTTTCTTGTCTTTTCGAAGCAGGGGCAGTCCTCAGAGGATGTCGAGGTCGCTGGTCCCTTCGGAAGGCGTCGCTGGAGCAGGATCTTTGGAAGGCAGGAGACAGGCCGGTGAGTTTCTGGAGCCAAGGCAGTTGTCGTCTTCTGGTCTTCCGCTGCAGGGGTTTTCAGCTGGGCAGTCCTTCTTCTTGTAGTTGCAGGAATCTAATTTTCTAGGGTTCAGGGTAGCCCTTAAATACTAAATTTAAGGGCGTGTTTAGGTCTGGGGGGTTAGTAGCCAATGGCTACTAGCCCTGAGGGTGGGTACACCCTCCTTGTGCCTCCTCCCAAGGGGAGGGGGTCACAATCCTAACCCTATTGGGGGAATCCTCCATCTGCAAGATGGAGGATTTCTAAAAGTTAGAGTCACCTCAGCTCAGGACACCTTAGGGGCTGTCCTGACCGGCCAGTGACTCCTCCTTGTTATTCTCATTATTTTCTCCGGCCTTGCCGCCAAAAGTGGGGCCTGGCCGGAGGGGGCGGGCAACTCCACTAGCTGGAGTGTCCTGCTGGGTTGGCACAAAGGAGGTGAGCCTTTGAGGCTCACCGCCAGGTGTGACAATTCCTGCCTGGGAGAGGTGTTAGCATCTCCACCCAGTGCAGGCTTTGTTACTGGCCTCAGAGTGACAAAGGCACTCTCCCCATGGGGCCAGCAACATGTCTCGGTTTGTGGCAGGCTGCTAGAACTAGTCAGCCTACACAGATAGTCGGTTAAGTTTCAGGGGGCACCTCTAAGGTGCCCTCTGTGGTGTATTTTACAATAAAATGTACACTGGCATCAGTGTGCATTTATTGTGCTGAGAAGTTTGATACCAAACTTCCCAGTTTTCAGTGTAGCCATTATGGTGCTGTGGAGTTCGTGTTTGACAGACTCCCAGACCATA
Organism: Pleurodeles waltl; assembly: GCF_031143425.1. Taxonomy (NCBI): domain Eukaryota; kingdom Metazoa; phylum Chordata; class Amphibia; order Caudata; family Salamandridae; genus Pleurodeles; species Pleurodeles waltl. The sequence continues at coordinate 302,273,101 of NC_090436.1, forward strand.
TACTCTTATGGCTACCCTGCACTTACAATGTCTAAGGTTTTGTTTAGACACTGTAGGGGTACCATGCTCATGCACTGGTACCCTCACCTATGGTATAGTGCACCCTGCCTTAGGGCTGTAAGGCCTGCTAGAGGGGTGTCTTACCTATACTGCATAGGCAGTGAGAGGCTGGCATGGCACCCTGAGGGGAGTGCCATGTCGACTTACTCGTTTTGTCCTCACTAGCACACACAAGCTGGCAAGCAGTGTGTCTGTGCTGAGTGAGAGGTCTCCAGGGTGGCATAAGACATGCTGCATCCCTTAGAGACCTTCCTTGGCATCAGGGCCCTTGGTACTAGAAGTACCAGTTACAAGGGACTTATCTGGATGCCAGGGTCTGCCAATTGTGGATACAAAAGTACAGGTTAGGGAAAGAACACTGGTGCTGGGGCCTGGTTAGCAGGCCTCAGCACACTTTCAATTGTAAACATAGCATCAGCAAAGGCAAAAAGTCAGGGGGCAACCATGCCAAGGAGGCATTTCCTTACATTTGGTATCAAACTTCTCAGCACAATAAATGCACACTGATGCCAGTGTACATTTTATTGTAAAATACACCACAGAGGGCGCCTTAGAGGTGCCCCCTGAAACCTAACCGACTATCTGTGTAGGCTGACTGGTTCCAGCAGCCTGCCACAATAGAGACATGTTGCTGGCCCCATGGGGAGAGTGCCTTTGTCACTCTGAGGCCAGTAACAAAGCCTGCACTGGGTGGAGATGCTAACACCTCCCCCAGGCAGGATCTGTAACACCTGGCGGTGAGCCTCAAAGGCTCACCCCTTTGTCACAGCACAGCAGTGCACTCCAGCTTAGTGGAGTTGCCCGCCCCCTCCGGCCACGGCCCCCACTTTTGGCGGCAAGGCTGGAGGGAACAAAGAAAGCAACAAGGAGGAGTCACTGGCCAGTCAGGACAGCCCCTAGGGTGTCCTGAGCTGAAGTGACTCTAACTTTTAGAAATCCTCCATCTTGCAGATGGAGGATTCCCCCAATAGGATTAGGGATGTGACCCCCCTCCCCTTGGGAGGAGGCACAAAGAGGGTGTACCCACCCTCGGGGCTAGTAGCCATTGGCTACTAACCCCCCAGACCTAAACACGCCCTTAAATTTAGTAATTAAGGGCTCTCCCTGAACCTAGAAATTAGATTCCTGCAACTACAAGAAGGACTGCTGAGCTGACAAACCCCTGCAGAGGAAGAACAGAAGACACCAACTGCCTTGGCCCCAGACTTACCGGCCTGTCTCCTGCCTTCCAAAGAAACCTGCTCCAGCGACGCTTTCCAAGGGACCAGCGACCTCTGAATCCTCTGAGTACTGCCCTGCTTCGAAAAAGACAAGAAACTCCCGAGGACAGCGGCATTGCTCCAAAAGAACTGCAACTTTGTTACAAGGAGCAGATTTAAAGACCCTTGCAACTCCCTGCAAGAAGCGTGAGACTTGCAACACTGCACCCGGCGACCCCGACTCGACTGGTGGAGAACAACCAACTCAGGGAGGACCCTCCGGCGACTCTACGACTGTGAGTAACCAAAGTTGTCCCCCCTGAGCCCCCACAGCGACGCCTGCAGAGGGAATCCCCAGGCTCCCCCTGACCGCGACTGTCTGAACTCCATTTCCCGACGGCTGGAAAAGACCCTGCACCCGCAGCCCCCAGCCCCTAAAGAAACGGAACTTCTGTGCAGGAGTGACCCCCAGGAGGCCCTCTCCCTTGCCCAGGTGGTGGCTACCCCGAGGAGCCCCCCCCTTGCCTGCCTGCATCGCTGAAGAGACCCCTTGGTCTCCCATTGAAACCTGAAGGAAACCAGACGCGTGTTTGCACACTGCACCCGGCCGCCCCCGCGCTGCTGAGGGTGTACTTTCTGTGCTACTTTGTGTCCCCCCCGGTGCCCTACAAAACCCCCCTGGTCTGCCCTCCGAAGATGCGGGTACTTACCTGCTGGCAGACTGGAACCGGGGCACCCCCTTCTCTCCATTATAGCCTATGTGTTTTGGGCACCTCTTTGACCTTTGCACCTGACCGGCCCTGAGCTGCTGGTGTGATAACTTTGGGGTTGCTCTGAACCCCCAACGGTGGGCTACCTTGGACCAAAAACTCAAACCTGTAAGTGACTTACTTACCTGTGAAAACTAACAATAACTTACCTCCCCCAGGAACTGTGAAAATTGCACTGTGTCCACTTTTAAAACAGCTTATTGTGTTTTATGTAAAAAGTATACATGCTAAAGTAATGATTCAAAGTTCCTAGAGTACTTACCTGCAATACCTTTCAAAAGAGCTATTACATATAAAATTTGAACCTGTGGTTCTTAAAATAAACTAAGAAAAGATATTTTTCTATAACAAAACCTATTGGCTGGATTTGTCTGAGTGTGTGCACCTCATTTATTGCCTATGTGTATGTACAACAAATGCTTAACACTACTCCTTGGATAAGCCTACTGCTCGACCACACTACCACAAAATAGAGCATTAGTATTATCTCTTTTTACCACTATTTTACCTCTAAGGGGAACCCTTGGACTCTGTGCATGCTATTCCTTACTTTGAAATAGCACATACAGAGCCAACTTCCTACATTGGTGGATCAGCGGTGGGGTACAAGACTTTGCATTTGCTGGAATACTCAGCCAATACCTGATCACACGACAAATTCCAAAATTGTCATTAGAAATTGATTTTTGCAATTTGAAAAGTTTTCTAAATTATTTAAAGTCCTGCTAGGGCCTTGTGTTAGTCCCTGTTAGCATTTATTTTCGAGTTTAAAAGTTTGTAAAAGTTTGAATTAGATTCTAGAACTAGTTTTAGATTCTTAAAAGCATTCCAACTTTTAGAAGAATAATGTCTAGTACAGAGATGAATGTGGTGGAACTCGACACCACACCTTACCTCCATCTCCAGATGAAAGAGCTAAGGTCACTCTGTAACATAAGAAAAATAACAATGGGCTCCAGACCTACCAAAGTACAGCTCCAGGAGCTGTTGGCAGAGTATGATAGAGCCAACCCCTCTGTGGATAACACAGAGGAGGATGATAGTGAACTGGAGGAAGAATCCCCTCCACCAGTCCTATCTAGGGAGAACAGGGCTTCTCAAGCCCTGACTCCAAAAATAATAGTCCGAGATGCTGGCTCCCTCACAGGAGGGTCCAGCCTCTCTGAAATCACTGAGGATAACTCCAGTGAAGAGGACATCCAGTTAGCCAGGATGGCCAAAAGATTGGCTTTGGAAAAACAGATCCTAGCCATAGAAAGGGAAAGACAAGAGATGGGCCTAGGACCCATCAATGGTGGCAGCAACATAAATAGGGTCAGAGATTCTCCTGACATGTTGAAAATCCCCAAAGGGATTGTAACAAAATATGAAGATGGTGATGACATCATCAAATGGTTCACAGCTTTTGAGAGGGCTTGTGAAACCAGAAAAGTGAACAAATCTCACTGGGGTGCTCTCCTTTGGGAAATGTTCACAGGAAAGTGTAGGGATAGACTCCTCACACTCTCTAAAAAAGATGCAGAATCTTATGACATCATGAAGGGTACCCTGATTGAGGGCTTTGGATTCTCCACTGAGGAGTATAGGATTAGATTCAGGGGGGCTCAAAAATCCTCGAGCCAGACCTGGGTTGACTTTGTAGACTACTCAGTAAAAACACTAGATGGTTGGATTCAAGGCAATGGTGTAAATGATTATGATGGGCTGTACAATTTATTTGTGAAAGAACACCTATTAAGTAATTGTTTCAATGATAAACTGCATCAGCATCTGGTGGACCTAGGACCAATTTCTCCCCAAGAATTGGGAAAGAAGGCGGACCATTGGGTCAAGACTAGGGTGTCCAAAACTTCCACAGGGGGTGACCAAAAGAAAGGGGTCACAAAACCTCCCCAGGGGAAAGGTGGTGAGACAGCCAAAAACAAAGATAGTAAAGAGTCTTCTACAGGCCCCCAAAAACCTGCACAGGAGGGTGGGCCCAGAGCCTCTTCACAAAACAATTCTGGGTACAAGGGTAAAAACTTTGATCCCAAAAAGGCCTGGTGTCGTAACTGTAGTCAGTCTGGACACCAAACTGGAGACAAGGCCTGTCCCAAGAAAGATACCACTTCTAACTCCCATCCAGCTAAAACTGGAATGGCCAGTCTCCAAGTGGGATCAACAGTGTGCCCAGAGCAAATCAGGTGTCACACTGAAGCTACATTAGTCTCTGAGGGTGGGGTGGATTTAGCCACACTGGCTGCCTGGCCCCCTAACATGCAAAAATACAGGCAGCAGCTCTTAATTAATGGGACAAGTGTAGAGGGCCTGAGGGATACAGGTGCCAGTGTCACCATGGTGACAGAGAAACTGGTTTCCCCTGGCCAATACCTGGCTGGACAAACTTATCCAGTCACCAACGCTGACAATCAGACTAAAGTACATCCCATGGCTATGGTAACTTTAGAGTGGGGAGGGGTCAAGGGCCTGAAACAGGTGGTGGTCTCCTCAAATATCCCAGTAGACTGTTTGCTTGGAAATGACCTGGAGTCCTCAGCATGGGCTGAGGTAGAACTGAAAACCCATGCAGCCATGCTGGCTATCCCTGAACTGGTGTGTGTCAAGACTAGGGCACAATGCAAGGCACAGGGTGAAAAAGTAGAGCTGGAGTCTGGAAAAATGGCCCAGCCTACCAAGAGAAAAGGAAAGTCAGCTGGGAAACCAGCTGCAACACAACACCAAAAAGAGAACCTCTCTTCTCAGGAAGAAGTTCTGCCCTCGGAGGGAACTGAGCCTATGGAGCTGGAACCTTATCAGGTTGAGCTCTTGGGCCCAGGGGGACCCTCAAGGGAAGAGTTGTGTAAGGGACAAGAAACCTGTCCCTCTCTTGAAGGCCTTAGGCAGCAAGCTGCTGAAGAGTCCAAAGGCAAGAAAAATGGAACACATAGGGTCTATTGGGAAGATGGACTCCTGTACACTGAGGCAAGAGATCCCAAACCTGGTGCCACTAGGAGAGTGGTAGTGCCTCAGAGTTTCAGAGAATTTATCCTGACCTTAGCCCATGATATTCCCCTTGCTGGGCATTTGGGACAAACCAAGACGTGGGAGAGGTTAGTCAACCACTTCTACTGGCCCAATATGTCCCAGAAGGTTAAGGAGTTTTGCCTCTCCTGTCCCACCTGTCAAGCCAGTGGTAAGACAGGTGGGCACCCAAAGGCCCCCCTCATTCCACTTCCAGTGGTGGGGGTCCCCTTTGAAAGAGTGGGTGTGGACATAGTTGGTCCACTAGAACCTCCCACAGCCTCAGGAAATATGTACATCCTAGTAGTAGTGGATCATGCTACTAGGTATCCTGAAGCTATTCCCCTTAGGTCGACTACTGCCCCTGCAGTAGCCAAGGCCCTCATTGGTATCTTTACCAGAGTGGGCTTCCCTAAGGAGGTGGTGTCTGACAGAGGTACCAACTTCATGTCAGCATACCTAAAACACATGTGGAATGAATGTGGGGTGACTTATAAATTCACTACACCATATCATCCACAAACTAATGGCCTTGTTGAGAGATTCAACAAGACATTAAAGGGCATGATCATGGGGCTCCCAGAGAAACTCAAAAGGAGATGGGATGTCCTCTTGCCATGTCTGCTTTTCGCTTACAGAGAGGTGCCTCAGAAGGGAGTAGGATTCTCACCCTTTGAACTTCTGTTTGGCCACCCTGTAAGTGGACCACTTGCTCTTGTTAAAGAAGGCTGGGAGAGACCTCTTCACGAGCCTAAACAAGACATAGTGGACTATGTACTTGGCCTTCGCTCAAGAATGGCAGAGTACATGGAAAAGGCAAGTAAAAACCTTGAGGCCAGCCAATAACTCCAGAAGTTGTGGTATGACCAAAAGGCTGCACTGGTTGAATTTCAACCAGGGCAGAAAGTCTGGGTTCTGGAGCCTGTGGCTCCCAGGGCACTCTAGGACAAATGGGGTGGCCCTTACCCAGTACTAGAAAGGAAGAGTCAGGTCACCTACCTGGTGGACCTGGGCACAAGCAGGAGCCCCAAGAGGGTGATCCATGTGAACCGCCTTAAGCTCTTCCATGACAGGGCTGATGTAAATCTGTTGATGGTGACAGATGAGGACCAGGAAGCTGAGAGTGAACCTCTCCCTGATTTCCTCTCATCAGACCCTAAAGATGGCTCTGTAGATGGAGTGATCTACTCAGACACCCTCTCTAGCCAACAGCAGTCTGACTGTAGGAAGGTCCTGCAGCAGTTTGCTGAACTCTTTTCCCTAACCCCTGGTCAGACACACCTGTGTACCCATGATGTGGACACAGGAGACAGCATGCCTGTCAAAAACAAAATATTCAGACAGTCTGACCAAGTTAAGGAAAGCATCAAGGTGGAAGTCCACAAGATGCTGGAATTGGGAGTAATTGAGTACTCTGGCAGCCCCTGGGCTAGCCCAGTGGTCTTAGTCCCCAAACCTCACACCAAAGAAGGAAAGAGAGAGATTAGGTTTTGTGTGGACTACAGAGGTCTCAACTCTGTCACCAAGACAGATGCTCATCCCATTCCTAGAGCTGATGAGCTAATAGACAAATTAGGGGCTGCCAAATTCTTAAGTACCTTTGACTTAACAGCAGGGTACTGGCAAATCAAAATGGCCCCTGGAGCAAAAGAAAAGACAGCATTCTCCACACCTGATGGGCATTATCAGTTCACTGTTATGCCCTTTGGTTTAAAGAATGCCCCTGCCACCTTCCAAAGGTTGGTGAATCAAGTCCTTGCTGGGTTGGAATCCTTTAGTGCAGCTTATCTTGATGATATTGCTGTCTTCAGCTCCACCTGGCAGGATCACCTGGTCCACCTGAAGAAGGTTTTGAAGGCTCTGCAATCTGCAGGCCTCTCTATCAAGGCCTCCAAATGCCAGATAGGGCAGGGAACTGTGGTTTACTTGGGACACCTTGTAGGTGGAGGCCAAGTTCAGCCACTCCAGCCTAAGATCCAGACTATTGTGGACTGGGCAGCTCCAAAAACCCAGACTCAAGTCAGGGCATTCCTTGGCTTGACTGGGTACTATAGGAGGTTTGTGAAGGGATATGGATCCATTGTGACAGCCCTCACAGAACTCACCTCCAAGAAAATGCCCAAGAAAGTAAACTGGACTGTAGAATGCCAACAGGCCTTTGACACCCTGAAGCAAGCTATGTGCACAGCACCAGTTCTAAAAGCTCCAGATTACTCCAAGCAATTCATTGTGCAAACAGATGCCTCTGAACATGGGATAGGGGCAGTTTTGTCCCAAACAAATGATGATGGCCTTGACCAGCCTGTTGCTTTCATTAGCAGGAGGTTACTCCCCAGGGAGCAGCGTTGGAGTGCCATTGAGAGGGAGGCCTTTGCTGTGGTTTGGTCCCTGAAGAAGCTGAGACCATACCTCTTTGGTACTCACTTCCTAGTTCAGACTGACCACAGACCTCTCAGATGGCTGATGCAAATGAAGGGTGAAAATCCAAAACTGTTGAGGTGGTCCATCTCCCTACAGGGAATGGACTTTATAGTGGAACACAGACCTGGGACTGCCCATGCCAATGCAGATGGCCTTTCCAGGTTCTTCCACTTAGAAAATGAAGACTCTCTTGGGAAAGGTTAGTCTCATCCTCTTTCGTTTGGGGGGGGGGGGGGGGGGGGGGGGGTTGTGTAAGGAAATGCCTCCTTGGCATGGTTACCCCCTGACTTTTTGCCTTTGCTGATGCTATGTTTTGAATTGAAAGTGTGCTGAGGCCTGCTAACCAGGCCCCAGCACCAGTGTTCTTTCCCTAACCTGTACTTTTGATTCCACAATTGGCACACCCTGGCATCCAGATAAGTCCCTTGTAACTGGTACCTCTGGTACCAAGGGCCCTGATGCCAGGGAAGGTCTCTAAGGGCTGCAGCATGTATTATGCCACCCTGGAGACCCCTCACTCAGCACAGACACACTGCTTACCAGCTTGTGTGTGCTAGTGAGAACAAAATGAGTAAGTCGACATGGCACTCCCCTCAGGGTGCCATGCCAGCCTCTCACTGCCTATGCAGTATAGGTAAGACACCCCTCTAGCAGGCCTTACAGCCCTAAGGCAGGGTGCACTATACCATAGGTGAGGGTACCAGTGCATGAGTACTGTGCCCCTACAGTGTCTAAGCAAAACCTTAGACATTGTAAGTGCAGGGTAGCCATAAGAGTATATGGTCTGGGAGTCTGTTTTACACGAACTCCACAGCACCATAATGGCTACACTGAAAACTGGGAAGTTTGGTATCAAACTTCTCAGCACAATAAATGCACACTGATGCCAGTGTACATTTTATTGTAAAATACACCACAGAGGGCGCCTTAGAGGTGCCCCCTGAAACCTAACCGACTATCTGTGTAGGCTGACTGGTTCCAGCAGCCTGCCACACTCGAGACATGTTGCTGGCCCCATGGGGAGAGTGCCTTTGTCACTCTGAGGCCAGTAACAAAGCCTGCACTGGGTGGAGATGCTAACACCTCCCCCAGGCAGGAGCTGTAACACCTGGCGGTGGGCTCACCCCTTTGTCACAGCACAGCAGGGCACTCCAGCTTAGTGGAGTTGCCCGCCCCCTCCGGCCACGGCCCCCACTTTTGGCGGCAAGGCTGGAGGGAACAAAGAAAGCAACAAGGAGGAGTCACTGGCCAGTCAGGACAGCCCCTAGGGTGTCCTGAGCTGAAGTGACTCTAACTTTTAGAAATCCTCCATCTTGCAGATGGAGGATTCCCCCAATAGGATTAGGGATGTGACCCCCTCCCCTTGGGAGGAGGCACAAAGAGGGTGTACCCACCCTCAGGGCTAGTAGCCATTGGCTACTAACCCCCCAGACCTAAACACGCCCTTAAATTTAGTATTTAAGGGCTCTCCCTGAACCTAGAAATTAGATTCCTGCAACTACAAGAAGGACTGCTGAGCTGACAAACCCCTGCAGAGGAAGAACAGAAGACACCAACTGCCTTGGCCCCAGACTTACCGGCCTGTCTCCTGCCTTCCAAAGAAACCTGCTCCAGCGACGCTTTCCAAGGGACCAGCGACCTCTGAATCCTCTGAGGACTGCCCTGCTTCGAAAAAGACAAGAAACTCCAGAGGACAGCGGCACTGCTCCAAAAGAACTGCAACTTTGTTACAAGGAGCAGATTTAAAGACCCTTGCAACTCCCCGCAAGAAGCGTGAGACTTGCAACACTGCACCCGGCGACCCCGACTCGACTGGTGGAGAACAACCAACTCAGGGAGGACCCTCCGGCGACTCTACGACTGTGAGTAACCAAAGTTGTCCCCCCTGAGCCCCCACAGCGACGCCTGCAGAGGGAATCCCCAGGCTCCCCCTGACCGCGACTGTCTGAACTCCATTTCCCGATGGCTGGAAAAGACCCTGCACCCGCAGCCCCCTGCCCCTAAAGAAACGGAACTTCTGTGCAGGAGTGACCCCCAGGAGGCCCTCTCCCTTGCCCAGGTGGTGGCTACCCCGAGGAGCCCCCCCCCCCCCCCCTTGCCTGCCTGCATCGCTGAAGAGACCCCTTGGTCTCCCATTGAAACCTGAAGGAAACCGGACGCGTGTTTGCACACTGCACCCGGCCGCCCCCGCGCTGCTGAGGGTGTACTTTCTGTGCTACTTTGTGTCCCCCCCGGTGCCCTACAAAACCCCCCTGGTCTGCCCTCCGAAGACGCGGGTACTTACCTGCTGGCAGACTGGAACCGGGGCACCCCCTTCTCTCCATTATAGCCTATGTGTTTTGGGCACCTCTTTGACCTTTGCACCTGACCGGCCCTGAGCTGCTGGTGTGATAACTTTGGGGTTGCTCTGAACCCCCAACGGTGGGTACCTTGGACCAAAAACTCAAACCTGTAAGGGACTTACTTACCTGTGAAAACTAACAATAACTTACCTCCCCCAGGAACTGTGAAAATTGCACTGTGTCCACTTTTAAAACAGCTTATTGTGTTTTATGTAAAAAGTATACATGCTAAAGTAATGATTCAAAGTTCCTAGAGTACTTACCTGCAATACCTTTCAAAAGAGCTATTACATGTAAAATTTGAACCTGTGGTTCTTAAAATAAACTAAGAAAATATATTTTTCTATAACAAAACCTATTGGCTGGATTTGTCTCTGAGTGTGTGTACCTCATTTATTGCCTATGTGTATGTACAACAAATGCTTAACACTACTCCTTGGATAAGCCTACTGCTCGACCACACTACCACAAAATAGAGCATTAGTATTATCTCTTTTTACCACTATTTTACCTCTAAGGGGAACCCTTGGACTCTGTGCATGCTATTCCTTACTTTGAAATAGCACATACAGAGCCAACTTCCTACACTGGTCATCCTTAAAACTAATCCAAAATTCATTCCTAAAGTTCCCTTAAACGTTCGTCTGAATGACCCATTAATATTTAAGACTTTCTTTCCAAACCCCCAAACTCCAGCAGAAAGAGCGCTTCATTCCTTCGGTATCAAAAGATGTCTAAAATTCTACATACAAAGAACTAGCAGCTTTCGTAAAACTGATCAATTGTTTGTAGACTGTGGTCAACTCACAAAGGGGTACCCTGTTACCAAACAGTCTATAGCCCAGTGGATAGCCACTGCTATACAATTTTGTCACCAGCTAGTGGGGAAACCACTTACAGCCAACATCAGGGCTCATTCCTCCAGAGCTGTATCTACCTCCACAGCTCTCTTCACAGGAGTGCCTCTACAACAGATTAACAGAGCGGCAATGTGGGCTAGCAGCCACACCTTTACTGCCTAGATGCCGTAGACAGAATGGACGCAACAGTAGGACAAGCCGTTTTGCATAATTTATTTGAATAAGATAAGTCAATATTTCTTTACCCCCCACCATCCTCTAATATTCGTGTATACAGATATACAGATATATAGATATATAGGTATATCTATATATATATATATGTGTGTATATATATATCATACATATAGATATTAATATCTTATGTTTACTACTAATTATTCTGATTCTAGCATGTGAATCTATGAAAGGTACCCCAATACTGGAGAAGAAAATAAGTTACTTATCTGTAACTGTGGTTCTCCACTGTTGTTATCTTTCATAGATTCACATGCGACCCACCCTCCTCCCCATAGAGGCTCACCTCATGTTTTCCTTCCTTTGTAATTCACTTGTGCTAGAAAATCTGAGAGACTGGAGCCTCTGTGCTGAGGGTGCTAAAGGGTGGTCTCGCCTGATTGGATGGACTTTGGGTCTTATATAATGGAGCTGTTAAAGTAAATGTATTTTTCCATTGATTTCATTGTTAAAAAATAATCTACTGCTTTCTATTTACCGTGGGACTCCCACTTCGACAACGGGGAATGATTCACGCAAGTGTAGTGTAACTGTAATAAAGTAACTTTATTTCTGTAACACTGTGTGGTTCTTTCGTGTGCGATAGGTTGCTGTGTGTCTATTGTAGTATTGCATAAGCTTTACATGTCTCCTAGATAAGTCTAGGCTGCCTAAGCCCTTTGTGGGAAAGAACACGAAAACAAGCAGAATAAAAACATGAGCACATTGTATAACGTGGAAAACTACTTGCAGCTTTTAATGTGGGGGTGGCTAATGCTAAAATTAGATCAATAGGCAAAATGAAGTTGGTAGTCACTAATGTGACATTGTGCTGCTAGGCTAAGTGAAATGTGGAGTCAGTGGTCCAAACACAAATATCATTACACATGTTTACCCCCACGTTTTGCCAGTAATCACTGTGCTTAGACTGTTCACTGGGATCCTGCTAACCAGGACCCCAGTGATTGTTCTCTATCCCTCCAAATTTGGTTATCATGGACATCTGTGCACTCCACAATTGGCATACTGGTATACCCTTAAAAGTCCCTACTATATGGAACTTTGGTACCCCGGGGATTGGGGTTCTAGGGGTTCCCCATGGGCTGCAGCATGTACTGTGCCACCCATGGAAGCCCATACAAAATGTGTCTGCAGGCCTACCATTGGAGCTTGCGGGTCACTGCACCAGGTCACTGTAGGTCACCCCTATGTTAGGCCCTCCTAGCCCAGAGGGCAGGGTGCAGGTCTCTGTGTTTGAGAGCACTCCTGCATGAGCAGAGATGCCTTTACAAACTATAGTTCCACTGCACTGGACTTCATAAGTGCGTAGAAGCCATTTTACCAGTATACTGGACAGAAGTCACAGGCCCAGCCACATAATGGTAACGCCGAACACGGGCATGTTTGGTATCAAGCATGTCAAAATCTTACCCAAATACTGTTGCCAGTATGGGTAGCATGATTCCATGCACTCTTGGAGCTTCTTAGAGGACCCCTCAGTATTGCTCCTACAAGTCTTCCAGGGTTTTCCAGGCAGCCGGCGCTGCTGCACCCCTTCAGACCGGTTTCTGCCCTCCTGCTACTTGACCAGCTCAGGCAGGGGAAGGCAACTCCCTCTCCCTTGGATATGGGTGTTACAAGGCTTGGTAGGAGTAGCCTTCCAAGCCACTAGTTTGCTTTGAAGGGCACATGTGGTGCCCTCCTTGCATAAACCGGTTTGCACCAGCTCAGGGACCCCTGCTCTGGCATGAAACTGGACAAAGGAAAAGGAAGTGACCACTCCACTGTCCATCACCATCCCACCACCCCAGGGGTGATGCCCAGTGCTCCTCCAGGTGGCCACTTGATTCTGCCATCTTGAAAGCAAGATGTGAAGAGGCCCCTCGGAGCATCAGAATGGGCAGGTCAGGCAGGTGATGTCAGAGATCTGTCCTGATATGTGGTCGTTGTGCAAGACTCCACCAGGACTCCTCTGTATAGTTTAATTCTCCTCCTGGCCATTGGAACTGAACACTTCAGAAACCGACAAGACTGCATCTCGCGACACGACCTTGCCTTGCAACATTTCCCCTACTGTGCATTCTCTGGAGTCGACAAGACTTAAGCTGTACCAAGAAGGAATCTCCCTTGAAGTAGTTACTCTTATGCATCTGCAGACACCTACAGCAACGACGTCTGGCTGCGTGGATCTGCTTTCCTCTGTAACTGCCTGGATCCTGCATCACAGGTGGTTGTCTGGAGTGGTTCCTCTTGGTCCTCTCTGCCTGCTGTCCAACTTGGGAGACTGTGAGCCCTTCCCTCTCCTTGCAGGGCTGTACCCCTGTGCACCGCAACCCTTGCAGCAAACAAGGATTGTTGTCTCTTGCTCCAAGAGATCGTCAGGCTCCCAGTAGCCTGGCCCCCAGCACTTCATCCTTGCAAGGACAGTTTCTCCTCTGCTGCTCCAGCGACATGGGACTCCTCTCCAGGTGTGCTGATTAAGCCTCACTGCAACTTACTGTGCCTGCTGCCAGTGGCGATTGCTGACTCTCCCCACTGCGGAGGGTCAGACCTGACAACCCTTCCAATGGCCAAGTCCCCTGGAGCTTGCTAGTCCTCTTCAGTCTTGCAACTCTTCTTTTGCTCCTCTTGCATTTGTCGAGGCTTGTTGGTGTTTCTCCTGCACCACTGACCATCTGCGACCCGACGACCAATGTGGGACACCATCGGCACCATTCCAAGGACTCCTCTGGAGCTCCTGGATTTCACAGGTGGTGGTCTTCCCCCGTCGACCTGGATCTCCATCCACAGAAGGGTTGGTAGTGGCTTGTGCACCCATCGGACACTCCATCTCGGACTGGTGTCGGTCCTCTTCTTTTGCAGGTCCTCTTCTACCAGAATCTACCTTTTTGTTTCTTCTAGTCTGGTCCTGTTCTTGTACAATCCTTTTTCCAAGTCCTCCTGTTAGTCCTTGAGAAGACCAGGTACTTATCTCTGCTCTTCTGGTCACTGGGGGGGTCACTCAGGTACTTACTTCTTGGTGTCCTGAGTTCTCTCAGCTCCCCTCTAACTACCCATACCTTTGAGTTTGGGACTTCACTTTGCATTCCACTATTTTAGAATATAGGTTGTCTCTCACTATTTTCTACAATTCTTGTCAATGCTTGTTATTTTCTATGCTAACTTCTGATTGCTAGGGTGTGTGTGTGTGTGTATATGTATATATGTGTGTGTGTGTGTGTGTATATATATATATATATATATATATATATATATATATATATACACACTAACATAATGTTGTTTCCACTTCAAAGGAAATCCTTCGATGAAGAACAAACAGCTGTGACAGCAATGACGTTGTTTATTGACACAAAAGTTCCTGACGCGTTTCGGAGCACCTGCTCCTTGATCACAGGTTCAAAAAACACACTCACTCGTGCCAGTATTTATATTGACAACATAAAAGAAGGACTAACAGCTATGCTTATACTAATACTTGTACTAATGTCAGCCATATTGGAGTGGAGCAGATATAATACATTACTTACATCTCTACTGTAATATCATGTCTATTCCAATAAATGTAATATACCCAACCTTATTATAACTAAATCAAAACCAACTCCCTGCTGCATCTATATGAAATCAATTAAAGAAATAATGAAAATAAAAATAATAATAAAAATAAATAGTAAATAAATACACATATATGTCAATCTATATACTTATATGCCTTAACAAAAACAACATACTAAACTAATTTTATATCAGGAAACCTAATCCTCTATATCATCCATAATCATAAATGGGTATATATAACATTGTCTCAACACTAATAAAGTGGTATGGTACTCATCTTATATGTAGAGTATACTGGTCAAGATACACTAGCTCCTTGCATTTCTTGCTGCTCCATCTCCTTACAATCCTTGGAAAAACAACCATCACATGATAAGTAATCAGATGATGTACCCAAAGTCACACTTAACATATACACAGTATAATTCATTAACTCTAATCCCTTCTACAAACACATAAATGACATCTCTACTACTAAGCAGACTTCAAATGAACAAAAAGTTCCTCATCTTGATTAAATCCATCCGGTGTATTAGTGGAATACTTAATTATAAACTTGGATTCCAGTTGTCTCAATTCCAATTCCCTATTGCCTTCTCTTATACCTGGAGGGATATTATTCAATACACAAAATTTTAACAAATCTCTGTTTTTCCCATGAACCTCAGCAAAATGTCTTGCCATTGGGTAACTTTTATCAACATTCGTAATAGCTCTCATATGTTCCAGCACTCTTTTCTTGGCCCTATGTATCGTACTGCCGACGTAATACTTATTGCATGGGCAGCTAAGGGCATAAACACAATAATCTGTAGTGCAATTGAGATACTTTTTGATAATGAAAGGGTTTAAATTTCTAGATAACTTGATCTTAAAAAATTATTACTACCTTTACATGCTTTACATTTCCTGCATATAAAGAAACCCTGAACATGAGTACCTTTACTCGCATGAGGTGATTGTATCAAGCTCTTACATAACCGATCTTTGAGTGACGCACACCTTCTAAAGGTCACCTGTGGTTGTTGACCAATAAACTCAGCTACCACTTCGTCACTTCTAAGGATATCCCCAATTCTTCAATAAGACACGTTTAACTTCCCAGGCCTGAGTACTGTACATAGTAATAAACCTCATCGTCTGGCTATCTATCTGATCTGTACCTTTCTGGGATACCAAAAGTTTCTCTCGATCGAACGATAGTACTTTCTTACAAGTGCCCTCAATCAATTTCCTCGAGTATCCTCTTTCAAGGAACCTCTTTGTCATCACTCGCATTTCCTTCACAAAATCATTATCTTCACTACAATGCTTTCTAGCTCTTAAAAGTTTGCCATAAGGGATACTATGAATCAAACTCTTCGGATGACAACTACTCGCATGTAAGAGACTATTTCCAGCTGTCTTACGAAATAGGGTACTGATTAATTTTGTATTCCTGACACATTATTTCCTTTGAAGTGGAAACAACATTATGTTAATATGAGAAGA
The DNA here is from genome assembly GCF_031143425.1 of Pleurodeles waltl. NCBI lineage: Eukaryota > Metazoa > Chordata > Amphibia > Caudata > Salamandridae > Pleurodeles > Pleurodeles waltl. Next base: position 302,289,021 of record NC_090436.1, read on the forward strand.
GGTTGACGCCCTGACGTGAGTAAATGGCTGGAGCAAAGGCATTAACGTTTGTTATTATATATTATCTATCTCTGGTTGAGGGAAGTGCCTATAAGTAATTGTTTCGGTTCACTAATGACCAAGCTGAAACTCTCATGCATTGACAAAAATCTCTGGAATGTGCTTCTTAGTCTAAAGAAGACATTTATTAATTGACTTAGCAAGGTTTGTAAAGGGAGGTCAGCATGCTAATAACGCACGTTTAAAAATGGTCACAGCAATGAAATGAAAACCTGTACAAATGATTCGCCTCTGCAATATACACAACAAATACATGTATCTATATTATAATGCAAAGCAAATAATGAACTAAAAAAATATGCATCACCATGAGACAAGAGTACATCTGCTTCATCTCCCTCCTATCAGCATCAGATCGCCAGATCCCAGAATCGATCGTGGAGAGAGAGAGAGATCAACTATCCTTACGGGAAGGATGACACACCTCAGCATCCTGAGCATGTCTGAAATCTGAATCACTTCCCGGTCCATCTGGTCTTGGCCTCTTATACTTTGAACAAACAAGAGAGGAGAATTCAAGAAACTCCCTCTCACTGCAGAAGTTTATTTAAAAAAATGCTGATTACTTTAGGCCAGCTTCGAAAAGAACACGTCGGGACTTGGCCAAAATCTCAAGGTCCCCCTTAAAAACAAAACCGTTTCCTGCCCTCCTAGTACATTCTTATCAGCCTAAGACCTTGGAGGGAATGAACACGAAGACCAGCAGAATAAAAACATGACAACGTGGAAAACTACTTGCAGCTTCTAACGTGGCGGTGGCTAATGCTAAAATAAAGTCAGTAGGCAAAATGAAGCTGTTGGTCACTAATGTGATGGTGTGCTGCTAGGCTTAGTGCAACGTGTAGTCAGTGGTGAAAACACAAATATTACAGTAATCTAGTTTAGTGTTACTGTAATAAAGTACCTTTATACTATGGTTCTTTCATGTGTGATAAGTTGCTGTGTGACTGTTGTAGTATTCCATAAGCTTTGCACGTCTCCTAGATAAGTCTAGGCTGCTTATCCACAGCTACTTCTAGAGAGCCCTGGCTACCTGGACACTGTCTTCATTCACTAATAGGGGTTGCCTGGACCTGGTATAAGGTGCCAACACTGTAGGTGTCCATCACACACCAGGCCAGAGGGCATGAAATTGTAACAGCATTTCAAAAATGTAGTATTTGGATCACATAGTGAACTTTTGATGAGATGCCTGGTTATGTTCCTAAGGATATGGCTAAAAGCTGTCAAATTATACCTTGTGCTTGCTCGACATGGTCATAGGCTCTGCCCAGTCGATATAAAGGGCATAGTAGAAAGCCACATCCTGTGCTGAGCAAACTTTGGGCATGGCCACTGATATTTTCTTTTTTATACTGTCTAATTGCTGCTGCTCACAGTTAAAGGAGGTGGCTAGCAGGTACTTGCCACAGTGTGTGGCTAAATACCACACCTTGTGCTTATTAAGCCCCAGTATACTGCCACCATTGGGTGCAGAGGCATGGGGCATGTTTCTGGATGTGGCAAAAGCTGGGCCATGAAGACTTAAAGCATGGTGCAGTGAATTAAGATATGCCTGTTTTTCCTCTGTTCAAGGTGAGATGGTGGAAAAGGTAATTTTATTCCGTTTCAGCTTTTATCAGGGGAGTTGTCGATTTGATGCCACCAGTATAATATAGACAAAAATATGCTGCTGCAGTTCTACTTAGTGATTTGCATATAGCTGGATCCAAACTGGGGTGGCATGGTAGGTTAAAAAACGATGGGTTTAGGGCCAGATCTGTGACTGGGGGTTATTGTTAGACGCTCTTCAGCATTCCGTCCATAATCTGTTCTTTTTGCAATTCCACTTAGTAGCAGACCATATCCAGTAGTTTTTACTTGTAGTAATACTGCAGCACCAATGTAAACATCTAGAAGTCACTGCAAAGTTTGCATATAGAAAAATGCTGCATTTTCCCTGTCAGTAAAGCAGTGTGAAATAGAACAATGTAATTAGTAACTTATCAGTGACATTATGTGGTCTCATAACCAGGATATGGGAGTGAGGTTAGTTAGGGTTGCAGAGTTCGCAAGATATCTCTGGGACTGGACAGTTCAGTTTTATCATTTTGAGTACCTCTGGGAGGCAGAGTAGTATATGACTGCATCTAGGCCTGCAGAAGTGTGAAATGTCAGTAACTTAGTCTGATGACGATGAACAGATCCCCTGGATTCTCTTTGCACATTGACAAAAGCACTTTGCCATCAAAACTGTTTTTCCTCATGTATGCTTTTTATTGAAACGTTTGATTTAAGATTGTCCTGACTTCCAAATAGCTGTTTTCTGAAGATGTAAATGAAGTATTTTGTTCTGCATGCTCACAGTACAGAAAATCATACTCTAGCTAACTATTAGTGTAATGATCTTTGAAGGAAATGTACTTTTTTCAAATAACACGTTTTTAATTTGTTTCCTTAAGTGCCTTACTTTCATACTAGACAGGGTGTTACTGATCTGGTGTCAGTGTATTGCTCGATGCCAGGTCATTGGTAACAGGAATATCATCTGTGTATCTTCAATGTAAACACTGTCTGCCCCTCATTTGTGTCCTTGTGATTTCAGATGAGGAAAAGAAAATGGTTGAAGAGGTATTTAACAACGCAATTGATTGCCTGAACGATGAAGACAAGAAGCTACCTCAAGTAAGTGTTGCTGCTGATGGTCTCTTAAAGTATATTTAGCAGATTATAGTTGCCTAGATGCAAATCCTTATCTTTTTAGAGACGTTTTGGGTGATAGTTCTGTCTCTTCCACATACACCACCTTGCTTTGTGCTTTTTGACTCATTATATTTGGCAATTTTCCTTAATACTTGCATTGTAGGTGGGCAAGTTGGGGGAATTCTTTCTTTTAGAGTGTACTGGAACATAAAAACTTAATGCTAGCAAATCTTCCTGAATAAATGAATATTGTGAAATGAATATTGATATTTTGTGGTGAGAGAAAGAGCACTGAAGGATTGTGTCCACAAATAAGGGAAAGCCGTATTAAGTTCACAACGGTAGTTTTATTTCATTACAGAGGCCCCATCCAGCTCCATCTCACACACCATTTCGGCATCCCAATCTGCCTCTCCCTCTCCTTCCAATTCACCTACTAACACTAATCTTGATAGCGTGTCCGCTACTTTATTTTGTGCACCTGGAATATACTTTATATCAAAATCTTGTAGAGACATCACCCATTTAGTGATTCTGCTAGACACCGCATCCACCCCTTTGATTTTATAAATTTCACAAAGGGGCTTATGATCAGTCCTTACCTCAAATGTGTTTCCCCACAACAAATTCTTAAGTTTCCTCACTGCCCAATGAACAGCAAGCGCCTCTCTCTCAATAACATTATAGTTCAATTCTGCATCCCTTAAAGCTCGTGACAAAAATAGTACTACTTGTTCATCCTTTTGGCCACTCTGTTGTAACACCGCCCCTAAGCCTTTTGCACTTGCATCTGTTATTAAGTCCGAGAACAGATTGGGGTTAAAATTTCTCAATTTGGGAGCTTTAACAATTTCCTCTTTTATTTCTCCAAATTCATTTTCACACTCTTCACTCCACACAAATTCCACTCCTTTCCGTAACAACTTTCTCATATTCACACACCTTTCGGCATAACCCCTTACAAATTTACTGTAATATTCAGCCATACCTAAAAATGTCATAAGTTCTTCCTTATTCAATGGTGATTGTAACCTGTCAATCGCATCTACTAGCTCCTTTTTTGGGGATATGCCTTCACCAGTTATGGTATGACCCAAATATTCTATAGATTTGCTACAAAACCTACACTTCTCCATCTTGACAGTCAACCCAAATTCTCCCAACTTTTTCAATACACTAACAACCCTCTTTTCATGCTGAACCTGATCTTTCCCAAATACCAAAACATCGTCTTGATACACTCTCACACCAACAAGATCTTTCAATACCTTTTCCATAACCCGTTGGAATACAGAGGCCGCAGACACTAATCCAAACAGTAGTCTGGTATATCTAAAAGTGCCAAATGGTGTGATGAATGCAGTGAGATCCTTAGATACTTCAGTCAACCTAATCTGATGATATGCTGATGTTAAATCTATGGTATAAAACACCATTGCACCTTGTAGAAGTAACAACATATCAGAAATATTGGGTATGGGATACCTATCCACAATCACATTCTTATTCAGTTCTCTTAGGTCCACACATAAGCATATACTCCCATTCGGCTTCCTGGCTACGACTACTGGCGCCAACCATTTAGTTCCTTCAACTTCAATGACTCCTTCCTTCTGCAGCCTCTCCAGTTCCAATTTCATGTCTTCACGTAAAGCTACAGGTACTCCACGAACTTTGCTGCATACAGGTTTCACACCTTCCTTCAGACGAATATGATGAACATAGTGTTGAAGACATCCTAATTTCTCACGAAATACCAAGGGAGCTTTTGCCTTTAATCTCATAACAAAGTCATCGTTTTCCATGAGTTTTTGATTAATAGAGTTTCCTTGATCCACAATTGTGTTGATACCGATTTGATCCCTTACCTTCCCAGGTGGATCACTATTGGGATCAAGAATAACCCCCAAGTCTTTCTGGTGGAACCAACTGAGCACACTGTCTCCTTTCTTAGAAACGTAAATCTTTGCATTAGTGAATTTTCGTTTAAACTCGAGCAAACCCCAAATGTATCCGTGGAGCTTAATTGGTTCACCACCATAGACAATAGGTGTGATATCCGATTTGAACAACCTAACTCTGTTTCTTAGTTTTCCCATATAGAACTCCATCAAAACAATTGTGATCTTGGCTCCGGAATCAAATAATACTCTTTCCCCATCTACCATGACTTCATCAATTGGACCTTTCCTTCCTTTTTGACCTTCTCCTTCGACTTGTAGGATTATTTGACCACATTCAAAGTCATCGCTTTCCCCTACATCCAATTCGTTTTTAACTTCAAAAACATTGCCTTTTCCACTTCTCGTTCTGCACACACTGGAGCCTTTTTTCTTACACAACTTGCATGTCACCTTTATAGCCGGACAGTTTTTGTCGTTGGCCATGTGACCTTTTCTGCCACAGCGAAAACAATTCCCTTGAAAGGTATTTTTCCTGTCTTTTTTATAATTCTGTCCTTCTGATCTTTATTTTTTTCCCATGAGATTCTGAATTATTTGTACAGTATCATGTATGCATTCCTCCTTTTTGATGGTCTCTTCACATCTGAGAGAATGTTCAATTTTCTTTGCTAAAACCAAATCTTCCTCTAGTGATGGATCATCTTTTTGCCAAATTTCATCTCTTACTCTTTCTATGTTACAGCCTAACATAAATTGATCTCTGATTCTTTCCTCTGTCAAAGTTCCAAATTTACAAGATGAGGCTAATTTCCTTAGCGCTGTAACATATCCCTCCACTGATTCATTTTCCTCTTGGTTTTGCCTTCCTAAGTGATATCTCTCAAGTATTGTGCTAATTTTGGGAATATAATGTCTGTCCAATTTCTCTATACAACTTTCATATTCATTTAGATCTTCATTAGTTATGTCTGGAAGATTATCGAAAACCTCCTGTCCTTCAGAACCTAGACAATGTAACAGTAGAGCAGTTTTCCTTTCTACACTAAGAGATGCACCACAGACCTTGGAATATCTTTCAAACACCTTTTTCCACTTTTGCCACTTTATAGGGGGACCTCCTGGTAAAGCGAGGAAAAAGGGGGGTGCAGTGACGTTCTGCATTGTAATCACACTAATGGTCCGTCCACAAAAACAAGGAAAATTATTAAAAGTGTCACTTCCTTATGGAAACATGTTTTGAAAGACTTCCTTAATTGTAAAGGTGCTTCCAATTAGACCAGTGGTTTAGTGGCCCTGAAGGTTGAATAACTAACTTAATGTTAGCTTATATTGAGTAAGCCAGTGCTATGAAGGTTTCCACAAGACAGTTTAATTGGGTCAGTGGTAGAGAAAAGCAGAACTGCAACTTGATCTTCTCAAATAAATGTATATTTGCCAAAATATATAAATGCTGTCAGCGTTAATATGGCACTTGAGAAAACACTGCACAAATCCTTGCGTATTCCGCTGTTTGAATCGTTCGCGTCGTCAGGAGGACGCTGTAAGCGTTGACATGGTAACTCGCACGCGTGCGAGAATGCGAGTCAAGCGCGTGTTTAGAGTAAACACAGCTGAGCGGGTGAGCGATATGGGTTGTCAAGGAAACAGACGGAGCAGCTGTAACGTGGCTCTAGTCAGTTTCCATGGAAACGCTCGTCGAGTGGAAACATTATTACGGAGATATTAAATGTTCCTTTTAAAATAACAGAATTGAATAAAAATAATTTTGTTTGTTGATCACGAAGGTCGCTCACCTCTCCATTGCTCTTCTGCGATAGTAATTCTGTTGAGGCCTCTGTGTTCAGTAAAGCAGACGGGGAAGAAAAAAAAAATCATCCCACTCGTCGCCAGTGAAGGATTAGGTCCACAAATAAGGGAAAGCAGTATTAAGTTCACAAATGTAGTTTTATTTCATTACAGAGGCCCCATCCAGCTCCACCAACTGCCAGCTTCTCAACGCTCTTCTCCTTCTGTCCGTCTCCGCTGGATTCCACTCTTACTCTTCTCAGTTCTAAATTCTACAAGCTATGACATACCACACGCACCAAACAGACATACTGTCAAAAGTTGACATACAATTTGTATTTAGGATCATCGTGTTAAAGACAATATGGCAAGTGCGTTCTGAGCAGTGTGAGTACAATATTTGTCCATGGCATAAAAAAAATCTTTGCCTTTTGGTGTTGCCCCGTGTATTATAATGGGAATACGTTTAATTTGATTGTGGTATCAGTGTCATAATTCCAGGCAATCAAACCTAGGATATGCCTTATTAGCAATAACACAAGTGATAGTTCATGCTCGCTGTTCATTATCAATTTCCTATTTCCTAATGCCTAAGATAAGAGGTAACATGCCTATGCACACTGTAATGATCTGATCTCATGTCGCTGTACACAGTAATGATCTGATCTCTGGTGTATTTCTACAATATCACTAGATGTTGCTGGGTTATTTAAATGGAAGCATGGGCTTGGGGGGGAAGATGGTGCTACTCTAGTGAGAAATGCACACCACCAGTGTCCAAATACTAGGTTATCTTGTTCGGGGGCCTCAAGGAAGTCTTTTGTTGTTATTTCTTTCTTCAGCAATGAGGCTATGCACAATTAACCCCATACGCTGGCAATCAAGAATTTGCAAAGGCCCTTGGCGGTCTCTTTTTGTAATGACTTGCTTTCACCAGTCAATTCTGTAGCAGCTGCTCCCCGTTGCGTGACATGTGAGACTGAGGAGAATTTCCACTGTATAGTAATGAGGTGTTTCGCTGGTATCAGTAATAGATTTGCAAATCCAGTACCAGCTGTAACTCTCTTAGGGCGGAGGGCCGTAAGACAAGCCCCTGGAGAGTTGTAACTCTCACTTCCTGTTTCCACTTGCATAGCGCGTTAGACATCTTGTCAGAAGTGAGTAACAATTAGACCAAATTTGCTTTTTCTGCATGGCAGCAGTGACCGTGCCCAATCCATTTGGCAGTAGTTGATTGACCATGACTGGACATGTAAGATCTGTGTGCTTGGTAGTATTGTATTTTTCATAGTCTAGCTTTACGAGAGACCTTCCTAGGGTATACAAGGAGCATATACCAGTCCTTATCATTGAGAGGGTGGTCTAAATTTCTTACCCCCCAAAGATTCAGCTTGCTTAATAGGGAGGTACATAGGTTAGTAAGTAGATGATTGACAGTATGAAAATCAATGAATCATAAATTGAATTTGAGATTTACTATGTTTAAAATAGGGTTGATTTGATCATATATGTGAGCTCAAATATGAAATATTATAGCACCTTGAGCATTCTTGGAACCATTAACTAAGATATCTTAATGTTTTCTGTAGACAGGCTTCATCTTGGATTAGCGTACTGCTTGATATTTATCTGATTGTACATCACAATGACTGGAATAGGATTATTATTTAAAGAAAATGAGGCCCACCCTGTAACCCTAAAACCTGGGTAACTAAAGCAAATGAACAATGGTCCTATAGGGGGAAGTAAGACCCTTGTCTTCCTGGGAAATAACTTTTAAACAATCTTCAAATGTGCGAATTCTGTCAACAATTTTATTTTATTATACAGTAATGCATATTTCTTTACTAAAAAAGTCATTCTTTTACTTTTAATTCAATCATTACGCTGCTCCTATGGTGACGGTGCAGTGTAAGTGAATGAAGTGAAAAATGTCTGTGCAAATGTGCTCTGCACAATATATACAAGATGTGGTTTTCTGTGATCTTCTATAAGAGGCCTCATATTACTCTAGAAGTCACTTTTTAGTCTCTCACGGAAAATCCACAATATCAAAATGTCGACGTTTGACCCCATTTATATGTAGCTCAATCTATCCAGGGTCATCATCAGGACTGTTAGTTTGCTATAGGTAGCACTAGTCAGTCATCGTATTCTGTCTTAGGGTAATTGTTTAATACTCATCTTCTATTTCCTGACCCTTCTAGTATGCCACTTTTTCTTTCTTTTGCAGCACTTTGATCAATTCTCAGTATAAAGCTTTTTCATTGGCTGTCATGCAAGTTTTAATTCCAGTTTTAGCATTTTTTTCTATTTAGTTTAATCTGCTGTATCACACACTCCATTTTGATTCTTGCTTCTTGCAATGTCCTTGGACCTCTGAACACGGTTTCCTTTCTCTGAATCCACTATCGAGACAGTGCTGCAAGCACAAACTAGCTTTGTCTTTCCCCTCATTGCACTCCCAGTTGGATGGTGCTGAAACACAGTGCATTATAACTGACTCCTAGAGGATACTAGTATGAGGGTATCTGCAGGGCATATTTCTTTGAACCACGACATATTTTATGTTTGAGTGGTTTCAGTTTAACTGTAAGCCCTCAAAAGCCTATTTAATTTTTAGCAGCACTATTAATTATATTAGTTATTCAAATGTTACAGGTGATTGCATTATATTGTCTTACCTGTATTGATTCACTCCAGATGGATAAGAATGTGGGGTATATATCCCATAACTTTCACAGTATTCTGTACTCCATTATTTCTTAAATGTTTTTAGCACAGTCAGCCTCTTAGACAAATTCCTCTTCCTGCATATTTCAGACTAGATCCAAATAAAAAGTAATATTTTTTTCAGCCTGTTCTGAAGTAAAACCTGTAAAATAAAGTATGGCTTCCTACAGTATCCTGCAGTGCTTTGTTTTTTTCCCCAAAAACGAAAATCTAAATGGCCCTTTAGGTGGTGGGCGAAGTCTACAAACTTTATGCATTTTAGAAAATTTACCCTCCTTTCCTTCGAGCGACTTGCCACAAATAAATGTTTTTGTTTTGTTTTTTTGCAAGACAACCTTCTCAAATTTGTTTGCATTTAAATGTTGAAATTGGCTTGTTTTGTGGTGGTTTCTTCTGCAGAATTTCCTTTAGCAGAATTCTTCTATTGCTTTCTTTAAACAAATCGCAAATTTAGTCACAAGGATTTTAAACAAAATGCTGACTTTTCAAAATAAAAACCTTTGCCTGTTCACACACCTGTAGTTCCTTTGATGAATTTGGGTGGTATATGCAACATCATTAGTAAATGTTAGTCATGTGGGAGGCAGTACCTGTCCCCTGTAATGTGTCCGACTGAGTTCTTTGAAAAGATAAATTATGTTCATTTTTGTTAGAAATTGCTACTGCTCCTGTGTCTGTTATACCTATTAGTATCCATGCTTCTATACAATGGCAAGAGTGAGCACAGATAATGAAAAGGCCAGTGCTGTTCATGCTTGAGATGAGGGCTCCTACATACCAGGGTATATCCTCCAAGGTCCTAGATCTGGTACAAGTTACTTAGTATACACACTTGTGCATCAGACGTTAAATGTATCCATTAGGTTATGTATTTACAGCCTTGCTGTAACTGTCTATCTTGCCCTGCATTAATGTACACTAAGTCATGACAGTTTTTGCATTGCCCTAGAATCTAAAACAGAGCCATACTGAAAAGAACAATGGTGGGGATTTTAAAAGCACCAATGGCTTGGCAGGCTCTGTGTTGCACCGGCATGTTAAAATCACCATGCTGGATACCGCATCGGCCTATTGTGTTGAATAGCCTTGTTATACAACAGGACACATTTCCATAGTCTGTAAAGCGTAATTTTAATGAAAATATCCATTACACAAGGCAGACAGTGAGCATTGAAACAGTGCTGGCGGGGGGACCCCTGCACTGCCCATGCCATGCCATTGTAGGGGCCCCCCTATGGCCCCCGGTACCTGTTCTCCGCCAGAGTTTTCATGTTGGTGAAACCAGCATGAAAAGGCTGGCAGAGAACGAGGTCGTGATCCGCTGGGCAGCATGGATTACGATCTCTGCCACCGCCTTTCCATCGGGATCATGGATCCTTGTGGTGCTGGTAGAACTCTGGCAGTCTGACCGCCAGGGTCTTTGTGGCGGTTGGACTGCTACAACAGCAGTGGTCCTGACCGCCATGAAGAGGCTGATGGTCTGAAGACTGCCAGCCTTGTAATGAGGCCATTAATCTGCATCTCTCGTCACATGATGTTAAAACCTACAGGCATCCACTCTTGCACCATTTTACTGGATACTACTTCTTCCAGCCTGGGGAACCAAGTTTTGTTTGGAAGGATACTTAAAGGAGCAAGTGGAGCATGACTGGAATGTGGACATGGACACACAGATATTATCTAGATATTAATGCTGATTGATGACACCAAGAACAAGGCAACATTCACCACATGCCTCAATTGTCATTTAAATATGTATGTTATTTAGCAAGTAGTTTCTTAAAGAGTATAGTTACATATTTAACTGGAGAAGACACTAGCTACTAATCTTGCACATGGCACAGTAATAAGTTGACAGAATAGTAATAGCTCTTCTTGGCATCTTAAAGTCCCTTCCTGTACACACTACAATTTACAGTATAAATCTTAAATTTTAGATACTGCCTCCCTCTGAAACTCTACTTCCCCTAATTTTTCTGGGTACCACCCCTAACCTACTGACCTAATTACTTCTCTCAAATAGTGAGCTTTCTCTTCCATGCTTTCTTTTCCTGACCCGCAATAATAGTGCCACCATTCCTGCAGCTTGCAACAATCCTGCTGGTTGACATTGCAATGTCCTGCTGTGCCTGATAACCACACCAGTTCTGAAGCTACACACATTTTCCTCCTCATCTTTACTTTCTATGATGTTTGGGTGGGAATACCCATGAAGTGGAGTACCGATATGTTCCCCTTGTTAGGGGGTCCCACTGCATAGATCTGGTTTTTTTAAAAAAAATGTGCTCTGGTTTATTGCTACACTGCACAGAGGTTTTGACTTGACCTGTGAACTGACTGAAGGGATGCACCCAGAGTTCCCTCACTGACAGACTGATATTTCTTTTATATGTTTAGTGACTAGAGCATTGGTGGCATTGTACAGCGTTCTGTGAATACCCATAGGTGAGGGGACATCACCGAGTCTGACCACTTGCTGGACAGACTGTTCCAGCATGGGTGGTAAGAACTGCACAACTGAAATATACAGGAATTAAAACTACTGAGTTGTTTGAAACTGAGCGTGTCTGTGTGTAGTATTTCATTCTAGTGTGCATTAAAGTACACTTGTATCATGAAAGTAAAGCACTTTTGTTGGACATTTAGTTACTGCACCTCTGTATGATTTTTGAGTCTTGAGCTTGGGCACCCTCATGCTATCTTCCTGAGAAGCTCATGACTGCTTTCTATCACTGTTACTGAGATTCAAGTGTTGAGTGGGTTTTACTTGGCCCAGTTGCATAACCATAGCAGGATGGACCCCAGGACATCAGAGTTGAACTACGTCAACTCACACACCAAATGGTTTTACTTGCACATCTTGTTAATTGGCTCTACCTGAGTACATAAAAATTTAAATCATACACCTTTCAATGCCATTATAACAAAGACTATAATTTCACAAGTTCAATTTCACCTGTATAAATATTGTAAGAAAACAGTGTTTGTAAATGAGCATCAATATACTGTTGCCGCCTTCAGGTTAATTAATATCAGAAAGGTTTGCTTCCAGTTACAGAAGAAAGTCTGTGAACACAGTGCATCTTGAACTCTGGAAAAAATATACTTAGACGCGTGCATTTGGCAGGAAGTGCCACAGCATAATTTAGCCCAAGACACTGAAAACATTCCCCAACCACTGTATGACCATGGAGACGTGGATAGCAATAAAACTACTTGGCTCAATCCAGCTCAGGAGTGCATTCTGGTCAGCCCATCTAACTAAAAATTCTATAATTATAATCCTAGTTGTCTCTTAATATCAGTCAAACACCCATTGAGGCACCCTAGATGTAAACCGAGCACCAAAGCGAGAGGATTTCTACCATTGCTCCTGAAGTCTGGCATTCACTCATCCAGAATAAAACCAATTAGGAAAGTTTAATGAGATCTTTTCAAATTCATATTTTAAATTTTAATGAGTGCTGGCCTGTAGGCTTTCCATGTGGTTTTGGGAAGAACTCAAGGATTGCTGTCTTATGATAGTCTTAATATGCCAAATTCAGTCATTCAAAATGTATCTTTATTTACAGCCATAATAAACTTCATTACTACTTAGCTGATTGAATTTGAAATATATGGAAATGAAAAGTCTATTATATGGGCATTGAACTAGCCTATATCTATAAACTTGCGTGAATCATGTACTCTTTGAACGGTATGTGGAAGGCTTACTGATTGTGAGACACCTTTATCTTTCTTCCTTGGAATGTTGATAAGGTCTCAAAGTATTCAGTAAACTGTAGTGACAACTACTTCACTACACTGTAGTGCACTGGAGTGCACCATCCAAGCAAAGTAACTGGAATCATAATCCTGTTCATTGATACTCATTTTGTCAAATGAGTTGACCAGCCTGGTTATGCACAGTGCATTGTAGTGAATGCACTACTCTCCTGTGCTGTTTTATCTGCTTTAAGATAACATTTAATGTACACTAGTGTATCCATCCTCTTGTACCTTTGAGGAGTAATTGGTTTTGTAGGAGTTTCATGAATGTTTTTTTGTATTTTTATTTGGAAGACAGTTTTCTTTTGAGTGTTGTCACAGTGGGGAATCATGGAAGATTGCAATGAAGGCTGTGTAAATTGATTAATATAAATAATCGTTTTTCTTTTAACAATAGGTTGAACACGTGCTGCCTCTCCTGAAAAGAGGAATCGGCATTCATCATGGAGGTTTGCTTCCAATTCTAAAGGAGACCATAGAAATTCTTTTTTCTGAAGGATTGATTAAGGTATTTTTTGTTGTTAAGTGAAAGGCATGCATGGTGTGCTGCTTGCACTTTTGCTAGAGATTTGTCTCTCAGTAAATGTAAGTGTGTTACCCCAGCTGGCAAATGAATGTTGCAATGTAAATAGATTATTCATTAAGATGTGCCAGTGGTTCTAGGTACTTATTTTCCATGACTGAACAAAGGAGAATATATGCAGTATAAATATTGTGAATCAGATTTTACTTCATACATTTCTGTATCATTTATCTATTATTTTGCTCATGTTGACTTTTTTGTTTTTGTGGTTTTACATGACATATGCAGCCAGAAGGCTGACAAAAGTGAAAACATAAGAAAGAAATGCATAAACACAAGCAAATACCTGCACAGTATGCCCCACCCCAACCCCCAGTCTTGCAGTATGATACGTAATATGCACAGTAACCAGATCACCTGGTCCATTCCCTTTCAGTCCTGTCTTATCCCATAAACCTATGAATCTCATCATTCGCCAACTCTTGTGTAGAAAAGTCAGGTTCCAACACGATGCCCCGTAACCTGCCATATCTTTGGATGCTTTTGTGGATGGCCCTGGGCCTTGTACCCCACAACCTTCAAACCCATATAGTAGTCCATGCCACTTTACCACACCGCAAAAGATGGGGGTCTATGGCCTTCCTCTCTCTTGCTATGTCTTGTTTCGCCCAAGTCTGGCCCAAGAACAACAAGGACAACCTATATCGATTACATCCCAATGTATCCTTGATATGAAGAAGAGTGAGTCTCTGGACCATCGGGATTGTCCAATTCAAGACCCCTCCCAAACAGGATGTCACCCCATGCCAGAAGCTATCCAGAACATGGCAGCCTCATACCATATGCAAAAATGTGCCATCCTCCGGGTCACAGCGAAGACAGGTCGGGGAGGCGATCACCCCCATTCTCCACAGCGGCAAAGTATACCCTATGGAGATAATTGAGCTGGATCAGCCGAAGTTTGGCAGGAATGGCCACAGTCCTGAGTGCCCTAGATTCTCTGTTCCATCCTTGTCCTCTAAAGCCCCTGCGTCAGCCTTCCATGCCTGTCGGAGAGCAATAAAGCAGTCTGAGCAGTTGGAAATGACCATCTGGTAAATTTTTTGCAATTTTGTCTCACCTACATCCTTCATAATGCGTTTTCCCTCCAAAGGGTTACATTCGGTAAGGTCAGATAGAGCAGCAATGGATTGGAGTTAGTGCATGGCGGAGCTGAAGGTACTGATGAAACTGGCTACAATGGAGTTGGTATTAGTCCTGCAAGGTCTGAAAGAACTTGAGGACCGCCCGCTTAAAATGTCACCCAAAGTTGAGATACCTATGAGATCCCTTCTTCGGAATCCCTTGAACTCACACACCTGTGGCAGCAGGCGGCCCTGCCGCAGCGAAGCCTACTGGGTCAGCATCCCCGCCATCCTCTAGTGGCCTGAGGGGAGACCACTACAGTCGCCCCCACCGTATATGTATGAAATGAGTGGAGTGTTCCCCATCGCCCATTTTTCTGGATATAGTACTACCATTCAGTGATTACCAAGTGATGCGCTGCCTGATAATACGACTTAATAGCTGCTGTGGAAATACTCCTGCAGTAAGTAGATTGAAAACACTTAACCAAGGGCAATGCTGGGAACCCAGCCCACCCAGAGAGAAACTGTTGAGAATGGAGTTTAAAGTACAGAACGATTGTGGAATAGCGTATGGGAAATTCTGCAGTTGCTATAGGCACTGGTGCAGCAAAACATGTAACAATTGCATACCTACCTGTAAAGGACGGGGCAAAACCAACCAGACTCGTATATCCTCTCAAGTGAGCCAGAACTGATTCCAAGTTATGCGTCCATGTGAATGCGGCATTGGGGAAACACCCAGATATTTAAACCCACCCAAATCAATCTGAAATCCCAATGCCCAACCAAGGTCCTGCGGGCAACCACCAACCAAGAGCACAATACATTTAGATACATTGAAATACAGGCCTGAGGATTCACCAAAACATAAACATGATTAGATACGATACGAGGCCCAGAGGTTGCAGGGTTATTCAGAAAAAAGGGAACATCAGCTGAATATAGTGATATTAAATTAGAGAGGGTCCTGCCCCCCCTCACTCAAAACTATAAACCTGAGCGCCCATCCTCACCCACACCAACTAGGGCTCCATGGAGAGAGGGAATAGTAGGAGAGATTGAAGGCATCCTTGCCTCATCCCCCACTGAATTTGGAAGGAATCCAAACTAGCCTGGGCCACCCTCACCGTCCCTGTCAAATTGGTGTATAATATTCGGAGATCCTATTAAAATCTAGGGCCGAAGTTTAAGTGGGAAAGAAGTGTGAACAAATATGCCCAACTCATAGTTAAAGGCTTTGTGAATAACGGCAAGAAGAACTGCTGCAGGCCCCTCCACCCTGTCAGCAGACGCCAAGCGTAGGAAAATGCCACTGTTGGCATGGTTACCCCCTTACTTTTTGCCTTTTGCTTTGATTGAAAGTGTGCTGGGACCCTGCTGACCAGGCCCCAGCATCAGTATTCTTTCTCTAAAACTATACCTTTGTCTCCACAATTGGCACAGCCCTGGCACACAGATAAGTCCCTTGTGAAAGGTACCCCTGGTACCAAGGGCCCTGTGGCCAGGGAAGTTCTCTAAGGGCTGCAGCATGTATTATGCTACCCTGGGGACCCCTCACTCAGCACATGCACACTGCCTCACAACTTGTGTGTGCTGGTGGGGAGAAAAACACTAAGTCCACATGGCACTCCCCTCAGAGTGCTATGCCCCCAACCCACTGCCTGTGGCATAGGTGTAGGAAGTTGGCTCTGTATGTGCTATTTCAAAGTAAGGAATAGCATGCACAGAGTCCAAGGGTTCCCCTTAGAGGTAAGATAGTGGCAAAAAGAGATAATACTAATGCTCTATTTTGTGGTAGTGTGGTCGAGCAGTAGGCTTATCAAAGGAGTAGTGTTACGCATTTGTTGTACATACACACAGGCAATAAATGAGGTACACACACTCAGAGACAAATCCAGCCAATAGGTTTTGTTATAGAAAAATATATTTTCTTAGTTTATTTTAAGAACCACAGGTTCAAATTCTACATGTAATATCTCATTTGAAAGGTATTGCAGGTAAGTACTTTAGGAACTTTGAATAATTACAGTAGCATATGTACTTTTTACATAAAACACAATAAGCTGTTTTAAAAGTGGACACAGTGCAATTTTCACAGTTCCTGGGGGAGGTAAAGTATTGTTAGGTTTCACAGGTAAGTAAGTCACTTACAGGTTTCAGTTTTGGGTCCAAGGTAGCCCACCGTTGGGGGTTCAGAGCAACCCCAAAGTTACCACACCAGCAGCTCAGGGCCGGTCAGGTGCAGAGGTCAAAGAGGTGCCCAAAACACATAGGCTTCAATGGAGAGAAGGGGGTGCCCCGGTCCGGTCTGCCAGCAGGTAAGTACCCGCGTCTTCGGAGGGCAGACCAGGGGGGTTTTGTAGGGCACCGGGGGGGACACAAGTCAGCACAAAAAGTACACCCTCAGCAGCGCGAGGGCGGCCGGGTGCAGTGTGCAAACACGCACGCGTCAGGTTTTCAATGATGTTCAATGAGAGACCAAGGCATCTCTTCAGCGGTGCAGGCAGGCAAGGGGGGGGCTGCTCGGGGTAGCCACCACCTGGGCACGGGAGAGGGCCTCCTGGGGGTCACTCCTGCACAGAAGTTCCGTTCCTTCAGGTGCTGGGGGCTGCGGGTGCAGGGTCTTTTCCAGCCGTCGGGACTTTAGGTTCAGGCAGTCGCGGTCAGGGGGAGCCTCGGGATTCCCTCTGCAGGCGTCGCTGTGGGGGCTCAGGGGGGACAACTTTGGTTACTCACGGACTCGGAGTCGCCGGAGGGTCCTCCCTGAGGTGTTGGTTCTCCACCAGTCGAGTCGGGGTCGCCGGGTGCAGTGTTGCAAGTCTCATGCTTCTTGCGGGGAGTTGCAGGGGTCTTTAAATCTGCTCCTTTGAAACAGAGTTGCAGTTCTTTTGGAGCAGTGCCGCTGTCCTCGGGAGTTTCTTGTCTTTCTTGAAGCAGGGCAGTCCCCAGAGGATTCAGAGGTCGCTGGTCCCTTGGAAAGCGTCGCTGGAGCAGGTTTCTTTGGAAGGCAGGAGACAGGCCGGTAAGTCTGGGGCCAAAGCAGTTGGTGTCTTCTGTTCTTCCTCTGCAGGGGTTTTTCAGCTCAGCAGTCTTCTTCTTCTTGTAGTTTCAGGAATCTAAAGTTTTAGGTTCAGGGAAGCCCTTAAATACTAAATTTAAGGGTGTGTTTAGGTCTGGGGGGTTAGTAGCCAATGGCTACTAGCCCTGAGGGTGGGTACACCCTCTTTGTGCCTCCTCCCAAGGGGAGGGGGTCACATCCCTAATCCTATTGGGGAATCCTCCATCTGCAAGATGGAGGATTTCTAAAAGTTAGTCACTTCAGCTCAGGACACCTTAGGGGCTGTTCTGACTGGCCAGTGACTCCTCCTTGTTATTCTCATTATTTCCCCCGGCCTTGCCGCCAAAAGTGGGGCCGTGGCCAGAGGGGGCGGGCAAATCCACTAGCTGGAGTGCCCTGTGGTGCTGGAACAAAGGGGGTGAGCCTTTGAGGCTCACCGCCAGGTGTTACAGCTCCTGCCTGGGGGAGGTGTTAGCATCTCCACCCAGTGCAGGCTTTGTTACTGGCCTCAGAGTGACAAAGGCACTCTCCCCATGGGGCCAGCAACATGTCTCGGTTGTGGCAGGCTGCTGGAACCAGTCAGCCTACACAGATAGTCGGTTAAGGTTTCAGTGGGCACCTCTAAGGTGCCCTCTGGGGTGTATTTTACAATAAAATGTACACTGGCATCAGTGTGCATTTATTGTGCTGAGAAGTTTGATACCAAACTTCCCAGTTTTCAGTGTAGCCATTATGGTGCTGTGGAGTTCGTGTAAAACAGACTCCCAGACCATATACTCTTATGGCTACCCTGCACTTACAATGTCTAAGGTTTTGTTTAGACACTGTAGGGGCACAGTGCTCATGCACTGGTGCCCTCACCTATGGTATAGTGCACCCTGCCTTAGGGCTGTAAGGCCTGCTAGAGGGGTGACTTATCTATACCTGCATAGGCAGTGAGAGGCTGGCATGGCACCCTGAGGGGAGTGCCATGTTGACTTACTCGTTTTGTTCTCACCAGCACACACAAGCTGGCAAGCAGTGTGTCTGTGCTGAGTGAGGGGTCTCCAGGGTGGCATAGACATGCTGCAGCCCTTAGAGACCTTCCTTGGCATCAGGGCCCTTGGTACCAGGGGTACCATTTACAAGGGACTTATCCGGATGCCAGGGTGTGCCAATTGTGGATACAAAAGTACAGGTTAGGGAAAGAACACTGGTGCTGGGGCCTGGTTAGCAGGCCTCAGCACACTTTCAATTCAAAACATAGCATCAGCAAAGGCAAAAAGTCAGGGGGTAACCATGCCAAGGAGGCATTTCCTTACAATAGGTAAGTCACCCTACTAGCTGGCCTTACAGCCCTAAGGCAGGGTGCACTATACCACAGGTGATGGCATAGCTGCATGAGCACTATGCCCCTCCAGTGTCTAAGCCAATTATTAGACATTGTAAGTGCAGGGTAGCCATAAGAGTATATGGTCTGGGAGTTTGTCAAACACTAACTCCACAGTTCCATAATGGCTGAACTGAATACTGGGAAGTTTGGTATCAAACTTCTCAGCACTATAAATCCACACTGATACCAGTGTGGGATTTATTAAGAAATGCACATAGAGGGCATCTTAGAGATGCCCCCTGCATGCCAGCCCAACAGCTAGTGCTAGCTGACCGGTTTTTGCCAGCCTGACACTTCCAGACCAGTTTCTAGCCCCATGGGGTGAGTGCCTTGGTGCACTCTGTGACCAGGAACAAAGCCTGTCCCAGGTGGAGGTGCTTCACACCTCCCCCTGCCGGAACTGTAACAACGGGCAGTGAGCCTCAAAGGCTCAAGCCTGGTGTTACAATGCCCCAGGGCACTCCAGCTAGTGGAGATGCCTGCCCCCCCCAGACACGGCCCCAACTTTTGACGGCAAGTCCGGGGAGACGATGAGAAAAACAAGGAGTCACCCCCTCAGCCAGGTCCACCCATAAGGTGACCAGTGGTGATGTGACCACCTCCTTAGAAAATCCTCCATCTTGCTTTGGAGAATTTAGCCCAATAGGAATAGGGATGTGCCCCCTCCCCAAAGGGAGGAGGCACAGGGAGGGTGTAGCCTCCCTCATGGATAGTACCCATTGGCTACTGCCCTCCAGCCTTAACACAACCCTAAATTTAGTATTTAGGGGTGACCCTGAACCCAGGAAATCAGATTCCTAGTGACCTACAAAGGACTACTGACTTGAAAACTCTGCAGAGAAGAAGGAAGACGACACCTGCTTTGGCCCCAGCCCTACCGGTCTGTCTCCTGATTCAAAGAACCTGCACCAGCGACGCATCCTGGAGGCCCAGCGACCTTTGCTGACTCGGAGGACTGCCCTGCAACTACGAAGGACCAAGAACTCCCGAGGACAGCGGAACTGTCGTCCTCAAGCAAGAAGAAACCATCTTTAAAGGGACTCTAACCTCAATCCAGAAGCTTGAGTCCCCACCACTCTGCCCCTGGCCCTTTTCCAGAGAAACCAACAACCCAGACAGGATCCGCAGGCTACTCTGACGACTTGTCCACCCTGGGCTAACATCTTTGCACCCCCATGATGACGCCTGCAGAGGGAATCCCGAGTACTCCCCTGACCGCGACTGCCCGCTAAGAAGAAACCCGACGCCTGGAAGAAGCACTGCACCCGCAGTCCCCAGGCTTGTGAAGAACCAACCACAGGTGCAGCAGTGACCAGCAGGCGGCCCTCACCCTTGCCCAGTCGGTGGCTGGCCTGAGAAGCCCCCCTGTACCCTGCCTGCAACGTCTGAGTGACCCCCAGGGTCCCTCCAATGATTTCTATTACAAACCCGACGTCTTGTTCACACACTGCACCCGGCTGCCCCTGTGCCGCTGAGGGTGAGCTTTGTGTGCCTACGTGGGACCCCCCCAGTGCTCTACTAAACCCCCTGGTCTGCTCCCCGAGGACGCAGGTACTTACCTGCCTTCAGACTAGTACCGGAGCACCCCCTGTCTCCATAGGCACCTATGTTATTTGGACCCCTCTTTAACCTCTGTACCTCACATGCTGGTGGTGGGTGTTTGGGGTTGACTTGAACCCCCAACTGTGGGCTGCCTATGCCCCAGTGACTAAACTTGTAAGTGCTTTACTTACTGTATTAATCAACCTGTAGTTGCCTCCCCCAGGAACTGTTTTTGCAGTCTCCACTTTTAAAATAGCTTATTGCCAATTCATGCCAAACTGTGTACATTACTGTTTTAATTCAAAGTCCTATCTATACCTGTACAAAGTACCTTACATTTAATGTACTTAGCTGTAACTTACATCTTGTGGTTCTAAAATAAATTAAGAAAAGGATATTTTTCTATATAAAACCTATTGGCCTGGAGTTCAAACACTGAGTGTGTGTTCTCATTTATTGCCTGTGAGAGTACAACAAATGCTTAACACTACCCTCTCATAAGCCTAACTGCTTGCCCACACTACCACGAATAGAGCATTAGTATTATCTATTATTGCCTCTGTCAAGCCTCTTGGGGAAACCCTGGACTCTGTGCACATAATCTTTCACTTCAAGATAGTATATACAGAGCCAGCTTCCTACACTAAGGCATTATATAAGCACCAAATATTGTCCGGTAGCACTATGAGGCATGAAGCCGGCTTGATCGGGATGAACCAAGTTGGGAATGATGCATATTAACCGGTTCGCCAGTGCCTTCGCGAGGATCTTCACTTTGAAATTTAAGAGGGCAATTGGGCAAAAGGAGGAGCGGTCATCTACCGTCCTGCCAGGCTAAGGGAGCACCACCAGCAGACGACTTAATCATCCCCATGTGTTCCTGGACTTTAGGCATGAAGGCCTTGAAGTTCTCAAATGGGAACACATTAGAACCTGGAGCCTTCCCAGAGCATAGCGTTGCCAGGGCTGACAAAAGCTTACCCAGTAACCACACTGTCCAGTAGATCACGATCTACAGGTGAGGGTTCTAAGGAGAAGTGCCCTCACAAATTCCACTCTCTGTTCCTGAGACAAAAGATCCTGTCAAATGTAAATATCTTGGAAATTGGCTGCGAAACTGCAGGCCACCTCCATAGGATCAGTGAGCTGATTGCCTATTGAATCTCGTACAAGAGGAATGGAGGGAGGGTGATCAGGACCCAGACACAGTCTATGGGACATTTTGCTCAACTTGTTTCCCTATTAATACATGCGACTCTGGGCCACCTGCTAAGACTGTTTGGACCTCCCTCAAGAGGGTCTATTGGCATTGCTGTTGCAAAAGACCCAGTTTTCTACGTGCCAGCTGGCCATCCTCCCAACATCTGGACTTCAAAGTCTACCCAGTCCTGTGCCTGACGTGTCTGCTCCTCCATAGGGAAGCTGATATCCGACTTCACGGTGTGGGTTTCATAGCCTCACACAGCATCGCCGAGGACATCACCGACTCAGTTACTTATAAAATATTGCTCCATGGAGCACGCGATACAAAGTCTATAATCTGGATTTTGTAAATGCCAAGGCAACAAAAGCGAACAGAATGCCGGACGCCTATGGCCTATGCGGAGTTGAATGGCTATGTGGGACTGATCAGAGAAGCCCTCGTGTCAGGACAGATACATCTGAAACTGTGTAAATAGGAATGCGGAATGAGAAATAATCGTGTGAAAAGGAGTCATTTGCAGAGGAGAAAAAGGTGTGGCCCCCTCACCACCCCAAAATGGATGCTGTGCTCTCCAAACATCAACCAAACCGAAGGCAAACCGAAAGGAAGGCAAAGGAATTATACCTGAGCTAGGGGAAGGTCTGCATGGACACCGCTGAACCATTGAGTGGTCCATAACACCATTCCAGTTGCCCCAGTCATCCTGAGCCCCTCGGTAAGTACTACCTCAAAACCTAGTAGTTTGGTCCATGAAGGACTGGCAAAGGGTAGGAGGGACGTATATGCAGATACATTTGAGGGTTTTCCCATGTAGCATACCTGTTACAGCTGTACACTGACCCTGATGGCCCAGCCTCACCCTAACAAGCGGAAATGGAACATAATTCTTGATCAAAATGCAAGTGCCTCTGGACCCCCGTCATGATCTGTGAGTGATGAAATTGTGTGTAGCTGAATTGGGC
The DNA here is from genome assembly GCF_031143425.1 of Pleurodeles waltl. Taxonomy (NCBI): domain Eukaryota; kingdom Metazoa; phylum Chordata; class Amphibia; order Caudata; family Salamandridae; genus Pleurodeles; species Pleurodeles waltl. The sequence goes on from NC_090436.1 coordinate 302,311,741, forward strand.
AAGACAAGGGACCTTGTTGCCAAATAAATGGGTCTCTTGCAGTAATAGGACCTCCGCCCCCACTCTTTTGATGTGTTTCAAAACCGCCCCCGCTTGACCTTGACAAGCAAACCATTCAAATTCCAGGATACCATGTGTAGCTTATCCTGAGAGCTATTGATAACACACTCCGGCAGAATGTTCAGCAGGCAGGGCCGACAAAGGGAACAGCGTGTAGCAGGTGTGCAAACATACCAGTTCTAATAATCACACAGACAAGTCCCAATCATGCGCCCACCTCTATACGTTGAAAACAGGGAATGTCTGTTGCAACGCTGACCACAGCCAGGCCTCCACCAGGAGACCCTGCCAGACCCATCCCACTGGATCCCCAAACCCAACAAAGTCAACTAGCTGGGAAAACTAATGTATTTCTCACACTGTGTGGTGGCTGCTAATCAGGGCAACATCTGGGACCACTGCTGATACCACAAGGATTGATATCTTACACCAGTGTCATGTAGAATGCGATGAGGCTGCCTTCTGCATCTCTGGGGGCTCCCCACCATCCACCAAGGCCTCTCCATCCCGCCGGGTGCATGTGCACGAGGAGCAAGACCTGTTGTGCTTCTTTGTCGGTTTTTGGCAGGACGATTACATCTGTCCTCTTTGGACGAGTCTGAATCCATACGTGCAGGGGAGTGTGCAGCTTCAAATGAATTTATTCATCGACCCATTGGAAGACCTCCTCAGGTGTCTCGAAAAAGTGTCTGCGATCGGTATAGTACCTTTAGCTTGGCTATATATAAGAACGTCTGTTGAATGTTGACGACAGTCGGTTCACTGCCAAGAATGATTATCTTTATTGCTGCACCATCCTGGTATAATGAGGGAAAATCATGATGGCGTGAGATTGGTAGGAAATCTTGTCCAGGAGCTGGGCATGCTTGAGAGTAGCATCTTTGTTTAGATAATTTAGGAACTTTGAGATGACTGGACATGTCCGAGCCACGGGTGGAGGGCATCAAAGCAATGACCTGTGAGCCCGTTCCTCGGAGCATCAAGGAGCGGAGCTATTGGTCTAGAAAGTGGTCCATCGAAGTACCTTTGCACCCCCAGGAAGCCCACAAACTGCAGTTTATTATGGTGAGCCCTAACATCAGCGTCTTCCACTCTCTCGGCCAACTCCTTGGTCACAGCAATAAGTTTAGTCACCGTCTGTTGCAGGGTGTTAAGAGTCCTCCAGCCCAGACACCCTAGTCTCCGTGTCAGTAATACACTCAGCGGCATTCCTGAGGTCCTGGCGAATCAAATTAACAACTGTGCCAACAGCTCCAATTTTAGCATCCAACATATAATCTGCTACTGTGTGATAGCCGCCAGGAGGCAACATTGTCCGGAACAGAAGCGCCCTGTCCACAGGCCCCAACGCGAGAAGATGGTCCTCTCGGCTGTGCAGATTTGTCTAGAGTACTGCTTGGGGCTGGGAGGGGTCTTATCGTTAGCCATGGTCTAGAGTGTGGCAGGAGACACAAATTGTAAGGAAATGCCTCCTTGGCATGGTTACCCCCTGACTTTTTGCCTTTGCTGATGCGATGTTTTGAATTGAAAGTGTGCTGAGGCCTGCTAACCAGGCCCCAGCACCAGTGTTCTTTCCCTAACCTGTACTTTTGTATCCACAATTGGCACACCCTGGCATCCAGATAAGTCCCTTGTAAATGGTACCCCTGGTACCAAGGGCCCTGATGCCAAGGAAGGTCTCTAAGGGCTGCAGCATGTCTATGCCACCCTGGAGACCCCTCACTCAGCACAGACACACTGCTTGCCAGCTTGTGTGTGCTGGTGAGGACAAAACGAGTAAGTCGACATGGCACTCCCCTCAGGGTGCCATGCCAGCCTCACACTGCCTATGCAGTATAGATAAGTCACCCCTCTAGCAGGCCTTACAGCCCTAAGGCAGGGTGCACTATACCATAGGTGAGGGCACCAGTGCATGAGCACTGTGCCCCTACAGTGTCTAAACCAAACCTTAGACATTGTAAGTGCAGGGTAGCCATAAGAGTATATGGTCTGGGAGTCTGTCAATCACGAACTCCACAGCACCATAATGGCTACACTGAAAACTGGGAAGTTTGGTATCAAACTTCTCAGCACAATAAATGCACACTGATGCCAGTGTACATTTTTATTGTAAAATACACCCCAGAGGGCACCTTAGAGGTGCCCCCTGAAACCTTAACCAACTACCTGTGTAGGCTGACTGGTTCCAGCAGCCTGCCACAACTGAGACATGTTGCTGGCCACATGGGGAGAGTGCCTTTGTCACTCTGTGGCTAGTAACAAAGCCTGCACTGGGTGGAGATGCTATCACCTCCCCCTTGCAGGAGCTGTAACACCTGGCGGTGAGCCTCAAAGGCTCACCCCCTTTGTTCCAGCACCACAGGGCATTCCAGCTAGTGGAGTTGCCCGCCCCCTCCGGCCACGGCCCCACTTTTGGCGGCAAGGCCGGAGGAGATAATGAGAAAAACAAGGAGGAGTCACTGACCAGTCAGGACAGCCCCTAAGGCAACCTGAGCTGAAGTGACTCTGACTTTTAGGAATCCTCCATCTTGCAGATCTAGGATCCCCCCAATAGGGATAGGAATGTGACCCCCTCCCCTTGGGAGTAGGCACAAAGAGGGTATAGCCACCCTCAGGGCTAATAGCCATTGGCTACTGCCCTCCCTGACCTAAACACACCCCTAAATCTTGTATTTAGGGGCTCCCCTGAACCTAGGAAATCAGATTCCTGCAACTTACGAAGAAGATGGCTGCTGAGCTGAAAAACCCGGCAGAGAAGACGGAGACACCAACTGCTTTGGCCCCAGCCCCACCGGCCTGTCTCCCTCCTTCGAAAGAAAACTGCTCCAGCGACGCTTTCCCAAGGACCAGCGACCTCTGAATCCTCAGAGGACTGCCCAGCTTCCAAAAGACCAAGAAACTCCCGAGAACAGCGGCCCTGTTCAACAAAGACTGCAACTTTGTTTCCAGAGGAGCAGATTTAAAGACCCCTGCAATCCCCGCAAGAAGCGTGAGACTTGCAACACTGCACCCGGCGACCCCGACTCGACTGGTGGAGAAACAACGCTACAGGGAGGACCCCCCAGTGACTCCAAGACTGTGAGTAACCAAAGTTGGCCCCCACAGCGACGCCTGCAGAGGGAATCCCGAGGCTCCCCCTGACCGCGACTGTCTGAATCCAAAATCCCGACGCCTGGAAAAGACCCTGCACCCGCAGCCCCCAGGACCTGAAGGATTGGAACTCCAGTGCAGGAGTGACCCCCAGGAGGCCCTCTCCCTTGCCCAGGTGGTGGCTGCCCTGAGGAGCCCCCCCCTTGCCTGCCTGCATCGCTGAAGAGACCCCTTGGTCTCTCATTGAAACCTATTGAAAACCCGACGTGTGTTTGCACACTGCACCCGGCCGCCCCAGTGCTGCTGAGGGTGTACTTTCTTTGCTGACTTGTGTCCCCCCCGGTGCCCTACAAAACCCCCCTGGTCTGCCCTCCGAAGGCGCGGGTACTTACCTGCTGGCAGACCGGAACTGGGGCACCCCTTTCTCCATTGAAGCCTATGTGTTTTGGGCACCACTTTGACCTCTGCACCTGTCTGGCCCTGAGCTGCTGGTGTGGTAACTTTGGGGTTGCTCTGAACCCCCAACGGTGGGCTACCTTGGACCCCAATTTGAACCCCGTAGGTGGTTTACTTACCTGCAAGAACTAACATTACTTTACCTCCCCCAGGAACTGTGAAAATTGCACTGTGTCCACTTTTAAAATAGCTATATGTGTTTTATGTAAAAAGTATATATGCTATTGTGATAATTCAAAGTTCCTAAAGTACTTACCTGCAATACCTTTCAAATGAGATATTACATGTAGAATTTGAACCTGTGGTTCCTAAAATAAACTAAGAAAAGATATTTTTCTATACAAAAACCTATTGGCTGGATTTGTCTCTGAGTGTGTGTTCCTCATTTATTGCCTGTGTGTATGTACAACAAATGCTTAACACTACTCCTTTGATAAGCCTACTGCTCGACCACACTAC